>NC_059125.1:66940539-67575122 GCF_020740685.1 Jaculus jaculus
ACATACACCAGGCCAGCTCTCTTGAAAGTTTCCAGGGATTCTCCTGTCTCTGTCTTCAATCTCTCTGTAGGTATGCTGGGATTACAGATATGTGCTGCTGCATCCATCTTTTCATTGGGTCTAGGGATCCAAACTCAATTTTACATGCTATCACAGCAAGTGCTTTTACACATTGAGTCATCTCCTCAGCCCCAAGAAGGAATTTTTTTCCCTTCAAAATGCATTATTTGATCTGCTTATTTGCCAAAAATAATTGGAAAAGGAGTATGTCCCAAATCAACAGAAGTCTTTTATTGTTTTACTAAAAAACAAATTGTTCTTACGATCCAGGATCTTGTTTCTGTATGTAGCTGGATAACTTAGATCTTACTCATCAGCCTGCTGCACTGTTTCTTTTTCAGAAACATAGACAGCATCCAAAAACTTTCGGATATCCTTGTTTTTAACTGTGGTGGCTTACTGAATGAAAGCAGCTGAATTTGAAACAAGTTCAATGTCAATTTCCTTCAAGGATTAATTCATCTTTCTGAGCCTGAGACACAAAACATGCAACACCTGTTCTCATCCGAACCCTGTGGATGTACTTTTCAGCCAAGAAATTTCGGATTTTGACAACAGATCCATTTTTCCAAATAACGACGTTGATGGGGAAGTGAGCATTCACGGACCTCATCTTGTAAGGCAAGCCAGTGTCACACCTTGATCATGTTCTGGACATGACTACAGACAGTACAAACAGTAGCCAGTTCCTTTCTATTTCCCCACCATTTGTCAACTCGTAGCCTCATTTTCTCTTGCCCAGAAGACTCAGTTCTACATTGATGTGGTTGAAGTCCCTCCAGAGGGTTCCTCTGGGGCCCTTCATAATAATTGTGCTTCAGAGTGATGTCGACATTTTCTGGGATATCACCAGTCTGGTTGCTGAGAATGATCTTCATCCTTGCAGTAGATGTGGCAAAGAAAGCAAGAATGAATTTTTTAACTCATCAGGTACTGTCAAGGCCCTTGAGAAAGTATAAAACCCAGTTTCTTCTACTAAAGTGTAAACTGGTAGAACCAGTTTGGAAAACTAGTAATAGCTACCAAAGCTGATAATGAAAGCATAGTATAAATCAAATCTGTTCTTAGGTACATATCAAGCAGAAATGTATAACTGAGTACAAGAATGTTATTGACAGCTTCATTCATAATATACTCAAAGTAGAAAACAACCTGAATATGTCAATGATAAAATGAATGAATAAACCATGTATGATGGTTAAACTCAATTTTCAACTTGATTGGACCAGAAAACTTCTGAGTTAATCTGTGAGGGCATTTCCAAGAAGGATTAACTAGGGGGGAAGACCCTTCCCCAGAGTGGGAAGCCATTCCAGAGGCAGGCAGCTCAGATCTAAAAAGGTCTAAGGGAAAGCAGTGATGGTTTTGTCTGTCCACCCTCCTTCCTTGAGAGTGAATGCATCTACCAAATTTCTTCCATCCTTTGCTGACATTGGACCCCAGTTTCTTTGGCCTTCCAATGTGGACTAAAGGCCAGGGCTCTCTAGGACTCCTCCAAGCTTTCAGCATCATATTTGGACTGCTGAGGCATCCAGCCTCTTAGACTGAGCAGCTACCAGATTTTAGCAGCTCCACTGTACAAACACTGTTGGATTACTCAGCCCATATAGGCCAATCTAATAAATCTCCTTTGTAGTGTATATTCAATCAGTTCTCTTCCTCCAGAGAGCCCTAATTGACCATGATACACTCAAACAAGGGGACTTTCTATGACAATGAGAAAAAAGAATTGTTGTTGTACAATACAAATGAATTTCAATAACTACAATCTCAAGCAAAAGACTATAACCAAAAAATGGACATTTTAGATTCAGCTTATAAGAAGAGCAAAAATCAAGCCCAGTGCAGTGGCTAATGCCTTTAATCCTAGCACTCAGAAGGTTGAGGTAGGAGGATCACTATGAGCTCAAGCCCAGCATGGGCTACAGAGTGAATTCTAGGTCAGCCTGGGCTAGAATGAGACTCTGCCTCAAAAAAGGGCACAAAATCAGATAAAATTAACCTCTATGTTTTAGAATTTATTTGAGAGAGATAGAAAGAGACAGATAGAGAGAAAGAGAGAATGGGCACACCAGAATCTCTAGCAAATAAACTCCAGACACAGGCACCACCTTGTGCATCTGGCTTATGTGGGTCCTAGGGAATCAAACCTAGGTTCTTGGTCTTTGCAGGAAAGAGCCTTAACCACTAAGCCAGCTCTTCAGCCCTTTCTTTTCACTGCTACCTTAAAAAGCCTAAATAGCTGGGAGTGGTGGCGCATGCCTTTAATCCCAGCACTTGGGAGGCAGAGGTAGGAGGATCGCCATGAGTTCAAGGCCACTCTGAGACTCCATAGTGAATTCCAGGTCAGCCTGGACTAGAGTGAGACCCTACCTCGAAAAAAAAAAAAAAAGTCTAAATAGTGGTTACCTTTAGGAAAAGAGATGAGTGACTAGTCATGGAGCCTTATGGAACTTCTGGGGTGCTACTAATGTGATTATGTGATCTGGATACTGGTTATGGAGGTAGTTTGACATTGAAGACATCATTGACCTGGATGTTAATAATTATGTGCATTTTGTTACACATATACTTCAACAAAAATTCCTTAAAAACAGCAATAGGCCAATGTATCTATCTGAAAACACACACACATCCTAAATATTACCAAAGGTTAGCGCTGGAAGTTGAGATTTGGGGAAATTTTAACTTCTTATACTTCTTATACATATTGTTTTTGGTTTCTGCAAGTCAAAGATTTGCAAATTTGAATTTATGAGGCTGAGATATACCCTCCTAAATTAAAAGAATTATTAAAATTTAATAATGTCTTAAATTAATAAATAATAAATTATTGAAATGTATATTCAAATGTGGCTTTTCCTATTCTCCTTGCCTTCCTCTTTGCATTTCAGCATAATCTTCCATTCTAGCAAAAGTTCCCCATATTTAAAAATGAGGAGGGAGGGAATTACCATGGGATATATTTTATAATCATGGAAAACATTAATAAAAATTTATTTAAAAAATGAGCATGGTCTTCCATATAGTCCCTGTATTCCTAAATCCTGTACGAATTTCTATAGAGCTCTCACACTTTTATATATATAGAGAGAGACACACATATGCTTTATTTATTTATTTATTTATTTATTTTAGGTAAGGTCTCACTCTAGCTACAGCTGACCTGGAATTCACTATGTAGTATCAGGCTGGCTTTGAACTCTCCATGATCCTCCGACCTCGGCATCCCCAGTGCTGGGACACACACTTTTTTTGAGACAGGATTTTTTTATGTTCCCCAGATTGGCCTGGAACTCTGTATGTAGCCCAAGCTGGCCTCCAGTTCAATTCTTTGGCATTAGTCTCCTGAGCGCTGGGAGTACAAGTGTTTGCCACCAATAAATACATAAGGAAAGCTGGGTGTGGTGGTATATGCCTGGCACTCAGGATGCTAAAGTAGGAAGATCACTGAGAGTTTGAGGCAAGCGGGGCCTACAGAGTGAGTTCCAGGTCAACCTGGGCTAGAATGAAACTCTCCTTTAAAAAAGCAAATTATATAGTGAGGATTTGGGAGCATTGTTTTATATTTAATTTTTTTGTTTTTAAGAAAATGAGGGGCAGAAGTCTGACACATTTTTACATATTTCTATTGACATTGAACAATACTTTATGAACAACATCCATTTTATGATCAGACAATGAAGATGTTTTCATGGGGAGGGGGGAGAAATACAGAGCTTCTCTTAGCCACCACCTAGCTACTTCTAGGAATGTTCCATTGGGAAGGCATCTGAAATACTGTCAGCATTGTTCACCTGTGCCAAGCCAAGGATCACGTCTGATATCTAAATTTTCTACAGGGTCTAAGTTATCCATAGGGCAAACCCAGAGATGCTTTGCCTTGTTCAGCGTGTGTGGTAGCCCTTAACAGTCAGCCCTCCTGAAGGAAGGGTGCAAGCAGAATATCATGGCCATTTTCTGTGTCTAGGACAGACCTCTTACTCTTTTGGATCCTGTTGGATTTTATAGAAGGTTCAATTTGTCCTCTATTTCTTTGATCTTGGAATGATGCATCTGTTCTCCCCTCTTTGGATTGCTGGCCTCCACCCTGTCAAATCAACCCATTCCCCAACTCCAGAGATGCCTGATAGATTTGGGTGAGCATTCGTTCCCTGTGTAACAGGTCATAGCTACACTTCAGAGGAGGCACATTTTAATACACCAGCCCTCAATTTTTTTTTAAATTAGTTTTGTATTCAGCAAATACAGGCAGTTTGGTACCATTATTAGGCTCATCCGTGACCTACCCCCTCCCCAATGGCCCCTCCTTGTTGATGTGTATGGGTCCTGCATTGTGGAGTTAGCCCACAGTTATTGGTGCGATAAATGTCTCTGTATATCATGACCCAACATGTGCATCAGCCCTCTATTGAACCTATTTCCAAGGCATCTTCAGGGTCCCAGTGTGAACCTCCAGACTCAGGTTAATAGGCCAGATTTTCTATTCTGGCCACAGAATATCTGCAGCAATCAGATTTTGGCTCCAAAAGGAGTGGGGTCCCCCGCCTCCACGCATGCCCTCCCTCTCGCTCGCCCCAGCCCCTGGCCTCGTGGGTGGGGGGTGGGGTCTCCGGAAGACGGTCCGCGCCTGAGAGTCGCTTTCCTGCTGAGCCCGGGCGGGCGGGATAAAATTAGCCCGTGGCTCACGTGGCCGGGGCTGCCTGGCGCCCCCGGAGACCCAGGACACCTGCCGTGCGCCCCAGCCCAGGGCCGGCCCTCACCCAGAACGGTACCCGGCGACCCCCAACCCCTCTTCTGGGAGAGGTGACACCGCCGTGGGTCCGCGCCAGGAACTGCATCTGCTCCCGCTCTCAGGCGTCAGCACGAGGCCCGCCAGTCCCGGCCTGGGGCCCGAGAAAAGGCGCGAAGCAGCAGCCAATCGGCTGCGGCCTCCCCCGCTCCCCGCGCCCGCCCCGCGCTCAGCTCAGTTCAGCTCAGCTCGCGCCACCGCCACCCGTGGGCGGGGCGGGTCACAGCTGCCACGTGCTGCCACACCCCTCCTCACCCTCCTCTCCCCTCGACGCCCTTGCTAGCTGCCCTCGAGCCCATTTTACGGGCTGGGGACCTGAACCCCAGAAGGGAAGTCGGCCAGGTCCCAGACCTCTTCTCTGCGGCCCTTCGAACCCAAATTTCAGGGAAATTCAAATTCCATGAAAAGCTAGTTCTGGTTGAGTTAGGGTCTCAATATATAACCCAGATTAGCCTTCAATTTATGATCTTCCTGACCCAAACTGGAGAGTGCTGGGATTACAGACCTCCATCAGCACGCCTGGCTCAGTTCAGTAATTCTGTCGTATCTGCTGAAGTCAAAGGCAACGAACATTATGCTGACAAAGAACTGGACCTTGCCGGGTGTGGTGGCGCACGCCTTTAATCCCAGCACTTGGGAGGCAGAGGTAGGAGGATCGCCGTGAGTTTGAGGCCACCCTGAGACTACATGGTGAATTCCAGCCCAGCCTGAGCTAGAATGAGACCCTACCTCTAAAATCCAAACTAAATAAATAAAAATTTTAAAGAACTGGAGCTTAAAACAGTCTTGCTTCTGGGCTGGAGATATGGCTTAGCAGTTAAACACTTGCCTGTGAAGCCTAAGGACTCTGGTTCGAGGCTCGATTCCCCGGGACCCACGTTAGCCAGATGCACAAGGGTGCGCATGCATCTGGAGTTTGTTTGCAGTGGCTGGAGGCTCTGGCGTGCCCTCTCCCCCCCACCCATCACATAGATTAATTTTTTTAAAAAGAGGCTTACTTCAATTAATTTCTTCTATCCAATTTAGTTCTTCTTAAAAGTTGTTATTGACAGAAACATAAAATAATATTTTAATAAAATAATTTAAGGAGTAGGCCTGGGCTTCCAGTTCCCCTGTGGCTGTTGTGGGGAGGTTGGGAATACAGGGGAGAACAAGAAAACATGGACACATCAAGAAGAGACAACTGAGCTGGAGAGATGGCTTAGCGGTTAAGCGCTTGCCTGTGAAGCCTAAGGACCGTGGTTCGAGTCTCCATTCCCTAGGACCCACGTTCGCCAGATGCACAAGGGGGCGCACGCATCTGGAGTTTGTTTGCAGTGGCCTGGCATGCCCATTCTCTCTCTCTCACTCTCTCTCTCTCTGTAACTTTCAAATAAATGAATAAAAATGAACAAAAAATTAAAAAAAAAAAAGAGAGAACCAACTGCCTACCATAAAATGGGTCAACTCCATCTCATCTGCCTGGGCCACAAGTCATTACAGGGGAAGCGATGGCACAAATAATACTTTCACAGTGAAGGGACATACGTTGTAGTTACTCAAACTTCATCAAAGCCGATGGAGAGTCTACAGAAAAAGCAACACTAAATCAGATCCCTATCTTGTCCCCCAAGGCTCAGAGAGCAAGCATTAAAAAAAGTATGACTCAAATTAAAATATTATCTAATAAATAGTTAAAAGGTTACTTTGTGAATAATTAATGAAATATAATTTTACAGAGATTAGAAACTGATATTCTAGCAGTAAATATTTTGTCATTACTTAGAACTACAAAATGTAAGCAACAATGTCTATACATACTACAGCCTATTCTTTATAATTATAATTTCTTATCCATCTTTTAATTCCTATTAAGTTTATTAAATGGGAACAAAGCATAAAAGTTTTCTTCAAATGCATACATCCATAGTCCAATGATTAAATCATCCATTTCTCTAATTTTGGAAAATTAGAACATTGTAGTATTGAGAACCTTTTTTTAAAAATTAATTTATTGTACAAAGGTTGCAGTCTTATATCCTCTCTCCCCTGGACCCACTTTCTCTGAGGGTTCTCCTCAGTGGGGTCATTGTTATTCAGTGTGGTATAATTAAGGCCTCAGTAAATCTCTGTGGGGGGTGGCTGTGCTTCAGGAAATTTCTACTCACTGCTGTAGCTCTGTAGCTCTTACAATATTCCCGGCCCCTCTTCCCCAATCTTCCCTGAACCTTGGCAGGTTGGGTAGCGGTCTGGTTTAGTGTTAAGTTCTCTGTAGCCTCTGGGTTTCTGCTTCAATGTGTTTTGATAAACCTCTGTGTCTTAAGGTGTTTTCTTCCCTTTTATTTCTGAGACAGGGTCAAGAAACCCATGCATGCCTGTAATTGAAATACTTAGGAGGCAGAGGCAGGAGGATTGCAAGCTCAAGGCCAGCCTGGGTTACACAGCAAGACTTGTCTCACAAAATATAGACAAAAAAGCTGGGTATGGTGACGTACGCCTTTAATCCCAGCACTAAGGAGGCAGAGGTAGCAGAATCGCTATGAGTTTGAGGCCATCCTGAGATTGCATAGTGAATTCCAGGTCAGTCTGTGCTAGAGTGAGATCTTACCTCAAAAAACCAAATTTCTTTTCTTTTTTTTTTGTTTCTCTCTCTCAGAGAGAGAGAGAGAGAGAGAGAGAGAGAGAGAGAGAGAGAGAGAGAGAGAAAGAAAGAAAGAAAGAAAGAAAGAAAGAAAGAAAGAAAGAAAGAAAGAAAGAAAGAAATTTTAGAATATTAGGAATGGAAAGAAAAAAAACAGTATATTCTGAGGGCTGTCTTTCACTGATGGATTAGTGATCTCACCAAAAGGTGCTGAGTGTGGTGGTGCACATCTATAATCCCAGAACTGGGCTGAAGAGATGGCTTAGTGGTTAAGACACTTGCCTGCAAAGCCTAAGGACCCAAGTTCAATTCCCCAGTACCCACATAAGCTAGATGCACAAGGTGGCACATGCATCTATAGTTCACTTGCAGTGGCTAGAGGCCTTGAAGTGCTACCTCAATCTCTCTCTCTCTCTCTCTCTCTCTCTCTCTCTCTCTCTCTCTCTCTCTCTTTCTCAAATAAATAAAAATATAATCCCAGCATTGAGGAAGTTAAAGCAGGAAGATTACAAGTTTAAGGCTGAACTAGGCTACACAGTGAGACTCTATCTCAAAAAGGAGGGGGTCTAGACAAAGAAAGTGAATTTGGCTTCTTTTGTGCTTTTACCCTTCTACCACGTGAGGACACCTGGATAGCACCAGATATTGGTTGTGGTAGGTTGAATAGATGGCCCCAATATATTCAGTGTTTTATTAGTTTGTAGTTTGTACCTGTAGCCACCTGGCTGGAGGCAGTGTCACTAGGTAGATCTCAAGGTGTGGTGGTTGGTTTCACATTTCAATCTAAAGATATGCAAAGTGTGCCTAGCTGCAGTTCCTGAAGTGTGCTGTGCTATGTGGCTTTTGGCTTGTGCTTCTTTCTCTATATCTGGTCCTGTAAAAGCAGGCCAGCTTCTTCTGCAATTATGGAACTTTCTCTGGATCTGTAAGCTTCAATAAATCCCTTCCTCCATACCTGTGCCTGGTCTGGAAGTTTATCTTAGTGAACCTGATGCTGTCTGCTGCACTGGTGTGCAGTAACACCTTGACATTGGGCTCCCTAGCTCCAGAACTGTTAGAAATAAAGTTATCTTCTTTTACAGTTACCCAGTATCAGGTATTTTTATTGCAATATAAATGTAGTAAGACCATACAATATAACAAAATATGTTGGACAGATAGGACACAGTCCTGAGAGGAAAACTTAAACCTCAAATGCTTACATTGGAAATCAGAAATGGGGGACTGTTCAGTGGTTAAAAGGGATGATTTGCAAATCTTTATAGGCTAGGTTTAATTCCCTAGCATCTATGTAAAGCCAGACACACAAAAGGTAGTTCATATGTCTGGCATTCATTTGTAGGCAAGAGACTCTGGGACACCCATACTCACACACATACACAAATAAATAAAATATTTTTTAAAAAGAAATTGGAGGGCTGGAGAGATGGCTTAATGGTTAAGGTGCTTGCCTGCAAAGCCTAAGGGCCCAGGTTCAACTCCCCAGAACCCATGTAAGCCAGACGCACAAGGTGATATTTGCGCATAAGGTAGTGTATGCATCTAGAGTTTCATTACAGTGGCTAGAGGTCCTGGCACACCAATTTTCTCTCTTCCTCCCTCCCTCTCTCTCTCTCTCACATTCTCTCTTTGGAAGTGGGGGCTGAGGATATGGCTTAGTGGTTGAAAGCACTTGCTTGCAACGCCTGCCAGCCAGGGTTCAATTCCCCAATAATAATGTAAAGATAGACGCACAAAGTGGCACATGCATCTGGAGTTTGTTTGCAGCAGCAAGAAATCCTGGTGCACAGGTCTCTCTGCCCAGCACTTCTTAGAAGAATTGCAAGCTGGAGGCCAGTCTGGACTACATAATGAGACCATGTCTCAACACTCCTCCAAAACCCAAATCTTATATCAAGTAACAATACTATGGAAATAAAGTCAAACAGTCTTAACTAGAAGGAAAATGATGAAAATTGTTTTGTTTTGAGACAACATCATTTTATGGAACTCAGGCTACCCTTGTGTTCAAGATGGTCCTGCCTCAATCTTCTGAGTACTGGGATTACATTTGAAAGCTACTATGCCCAGTGTTTCTGTTTTTTTTTCCCCTCTCTATTTATCTCCCTCTCTCTCTCTCTCTTTCTCTCTCTCTCTCTCTGGGGGGGGGGGAGTAGGGTCTAGTAGCATTTTTTCCCCCGTTAATCTATTGTGATGGTTAATTTGCAGCTGTCAGTTTTATAGGATTTAAAATCACCAGGCAAACAAATCTCTGGTCATACCAATGAGAGATTTTTTAGATTAAATTTCTTGAGGTGGGAGGATCTACCCTAACTGAGTGGCACCAACCAATGGGTTGGGTTCCTGGACTGTATTAAAAGGAAAAAAGCCAGCTGAGTATCCAGTACTTATTTTCTCTCTACTTCCTTTCTGTTGATGTGATAATGTGACAGCAGTTTCCTGCTTCTACTGTGCTTTCCCTGTCATGATGGACTTACCTTCAAAACTGTAAGCCAAGTAACAAGCAAGGGTGCTGTTTTCTTGGTGGACGGGGTACCAGCACAAGGGTGAAGGAGATCAACACAGAGAAAAATCAACTCCTACCAAATCAGAGAGCCAGAGACCCAGATGCCCCCAACACCTCATCACTGAAGCAGACCAAAAATGAACCCAACATGGCTCAGGGAAATTTTCAGGAAGAGGGGGTGGAAAGAATGTCAGAGCCACATGTTGGGTCATGATATGCAGAGACATTTATCTTACCCATAACTGTGGACTAACTCCAGAATGCATGACCCATATACCTCAACAAGGAGGGCCAAGGGGAGGGGGTAAGTCATGGATGAGTCTAATAATGGTACCAAACTGACTGTATTTGATGAATACAAAAGTAATTAATAAGATTGCGGCATAGGAACCACACCAAAGCAGCCTAGAGGAGAAAGAGCCAAAGAAAACCCAGCAAAACACACACTTTTACTAAAAAGTGAGGTGTGTGAGAAATTAAAATGGCAGCAGAGAAGTAGGAGAGATCCAGAGCATCCAGAACCCACACAGGCAGGCCAAAGCAACTCTGGAATTGGTGCCCCAGCTCTGGCAGTGGAAGTGGCAATGGAAGCCACGGCACTGGCTCTGGCAGCAACAGCAGTGGCTCCAGCACTGGCAACAGTGGCTCCAGCAGTGGCAGCAGCAACTCCAGCATTGGTGGCTATAGCAGCGGCAGCGGTGGACCCAGCAGCAGCAGTGGTAGACCCAGCAGCGATGGCTTCAGCAGCAGCAGCAGCAGCTTTGGCAGCAGCAGCGGCAGGTCCAGAAATGACAGCTTCAGCAGCACCAGCAGCTTTAGCAGCAGCAGCGACGGTTCCAGCAGTGGGGGTGCCCATCTGCAGGGCCACATTTGCCAGGCTCGGTTTGCCACACAGGAAAAGCCAGTGCCCAGCTCCAGAAATCAGAACAGCAGTCCAGCAAACCAGCCAGTCTCCTTGACTGAGACCAAAATCATCCAAAAGATAATTGAGATTGTACCAGGGAAGGGTCTCACTTGGTCACAAGCTAACTTGGAACCCTCAACAGACTAGAAATCTTAACCTATTTGTTGATAGAGGATCTGGTTGTTATAACACCTACTCTTGTATAAATACTTGGTGCTGTTGTTGATTGAATGTATACAGTGTTTAGTTAAATTTTAGAATCTACCTGTATTTTGTTCCACTCAGCCTAGTGGGATACTCCCATACCAGGCAAAATCAACCCTTAGGAAAACTTTTCTAGATACTCTGAGAGTGTTAAGAGCCACACCTAACATCTTAATCTCCTACACTGAAGATACATAACATCAGATCAATTGATACAGCTAAGAATACCCAGCAAACTAGAAAATCCAAGTATAAACTGAATCCAAGATGCAAAAATATATACATTATAACACAAGAAACACCAAAAATCAAGACAATATAAATCCACCAAAAAGTATTAATGCATCAGAGATGACCTCCAGTGAGAACAGGTTGGAGGAAATGCCTGAGAAAGATTTCAAAAGAATGGTTGTAAATATGTTCAAAGAAGTCAAAGAACAAATCAAAGCAATCAAAGAGGATATCAAAGGAATCAAAGAAGACGCATGACACCAATTTAATGAAATAAAGAAGGCAATACAAGACATAAATAAGAAAATAGAAATAATAAAGAAAAACCAGTCAGAATTACTAGCAATGAAGAACACAGTTAATTAAATAAAAAACTCTGTAGAAAATTTCACCAGTAGAATGGATGAAGGAGAGGACAGAATATCTAAGCTAGAAGACCAGGTGGCAGATTTAATACAGTACACCAAAGTGAAAAACAAACTAATAGAAAAGTATGAATGGGAATTTCAAGATATTTGGGACACTATGAAAAGATCAAACATAAGAATTCAGGACATAGTAGAAGGGGAAGAATTTCACTCCAAAGCCATAGTTCCAAAGGCATAGTATGTGTCCTCAACAAAAACATAGAAGAAAACTTCACCCAAATTGGGAAAAAGGGGCCAATGCAGATACAGGAACCCTTAAGAACACTAGCCAGACAAAACCTGGAAAGAACTTCTCCTCACCATATTATAATCAAACTACCAAACACACAATCCAAAGAAAAAATATTGAAAGCAGTTAGAGAGAAAAATCAAGTTACCTACAAAGGCAAGCCCATCAGGATTACAGCAGATTATTCAACACAAACTTTAAAAGCCAGAAGGGCTTGGAGTGATATATTCCAAATTCTGAAAGATAGCAACTGTCAACAAAGGTTACTTTATCCGGCAAGGCTATCCACTCAAATAGAGGGAGAAATAAGGACATTCCATGACAAAAGCAGGCTAAAGGAGTATTTGAAGACAAAACTAGCTCTACAGAAAATACTTGAAAGAATCCTCCATGCTGAAGAGAAGGAAAAGCACACATATAAGGAGCCTGGAAAAACAAGCAATACTCAAATACTAGTTAACACAAGCGAGCACAGGTAGAACTGGAACCACAACAAAAAAATGGCAAACATAAATACACACCTTTCAATAATATCACTTAATATCAACAACATCAATACCCCAACCAAAAGACATAGATTTGCAGACTGACTTAAAAAGCAGGAACCCTCAATTTGTTGTCTCCAAGTAACTCACTTTTCTACAAAGGATGAACATTATCTTAGGGTGAAAGGTTGGAAAACAGTGTTTCAAGCAAATGGGCCTAGAAAACAAGGTAGACTTCAGTCCAACGTTAGTCAGGAAAGATAAGGAAGGTCACTTTATATTGATTAAAGGCACACTCCAACAGGAGGACATTACAATCCTAAACATATATGCACCTAACATGGGGGCCCACAAATTCATCAAACAAACACTATTAGAACTGAGGTCACAGATAACACCAAACACAGTGGTAGTGGGTGATTTCAACACACTACTCTCATCAATTGACAGGTCATCCCAGCAAAAAATAAACAGAGAGGCAACTGGACTAAATGAGGTCATAGAAGGAATGGACCTAACAGATATATGCAGGACATTTAATCCAAATGCTGCAGAATATACATTCTTTTCAGCAGCACATGGAACATTCTCTAAAATAGATGACATATTAGGACACAAAGTAAATCTTAACAAATACAGGAAAACTGAAATAATTCCTTGCATTCTATCTGACCACAATGGACTTCCAGTTAAGATGGCGGTGTAGGAACCACGCCAAAGCAGCCTAGGGGGGAAAAAAGACCAAAAAAACTCAGCAAAATAGACACTTTTACTAAAAAGTGAGGTGTATAGGAAATTGAAGCGGCAGCAGAGAAGTAGAAGAGTTCCAGAGCATCCAGAGCCTGCACATGCGGGAAAAGCGGCTCCGGCAGCTCGGCCAACCGCCGCGGCGCACTAGAAAGCCGCCAGGCTCGGCTCGAGCCACAGGAAAAGCCAGGTGCCGGAGCTTTCCCTCACACCGCGCTCTCCGCAACTCGGGAAACGTGAGGGGAGAGCGGCAGCGAGCAGCGGAGGAGCAGACCGCGAGGTAGAAGAACGCTTGGAGCAGCAAGAGAACCAGAGCAGCTGCGGCTCCCTCCCCTCCCCCACCGCCTGAGCCCAGCTCTGGCGAACAGAGCAGCAGCCAGGGACCCAGCCACACCAACAGCGGGACCCAAGCAGGAGCAGAGTTCGGCAGCAACATCAGCGGCTCCAGCACCGGTAACAGCGGCCCCAGCAGCAGCAGACCCAGGAGTGGCAGCAGCGGCAGACTCGGCAGCAGCAGCTTCAGGGGGAGCAGCAGCAGTGGACACAGCAGCAGCAGCGTCAGCAGCAGTGGTGGCTCCAGCAGTGGCAGCTACAGCAGCAGCAGAGGCAGCAGCAGCGGTGGGTCCAGCAGCAACACCTTCAGCAGCAGTGGCTACAGTCCCAGCAGGGGCAGCTTGAGCAGCAGCAGTTCCAGCAGCAGGGGTGCTGATCTTCAGGGCCACACTTGCCAGGCTCGGTTTGCTCCACAGGAAAAGCAAGTGCCCAGCTCCAGAAATCAGAACAGCAGCCCGACGACCCAGGCAGCAACTTGACTGAGACCAAAATCATCCAAGGTAACTGGGATTGCACCAGGGAAGGGTCTCACTTGGTCGCAAGCTGACTTGGATCCCTCAACAGACCAGAAATCTTAACCTCTTTGTTGATAGAGGATCTGGTCATTATAAACTACTCTTGCATACATACTTGTGGCTTTTTTTGATTGAATGTGTACAGTGTTTAGTTAAATTTTAGAATCTACCTGTATTTTATTCCACTCAGCCTGCTTGAATACTCCTATAGCAGGGAAACTCAACCCCTAAGAACATCTTTGTAGATACTCTGAGAGTCTTAAGAGCCACACCTAACACCTTAAGGTCCTACCCTGAAAATATATTACATCAAATCAATTGATACAGCTAAGAATACCCAGCTAGCTAGAAAATCCAAGCATTAACTTAATCCAAGCTGCAAAAATATATACATTATAACACAAGAAATACTATCTGACCACAATGGAATCAAACTACAAATCAGTAGCAAGAAAGGCTATAGAGCATACACAAATTCATGGAAACCAAACAACACACTACTAAATGATGAATGGGTCAATGAAGAAATCAAGAAGCAAATCTAAAAATTTATAGAGTCAAATGATAATGAGAACACAACATACCAAAATCTCTGGGACACAATGAAGGCAGTTCTAAGAGGTAAATTTATACCTTTAAGTGCCTATATTATGAAATTAGAAGGCCGGTCATGGTGGCGCACGCCTTTAATCCCAGCACTTGGGAGACAGAGGTAGGAGGATTGCCATGAGTTCGAGGCCACACTGAGAATACATAGTGAATTCCAGGTCAGCCTGGGCTAGAGTGAGACCCTACCTTGGAAAACCAAATAAGAAAAAATAAAAATTAGAAAGGTCACAAGTAAACGACTTAATGCTTCACCTTAAAGCCTTGGAAAAAGAAGAACAAGGCAAACCAAAAATCAGTAGATGGGAAGAAATGATAAAGATTTGTGCAGAAATTAATGAAATAGAAACAAAAGAAACATTCTAAAGAATCAATGAAACAAAGAGTTGGTTCTTTGAAAGGATAAACAAGATTGATAAACCCTTAGCAAATCTGACCAAAAAAAAAGAGAAAAGGGACACAAATTAATAAAATTAGAGATGAAATAGGTAACGTCACAACAGATACCCGAGAAATTCAAAAAGTCATAGGGACATACTATAAAAGCACATACTCCACTAAGTATGAAAATCTGAAGGAAATGGATGAGTTTCTTCATTTATATGGCCTACCTAAATTAAATCAAGATGAGATTAATCACTTAAATAGACGTAAAACAAGTATGGAGATCCAAGCAGTTATGAAAAATCTAAAAAAAGCCTGGGCCCAGATGGATATACTGCTGAATTTTACCAGACCTTCAAGGAAGACCTAACACCATTGCCTCTTAAGCTTTTCCATGAATTAGAAAAAGAAGGAATTCTACCAAACTACTACTATGAAGCCAGCATCACCCTGACACCAAAACCAGACAAAGATTGAACAAAGAAAGAAAATTACAGACCAATCTCCCTCATGAATATAGATGCAAAAATTCTCAACAAAATATTGGCAAACAGAATACAAGAATATATCAGAAAGATAATTCACCCTGACCAAATAGGCTGTATCCCAGAGATGCAGGGATGGTTCAATATATGCAAATCTATAAATGTATTACATCATATAAAAGGATTGAAGGACAAAAACCACATGATTATCTCATTAGACGCAGAGAAAGCATTTGACAAAATCCAACATACCTTCATGATAAAAGTCCTACAGAGACTGGGAATAGAAGGAACATATCTCAATATAATAAAGGCTATTTATGACAAGCCTATAGCCAACATAGTACTAAATGGGGAAAAACTGGAAGCTTTTCCACTAAGATCAGGAACAAGGGCTGGAGAGATGGTTTAGTGGTTAAGTGCTTGCTTGTGAAGCCTAAGGACCCTGGTTCGAGACTCAATTCCCCAGGACACACGTTATCCAGATGCACATGGGACACATGCATCTGGAGTTTGTTTAGAGTGGCTGGAGGCCCCGGCGTGACCATTCTCTCTCTCTCTCTCAATCTCTCTCTCTCTCTCTCTCTCTCTCTCTCTCAGTCACTCTCAAATAAATAAATAAAAATGAACAAAAAAATATTTTAAAAAAATCAGGAACAAGACAAGTGTGTCCATTGTCCCCACTTTTATTTAATATAGTTCTGGAAGTCTTAGCCAGAGCAATAAGGCAAGAGACACACATAAAAGGGATACAAATTGGAAAGGAAGAGATCAAGTTATCATTATTTGTAAATGACATGATTCTGTACATAAAGGACCCAAAAGACACTACTAGAAAACTGTTAGAGCTGATAAAAACCTACAGCCACGTAGCAGGATACAAAATAAATACACAAAAATCAGTAGCCTTCTTATATGCTAACAACAAACACACAGAGGATGAAATCAGAGAATCACTCCCATTCACAATTGCATCAGAAAAAATAAAGTACCTTGGAATAAACCTAACCAAGGAAATAAAGAATCTCTACAATGAGAACTTTAAAACACTCAAGCAAGAAATTGCAGAAGACACTAGGAAGTGGACAAACATCCCTTGTTCCTGGATTGGCAGAATCGATATTGTGAAAATGGCAATCTTACCAAAAGCAATCTACACGTTTAATGCAATCCCCATCCAAATTCCAAAGCCATTCTTCACGTAAATAGAAAAAACAATCCAAAATTCATTTGGAATCACATAAAACCTTGAATATCTAAAATAATACTGAGCAAAAAAAATAGGGCTGGTGGTATCACCATACCTGATTTTAACCTATACTACAGAGCCATAGTAACAAAAACAGTGTGGCACTGGCATCAAAGCAGACATGTAGAGCAATGGAACAGAATAGAGAACCCAGATGTAAGTCCAGGTAGCTTTAGCCACCTGATATTCGATTAAAATGCCAAAAATACTCATTGGAGAAAAGATAGTCTCTTCAGCATATGGTGTTGGGAAAACTGGATATGTATCTGTACAAGGATTAAAATAGATCCTTCTATCTCTCCATGCACAAGAATTAATTCGAAATGGATTAATTAAAGACCTTAACATCAGACCGGAAACTCTAAAACTGCTAGAGGGAAAAGTAGGGGAAACCCTTCAATATATTGGTCTTGGCACAGACTTTCTGAATACAACCCCAATTCTTCAGGCAATAAAACCACAGATTAATCACTGGGACCTCATGAAATCACAAAGATTTTGCACTGCAAAGGACACTGTGAATAAAGCAAAGAGGCAACCTACAGAATGGGAAAAAATCTTTGCCAGCTATATATCTGATAGAGGATTAATATCTAGGATATACAAAGAACTCAAAAGGTTAACTAATAAGGAATCAAACAAGCCAATTAAAAAATGGGCTATGGAGCTAAATAGAGATTTCTCATAGGAAGAAATACGAATGGTATATAAGCATCTTAAAAAATGTTCTACGTCACTTGTCCTCAGGGAAACCCAAATTAAAACTACATTGAGATTCCATCTCACTCCTGTCAGATTGGCTACCATCATGAAAACAAATGATCATAAATGTTGGCGGGGATGTGGAAAAAGAGGAACCCTTCTGCACTGTTGGTGGGAATGCAATCTGGTCCAGCCATTGTGGAAATCATGTGGAGTTTCCTAAAACAGCTAAAGATTGATCTACCATGTGACCCAGCTATAGCACTCCTAGGCATATATCCTAAGGATTCATCTCATTTCCTTAGAAGCACGTGATCAACCATGTTTATTGCTGCTCAATTTATAATAGGTGGGAAATGGAACCAGCCTAGATGTCCCTCAACTGATGAGTGAATAATGAAGATGTGGCACATTTATACAATGGAGTTCTACTCAGTGGTAAAGAAAAATGAAGTTATGAAATTTACAGAAAAATCAATGGATCTGGAAAGGATTATACTAAGTGAGGTAACCCAGGCCCAGAAAGCCAAGTGCCACATGTTCTCCCTCATATGTGGATCCTAGCTACAGATGATTGGGCTTCTGCGTGAGAAGGAAAAACCTCAGTAGCAGAGGCCAGTTAGTTAAAAAGGAGATATAAAGGGAAGAGAAAGGAAAGGAGGAGGGTATGTAATAGGTTGGTATTGTGTATATCTATGTAGAATGATTGAGATGGGGAGGGGATATGATGGAGAATGGAATTTCAAAGGGGAAAGTGGGTGGGGGGAGGGAGGGTATTACCATGGGATATTTTTTATAATCATGGAAAATGTTAATAAAAATTGAGAAAAAATAAAAAACTAATAAATAAAAAAAAATAAATAATCAATAAAAACTGTAAGCCAAAATAAAAGCCTTTCTTCCTTAAGCTAATTCTCATAAGGACATTCCATGACAGAGAAATAAGGACCTTCCTTAAGCTACTCTGGTCAGGTGTGATGTCCCAACAATGCGAAAGTAACTGATACAGCTATGTTCCCTGATGGCTGAAGCCTTGAACTATCCTGGGCACACTGATAGATTTTAACAGAACTTTCTGGGGTAGATATGGTAATGAAAGCAGGGTTTTCAGTGGAATGAATTGTTTTGATGTTTTATTTATTTATTTTTATTTTTGCAGGTTGTCTTTGACCTAGGAGTAGCTTCACACCTTTTAGAAGAACAAAGGAAAATTTCCATGCAGCTCTGATCTTCTGATGCTAATTAATTGTAGATAGAAAGCTGCAGGTGCACTATCTAAAGAGATACTTGTGTTCCTAGCAAGGAGGACTCCCAAATTATAAGTCAGGAAATGGAAAAAGTCTAGGTAATATTCTAGAAGTTCTTGGATTCTGACAAGAGCTTTACTTCTACATAAGATCTATAATTTCATATTTCTTTTTTAAATGCACATGTATGCGTGTATGCATGTTGTATGTGCAGGATCACATGTGTGCATGTGTGTGCACATACATCTGGAGACCAGAGAACCACCTCAGGTGTCATACACAGGACCACTTCTTTTGTGATAGCGACTCTCATTAGTCTGGAGTTCACCAATTTGGCTAGACAAGCTAGCCAGAGAGCACCAGGGGTCTTTCTGTGCCTGCATTCCCAGCCCTGAGATTACAGGCACACACTACCACACCCTGCATTTTTCGGGGTTCTGGGAATCAAACTCAAACCTTCATGCTTGAAAGGCAAGCACTTTATGGATTGAACTGTCTCCTATCCTCATTTTTCCTTCCAATCTTTTCTAGCTATTTCAAATATATTTTTGTATCACTTGGGTATATGAAATCTTTGTTGAGACATACACAAATTTAAAAACAGTTGTCATAAAATGCTTCTTCTGCTAATTGTCCTATTCCATCAACAGATTTTGTGGGCTTTGGGGGATGATTTGTTCTTTTTAAGCATAGAATATCTAAGTATCTGTCTATCCAGCTCTTGATGGAACCTCTAAATAGAGATTAGATGCTGAGTAAAAAGAGGTTACCACAGCAACAAATGTTCAGTCATTGATTTGTTGCTTCACAAGCAACAAATTAGATGTAATCCTATTATACCTAATAAAGCAATCACCTGTTACATAGGCTTTGGAGCTTTTTCTTATTGTCTCACAATGGATAGGTATTATTCTAGAGCAATGATTTCCCTATCAGTCACTATTGTACACACCTAGCAGATCTCCTTGGCATCCAAAGACCACTCGTCAGATATATTCATCTTTATTGAAGGTAGTGTCCCACACCACACATTCTTTTTGAAATGTCTTCAATTCAAGGACTGAGGAAATATCTCAGCGGCAGTGTTTGCTTAGCATATGTAAGGCCCTAGATTCAATCCTCAGCACTGGAAACAAGCAAACAAAAAGCCAAATCAAAATCATATACATAGACCTCATAGTCATGGGAGAATGACCCCAACATCTCCTCCCCCACTGGACAAGACTAATTTACTACCTGATTAATAAAAGCTCAGGGCTGGGGAGATGGCTCAGCTATTAAAGGTGCTTACTTATAAAACCTGCCAGCATGAGTTTGATTCCCCAGTGCTCATGTAAAAGCAGGATGCATAAAATGATAAGTAAGAGGCCCTGGCATACCCTTTTCCCCCTTCTTCTCACATAGAAATATACTTTTTAAAATGCTCAATAGAAGGTCTCTGCCATTAAAGTAGTATGGGATTTATATATGTGATCTCTTAAGTTTCCCAACAAAGTAGGCATCTCCTTTGCAGAAAGTTGAGACTCATCATGGGAAGGTGTCTTTTCTAATATGGGTGGATGAAGGGGTAGCTTAGTGTGAGAACATGTTCTTAGCATCTACAAAGCCCTGGGATCAATTCATAAATAAATAAACAAATCATACCATTTGTTAGAGGCATATGATCCAAAGTCTTACTGGTCATTAAGTCTTTTTTTCTTTTCACTACACTTTCAAGTCTCCATTTTGTCCCTCCCTGGACCAACTGTTCAATGAATAAGCATTGTTCTTTACCTTTAGAGCCCTGGAACCTTATATCGTCTCCTTTGTGGGACTGTGGAGGACACTAGGGATCAATTCTAGGTCCTCAGGCATACTATTATATAAAATCACTAACAAGTAAAGAAATCACCAAGAGACATCAAATTAAAAACACCTGTACAATCAACTAGCTCTTAAGTTAAACTATGCCACCCTTTGGTGCATTATGTGGGCAACCCTGCCCCCTACAGGTAGTAGTAAAGAAAAACCAGGGCAATGATACTGGTATGTGCTCTGCCACTGAGATACACCCTTAGCCTTACATTGTCTCTTAAACTTCCTAGAGGCAATTCTATATTTAGCAAATCCAATCTATGTATTTTTTTGCTTTGTTTTTTTTGGGAGGGGGAGGATGCTGGGATCTTGGGCATACTAAGAAAGTGCTGAACTACATCATCAACCCCATTTCCTAGGCATGCCTTGAACTCTTCATGTAACCCAGTGAGGTAGTCAGGCCCACATTGCTGGAATGAACTTTCAATCGGAGAGTTTATGAGAGGAAGGGGTTTATTTTAGCTTAGAAATCTACGGGAAACTCCATTAGTGGTGAAAGAAGCTGCTGACTTTCATAGATCCAAGCAGAGAGAAACACCTGCAGCAAGCAAACACCAACACCAGCGAGCACAAAACTGCCAGGACTCAACATGATCTCCCCACACACATTTGGGCTGGAATTCAAATCCACCCCTAGTGACACACTCCCTCTAGCAGGAATCTGCCTGCTAGTAACTCAAGTAGGAAGTTTAATCAAAAGTGACTGAGTCTATGGGACAAACATTCAGACTATCATATTCAAACTACCATACCAGGCTAGCTTTGAACTTATGCTTCAGTTTCTCAAATACCTGAGATTAACAGGTATGCACTACCACACCTGGGTTACCTAGACACAGTTTTAATGATTCGTTTGGATCTTCAGATGAATACATTTGTTTAAGGGAGCAAAAATAAAGGTAAGCTTGAAAAGGGGTTGGGCAGCCACCAGGAGTTATCTTGTCTAGTGGACTGTTTTATACAGGACAAGGGCATATATCAAATGTGCTATTTTCAGATCTTTTTGTCATAGTAACTCAACAGGTAGGGTTAGCTCTTTCCATAATTATTTAACTAGGCTCTCTCCCCAAAACTTGTTCTCTTAGCCTGGGAAGATACACTGCTAACGAATTATACATGTTCATATGTAGTCCTGAAAAATCCCTGTACTTCACTGGACTTGAGGCAATGTAGTATAAAGTCACCACTAGATCACATCAACAGTTAGCGGTATGGTGGAGAGATGGCACAGGGCTACAAGTTGGACCTGCTTATGTCAACTACAGAAGCAATGTATGCAACAGTAACAATCTAAAAAAAAAAAGGAGCTCATTTCCATGTGACTTGGCCTGATTTCTAGGCTGTATGCTGCAGCTGACATTTCTTTGGTCCTTATAGTTTCTCTGCACTTTTGTTCCTTTATCAAAAAACCCAGACAGGGCTGGAGAGATGGCTTGGTGGTTAAGCGCTTGCCTGTCAAGCCTAAGGATCCCAGTTTGAGGCTCGATTCCCCAGGACCCAAGTTAACCAGATGCACAAGGGGCGCATGCGTCTGTAGTTCGTTTGCAGTGGCTAGAGGCCCTGGGGTGCCCATTCTCTATCTATCTATCTGCCTCTTTCTCTCTCTGTCTGTTGCTCTCAAATAAATAAATGAATAACAAAAAATTTTTAAAAACCCAGACAATGAACTAGGAACTTAGACACCAAGGTTGAAGCCCCATTCCCACAGATAAGTTGAGCTCTGCATCCTCCCTCGACCTCAATAATTGAAATCATTCAGTTTAGAGTCATTTTTGGCTAGCAATTTTCTCAATGATTTGAACTGGATACAGGCATCTGGCTTGGGTGTCTGCCAATCTTGAAATGCCAGGGCATAGTAGCTAATCTATAAAATCTCTAACAAGTAAAGAAATCACCAAGCGACATCAAATTGAAAAGATTTGTACAATTGACTAACTCTTAAAAACAAAATGTAAACTCAACCACCCTGTGGTGCATTAGCTGAGCAACCCTGCCCCCTACAGATAGTACTAAAGAAAAACCAGGGCCTGTCAATTAAAAAAAATGAAAGAAAGAAAAAACAGGGTAATGGTACCCTATTTAATTTATTTGTGGTAATGAGTTCTTATCATCTAAGAATTTCCTCAGTGATGACATGAAACGAGTACTCAAATAAGATAAGACTATATCCATGTAGCAGGATACAAAATAAACACACAGAAATCAGTAGCCTTCAAACATGCTAAGAACAAACACACACAGGATGAAATCAGAGAATCACTCCCATTCGCAATTGCATCAAAGAAAATAAAGTACCTTAGAATAAACATAACCAAGGAAGTAAAGGATCTCTACAATGCAAGCTATAAAACCCTCAAGCAAGAAATTGCAGAAGACATGAAGAAATGGAAAAACAACCCCTATTCCTGGATGGCAATCTTACCAAAAGCAACCTACACATTTAGTGCAATCCCCATCAAAATTCCAATGGCATACTTCATGAATATACAAAAAAAAAAAACAATCCAAAAATTCATTTGGAATCACAAAAACGTCGAATATCTAAATTAATACTGAGCAACAAAAATAATTCTAGTGGTATAACCATACCTGATTTTAACCTATACTACAGAGTCATAGTAGCAAAAACAGCATGGTACTGGCACAAAAGCAGACATGTAGATCAATGGAACAGAACAGAGGACCCAGATGTAAGTCTGGTTAGCTATAGCCACCTGATATTCGACAAAATACTCACTGGAGAAAAGACAGCCTCTTCAGCAAATGGTGCTGGGAAAACTAGATATGTAACTGTACAAGGATGAAAATAGATTCTCCTCTCTCTCCATGCACAAGAATTAAGTCCAAATGGATTAAAGACCTTAATATCAGACCTGAAACTCTGAAACTGCTAGAGGAAAAAGTAGGAGAAACCCTTCAATATATTGGTCTTGGCAAAGACTTTCTGAATATAACCCCAGTTGATCAGGCAATAAAACCACAGTTTTACCACTGGGACCTCATGAAATTACAAAGATTTTGTACTAAAAAGACACTATGAATAAAGCAAAGAGGCAACCACCAGAATGGGAAAAAAATCTTTGCCAGCTCTATATCTGATAAAGGATTAATATCTAGGATATATGAAGAACTCAAAAAATTAATAAGGAATCAAAGAAGCCAATTAAATGGCTATGGAGCTGAATAGAGAGTTCTCAAAAGAAGAAATATGGATGGCATATAAGCATCTAAAAAAATGTTCTACATCCCTAGTCATCAGGGAAATGAAGATTAAAACTACATTGAGATTCCATCTCATTCCTGTCAGATTGGCTACCACCATGAAAACAAATGATCATAAATGTTGGTGGGGATGTGGAAAAAGAGAAACCCTTCTACACTGCTGGTGGGAATGCAATCTGGTCCAGCCATTGTGGAAATCAGTATGGAGGTTCCTAAAACAGCTAAAGATTGATCTACCATATGACCTAGCTATAACACTCCTAGGCATATATCCAAAAGACTCATCACATTTCCTTAGAAGTACGTGCTCAACCATGTTTATTGCTGCTCAATTTATAATAGCTGGGAAATGGAACCAGCCTAGATGTCCCCCAACTGATGAGTGGAAAATGAAGATATGGCACATTTATACAATGGAGTTCTACTCAGCGGTAAAGAAAAATGAAGTTATGAAATTTGAAGAAAAATGGATGGATTTGGAAAGGGTTATACTAAGTGAGGTAACCCAGGCCCAGATAGCCAAGTGCCACATGTTCTCCCTCATATGTGGATCCTAGCTACAGATGATTGGGCTTCTGTGTGACAAGGAAAAAACTCAGTAGCAGAGGCCAGTAAGATAAAAAAATATATAATGGGAAGAGAAAGGATGGGAGGGTGGTACTTAATAGGATGGTATTGTATATATATATATATATATATATATATATATATATATATATATATATGTAGAAGAACATATTAATGGGGGTAAAAAGGCTTAAAATGATGTAACAGGAAGAGAATGAGTAAAGGAAAGGTGGAGGGAAGGCTAATCAAAATCTAAGAGGATATAAAAAAGATCATATGGAATCCTCCATTTTTGGGCAATGGAACACCCAGGAGCTATAGATTGTTGCTAGAAAATTTTCAGTGCCAGGGATGAGATACCTTCCAGTGAGTCGTTGGCCAGGGTGGTCCCTGATGCCCCCAAAACATTATAGGCCATTGCCAAGGCCCTTTGTTTCCCACCAGGAATAGATGGTCAGACCCCATTGCTGGAGACTCCACATACTTGGACTGCAAGGGCACTGAGAAATCCTGCTGGAACTGAGATGATAACCTTCTCCATGTAGACCAGCTGACAGAAAGCTGTAAGAAGCCATTCTACATGCAGTTCAATGGGAGAGAGAGAAGTCACCAGTGAAGATACTCAACAGTGGACACTGCAAGCCTTGTATTTGGCCAGCCCGGCCAAATGAGCCAACAGGTGCTATAGTGGCACGTCTGTCATGGTGGGAAACAAATGCCCTCTAATTGGACTGGAGGCCCGCTCCATGGGAGGGAATACATCCCTGATACTGAAAACTTAAATCAGGGGTAGTCATGAGCCCTAGGGGTGTAATGTTTGCTACTGTCTAGCTAAATGTATATACTATGCTCACCAAACTTCCCAGTAAGCACTTCTCTTAATGTTCACACCCTTATATTAATGCTACTCTCACTTTTGGTACAGAACCTTCTCTTTTCAGATGGCAGTGACCTTGGCATGACTCAGAAGGCATCATGGTGCTGGAAAGAAGTGGCTGGAGTGCTAAGTACTGCAATATCTCTACCACACCTTCCAAAGCTCAGGGTCTAATGCAGAAGAGGTGGCAGAAAGAATATAAGAGCCAAAGGAAGGATAGGACTCCTTACAACGTGCTCCTCCAGAGACAAAATGGCATGGATACCCATGACCTCACAGTGCCTGACACTACCTACACAAGACCATCATAATAGGAGGAAAAGATCATGGCATCAAAATAAAAGAGAGACTGATTGAGATGGGGAGGGGATATGATGGAGAATGGAATTTCAAAGGTGAAAGTGGGGAGAATGTGGGTATTACCTTGGTATATTTTTTATAATCATGGAATATGTTAACAAAAATTGAGAAAAAAAAAGTGCTTGTTAGCAAAGCTGCTGACCCAGGTTCAATTCTCCAGCCACCCTGGTAAAGGTGGACAGGCATTTGTATGCAGTAGAGACTTTCATATGCATGTGCCCATGCACACACACACACACACACACACACACACACACACACAGACAAAAATGATTTCTTTGTTTTAGAGGTAGGTTTTCACTCTAGTTCAGTTTGACCTGGAATTCGTTGTGTATTCTAAGGGTGGCCTTGAACTCACAGCGCTCCTCCTACCTCTCCCTCTTGAGTGCTGGGACTAATGGTGTGTGTTCCAAAACCTGGATAAATAATTTTTAAAAATCAATAATAGCAAGTGCTGGAGAGACGGTTTAGTGGATAAGTCACTTGCCTGCAAAGCCAAAGGACCCAAGTTTTATTCCCAAGACCCCCCCCCTCCAAAAAAAAAAGAAAAGAAGGAAAGAAAATCAAGGAACCTTAAAAGAAAAGTCAAAAGCTTATAGCATGGCATCGCCATGTTGGGTACCATGGGCCCAGTTTCCTCACACCTACACATGGACATGGAAAAGGACGGATGAGGAAGTCTTTTTCTATAGAGTCATGCAGTATGCCTTGTGTCACATAAGTATTCTAGCTTTGTCTTTGGCATTTGGTCGTTATAGAAGTTGGACCACTTAAATCCTATGATTAAGACGTTCCAATGGCATCTCATCACAAAATAAAATCTTATCTCCCTTGGGCTGGAGAAATGGCTTAGTGGTTAAGTGCTTACCTGTATAGCCTAAGGATCCTGTTTCGAGGCTTGATGCCCCAGGACCCATGGTAGCCAGATGCCCAAGGGGGCACACGCATCTGGAGTTCATTTTCAGTGGCTGGGGGCCCTGGTGTGCCCATTCTCTCTTTCTGTTGCTCTCAAATAAATAAATAAAAATAAATGAAAAAAATTTTTTTAATCCTATCTCCCCTCTTTGCTTTATAAAAGCACATGGGTTGGCCCCTGGTTTAGCTCATACTGATTTTGCTCCTCAATGTTGCTCATTTTACTCCTTGTAAATGAGGCAAGCTCATTCCCCAAGCCTGAAACATTCTGCCTCTGCCATTCAGTCAGGTTTCAGTTTTTTGTATTCTTCTCAAAAAAAATTCTCAGTCACAATAATGTCAGTACAATTTATTATCTTACTTTCCCTGTAAGTAGTCTCTATTGAAGAAAATGGTGTTGCTTTGTTGACCACAGTATTCTTTGTACCTGGGACAATGCTTAAGACATAGATTCCATTTTTTTCTGGTTATTTGAACCAGGACTGCATATAGTCCAGGTTGGCCTCAAACTCACTATTCATTCAAAGAATAACTTTGAACTCTTGATCCTCTCGACTCTACCTCCTAAGTCCTAGGATTATAGGCATTCGCTACCATGCTTGGTTCCCAAATGGTTTTTGAATTATCAATAATGGAAGGGGGACATATAAATGTTACTTACCCTTTGATTTTATTCCTCTTATAAAAATGAAAATATTCACTTTTTTCCCAATTGTATTGAGTGCAAAATAAAATGACATATGTTGGGCTAGAGAGATGGTTCAGCATTTAAAGGATTTTGCTTGCAAAGCTGGAAGGCCTAGGTTTGATTCCCCTGTACCCATATAAAGTCACATACACAAAATAGTACGTGCATCTGGGGTTCATTTGCCATGGCAAGAAGCCCTGGTCTACCCATTCTCATTCTCTCTTTTGGTCCTTGCAATCTTGCAAATACACATATTTTTTTAAAAGACAAATTTAAAAAGGCCCAGTAGCTAAGAAATAAGTATATAACACATATTGGGATATAGCCTACTCATATACTATTGATCTCTCTGCCTGCCTCTCCCATTCGGAGCCATGCTGGAAGTTTACCTTAACATATTAATAGGATCAATATGCACGCGTGTGTGCATGCGTGCGTGCGTGTGTGTGTGTGTGTGTGTGTGTGTGTGTGTGTGCGCACATGTGTGTGTGTGTTGGGATGGTGATTGGAGAGGGTGGGTACTATAAATTATTCTACCTTGTTGCTTTGGATGACTCAGGAATGGTTTCTTTCCCATCAGACCAATAGGGAGAAGCTGCACTTCACTGCTCAGCTGTGAAGAATAATCCTAGGCAAGGCATGGTGGTACAGGTCTGTCATCCCAGAAATGGGGATGTTGAAGCAAGAGGATTATGAGTTCCAGGACAATCTGAGCTACTTAGCAAACCCTTGTTTCAGAAAAGCAAAACAAATCAGAAAGAACAGTCCTCAACCTTTAGGCTAGCAGAGGCTGACGCTATTCCACTCTTTTCCTTCTCCCAGTAGTGGGTAGGACCAAGGCAAAACAGAATAAAGGAATTGTCCTTTACTTTCACCTTTGATCTAGAGAAGCTGCATCTAGGATTCTGGAAGAAAGCTAGGTAAACTAAAATAAACCTTTTCTCTTTAAAAATCTGGATGGTGTGCTCATCTGGCTACTTACAAGTGAGCAAATTCATATGGCAAGACATCAGAGTCACCTATGCTAGAAATGATCAATTTTCGACTACAAAGCCAGCTTCAAGATACTTAAAAGGCTACAGCAAAGGTTAGTTCTTATTCTCGTAGAAAATATGAGTAAAGCCAAGGCAAATGAATAAGCTTTTTCCAAAGCCTCAACTTTGAAGGCTCTTTCTTCATAGGACTGTTAATGTTTCACTTCACGACACTAAACAAACCAAACTTTCAGCAATGGCAGAGATTTGGTGTTGGGAAACACTTGCATTCATCTGGTGGATTCTGATCTGGTAGATAGCCTTTATTTTCCTGTCATCTACTTTTCCCATTGCACCCCAGAAAGCCCATTTAATATATTATCACTAACAATAAGTGAAAACACATTATAAATCCAGATTAGCTATTTCTAACAAATTTATAGACTGTTCAACCACAGCTATTCCAAATGAAATGATTGGAAATTATTGATATTGTTTTTGCTACTTATTAGGGAACTGAATTGAAAGTGTTTATATATATTTTGGGTGCTTGTTTCTGCAGCAGCAGCTGCTATTTATTGGCTCCTATATCATGCTGTAGTCTAGACTGGGCAAAGTCTTTTGCTAATTCTCAACAAATGTTAAAGCTTTGGTAAGGAGTGCATTCTTTTAACCTCAATGAGGAGAGACTGAATGTGAGGTGCACACCTGTAATCCTAGCACTCAGGAGCTGGTGGTAGGAGGATCAGGACTTCAACATAATCTGCAGCTACAAAGCACCTTCAAGGCCAGCCTGGACTACTACAGGAGACTCTGTCTCAAATAAAGAACCGAAATGAGAATTATACATGGACTTCTGGGTAATATGGTGGCATAGGAGCCATGCCAAATCATCCCAGGGAGGGATTTTAGCAAAACCACAGCAAAATTCAGTTTTCTTCTGAAAATTGAAGGAGTATAGGCTATTCTTAGATACAGCAGAGAAGCAGGAGAGACCAAGATCCCCCAGAAAGGAGGAAAACGGCCAGAATCCCACTGAGGTGCTTTGCGGCCTGCCAGTCCATGTGATCCGCACACATCCCTCCCATGGAGCTGGCCTCCAGTCCAATTAGAGGGCAGTTGGTTCTCACCATGACAGACATGCCACTCTTGCACCTGTTGGCTCATTTGGCCTGGCTGGCCAAATATTAGGCTTGTAGTGTCCACTGCTGAGTATCTTCATTGGTGATTTCTCTCTTTCACATTGAACTGTATGTAGAAAGGATTCCTCCAGCTTTCTGTTGAAGGACCCAGAAACTAGACTGATGCCATGGCAGGCTTCAATAGGGTGCTCCCCTGGCTAGGCCTGAGTTTTAAGGCAGCCCCTAGACATGCCCAAGACATGCCTGAGACTTGCCCAGGACTTTTCTGTTCTGCCTTTATGCCCCAGCCAATCAGAAGCATACACACGTTACTGCTGCCCACTTAGCCAATCAAAATGAATATTACCTAACCTGCCTGGAATTCCCCTAGCCCCTGCTCACCAACTTTGCCCATCAATATCCTAAAACAATCAGAAGAATAAAAATACAGTTACTGTTTAAATCAACCAATCATGTACCCATCTCCTTCTTCTATGTTCAAATCCCTATAAAAACCCTACCCTGGGACTTCTGGTTAAGATGGCGGCATAGGAACCATGCCAAAGCAGCAGAGGGGAGCCCAAAGAAAACCCAGCAAAATACACACTTTTACTAAAAAGTGAGGTGTATAAGAAATTAAAATGGCAGCAGAGAAGTAGGAGTGATCCAGAACATCCAGAGCCCAAACAGGCAGGCTGAAGTGGCTCTGGCAGCGGTGGCTCAGGCAATGGCAGCTCTGGATCTGGCAGCAGCAGTGGTAGTGGCAGTAGCAGCTCCAGCAGCCGCAGATCCAGCAGTGGCAGCAGGCACTCCAGCAGCAGCGGTGGCAGCTCCAGCAGCAGCAGCAGCGGCTCCAGCAGCAGCAGCAGCGGCTGCAGCAATGGCAGATCCAGCAATGGCAGCTCCAGCAGTGGCAGTGCCATGTCTGCAGGGCCACAGCTTCCAGGCACAGCTTGACCCACAGGAAAAGCCAGTGCCCAGCTCCAGAAAACAGAACAACGGCCCAGCAATGCAGCCAGCCTACTTGAACACACAGGGCACCAAAGAGGGATGCAAGCAGGGGCACAGCATATCTGAGACCAAAATTATGCCAAAAGGTAACTGGGATTACACTAGGGAAGGGTCTCACTTGGTCACAAGCTGACTGAGAACCCTCAAAAGATGAGAAATCTTAACTTCTTTGTTGATACAGGATTTGGTTGTCATAATACCTGCTCTTGCATAAATACTCAGTGCTGTTTTTCATTGAATGTGTACATTGTTTAGTTAAATTTTAGAATCTATCTGTATCTTGTTCCACTCAGCTTACTTGAATACTCCCATAGCAAGCAAACCCAACCCCTAGGGACACTTTTGTAGATACTCTAAGAGTCTGAAGAGCCACACCTAACACCTTAAGCTCCTACCCTGAAGATATATAACATCAGATCAATTGATATAGCTAATAATGCACAGCTAACTAGAAAATTCAAGCATTAACTTAATCCAAGATGCAAAAATATATATATAATAACACAAGAAACACCAAAACTCAAGAAAATATAAATCCACCAAAAAGTATCAGAAAAAGCATCAGAGGTTAAGATGGCGGCGTAGGTACCACGCCAAAACAGCCTGGGGGGGGGAAGACCAAAATAAACTCAGCAAAATACACACTTTTACTAAAAAGTGAGGTGTATAGGAAGTTGAGGCGGCAGCGGAGAAGTGGAAGAGTTATAGAGCATCCGGAGCCTGCACAGGCGGGAACAGCGGCCCGGGGCGGCTCAGCTACCCGCCGCAACCGCGTAGCGGCAGAAAACCGCCGGACTCTCGACTCGAGCCGCAGGACAAGCCAGGTGCGGGATTTTCCCCTCACACCGTGCTCTCCGCAACTCGGGAAACGTGAGGGGAGAGCGGCAGCGAGCAACGGAGGGAGGAGCAGACCGCGAGGCAAAAGCACACGATACAACCAGAACAGCCGCGGCTCCCTCCCCTCCCCTGCCGCCTGAACCCAGCTCCAGCGAACACAGCAGCGGCCCGGGACCCGGCCACGCCAACTTGGGCTGACGGCGGGACCCAAGCAGGAGCAGAATTTGGCAGCAACTTCAGCGGCTCCAGCACCGGTACCAGTGGCCCCAGCAGCAGCGGACCCAGGACAGCAGCGGCTTCGGGGTGAGCAGCAGCGGTGGACACGACAACGGCAGCTTCAGCAGTGGTGGGGGCTCCGGCGGAGGCACCTACAACAGCTGCAGAGCCGGCAGCGGCTCAGTTTGCCCCGTAGGAAAAGCAAGTGCCCAGCTCCAGAAATCAGAACAGCAGCCCGACGACCCAGGCAGCAACTTGACTGAGACCACAATCACCCAAGGTAACTGGGATTGCACCAGGGAAGGGTCTCACCTGGTCACAAGCTGACTTGGATACCTCAACAGACCAGAAATCTAAACCTCTTTGTTGATAGACGATCTGGTCATTATAATAACTACTCTTGCATACATACTCGGGGCTGTTGTTGATGGAATGGGTACAGTGTTTAGCTAAATTTTAGATTCTACCAGTATATTATTCCACTCAGCCTGCTTGAATACTCCTATAGCAGGGAAACTCAACCCCTAAGAACATCTTTGTAGATACTCTGAGAGTCTTAAGAGCCACACCTAATACCTTAAGGTCCTACCCTGAAAATATTTTACACCAAATCAATTGATACAGCTAAGAATACACAGCTAGCTAGAAAATCCAAGCATTAACTTAATCCAAGATGCAAAAATATATACATTATAACACAAGAAACACTAAAAAGCAAGACGATATAAATCCACCTAAAAGTATTAATGCATCAGAAATGTCCTCCAGTGAGAAAGAGTTAGAGGAAATGCCTGAGAAAGAGTTCAAAAGAATAATTATAAATATGTTCAAAGAGGTCAAAGAACACATGAATACAACCAAAGAAGAAATCAAAGAGGAAATCAAAGAGGAAATCAAAGGAATCAAAGAAGAGGCAGGACACCAATTTAATGAAATAAAAAAGGCAATACAAGACATAAATAGAGAAATAGAAATAATAAAGAAAAACCAGTCAGAATTATTAGCAATGAAGAACACAGTTAATGAAATAAAAAACTCTGTAGAAAATCTCACCAGTAGGATGGATGAGGGAGAGGACAGAATATCTAAGCTAGAAGATCAGGTGGCAGACCTAATGCAGTCCAACAAAGAGAAAGACAAACTTATAGAAAAGTACGAGTGGGAATTTCAAGATATTCGGGACACTATGAAAAGATCCAATATAAGAATTCAGGGCATAGTAGAAGGAGAAGAATTCCACTCCAGAGGCATAGTAGGCATCTTCAACAAAATCATAGAGGAAAATTTTCCCCAAATTGGGAAAGAGGTGCCAATACAGATACAGGAAGCCTTTAGAACCCCAGCCAGACAAAACCCAGAAAGAAACTCTCCTCGCCATATTATACTCAAACTTCCAAACACACAAACCAAAGAAAAAATATTGAAAGCAGTTAGAGAGAAAAATCAAGTTACCTACAAAAGCAAGCCCATCAGGATTACAGCAGATTATTCAACACAAACTTTTAAAGCCAGAAGGGCCTGGAGTGATATATTCCAAGTTCTGAAAGATAACAACTGTCAACCAAGGTTACTTTATCCTGCAAAGTTATCCATCCAAATAGATGGAGAAATAAAGACATTCCATGACAAAAGCAGGTTAAAGGAATATCTGAAGACAAAACCAGATCTACAGAAAATACTTGATAGAATCCTCCATGCTGAACAAAAGGAAAAGCACACATATAAGGAACCTAGAAAAAACCAGCCATACTCAAATACCAGTTAACAGAAGAGAGCACAGGTAGAACAAGTAACACACACACACACACACAAATGGCAAACATAAATACACACCTTTCAATAATATCTCTTAATATCAACGGTCTCAATGCCCCAACGAAAAGACATAGATTTGCAGACTGGGTTAAAAAGCAGGATCCTACAATTTGTTGTCTTCAAGAAACTCACCTTTCTACAAAGGATAGACATTATCTTAGGGTGAAAGGTTGGAAGACGGTGTTTCAAGCAAATGGGCCTAGAAAACAAGCAGGGGTTGCTATCCTAATATCAGACAGGGTGGACTTTAGTCCGAAGTTAGTCAAAAAAGATAAGGAAGGTCACTTTATATTGATTAAGGGCACACTCCAACAGGAGGACATTACAATCCTAAACATATATGCACCTAACATGGGGGCTCCCAAATTCGTCAAACAAACACTATTAGAACTAAGGTCACAGATAACACCAAACACGGTGGTGGTGGGTGACTTTAACACCCCACTCTCATCAATTGACAGGTCATCCAGGGAAAGAATAAACAGAGAGGCATCTGGACTAAATGAGGTCATAGAAGATATGGACCTAACAGATATATACAGGACATTTCATCCAAAGGCTGCAGAATATACATTCTTTTCAGCAGCACATGGAACATTCTCTAAAATAGACCATATATTAGGACACAAAGCAAATCTTAACAAATTCAGGAAAATTGAAATAATTCCTTGCATTCTATCTGACCACAATGGAATTAAACTACAAATCAGTAGCAAGAAAGGCTATAGAGCATACACAAAATCATGGAAGCTAAACAATACACTACTAAATGATGAGTGGGTCAATGAAGAAATCAAAAAGGAAATCAAAAAATTTATAGAGTCAAATGATAATGAGAACACAACATACCAAAATCTCTGGGACACAATGAAGGCAGTTCTAAGAGGTAAATTTATAGCCTTAAGTGCCTATATTAAGAAATTAGAAAGGTCGCAAGTAAACGACCTAATGCTTCGCCTTAAAGCCTTGGAAAAAGAAGAACAAGGCAAACCAAAAAGTAGTAGACGGGAAGAAATAATAAAGATTAGGGCAGAAATTAATGAAATAGAAACAAAAAGAACAATCCAAAGAATTAATGAAACAAAGAGTTGGTTCTTTGAAAGGATAAACAAGATTGATAAACCCTTAGCAAATCTGACCAAAAGAAAGAGAGAAGAGACACAAATTAATAAAATCAGAGATGAACAAGGTAACATCACAACAGATTCCAGAGAAATTCAAAAAATTATAGGGACATACTATAAAAGCATATACTCCACAAAGTATGAAAATCTGAAAGAAATGGATGATTTCCTTGATCTATATGACCTACCTAAATTAAATCAAAATGAGATTAATCACTTAAATAGACCTATAACAAACATGGAGATCCGAGCAGTTATCAATAATCTCCCAACTAAAAAAAGCCCAGGCCCGGATGGATTCACTGCTGAATTTTACCAGACTTTTAAGGAAGAGCTAACACCATTGCTTCTTAAGCTTTTCCAGGAAATAGAAAAAGAAGGAATCCTACCAAACTCCTTCTATGAGGCCAGCATCACCCTGATACCAAAACCAGGCAAAGATAGAACAAAAAAAGAAAATTACAGACCAATCTCCCTCATGAACATAGATGCAAAAATTCTCAACAAAATATTGGCAAACAGAATACAAGAGTATATCAAAAAGATCATTCACCCTGACCAAGTAGGCTTTATCCCAGAGATGCAGGGATGGTTCAACATACGCAAATCTATAAATGTAATACATTACATAAATGGGTTGAAGGACAAAAATCACATGATCATCTCATTAGATGCAGAGAAAGCATTTGACAAAATCCAACATCCCTTCATGATAAAAGTCCTACAGAGACTGGGAATAGAAGGAACATATCTCAATATAATAAAGGCTATTTATGACAAGCCTACAGCCAACATATTACTAAATGGGGAAAAACTGGAAGCTTTTCCACTAAAATCAGGAACAAGACAAGGGTGTCCACTGTCTCCACTTCTATTTAATATAGTTTTGGAAGTCTTAGCCATAGCAATAAGGCAAGAGACACACATAAAAGGGATACAAATTGGAAAGGAAGAAATCAAGTTATCACTATTTGCAGATGACATGATTCTATACATAAAGGACCCTAAAGACTCTACTAGCAAGCTGTTAGAGCTAATCAAAACCTACAGCAATGTAGCAGGATACAAAATAAATACACAGAAATCAGTAGCCTTCATATATGCTAACAACAAACACACAGAGGATGAAATCAGAGAATCACTCCCATTCACAATTGCATCAAAAAAAATAAAATACCTTGGAATAAACCTAACTAAGGAAGTAAAGAATCTATACAATGAGAACTTTAAGACACTCAAGCGACAAATTGCAGAAGACACTAGAAAGTGGAGAAACATCCCTTGTTCCTGGCTTGGGAGAATCAATATCGTGAAAATGGCAATCTTACCTAAAGCAATCTACACATTTAATGCAATCCCTATCAAAATTCCAAAGGCTTTCTTCATGGAAATAGAAAAAACAATCCAAAAATTCATTTGGAATCATAAAAAACCTCGACTATCTAAAATAATACTGAGCAACAAAAAAGAGGCTGGTGGTATCACCATACCTGATTTTAACCTATACTACAGAGCCATAGTAACAAAAACAGCATGGTACTGGCACAAAAACAGACATGTAGATCAGTGGAACAGAATAGAGGACCCAGATGTAAGCCCAAGTAACTATAGCCACCTGATATTCGATAAAAATGCCAAAAATACTCATTGGAGAAGAGACAGCCTCTTCAACAAATGGTGTTTTAAAAACTGGATAAATATCTGCAGAAGGATGAAAATAGATTCTTCTCTCTCGCCATGCACAAGAATTAAGTCCAAATGGATTAAAGACCTTAACATCAGACCGGAAACTTTGAAACTGCTAGAGGAAAAAGTAGGGGAAACCCTCCAACATATTGGTCTTGGCAAAGACTTTCTAAATACAACCCCAATTGCTCAGGCAATAAAACCACAGATTAACCACTGGGACCTAATGAAATTACAAAGATTTTGCACCGCAAAGGACACAGTGAAAAAAGCAAAGAGGCAACCTACAGAATGGGAAAAAATCTTCGCCAGCCATATATCTGATAAAGGATTAATATCTAGGATATACAAAGAACTCAAAAAGTTAACTAATAAGGAATCAAACAGGCCAATCAAAAAATGGGCTAAGGAGCTAAATAGAGAGTTCTCAAAGGAAGAAATACGAATGGCATATAAGCACCTAAAAAAATGTTCTACGTCACTAGTCATCAGGGAAATGCAGATTAAAACTACATTGAGATTCCATCTCACTCCTGTCAGATTGGCCACCATCATGAAAACAAATGATCATAAATGTTGGCGGGGATGTGGAAAAAAAGGAACCCTTCTGCACTGCTGGTGGGAATGCAATCTGGTCCAGCCATTGTGGAAAACAGTGTGGAGGTTCCTAAAGCAGCTAGAGATTGATCTACCATATGACCCAGCTATAGCACTCCTAGGCATATATCCAAAGGACTCATCTCATTTCCTTAGAAGTACATGCTCAACCATGTTTATTGCTGCTCAATTTATAATAGCTGGGAAATGGAACCAGCCTAGATGTCCCTCAACAGATGAGTGGATAATGAAGATGTGGTACATTTATACAATGGAGTTCTACTCAGCGGTAAAGAAAAATGAAGTTATGAAATTTGCAGAAAAATGGATGGACCTGGAAAGTATTATACTAAGTCAGGTAACCCAGGCCCAGAAAGCCAAGCGCCACATGTTCTCCCTCATATGGGGATCCTAGCTACAGATGACTGGGCTTCTGTGTGAGAATGAAAATACTTAGTAGCAGAGGCCAGTAAGTTGAAAAGGAGACATAAAGGGTGGAGAAAGGAAGGGAGGAGGATACTTAATAGGTTGATATTGTATATATGTAATTACAATGATTGTAATGGGGAGGTAATATGATTGAGAATGGAATTTCAAACGGGAAAGTGTGGGGGTGGGGAGGGAGGGAATTACCATGGGATATATTTTATAATCATGGAAAATGTTAATAAAAAATTAAAAAAAAAAAAAAAAAAAAAAAAAAAAAAAAAAAAAAGCATCAGAAATGACCTCCAGTGAGAACGAGTTACAGGAAATGCCTGAGAAAGATTTCAAAAGGATGATTGCAAATATGTTCAAAGAAGTCAAAGAAGAAATCAAAAGAATCAAGAGGGAATCAAAGGAATCAAAGAAGACACAGGACACCAATTTCATGAAATAAAGATGTCAATACTAGACATAAATAAGGAAATAGAAATAATAAAGAAAAACCAGTCAGAATTACTAGCAATGAAGAACACAGTTAATGAAATAAGAAAAACTCTATAGAAAATCTCACCAGTAGAATGGATGAAGGAGAGGACAGAATATCTAAACTAGAAGACCAGGTGGCAGATCTAATATAGTCCAACAAAGAGAAAGACAAACTAATAGAAAAGTATGAGTGGGAATTTCCAGATATTCAGGACACTATGAAAAGATCAAACATAAGAATTCAGGACATAGTAGAAGGAGAAGAATCTCACTCCAGAGGCATGTAAGCATCTTCAACAAAATCATAGAAGAAAACTTCCCCCCATTTGGGAAAGAGGTTCCAATGCAGATACAGGAATCCTTTAGAACACCAGCCAGACAAAACCTGGAAAGAACCTCTCCTCACCATATTATAATCAAACTACCAAACACAGAAACCAAAGAAAAAAATATAAAAGCAGTTAGAGAGAAAAATCAAGTTACCTACAAAAGCAAGCCTATCAGGATTATGGTAGATTAATCAACACAAACTTTGAAAGCCAGAAGGGCTTGGAGTGATGTTTTCCAACTTCTGAAAGATAACAACTTTCAACCAAGGCTACTTTATCCTGCAAAGCTATCCACTGAAATAGATGGAGAAATAAGGACATTCAACAAGAAAAGCAGGCTAAAGGAGTATTTGAAGACAAAACCAACTCTACAGAAAATACTTGAGAGAATCCTCCATGCTGAAGAGAAGGAAAAGCACACATATAAGGAACCTGGAAAAAACAAACAATGCTCAAATACAAGTTAATACAAGAGGGCAAAGGCAGAACCAGAACTATCAAAAAGAATGGCAAACATAAATACACACCTTTCAATAATATTTCTTAATATCAATGGCCTCAATGCCCCAACCAAAAGACATAGGTTTGCAGACTGACTTAAAAAGCAGGATCCTACAATTTGATGTCTCCAAGATACTCACCTTTCTACAAAGGATGAATATTATCTTAGGGTGAAAGGTTGGAAAACAGTGTTTCAAGCAAATGGGCCTAGGAAACAAGCAGTGGTTCCTATCCTAATATCTGACAAGATAGACTTCAGTCCAACATGAGTTAAGAAAGATAACGAAGGTCACTTTATATTGATTAAGGGAACACTCCAACAGGAGGACATTACAATCCTAAACATATATGCACCTAACATGGGGGCCCCCAAATTCATCAAACAAATGCTATTAGAACTAAGGTGACAGATAACACCAAACACAGTGGTAGTCGGAGACTTCAACACTCCACTCTCATCAATTGACAGGTCATCCCAGCAAAAAATAAACAGAGAGGCATCTGGAGTAAATGAAGTCATAGAAGGAATGGACCTAACAGATATATACAGGACATTTAATCCAAATGCTGCAGAATATACATTCTTTTCAGCAGCGCATGGAACATTCTCTAAAATAGACCACATATTAGGACACAAAGCAAATCTTACCAAATACAGGAAAATTGAAATAATTCCTTGCATTCTCTCTGACCACAATGGAATCAAACTGCAAATCAATAGCAAGAAAGGCTATAGTATAGAGCATGCACAAAATCATGGAAATTAAACAACACACTACTAAATGATGAATGGGTCAATGAAGAAATCAAGAAGGAAATGAAAAAATTCAGAGTCAAATGATAATGAGAACACAACATACCAAAATATCTGGGGCACAATGAAGGCAGTCATAAGACATAAATTTATAGCTTTAAGTGCTTATATTAAAAAATTAGAATGGTCACAAGTAAATGACCTAATGCTTCACCTTAAAGCCTTGGAAAAAAATGAGCAAGGCAAACCAAAATCAGCAGATGGGAAGAAATAATAAAGATTACGGCAGAACTTAATGAAATAGAAACCAAAAATCAATCCAAAGTATCAATGAAACAGAGTTTGTTCTTTGCAAGGAAAAACAAGATTGATAAAACCCTAGCAAACCTGACCAAAAGAAAGAGCGAGCAGACACAAATTAATAAAATTAGAGATGAAAAAGGCAACAGCACAACAGATACCAGAGAAATTCAAAACATCATAGGGACATACCATAAAAACCCTACCCTCTTGCTACTCGGGGCTCTTGTATGGATCCACTGTCTTGGTGAAGTCAAGAGACTGAGCTTAAGCCTGAAACAAAGCTCCTTGCTCTTGCGGGTCACTACCGTGGAACAGCGAGAAGCCATTTTTTCAGTTTTGGTTTTGTAGTTGCTGGCCTCTGCTCTGTCAGGACTGTGGATCCTGGGTGCCCTGGGCCTGCCTGTAGGGGATTTCATTCCCCTATCTGTAGAGGCAATGGGAGAGGATGTTGTCTCAGTTTTGGTTTTGTAGTTGCTGGCCACCTGAACTTTTTTGCTGTCTCTTTTTCCCTTTCTTTGTTGGAATTACTATTTGTGTGCTTGGACAGATGGAACAGATGCATACTACCCCGCTTTCTTTAGTGACAGACCACTTTCAGGATGTTAAAATTAGGGCCCCTTAGAGTCAAGCCCTGGACCCAGAGGCCACAGTATTCCCCCTCTGGGTTATGGGGCTCCCAGACCAAGATGGTAATTAGCCACATCACTACTGGCCATTAACCACTAGTAATCTTTATAATTGGAAAATGCAAACTCCTAAAATTTCCAAAAAACTGCAGGGACTTATTGACCTTTTGGATTCTATTATTTTCACCCACTACCAATTTGGGATGATTGTCAACAATTGCTACAGATTCTCTTTACTACAGAGGAAAGAGAGAATCCAGACTGAAGCCTGGCAATTGGTTCTAGGCACTGATGGGAATCCCACTAATAATCAGGCTATCATTGATACCTTCTTCCCTTTAACTAGACCAGACCGGGATTTCAACATGGCAGCAGGTAAGGAGAGAGTTGTTCAACTTTCTTCCAGGAGTGTCTTTCTCTCTTCACACACTCACCTACCTGTGGTTGCCTGGATGCCTTCGAGGTGAACCACAGCCAGTGGCCTCCCAATGGGCTACCTTCTTCAGAGGCCTCCTGGCAGTCCTGGAGGTCCCCCCTTTCCCCTTCATGTAGTCAGAATCCTTGGCCTCCCGGTAGTCTTCTTGGCCATTACCTCCACGAGTGAATACTAGACAAGATCCCTGGTGAGTGCTGGGAGTAGGGCAGGGCTGATCTATGGTGTATATAAGCCCTGCCCATCCACCACAGCGCACCAAAAAGTGGCAAGAGAAAAAAGGTCATGTTTAACTACTGCCTATAAAGCACTGAAGTTTTACGTAAAAAAAGTCAACTTTGTTACATGATATCATAAATATAATTACTGAATTTATGTCCTAGGTCAACTTCAACTTTCATAGAGGATTATTAAAAACAACAATTCTCTCTAAAGTGGTAACTTATAATTTGTCAGGTATTAAAAAAAATTGTAATGTCCTTAATGTACTTAAAGACTTCTAGGCCAGCCTGCCTCAAGATAACAACAATATTTGCCTTAGTTTAGTGTCTTATTGGTATTAATGACATAAAATTGTCTTTAGGCTACTCACTTGTTAGTGAGCAATAGGATTAATTAATTTGGTGTAGTTTTTCATAATAGCCTGATAAGAAAGATGGTTAATAATGGGGTGAGATGAATTGATTGAAGGAACTGGGAAGGAATTTTTCAATGTTGGGACATAGAGTGCTCATTAAAAATGCTTTTTGAGTGGTACCTAGATGAGCATGTTAAAGTGTGTTGATAAAGATGTGTGTATGTAGGAAAGAAGTTTCAGGCTAAACATAAACGCCATGCCTAAAGTTAGAGTTTTACAACTGTTTGCAAACTCTTAAGGAACAAACAAAAACTAGTTTTCTGACTAAAATATGTTGGGATAGCTTGCTTAAGCTTTATCAAATTTAAGTCATTGGTAAAACATAAAACTGTTTTATGTTAATAAAAACTTTCTGTGGTACATAAACTCAATAGCTATCAAGTTTAAGCCAAAATCATTGGTTGTCAAATAATGTTTTTTTCTTTCAAAAAGATTTATCAAGGGTTATATTAGAATTTAGCTAGATGTTTTGGTTTAAAAAAAATTCAAGCCCTGTGGTTCTGTTTCCAATGTTCTCTGGGTAATTTGTATCCATACAGGTATCTTAACTAATCAAAGATGTCTGCAAACACAGGTGCTAAGACTTTATATTGTCTCACTTGTCCTTTTCTGACAATTTCTAGGTTAAATTAGTTAGTTTGTAGGTCAATTGTTACTGTTTTCAAGACTGGTAACAGGTTCTGCCTATATTTATAAATGTTAGATATTTAAAATGTGAGATGTGCCTACATTCTAGACCTCATATATAAGGCTTGTGCTACCATAGTACAACTAAAAGTTTAAAGATAGGACAAAATGATTTTAGAAGCCCTTGTGCCATTCTTTTTTTTTTTTTAATTTTTATTAACATTTTCCATGATTATAAAATATATCCCATGGTAATTCCCTCCCTCCCCACCCCCACACTTTCCCGTTTGAAATTCCATTCTCCATTATATTACCTCCCCATTACAATCATTGTAATTACATATATACAATATCAACCTATTAAGTATCCTCCTCCCTTCCTTTCTCCACCCTTTATGTCTCCTTTTCAACTTACTGGCCTCTGCTACTAAGTATTTTCATTCTCACGCATAAGCCCACTCATCTGTAGCTAGGATCCACATATGAGAGAGAACATGTGGCGCTTGGCTTTCTGCGCCTGGGTTACCTGACTTAGTATAATACTTTCCAGGTCCATCCATTTTTCTGCAAATTTCATAACTTCATTTTTCCTTACCGCTGAGTAGAACTCCATTGTATAAATGTACCACATCTTCATTATCCACTCATCTGTTGAGGGACATCTAGGCTGGTTCCATTTCCCAGCTATTATAAATTGAGCAGCAATAAACATGGTTGAGCATGTACTTCTAAGGAAATGAGATGAGTCCTTTGGATATATGCCTAGGAGCGCTATAGCTGGGTCATATGGTAAATCAATCTCTAGCTGTTTTAGGAACCTCCACACTGTTTTCCACAATGGCTGGACCAGATTGCATTCCCACCAGCAGTTCAGAAGGGTTCCTTTTTTTCCACATCCCCGCCAACATTTATGATCATTTGTTTTCATGATGGTGGCCAATCTGACAGGAGTGAGATGGAATCTCAATGTAGTTTTAATTTGCATTTCCCTGATGACTAGTGATGTAGAACATTTTTTTAGATGCTTATATGCCATTCGTATTTCTTCCTTTGAGAACTCTCTATTTAGCTCCATAGCCCATTTTTTGATTGGCTTGTTTGATTCCTTATTATTTAACTTTTTGAGTTCTTTGTATATCCTAGATATTAATCCTCTATCAGATATATAGCTGGCGAAGATTTTTTCCCATTCTGTAGGTTGCCTCTTTGCTTTTTTCACTGTGTCCTTTGCGGTGCAAAATCTTTGTAATTTCATTAGGTCCCAGTGGTTAATCTGTGGTTTTATTGCCTGAGCAATTGGGGTTGTATTCAGAAAGTCTCTGCCAAGACCAATATGTTGAAGGGTTTCCCCTACTTTTTTCTCTAGCAGTTTCAAAGTTTCCGGTCTGATGTTAAGGTCTTTAATCCACTTGGACTTAATTCTTGTGCATGGCGAGAGAGAAGAATCTATTTTCATCCTTCTGCAGATATTTATCCAGTTTTCAAAACACCATTTGCTGAAGAGGCTGTCTCTTCTCCAATGAGAATTTTTGGCATTTTTATCGAATATCAGGTGGCTATAGCTACTTGGGCTTACATCTGGGTCCTCTATTCTGTTCCACTGATCTACATGTCTGTTTTTGTGCCAGTACCATGCTGTTTTTGTTACTATGGCTCTGTAGTATAGGTTAAAATCAGGTATGGTGATACCACTAGCCTCTTTTTTGTTGCTCAGTATTATTTTAGATATTCGAGGTTTTTTGTGATTACAAATGAATTTTTGGATTGTTTTTTCTATTTCCATGAAGAAAGCCTTTGGAATTTTGATAGGGATTGCATTAAATGTGTAGATTGCTTTAGGTAAGATTGCCATTTTCACAATATTGATTCTTCCAATCCAGGAACAAGGGATGTTTCTCCACTTTCTAGTGTCTTCTGCAATTTCTCGCTTGAGTGTTTTAAAGTTCTCATTCTATAGATTCTTTACTTCCTTGGTTAGGTTTATTCCAAGGTATTTTATTTTTTTTTTGATGCAATTTTGAATGGGAGTGATTCTCTGATTTCATCTTCAGTGTGTTTGTTGTTAGCATATATGAAGGCTACTGATTTCTGTGTATTTATTTTGTATCCTGCTACATTGCTGTAGGTTTTGATCAGCTCTAACAGCTTGCTAGTAGAGTGTCTAGGGTCCTTTATGTATAGAATCATGTCATCTGCAAATAATGATAACTTGATTTCTTCCTTTCCAATTTGTATCCCTTTTATGTGTGTCTCTTGCCTTATTGCTATGGCTAAGACTTCCAAAACTATATTAAATAAAAGTGGGGACAGTGGACACCCTTGTCTTGTTCCTGATTTTAGTGGAAAAGCTTCCAGTTTTTCCCCATTTAGTAATATGTTGGCTGTAGGCTTGTCATAAATAGCCTTTATTATATTGAGATATGTTCCTTCTATTCCCAGTATCTGTAGGACTTTTATCATGAAGGGATGTTGGATTTTGTCACATGCTTTCTCTGCATCTAATGAGATGATCATGTGATTTTTGTCCTTCAACCCGTTTATGTAATGTATTACATTTATAGATTTGCATATGTTGAACCATCCCTGCATCTCTGGGATAAAGCCTACTTGGTCAGGGTGAATGATCTTTTTGATATACTCTTGTATTCTGTTTGCCAATATTTTGTTGAGAATTTTTGCATCTATGTTCATGAGGGAGATTGGTCTGTAATTTTCTTTTTTTGTTCTATCTTTGCCTGGTTTTGGTATCAGGGTGATGCTGGCCTCATAGAAGGAGTTTGGTAGAATTCCTTCTTTTTCTATTTCCTGGAAAAGCTTAAGAAGCAATGGTGTTAGCTCTTCCTTAAAAGTCTGGTAAAATTCAGCAGTGAATCCATCCGGGCCTGGGCTTTTTTTAGTTGGGAGATTATTGATAACTGTTCGGATCTCCATGTTTGTTATAGGTCTATTTAAGTGATTAATCTCAATTTGATTTAATTTAGGTAGGTCATATAGATCAAGGAAATCATCCATTTCTTTCAGATTTTCATACTTTGTGGAGTATATGCTTTTGTAGTATGTCCCTATGATTTTTTGAATTTCTCTGGAATCTGTTGTGATGTTGCCTTGTTCATCTCTGATTTTATTAATTTGTGTCTCTTCTCTCTTTCTTTTGGTCAGATTTGCTAAGGGTTTATCAATCTTGTTTATCCTTTCAAAGAACCAACTCTTTGTTTCATTAATTCTTTGGACTGCTCTTTTTGTTTCTATTTCATTAATTTCTGCCCTAATCTTTATTATTTCTTCCCGTCTACTAATTTTTGGTTTGCCTTGTTCTTCTTTTTCCAAGGCTTTAAGGCGAAGCATTAGGTCGTTTACTTGCGACCTTTCTAATTTCTTAATATAGGCACTTAAGGCTATAAATTTACCTCTTAGAACTGCCTTCATTGTGTCCCAGAGATTTTGGTATGTTGTGTTCTCATTATCATTTGACTCTATAAATTTTTTGATTTTCTTTTTGATTTCTTCATTGACCCACTCATCATTTAGTAGTGTATTGTTTAGTTTCCATGATTTTTTGTATGCTCTATAGCCTTTCTTGCTACTGATTTGTAGTTTAATTCCATTGTGGTCAGATAGAATGCAAGGAATTATTTCAATTTTCCTGAATTTGTTAAGATTTGCTTTATGTCCTAATATATGGTCTATTTTAGAGAATGTTCCATGTGCTGCTGAAAAGAATGTATATTCTGCAGCCTTTGGATGAAATGTCCTGTATATATCTGTTAGGTCCATTCCTTCTATGACCTCATTTAGTCCAGATGCCTCTCTGTTTATTCTTTAACTGGATGACCTGTCAATTGATGAGAGTGGAGTGTTAAAGTAACCCACCACCACTGTGTTTGGTGTTATCTGTGACCTTAGTTCTAATAGTGTTTGTTTGACGAATTTGGGAGCCCCCATGTTAGGTGCATATATGTTTAGGATTGTAATGTCCTCCTGTTGGAGTGTGCCCTTAATCAATATAAAGTGACCTTCCTTATCTTTCTTGACTAACGTCGGACTAAAGTCTACCCTGTCTGATATTAGGATAGCAACCCCTGCTTGTTTTCTAGGCCCATTTGCTTGAAACACCGTCTTCCAACCTTTCACCCTAAGATAGTGTCTATCCTTTGTATAAATGTGAGTTTCTTGGAGACAACAAATTGTAGGATCCTGCTTTTTAACCCAGTCTGCAAATCTATGTCTTTTCGTTGGGGCATTGAGACCGTTGATATTAAGAGATATTATTGAAAGGTGTGTATTTATGTTTGCCATTTGTGTGTGTGTGTGTGTGTGTGTGTGTGTGTGTGTGTGTTACTCGTTCTACCTGTGCTCTCTTCTGTTAACTGGTATTTGAGTATTGCTTGTTTTTTCTAGGTTCCTTATATGTGTGCTTTTCCTTTTGTTCAGCATGGAGGATTCTATCAAGTATTTTCTGTAGAGCTGGTTTTGTCTTCAAATACTCCTTTAACCTGCTTTTGTCATGGAATGTCTTTATTTCTCCATCTATTTGAATGGATAACTTTGCAGGATAAAGTAATCTTGGTTGACAGTTGTTATCTTTCAGAACTTGGAATATATCACTCCAAGCCCTTCTGGCTTTGAAAGTTTGTGTTGAATAATCTGCTGTAATCCTGATGGGCTTGCTTTTGTAGGTAATTTGATTTTTCTCTCTAACTGCTTTCAATAATTTTTCTTTGGTTTGTGTGTTTGGAAGTTTGATTATAATATGGCGAGGGGAGGTTCTTTCTGGGTTTTGTCTGGCTGGGGTTCTAAAGGCTTCCTGTATCTGTATTGGCACCTCTTTCCCAATTTGGGGGAAATTTTCTTCTATGATTTTGTTGAAGATGCCTACTATGCCTCTGGAGTGGAGTTCTTCTCCTTCTACTATGCCCTGAATTCTTATATTGGATCTTTTCATAGTGTCCCGAATATCTTGAAATTCCCACTCATACTTTTCTATAAGTTTGTCTTTCTCTTTGTTGGACTGCATTAGGTCTGCCACCTGGTCTTCTAGCTTAGATATTCTGTCCTCTCCCTCATCCATCCTACTGGTGAGATTTTCTACAGAGTTTTTTATTTCATTAACTGTGTTCTTCATTGCTAGTAATTCTGACTGGTTTTTCTTTATTATTTCTATTTCCCTATTTATGTCTTGTATTGCCTTCTTTATTTCATTAAATTGGTGTCCTGCCTCTTCTTTGATTCCTTTGATTTCCTCTTTGATTTCCTCTTTGATTTCTTCCTTGATTGTTTTCATGTGTTCTTTGACCTCTTGGAACATATTTATAATTATTCTTTTGAACTCTTTCTCAGGCATTTCCTCTAACTCTTTCTCTCTGGAGGACATTTCTGATGCATTAATACTTTTAGGTGGATTTATATCATCTTGCTTTTTAGTGTTTCTTGTGTTATAATGTATATATTTTTGCATCTTGGATTAAGTTTATGCTTGGATTTTCTAGCTAGCTGTGTATTCTTAGCTGTATCAATTGATTTGATGTAATATATTTTCAGGGTAGGACCTTAAGGTATTAGGTGCGGCTCTTAAGACTCTCAGAGTATCTACAAAGATGTTCTTAGGGGTTGAGATTCCCTGCTATAGGAGTATTCAAGCAGGCTGAGTGGAATAAAATACACGTAGATTCTAAAATTTAACTAAACACTGTACGCATTCAATCAAAAACAGCCCCGAGTATGTATGCAAGAGTAGTTATTATAATGACCAGATCCTCTATCAACAAAGAGGTTTAGATTTCTGGTCTGTTGAGGGATCCAAGTCAGCTTGTGACCAGTGAGACCCTTCCCTGGTGCAATCCCAGTTACCTTGGGTGATTTTGGTCTCAGTCAAGTTGCTGCCTGGGTCATCGGGCTGCTGTTCTGATTTCTGGAGCTGGGCACTTGCTTTTCCTACGGGGCAAACCGAGCCGCTGCTGCTGCCTCTGCTGCTCCTATAGCTGCCACCACCGGAGCCACCACCACTGCTGAAGCTGCCGCTGCCTTGACCACCGCCGCTGCTCCCCCCGAAGCCGCTACTGCGGGATCTGCTGCCGCTGCCGCTTCTGGGTCCGCTGCTGCTGGGGCCGCTGGTACCGGTGCTGGAGCCACTGAAGTTGCTGCCGAACTCTGCTCCTGCTTGGGTCCCGCTGTCAGCCCAAGTTGGCATGGCCGGGTCCCGGGCCGCTGCTGTGTTCGCTGGAGCTGGGCTCAGGCGGTGGGGGAGGGGAGGGAGCCGCAGCTTCTCTGGTTGTCTCGCTGCTCCACTTGTTCTAACTCGCGGTCTTCTCCTCCCCTGCTCGCTGCCGCTCTCCCCTCACATTTCCCGAGTTGCGGAGAGCGCGGTGTGAGGGGAAAATCCCGCACCTGGCTTTTCCTGCGGCTCGAGCTGGTCTGGCGGTTTTCTGCTGCGCCGCGGCTGCGGCGTTTGGCCGAGCTGCCTGAGCCGCTGGAGCCGCTTATCCCGCCTGTGCGGGCTCTGGCTGCTCTGTAACTCTTCTACTTCTCTGCTGCCGCCTCAATTTCCTATACACCTCACTTTTTAGTAAAAGTGTGTATTTTGCTGAGTTTTTTTGGTCTTTTTCCCCCCTAGGCTGCTTTGGCGTGGTACCTACGCCGCCATCTTAACCGGAAGTCCCCTTGTGCCATTCTTTAAATAAACCTATTTCACTAATCAAATGTGCTCTATATGTACATACATCCAGGCTGGTGTAACTTCCTTTCTAAGTGTGTTGTTTACCTACATAGAAGCCAAAGCCAATTGGAATCATCAGAGCAAGAGGCACCAATATTTTGGCCTGTGCTCCCAGGTCATGAAGCCACTTGAGATGATGGGACACTTCTACACTGGACCCCTGGTAAGTCACCTGTCTTCCTGTGCAGAGAGGATATGAAGACCCAAACAAAATTGGTGCACAGTCTCAAATAGGAAAGTCACAATTGAGGAGCAATCAGTCCTCCTGACTTCCCAAAGAAGGGAAAACTACTTGGCCAGCATGGCTCTGACTCATCCTAACAATCAAAAGACACCAGTAAGCTATGGGGCTACTCCTGTATCTCTAAAGTCTCTTTGGAGATCCATTAGTGACCTCCAAAATTAATCCTTAATTAAATGTGGCTAACTGTATGGCCTTAAACACTCAGAGAAAAATGTATAACCAAAGATTAAAAATACCTTACATATATGAATGGCCTATTAAGTAACACAAGAGCATTCCAAGAGGGGAAACAAACATTAAGACATCTTTTCCCCATAGTTTTAATTCTATAATAAAGGAAAACAACTATAGATGTTCAAAGAGTTATTTTCAAATATAAAATATGTAAATAATCTGGGAAACTGGGTGTTTGTTCGCTGCCATCACAGCGAGACACTGGGACCCCACTGAAAGGGACCCTACGTCTTCATCCTGACCACACCTACCATTGTGAAGGTCGATGGAATTGCCACTTGGATTCATCACACCAGCATCCGACTGGCAGATCCACTAGCTGAACCTGAGGACTATCAGCCACAATGGAAAATCGACCGGGAACACAGCACCCCACTCAAGCTTCAACTCAAACGCTCCTGATCCTGACTGTGCTCCTAACCTGGTTTCCTGATTTGATCTTCGACCTCCATCAACTAGGGGATGACTCATGGGACTCTATGGCAAATCAGGAAATTTCTTATTTCTATGCATGCCCTGAGTACTTAGGGAAAGCAAGAATCAAAGGAAGCTGTGGGGGGACCTGAAGCCTTCTACTGAGCTGGTTGGCAATGTGTGTCTACTGAATATTGGAACCTGCCTACTAATGGGACCTTATCACTATGACACTGAACCAGACCAGGGCCCAAAATGGACAATGTCACCCCCCCCCTCGTTGAAAGGAAATGAGACCTGTAATTTCATTTCTCTAAAGTTTACAGAAAAAGGGAGACAGATGTCCTGGGAAAATGGAAAGACCTGGGGAATAAGACTGTACACTACTGGGTATGATCCAGGTGCCTGATTTACTGTCTAGTTGGTGACAACATTTCGCAATGCAGGCCTAGCAGGGGCAGGAACAGGCATTGCAGCGCTCACCTTTCAAAGAAAACATTACAATGAGTTGAGAGAAAGTACAGACTTAGACATTCAGAGGCTGGAAACATCCATTACTTAGAGAAAAATGTAGATTCCCTAGCTGAGGTTGTATTACAGAATAGATGGGGGTTGGACTTATTATTCCTCCAGCAAGTAGGACTATGCGTGGCCTTAAGGGAAGAATGTTGTTTTTATATCAACCATTCAGGTATAATTAGAGACTCAATGGAGAAGGTACGAGAAAATTGGAAAAATGAAAGAAAGAAAGAGAAGCTGATAGAGGATGGGTTGAGTCATGGTTCAGTCATTCCCAATGGGTAACAAATCTGCTGTGTGCTTTAGCAGGGACATTACTTTTATTTTCGTTACTAATCACAGTAGGACCTTGCATTATTAATAGATTAGTTGCTTTTGTTAGAGAACGCATTAATATAGTACAGCTTGTGGTTTTAAGATCACAGTATAAACCATTAGACTCCACTCACTAACTCAATCAGGATCCAAGATTGGCTCCGCATGGTACAAGGAGAGGGGGAGATAAAGTACCCAGAAACTAGACTGATGCCATGACAGGCTTCAATAGGGTGCTTCCCTGGCTAGGCCTGAGTTTTAAGCCAGCCCCTAGACATGCCAAGGACATGCCTGAGACTTACCCAGGATTTGTCTGTTGTACTTTTCTGCCCCAGCCAATCAGAAGCACACAAATGTTATTGCTGCCCACATAGCCAATCATCATGATGATTACCTAACCTGCCTTGAATTTCCCTAGCCCCTGCCCGCCAACATTGCCCACCAATATCCTAAACCAATCAAAAGAATAAAAGTACAATTACTGTTTAAATCAACCAATCATGTACCTATCTCCTTCTTCTATGTCCAAATCCCTATAAAAATCCTACCCTCCCGCTAATTGGTGCTCTTGTACAGATTCACTGCATTGGTGAAGTCAAGAGACCGAGCTTAAGCCCTAAATAAAGCTCCTTGTCCTTGCATACATGTTTGGTTCTCCTTGGTTGTCAGGGGGGTACTGAGAACCGGGCACAACACTGTCAACTAGTCTACATAGAGGACGTTATCAGCTTAGTTCCAGCAGGATTTCTCAGTGGACTTGCAGCCTAAGTATGTGGAGTCTTCAGCAATAGGGTCTTACCATCTATTCCTGGTGGGAAACCAAGGGCCTCAGTAATGGCCTGTAATGTTTTGGGGGCATCAGGGACCTCCCTTGCTAACAAATCACTGGAAGGCATACCATCTACGGCACTGAAAATTTTCTAGTAACCATCTACAGATCCTGGGTGTTCTATTGTCCAGAAGAGTAGGATTCTGTATGATTTATTTATATACTCTTAGATTTTGATTAGCCCTCCCTTTGCCTTTCCTTTTCTCAATCTCTTCCCCTGATCTTAATGGGGCCTTTTCACCCCCATTAATCTATTCTTCTACTTACATATATATATATACAATACCATCCTACTAAGTATCCCACTCCCTTCCTTTCTCTTCCCTTTATATCTCTTTTCTAGCTTACTGGCCTTTGCTACTGAGTTTTTTTTCTACTCATACAAAAGTCCAGTCATCTGTAGCTAGGATCCACATATGAGAGAGAACATGCGACACTTGGCTTTCTGGACCTGGGTTAGCTCACTTAGTACAATCCTTTCCAGATCCATTCACTTTCCTGCAAATTTCATAACTTCATTTTTCTTTACCTCTGAGTAGAACTCCATTGTATAAATGTGCCATATATTCATTATCCACTCATCCGTTGAGGGACATCTAGGCTGATTCCATTTCCCAGCTATTGTGAATTGAGCTGCAATAAACATGGTTGAGCAGTTATCTCTAAGGTAATGAGACAAGTCCTTAGGATATATGCCTAGGAGTGCTATACCTGAGTCATATGGTACATCTATTTTTAGCTGTCTTAGGAAACTCCACACTGATTTCCACAAAGGCTGGAGCAGATTATATTCCCACAAACAGTGTAGAAGGGTACCTCATTGCCCACATCCTTGCCAGCATTTATAGCCATTTGTTTTCATGATGGTAGCCAATCTGACAGGAGTGAGATGGAATCTCAGTGTAGTTTTAATCTGCATTTCCCTGATGACTAAAGATGTAGAATATTTTTTTAGATGCATATATGCCATCTGTGTTTCTTCTTTTGAGAACTCTCTACTTACTTCCATAGGCCATTTTTTAATTGGCTTGTTTGATTTCTTATTATTTAATTTTTGAGTTTTTTGTATAGCCTAGATATTAATCCTCTATCAGATGTATAGCTGGCAAAGATTTTTCCCCATTCTGTAGGTTGCCTCTTTGATTTATTCATAGTGTCTTTTCCATACAAAATCTTTGTAATTTCATGAGGTCCCAGCAGTTAATCTGTGTTCTTATTGCCTGAGAAATTGGGTTTATATTCAGAAAGTCTTTGCCAAGACCAATATGTTGAAGGGTTTCCCCTACTTTTTCCTCTAGCAGTTTCAGAGACTCAGGTCTGATACTAAGGTCTTTAATCCATTTGGACTTAATTCTTGTGCTTGGAGAGAGAGAAGAATCTATGTTCATCGTTCTGCAGATACATATCCAGTTTTCCAAGCATTATTTGCTGAAGAGGCTGTCTTTTCTTCAATGAGTATTTTTGGCATTTTTACCGAATATCAGGTAGCTATAGCTACCAGGACTTACATCTTGCATCTATTCTGTTCTATTGATCTACATGTCTGCTTTTGTGCCAGTACCATGCTGTTTTAGGTACTATTATTGTGTGGTATAGGTAAAAATCAGGTGTGGTGATATCATCAGCCTTACTTTTGTTGCTCAAAATTGGTTGAGACGTTCAAGATATTTTGTGCTTCACAATGAATTTTTGGATTAGTTTTTCGGTTTCTTTAAAGAATACCATTGGAATTTTGATGGGGATTGCATTAAATGTGTAGATTGCTTTTGGTAAAACTGCCATTTTTGCAATATTGATTCTTCTGATACAAAAACAAGGGATGTTTTTTCCATTTGCTAATCTTAATTGAAGGTTTTAAAGTTTGCATTTTAGAGAATCTTCACTTCTTAGTTAGGTTTATTCCAAGGTACTTTATTTTTGTTTGATGCAATTGTGAATGGGAGTGCTTCTCTGATTTCATCCTCTGTGTGTTTGTTGTTATCACATAGGATGGCTATTGATTTCTGAGTGTTTATTTTGTATCCTGCTACATGGCTATAGATGTTTATCAGCTCTAACAGTTTGCTGGTTGAGTCTTTAGGGTCCTTTAAGTATAAAATCATGTCATGTGCAAGTAATGACAACTTGATATCTTCGTTTCCAATTTGTATTCCTTTTATGTGTGTCTCTTGCCTTATTGCTATGGCTAAAACTTCCAGCAATATATTGGATAAAAGTGGAGACAGTGGACACCCTCCTTGTCTTGTTTCTGATTTTAGTGGAAAAGTTTACAGGTTTTCCCCATTTACTAATATGTGGGTTGTAGTTTTGTCATAAATAGCCTTAATTATGTTGAGATATGTTCCTTCTACTCCCAGTCTGTGTAGAACTTTTATCATGAAGGAGTGTTGCATTTTGTCAAATGCTTTCTCTGCATCTAATGAGATGATCATGTGATTTTTGTCCTAAAGTCCATTTATATAATGAATTACATTTATCAATTTGCATATGCTGAACCATCCCTGCATCTCTGGGAATAAAGCCTACTTGGTCATGGTGAATGATCTTTTTGATTTTTTTTTTTGAATTTTTTTGAGGTAGGGTCTCGCTCTAGCCCAGGCTGACCTGGAATTCACTATGGAGTCTCAGGGTGGCCTCGAACTCTCGGCAATCCTCCTACCTCTGCCTCCCAAGTGCTGGGATTAAAGGCGTGCGCCACCACGCCCGGCTGAATGATCTTTTTGTTATATTTTTGTATTCTGTTTGCTAATTTTTGTTGAGAATTCTTGCATCAATGTTCTTGAGTGAGATTGGTCTGTAATTTTCTTTTTTTGTTCTATCTTTACCTGGTTTGGGTATCAGGGTGATGCTGGCTTTGTAGAAGGAATTTGGTAGGATTCCTTCTTTTTCAATTTTTTGGAAAAGCTTAAGAGGTAATGGTGGTAGTTGTTCACTGAAGGTCTGGTAAATTTCACCAGTGAAGCCATCTGGGCCTGGACGTTTTTTAGTTGGGAGACTTTTGATAACTGCTTGGATCTCCATACTTGTTATAGGTCTATTTAAGTGATTAATCTCATCTTGATTTAATTTAGGTAGGTCATATAAGTCAAGAATCATCCATTTCTTTCAGATTTTCATACTTAGTGGAGTACATGTTTTAATAGTATGTCCTTATATTTCTTAAATTTCTCTGGTATCTGTTGTGATGTGTCTCTTCTCTCTTTCTTTTGGTCAGATTTTCTAAGGGATTATCAATCTTGTTTATCCTTTCAAAGAACCAACTCTTTGTTTCATTGATTCTATGGTTGTTTGGTTTTTTCTTTTTTTTTTTGGTTTTTATTTCATTAATTTCTGCCTTAATCTTTATTATCTCTTCCCATCTCCTTATCTTCAGTTTGCCTTGTTCTCCTTCCAAGGCTTTAAGGTGAGGCATTAGGTCATTTACTTATGACCTTTCTAATTTCATAATATAGACACTTAAAGCTATAAATTTACCTCTTAGGACTGCCTTCATTGTGTCCCAAAAGTTTTGGTATGTTGTGTTTTCATTATCATTTGAATCTATGAATTTTTTGGTATCCATCTTGATTTCTTCATTGACCCATTCATCATTTAGTAGTGTATTGTTTAGTTTCCATAATATTATGTATGCACTATAGCTTTTCATGCTATTGACTTGTAGTTTGATTCCATTGTGGTCAGATAGAATGCAAGGAATTAATTAAATTTTCCTGTATTTGGTAAGATTTGCTTTGTGTCCTAATATATGGTCTATTTTAGAGAATGTTCCAGTGCTGCTGAAAAGAATGTATATTCTGCAGCATTCGGATTAAATGTCCTGTATATATCTGTTAGGTCCATTTCTTCTATGACCTTGTTTAATCTAGATGCATCTCTGATTACTTTTTGCTGGGATGACTTGTCAATTGATGAGAGTGTGGTGTTGAAATCACCCACTACAACTCTGTTAGGTGTTATTTGTGACCTTTGTTCTAATAGTGTTTGTTTGATGAAATTGGGAGCCCCCATGTTAGGTCCATGTATGTTTAGGATTGTAATGTCCTCCTGTTGGAGGGTGCCTTTAATCAATTTAAAGGGAGCTTCCTTATCTTTCTTAACTAATGTTCAACTGAAGTCTATCTTGTCAGGTATTATGATAGCAACCCTGCTTGTTTTCTAGGTCCGTTTTCTTGAAACACCATTTTCCAAATATTCACCCTAAGATAGAAATGTGAGTTTCTAGGAGGCAACAAATTGAAGGATTCTTCTGTTTAACCCAGTCTGCAAACCTATGACATTGGTTGGGTCATTGAGGCCATACATATTAAGAGACATTATTGAAATGTGTGTATTTATTTTCGCCATTTTGTTGTAGTTCTTCCAGTTTTACCTTTGCCCTCTTGTACTAACTAGTATTTGAGTATTGTTTGTTTTTTCAGGTTTTTTATATGTGTTCTTTTCTTTCTCTTCAGCATGGAAGATTCTTTCAAGTATTTCTGGTAGAGCTGGTTTTGTCTTCAAGTTATTTCTCTTTTTTTAATATTTTTGGTTCATTTTTATTTATTTATTTGGGAGCAACAGACAGAGCGAGAAGGTGCACCAGGGCTTCCAGCCCCTGCAAATGAACTCCAGATGTGTGCACCCCCTTGGGCATCTGGCTAGCATGGGTCCTGGGGAATCAACCCTCAAACCCGGGTCCTTAGGCTTCACAGGCAAGCGCTTAACTGCTAAACCATCTATCTCTCCATCCTTTCAAATGATTTCTTTAGCCTGATTTTGTTGTAGAATATCCTTATTTCTCTGTATATTTGAATGGATAGCTTTGCAGTATAAAGGAACCTTGGATGACAGTTGTTATCTTTCAGAACTTTGAATACATTACCCCCAGCCTTTCTGGCTTTTAAACTTTGTGTTAAGTAATCTGTTTATCCTGATGGACTTGTCTTTGTAGGTAACTTGATTTTTCTCTCTAACTGCTTTCAATATACTTTCTTTAGTTTGTATATTTGGTAGTTTAATTATAATATGCGAGGAGAGGTTCTTTTCAGGTTTTGTCTGTTTGGTGTTCTAAAGGATTCCTGTATGTGCAGTACCATCTCTTTTCCAATTTGGGTGAAGTTTTCTTCTATGATTTTGTTGAAAATGCCTACTATACTTTTGGGATAAAATTCCTCTCCTTCTACTATACCCTTAGTTCTTTTGTTTGATCTTTTAATAGTGTCACAAATATCTTGAAATTTGCATTCATACTTTCCTATTAGTTTGTCTTTCTCTTCGTTGGACTTTATTAGATTTGCCACTTGGTCTTCTAGTTTAGATATTGTGTCCTCTCCTTCATCCATTCTACTGGTGAGATTTTCTATAGAGTTTTTTTTTATTTCATTAACTGTGTTCTTCATTGCTAGTAATTCTGACTGGTTTTTCTTTATTATTTTTCTTTCCTTATTTATGTATTTTATTGACCTCTTTATTTCATTAAATTGGTATAATGTGTCTTCTTTGATTCCTTTGAGTTCCTCTTTGACTTCTTGAGCATATTATAATCATTCTTTTGAAATATTTCTCAGGAAATTCCTCTAACTGATTCTCATGGGAAGTCATTTCTGATGCATTAATACTTTTGGTAGATTTATCTTGTCTTCATTTTTGGTGTTTCTTGTGTTATAATGTACATATTTTTGCATCCTGGATTAAGTTAATGCTTGGATTTTCTAGTTAGTTGCAGTATAATTAGATGTATAAATCAATCTAATGTTATATATGTTCAGTGTAGGAGATTAAGGTGCTAGGTATAGCTCTTAAGACTCTCAGAGTATCTCCAAAAGGACCCTAGATGTTGGGTTTGTCGGCTATAAGAGTATTCAAGTAGGCTGTGTGGAAAAAATATAGGCAGTTTCTTAAATTTAACTAAACAGTGTATGCATTCAATGAAAAACAACACAGAGTATTTATGTAAGAGTAGGTATTATGACAACTAGATCCTTTAACAAAGTCTCAATCCCTTAGGGTGAATGTTGTCCATGCCCTTAATCCTGTCAACTAGGAGGTTAAGATTTCTGGTCTGTTGAGGGTTCCAAGTCATCTTGGGACCAAGTGAGACCCTTCCCTGGTGTAGTACAAGTTACCTTTTGGAATGATTTGGTCTCAGTTATGCTGTACTACTTCTTGGGTCCATCTTTGCTGTGCTGTGGGTTCAAGTAGGCTGGCTTGGTCACTGGATTGCTGCTCTGGTTGCCAGTGCTGGGTGCTGTGATCTCCCTTCCCCAGGTGTCTGGTGTTTTCTGTGGCTTGCACTGGTGGTGGGGAAGAGGAAGCTTTAGATGGTGGTTGTAGTTCCCCCACTGGTCCATGTAATCCTCTACCTTGTGATCTGGTCCTACATTGGCGACTGTGGTCCTAGCTTCAGGTTTCTTGAGTTTGTGAGGAGCTCTGATGTGAGTGGAAAAATCCCCTTACCTGGCTTTTCCTGTGGCTCCAGCCAAACCTTGCAGCTGTGGCCCTGTAGACCTGGTGCCACCATGGACCTTGTGCTGCCACTACTGGAGCCACTAGTACCTTCCTATGTGGGCTCTATATGCTCTCGATCTCTCTTACTTCTCTGCTACAGGTAGTAATTTCTTATACCCTTCACTTTTTAGTAAAAGAGTGTATTTTGCTGGGTTTTTTTTTTTTTGGCTTTTTCTCCCCTTGTCTGCTTTGCATGGTTCCTATGCCACCATCTTAACCAGAAGCCCCTCTGTGCTACTGTTGGAGACGAGGAGATGAGCCCTGAACAGATCTTTGCCCTGAAATAACCTCTGCCCTGAGATAACTTCTGCCCTGAGCAACTTCCGACCTTTCCTCATCCCCCCACCCTGCCATACCTAACTGATTGCATCCCCTCACCCCGCCACACCTAACTAATTAACATCCTGCCTGGTGACTGCAGGGACGAGAGAACTATACCGGGAATTCTTAGAATAACTGCAAACTGTCCTAGGCCAAAGGCCAAGAAGATTCTGTAACTTTCTACCACCTGCCTCCTCAAGCCCCCCCTCACCCAAGACCCTAACCCTAACCCTTAAAAAGGCCGCTGTGGCTCAATAAAATTGGACTCTTGACAAGTGTACATTTGCTTGAGTCCCTTCCTCTCTCTCGCCCATCTTATTTCAGGTTTGGGTCCCCCTCGCCCCCACGAATAACGAGGTCCCGCGGGTCGGGACAAGTGGCGCCCAACGTGGCGGCTCGAGGCACGGACTCCTACCGGACGGAGACCCCCAGTTCAGCGACCTCCGGAGGATTTGTTAAGTGGTCACCGCTTCTCCACCCAAGAAGACGGCAAGACCTGGTAAGTTTTCCCTCTTCATTCCGTCCCATCAAGATGGGCCATTCATTGTCTAAAGAGGCTTAAAGCCTCTCTCAGAGAGCGAGGAATACGGGTAAAGAAAAAGGATCTTATACAGTTTTTTATTTTTGTTGATAAGACATGTCCATGGTTTATGATTGATGGACTTAACATTCATCCCAAGAAATGACAAAGGGTCAATAAAGAATTAAATCAAAACTTACTACTGAAGAAATGGCAAAGAGTCGACACCTCTGTCTCCTGCGTGAGATATGTGTCGACCCCAGAGCTCTGGTTTCCTAAATAAAGCCTCATGCTTTTGCAGCAAGTTGGGTCTCCTGTGTGTCTTTGGGTGCGTGCTATCTCGAGACTTGAGTGAAGGTCTCCCTCTGGGGGTCTTTCAGTTGAGAGCTCGTCCAGGGATTTGCACGTCTACCCTGGACTCCAGAGACCCCCTTGGAGGTAAACAATGTAAATGTCTGCAGCGCTGCTTGTCTGAGTGTTTGTCTGAGTGTTTGAGTGATTTCTGTTGCTCTGATCTGTTTTAATTTCGGTTTGGGCAGCTGTTGTTCAGGACTGTGAGGACCTGACAATGGTGGTTGGCAGGACCACAGGCTGCAATCCTGGGGGACGCCCCAGGATCTGAGGAGAGTCAGGGTGGCTGACAGTCTCCTATCTGGTAAAGGAAGATTGTGTATTTCTCCTTCAGGAGAAACCACAGAGGCATCTTCCATCTGAAACTGCATTTGGTTTTCTGTTCTGGACGCATCAGAGGTGTCACGGTTTTTGGTTTCTTTTTGTCAGTATCTATTTTGTGTTTGTTTGTGGACTCTTGTTTCTAATTATGGGACAGACTATGACGACCCCCCTGACTCTGACGGTATCTCATTTGTCTGAAGTTAGAAGTAAGGCTCATGACTTATCTGTAAAAATTAAAAAAGGTAAATAACAGACTTTCTGCTCCTTTGAATGGCTGCCAGAGGGAGCATTTGATCTAACCATTATTTCTGCTGTTAAGAATACTGTTTTTCAGAAGGGACCCATTCTCACCCAGATCAACAGCCATACATCCTGGTCTGGGAGAGCCTAGTGATGGATCCCCGGCATGGGTCAAGCCCTGGATCCACCCCGCACCACGGTCAGGCTCCCGAGTCCTGGCAGTGGCCCAACAAGCCACGAGAAAACCAAGCCGAGTGGCCCCAGACCCCTCGGCTCAGCCCAAAATATATCCTGAAATAGAGGACCCTCCCGAGTGGCCCTCTGCCCCGATTCCATCTCCCCCACCTTAGCCCCCTGCTCTCCCTGCTCCAGCTTTGCTCGAGAAAAGAGGAGATGGGCCCACTGTAGGGACTAGAAACTGAAGGACCTGATTCCACTGTACGAGCCTTTGGTCCTTCCCCTGACCCTAGCATGTCTCAGGCCCAAATGAGTAGCCTACCTAGCTCCCAAATGAGATTGATGTGGGATTCCCTCTCACCTGACCTGAATGGAATTACAACTCAGCAGAAGGTAGGGAGCAACTGACAGTCTACCGCCAGGCTCTGATGGCAGGTCTCAGGGGGGCTGCTCGCCGCCCCACGAATCTGGCTAAAGTAACTTCCCTCTATCTTTTTAGAATGCTTGATGGAGGCTTCCCGGAGATATACTCCTTTTGGCCCTACTTCTCCGGGTCAACAGGCGGCGATAACAATGACATAGATAAGGCAGTCCGCTCCAGACATTAAAAAGAAATTACAACATCTGGAGGGTTTACAAGATCTAGCTTTGACAGACATAATTAAGGAAGCTAAAAAGGTTTAGCATAAGAGAGAGAGAAAAAGAAAAGAAAGACCAAAAAAAAAAAAAAAAAAAAAAAAGGAAGCAGAAGAGAGAAAAAATAATGGGAAAAGGAGACAAGAAAGGAACTTAAATAGGATATTGGATACAGTGATAAAAAAAAAAAAAAAAGCATCAGGATCAGGAAGACTTAGACAACCAGGGTACCTGGGCAACAGGCAAACAAACAAACAAACAAAAAAAAACCTGAGGGCTTTAGGAAGCCCCTTGAGAAGGATCAATGTATGTATTGCAAGGAAAGAGGATCTTGGGTTCACGAATGCCCCAAAAAGAAAAAAAAAAACTGGGAAGGAATTTTTCAATGTTGGGACATAGAGTGCTTGTTAAAAATGTCTTTTGAGTGGTACTTAGATCAGAATGTTAAAGTATGTAGATGAAGATGTGTGGATGTGAAAAAAAAAAAAAAAAGAAAATTTTCAGGCTGAAGTATATTGGGATAGTTTGCTTGAGCTTTATCAAATTTAAGTCATGGGTAAAACATAAAATTGTTTTATGTTAATAAAAAATTTCTGTGGTGCATGAAATCAATAGCTATCAAGTTTAAGCCAAAATCATTGGTTGTCAAATAATGTTTTTTTCTTTCAAAAATATTTATCAAGGGTTATATTAATATTTAGCTAGCTGTTTGGGCTCAGAAAAGACCAGATTCTACTCTGTTATATGTAAAGTAACTGTCTCAATTTTGGCATCTTAAGTCCAGTGCTTATAACAAAATTAACCCTTAAGACATCTTCCCTACTTTAGGGCACAGCCTCATGCTCAAACAATGGTCCTCATCTGAGAAAAAAAAAAAAAAAAAAATCAAGCTCCATGGTTCTGTTTCCAATGTTCTCTGGGTAATTTGTACCCACACAGGTATCTGAACTAATCAAAGATGTTTTCACACAGGTGCTAAGACCTTATACTGTCTTGTTTTCTAGGTTAAATAAGTTAAGTTTGTAAATCAACTGGTACTGTTTTCAAGACTGATAACAGGTTCTGCCTATACTTATAAATGTTGGATATTTAAAATGGGAGATGTGCCTACTTTCTATACCTCAGATATATGGCTTATGCTACCACAGTACAACAAAAATTTTAAAGATAGGACAAAATGATTTTAGAAGCCCTGTGCCATTCTTTAGTTAAGTCTATTTCAGTAATTAAATGTGCTCCATATGTATGTACATCCAAGCTGATGTAACTTCCTTTCTAAGTGTGTTAATCACCTATGTAGAAGCCAAAGCCAATTGGAATCATCGGAGTAAAAAGTGTCAATATTTTGGCCTGTGCTCCCATGTCATGAGGCCACTGGAGATGATGGGACACTTCTACACTGGCCCCCTGGTAAGTCACCTGTCTTCCTGAGCAGGGAGGATATGGAGACCCAAACAAAAGTGGTGTACAATGTAAAACAGGAGCGTCACAATTGAGAAGCAATCAGTCCTCCTGACTTCCCAAAGAAGGGAAAACTACTTGGCCAGCATGGCCCTGACTCATCCTAACAGGCCAAAGACACCAGTAAGCTATGGGGCTACTCCTGTGTCCCTAAAGTCTCTTTGGAGAGCCATTAATGACCTCCAAAATTAATCCTTAATTAACTTTTGGCTATCTACAAGGTCTTAAACACTCAGAGAAAAATGTATAACCAAAGATAAAAAATAGCTCTTTATTATTAAGATTAAATGTTATGTATATGTTTCTGATAACTCTGCTAGCATCTCATCTGTTTTACAAGCCATGTTAAATACTACTGTGCCATTTAATGAACAGTTCTGAAAGAAAATCTCAGCCAGCTCATCCTCAGATGGTCCTGAGATGATCCAAGCCTGTCTACCTGGATTCCCTCGACCTACAAAAAGACCAGTTTGCTGTGTGTTCGCTTCTCAGTAACTCCTTACTTTTATTCTTTCTTTCCAAAGTTATCTTTCAAGATTATCTTCCTACACTCTGGGGTACATTAAAATAGTTCCCCTCTCTAGGAGAGATTCTCTAACTGCAACAAGTCTCCACTTCGTGTCCCATTCAGCAGGAAGTAGTAAATGATCTGATGTCTTTGACCCAGCCCCCTAAAGCAGTTAGAGTGTCTTCTCATGAGAGGGAGAAATAAAAGGGAAATAGACTGTCTATACCATACATTCCTGTTGTCATAGATAAAGTTTACTTAAAATAAGTTTATTTAAAGTTCCTCAAATAAAATTATAGAGCTTGATTGAAATGCCATACAGATTAAAAGTTCTAGGACCTCCCTTTTATGAGGGAATTGCCATCCTTACATCTCCTGTGTCTACTAACAGTGCAGAGGGATTATTCTGGCACTCTGCCCCAAAGGGGGGTATTACTCTTACATCCATTTCCGGCCTCGGACTGTGTCTATTAGGCCCTGATATGCTCCCTCCTCTGACTCTTGAACCAGTATGCAACCAAACTGCTATTATCAATGACTCCTTTATATATACTAAAGCCCCTAGTAACTCCTATCTTGCTTGTTCCACGGGGCTGACTCCCTTTATTGTCAACAAGGACTTTTTACAGACTAAGGACTATTGTGTTGTAGTTATAGTTTTGCCACGATTTTTCATTCATGATTCTGAAAGTTTTACAACTACTATAGATCAAGGCATTGCCATTAGACCAAAAAGAGAGCCTTTAACTGCCCTCACCCTGACTGTGCTCCTGGGACTTAGTGCTGCAGGGGCCGGGACAGGTATTGCCTCACTGGTAACCTCCCAACAGCATTTTTCACAACTCAGTGCCTTAGTGGACAGAGATCTTAACCTCATACATGAGGGGATACAAGATCTCAAAGATTCTTTGGCCTCGCTCTCTGAGGTTGTACTTCAAAACCGGAGAGGGCTAGATTTGGTGTTCTTAAAGGAAGGGGGACTCTGTGTAGCCCTCAAAGAAGAATGTTGTTTTACTTAGATAAGACTGGGCTAATAAAAAATAGCCTTGATAAAGTTAAAAGAAATCTAGAGAATAGAAAAAGGACTCGAGAACAACAAGAATCTTGGTATAAAAATTGGTTTTCCACATCTCCTTGGCTAACTACTTTGCTTCCCAGTCTTTTAGGCCCTTTTGTTGGATTCCTTTTGCTTATCTCCTTTGGCCCCTGGGCCTTCAGACGACTAACCAGTTTCATTAAGCGTCAGGTAGATTCTGCAATCAAGCCGGTGGAAGTCCACTACCTCGCCTCGCCACAGAAGAAACATCTGCTGCTGACCTGCCAAAAGAACAAGACAACCCCCCATCTCGACCCTTAGACTTTACCTCCCTGCAAAAACCCACCCTGGGGTGGAAATTTTGGTCCCGCCCCTCCAAATAATAACTCAGGTCTCCGCGACCCCTCATACTAATTGGCTACCAAACATATTTCCTCCAGGATCCTTATGGGGCTTTGACGGTCTTGTTGAGAGCAAAATGCGTTACATTTCCACAAAGTGAGTGGTCTGGTAAGTCAGCGACGGAACGGGTGGCTAAGTCTCGACCCGCCTAAGACAGGACGACCTCGCCGAGAGGAGGCCGATCCAATGACGGGTAAGGGTCCAGCACTGCCCTTCTAACAGGCTCAGACCATTTGTGCCCCTTGTTCTAAGGTCAATCCAAATGACTTTATCAAAATCAATGACCTATGAGTAACAGCGCTCAACCTACTCTGGGGAACACTCGCTCGCCTCTCTGATGTCAGGTTGCTCCTCTGGATCCATTTTTACTCTTAAACAAAAATAATCGGCCACCAAAACAAGCCCTTCTTTGGGACATCATTAAGGGGTCGCGGTAACCTCCCTATCCTGGTCCTTGTATACAGAAGAGGGGGAGATGTTGGAGACGAGGAGATGAGCCCTGAACAGATCTTTGCCCTGAAATAACCTCTGCCCTGAGATAACTTCTGCCCTGAGCAACTTCCGACCTTTCCTCATCCCCCCACCCTGCCATACCTAACTGATTGCATCCCCTCACCCCGCCACACCTAACTAATTAACATCCTGCCTGGTGACTGCAGGGACGAGAGAACTATACCGGGAATTCTTAGAATAACTGCAAACTGTCCTAGGCCAAAGGCCAAGAAGATTCTGTAACTTTCCACCACCTGCCTCCTCAAGCCCCCCCTCACCCAAGACCCTAACCCTAACCCTTAAAAAGGCCGCTGTGGCTCAATAAAATTGGACTCTTGACAAGTGTACATTTGCTTGAGTCCCTTCCTCTCTCTCGCCCATCTTATTTCAGGTTTGGGTCCCCCTCGCCCCCACGAATAACGAGGTCCCGCGGGTCGGGACATGCTACTTTTTATTGAATGTGTATATTGCTCAGTTGAAGTTCAGAATTTGCCAGTAAATTGTTCCACGCAGCCCACTAGAATACTTGTTTAGCAATGAAACTCAACACCTAGGATTGCTTCTGTGGCTGGATTGGGGTACAAGTGCTACATCTGAACCTTAAAATCATATCCTGAAAGTACATGAAGGTGGATTGTCATATCTAAGAACACTGAAGATAAGTAGAAAACCCAAGCATCAAATCAATTCAGGATGCAAAAGTCGCTACAGGACTTCCAGTTAAGATGGCAGTGTAGGTACCAGACAAAGCAGCTGGGGGAGGGGGGAGGGAAAGCCAAAAAAAGCTCAGCAAAACACACACTTTTAATAAAAGTGAGGTGTATAGGAAATTGAAATGGCAGCGGAGAAGTAGGACAGATCCAGAGCATCCAGAGCACACAGGCCAGCAGAAGTGGCTCTGACAGGTCCACGGGACCACAGCAATGGTGTGCCAGCCAGCCACCAGGCTTTGTTTAGGTCAGAGGAAAAGCCAGGTGAGGCAATTTTCCACTCACACCGGAGCTCTCCAAGAACTCAAGAAATGTGAAGGAAAAACGGCAATGAAAAATGGAGGAACAGATCACAAGGTAGAAGAACATGTGGAACAGTGAGAGAACTACAGCAGCATCAGCAGCCTTCCCTCCACCACCACCAGTGCCCAGCTCCAGCAAACAGAGCAGCAGTACAGGGACATGGCCATGCCTACTTGAACCGACAGCGGGACTCAAGCAGGAGCAGCATAACTGAGAACAAAATCATCTCAAAAGGTAACTGGGGGGCTGGAGAGATGGCTTAGCAGTTAAGCGCTTGCCTGCGAAGCCTAAGGACCCCGGTTCGAGGCTCGGTTCCCCAGGTCCCACGTTAGCCAGATGCACAAGGGGGTGCACGCGTCTGGAGTTCGTTTGCAGAGGCTGGAAGCCCTGGCGCGCCCATTCTCTCTCTCTCCCTCTATCTGTCTTTCTCTCTGTGTCTGTCGCTCTCAAATAAATAAATAAAAAATTTAAAAAAAAAGGTAACTGGGATTACACCAGGTCAGTACCTCCTAATAAACCTGGCATATAGGCCTGAAACAGAAGTGCTAATTGCACCTTCCATATCAGGATAAATTATATATTAAATCTGGTGAATGGTCAGATTTGCCATTCTTTTTTTTTTTAATTTCTTTTTTTTTCTTTTTAATTTTTATTAACATTTTCCATGATTATAAAATATATCCCATGGTAATTCCCTCCCTCCCCACCCCCACACTTTCCCATTTGAAATTCCATTCTCCACCATATTACCTCCCCATTACAATCATTGTAATTACATATATACAATATCAACCTATTAAGTATCCTCCCCCCTACCTTTCTCTACCCTTTATGTCTCCTTTTTAACTTACTGCCCTATGCTAGTAAGTACTTTAATTCTCACGCAGAAGCCCAGTCATCTGTAGCTAGGATCCACATATGAGAGAGAACATGTGGCTCTTGGCTTTCTGGGTCTGGGTTACCTCACTTAGTATAATACTTTCCAGGTCCATCCATTTTTCTGCAAATTTCATAACTTCATTTTTCTTTACTGCTGAGTAGAACTCCATTGTATAAATGTGCCACATCTTCATTATCCACTCATCTGTTGAGGGACATCTAGGCTGGTTCCATTTCCCAGCTATTATAAATTGAGGAGCAATAAACATGGTTGAGCACGTACTTCTAAGGAAATGTGATGAGTCTTTTAGATATATGCCTAGGAGTGCTATAGCTGGGTCATATGGTAGATCAATCTCTAGCTGTTTTAGGAACCTCCACACTGTTTTCCACAATGGCTGGACCAGATTGCATTCCCACCAGCAGTGAAGAAGGGTTCCTTTTTTTCCACATCCCCGCCAACATTTATGATCATTTGTTTTCATGATGGTGGCCAATCTGACAGGAGTGAGATGGAATCTCAATGTAGTTTTAATCTGCATTTCCCTGATGACTAGTGACGTAGAACATTTTTTTAGATGCTTATATGCCATTCGTATTTCTTCCTTTGAGAACTCTCTATTTAGCTCCATAGCCCATTTTTTGATTGGCTTGTTTGATTCCTTATTATTTAACTTTTTGAGTTCTTTGTATATCCTAGACATTAATCCTTTATCAGATATATAGCTGGCGAAGATTTTTTCCCATTCTGTAGGTTGCCTCTTTGCTTTTTTCACTGTGTCCTTTGCAGTGCAAAATGTTTGTAATTTCATTAGGTCCCAGTGGTTAATCTGTGGTTTTATTGCCTGAGCAATTGGGGTTGTATTCAGAAAGTCTTTGCCAAGACCAATATGTTGAAGGGTTTCCCCTACTTTTTCCTCTAGCAGTTTCAGAGTTTCCAGTCTGATGTTAAGGTCTTTAATCCATTTGGACTTAATTCTTGTGCATGGCGAGAGAGAAGAATCTATTTTCATCCTTCTGAAGATATATATCCAGTTTTCAAAACACCATTTGCTGAAGAGGCTGTCTTTTCTCCAATGAGTATTTTTGGCATTTTTATCGAATATCAGGTGACTATAGCTACTTGGGCTTACTTCTGGGTCCTCTATTCTGTTCCACTGATGTACATTCTGTTTTTGTGCCAGTACCATGCTGTTTTTGTTACTATGGCTCTGTAGTATAGGTTAAAATCAGGTATGGTGATACCACCAGCCTCTTTTTTGTTGCTCAGTATTATTTTAGATATTTGAGTTTTTTTTGTGATTCCAAATGAATTTTTGGATTGTTTTTTCTATTTCCATGAAGAAAGCCTTTGGAATTTTGATAGGGATTGCATTAAATGTGTAAATTGCTCTTGGTAAGATTGCCATTTTCACAATATTGATTCTTCCAATCCAGGAACAAGGGATGTTTCTCCACTTTCTAGTGTCTTCTGCAATTTCTCGCTTGAGTGTTTTAAAGTTCTCATTGTATAGATTCTTTACTTCCTTGGTTAGGTTTATTCCAAGGTACTTTATTTTTTCTGATGCAATTGTGAATGGGAGTGATTTTCTGATTTCATCCTCTGTGTGATTGTTGTTAGCATATATGAAGGCTACTGATTTCTGTGTATTTATTTTGTATCCTGCTACATTGCTGTAGGTTTTGATCAGCTCTAACAGCTTGCTAGTAGAGTCTTTAGGGTCCTTTACGTATAGAATCATGTCATCTGCAAATAATGATAACTTGATTTCTTCTTTTCCAATTTGTATCCCTTTTATGTGTGTCTCTTGCCTTATTGCTATGGCTAAGACTTCCAAAACTATATTAAATAAAAGTGGGGACAGTGGACACCCTGGTCTTGTTCCTGATTTTAGTGGAAAAGCTTCCAGTTTTTCCCCATTTAGTAATATGTTGGCTGTAGGCTTGTCATAAATAGCCTTTATTATATTGAGATATGTTCTTTCTATTCCCAGTATCTGTAGGACTTTTATCATGAAGGGATGTTGGATTTTGTCAAATGCTTTCTCTGCGTCTAATGAGATGATCATGTGATTTTTGTCCTTCAACCCGTTTATGTAATGTATTACATTTATAGATTTGCGTATGTTGAACCATCCCTGCATCTCTGGGATAAAGCCTACTTGGTCAGGGTGAATGATCTTTTTGATATATTCTTGTATTCTGTTTGCCAATATTTTGTTGAGAATTTGTGCATCTATGTTCATGAGGGAGATTGGTCTGTAATTTTCTTTTTTTGTTCTATCTTTGCCTGGTTTTGGTATCAGGGTGATGCTGGCCTCATAGAAGGAGTTCGGTAGAATTCCTTCTTTTTCTATTTCCTGGAAAAGCTTAAGAAGCAATGGTGTTAGCTCTTCCTTAAAAGTCTGGTAAAATTCAGCAGTGAATCTGTCCGGGCCTGGGCTTTTTTTAGTTGGGAGATTATTGATAACTGTTCGGATCTCCATGTTTGTTATAGGTCTATTTAAGTGATTAATCTCATTTTGATTTAATTTAGGTAGGTCATATAGATCAAGGAAATCATCCATTTCTTTCAGATTTTCATACTTTGTGCAGTATATGCTTTTATAGTATGTCCCTATGATTTTTTGAATTTCTCTGGAATCTGTTGTGATGTTACCTTGTTCATCTCTGATTTTATTAATTTGTGTCTCTTCTCTCTTTCTTTTGGTCAGATTTGCTAAGGGTTTATCAATCTTGTTTATCCTTTCAAAGAACCAACTCTTTGTTTCATTAATTCTTTGGATTGTTCTTTTTGTTTCTATTTCATTAATTTCTTCCCTAATCTTTATTATTTCTTCCCGTCTGCTGATTTTTGGCTTGCCTTGTTCTCCTTTTTCCAAGGCTTTAAGGCGAAGCATTAGGTCGTTTACTTGCGACCTTTCTAATTTCTTAATATAGGCACTTAAGGCTATAAATTTACCTCTTAGAACTGCCTTCATTGTGTCCCAGAGATTTTGGTATGTTGTGTTCTCATTATCATTTGACTCTATAAATTTTTTGATTTCCTTTTTGATTTCTTCATTGACCCATTCATCATTTAGTAGTGTATTGTATAGTTTCCATGATTTTGTGTATGCTCTATAGCCTTTCTTGCTACTGATTTGTAGTTTAATTCCATTGTGGTCAGATAGAATGCAAGGAATTATTTCAATTTTCCTGAATTTGTTAAGATTTGCTTTGTGTCCTAATATATGGTCTATTTTAGAGAATGTTCCATGTGCTGCTGAAAAGAATGTATATTCTGCAGCCTTTGGATGAAATGTCCTGTATATATCTGTTAAGTCCATTCCTTCTATGACCTCATTTAGTCCAGATGCCTCTCTGTTTATTCTTTCCCGGGAAGACCTGTCAGTTGATGAGAGTGGGGTGTTAAAGTCACCCACCACCACTGTGTTTGGTGTTATCTGTGACCTCAGTTCTAATAGTGTTTGTTTGACAAATTTGGGAGCCCCCATGTTAGGTGCATATATGTTTAGGATTGTAATGTCCTCCTGTTGGAGTGTGCCCTTAATCAATATAAAATGACCTTCCTTATCTTTCTTGACTAACGTCGGACTAAGTCTACCCTGTCTGATATTAGGATAGCAACCCCTGCTTGTTTTCTAGGCCCATTTGCTTGAAACACCATCTTCCAACCTTTCACCCTAAGATAATGTCTATCCTTTGTAGAAAGGTGAGTTTCTTGGAGACAACAAATTGTAGGATCCTGCTTTTTAACCCAGTCTGCAAATCTATGTCTTTTCGTTGGGGCATTGAGGCCGTTGATATTTAGAGATATTATTGAAAGGTGTGTATTTTTGTTTGCCATTTGTGTGTGTGTGTGTGTGTATGTATTTCTGGTTCTACCTGCGCTCTCTTCTGTTAACTAGTATTTGAGTATTGCTTGTTTTTTCTAGGTTCCTTATATGTGTGCTTTTCCTTTTCTTCAGCATGGAGGATTCTATCAAGTATTTTCTGTAGAGCTGGCTTTGTCTTCAAATACTCCTTTAACCTGCTTTTGTCATGGAATGTCTTTATTTCTCCATCTATTTGAATGGATAACTTTGCAGGATAAAGTAATCTTGGTTGACAGTTGTTATCTTTCAGAACTTGGAATATATCACTCCAAGCCCTTCTGGCTTTAAAAGTTTGTGTTGAATAATCTGCTGTAATCCTGATGGGCTTGCTTTTGTAGGTAACTTGATTTTTCTCTCTAACTGCTTTCAATATTTTTTCTTTGGTGTGTGTGTTTGGAAGTTTGATTATAATATGGCGAGGAGAGGTTCTTTCTGGGTTTTGTCTGGCTGGGGTTCTAAAGGCTTCCTGTATCTGCATTGGCACCTCTTTCCCAATTTGGGGGAAATTTTCTTCTATGATTTTGTTGAAGATGCCTACTATGCCTCTGGAGTGGAGTTCTTCTCCTTCTACTATGCCCTGAATTCTTATATTGGATCTTTTCATAGTGTCCCAAATATGTTGAAATTCCCACTCATACTTTTCTATAAGTTTGTCTTTCTCTTTGTTGGACTGCATTAGGTCTGCCACCTGGTCTTCTAGCTTAGATATTCTGTCCTCTCCCTCATCCATCCTACTGGTGAGATTATCTACAGAGTTTTTTATTTCATTAACTGTGTTCTTCATTGCTAGTAATTCTGACTGGTTTCTCTTTATTATTTCTGTTTCCTTATTTATGTCTTGTATTGCCTTCTTTATTTCATGAAATTGGTGTCCTGCATCTTCTTTGATTCCTTTGATTTCCTCCTTAAGTTTCTCTTTGACTTCTTTGATTTGTTCTCTGACTTCCTTGAACATATTTACAATCATTCTTTTGAACTCTTTCTCAGGCATTTCCTCTAACTCTTTCTCACTGGAGGACATTTCTGATGCATTAATACTTTTAGGTGGATTTATATCATCTTGCTTTTTAGTGTTTCTTGTGTTATAATGTATATATTTTTGCATCTTGGATTAAGTTAATGCTTGGATTTTCTAGCTAGCTGTGTATTCTTAGCTGTATCAATTGATTTGATGTAATATATTTTCAGGGTAGGACCTTAAGGTGTTAGGTGTGGCTCTTAAGACTCTCAGAGTATCTGCAAAGATGTTCTTAGGGGTTGAGTTTCCCTGCTATAAGAGTATTCAAGCAGGCTGAGTGGAATAAAATACAGGTAGATTCTAAAATTTAACTAAACACTGTACACATTCAATCAAAAACAGCCACAAGTATGTATGCAAGAGTAGTTATTATAATGACCAGATCCTCTATCAACAAAGAGGTTAAGATTTCTGGTCTGTTGAGGGATCCAAGTCAGCCTGCGACCAAGTGAGACTCTTCCCTGGTGCAATCCCAGTTACCTTGGATGATTTTGGTCTCAGTCAAGTTGCTGCCTGGGTCGTCGGGCTGCTGTTCTGATTTCTGGAGCTGGGCACTTGCTTTTCCTGCGGGGCAAACTGAGCCTGGCAAGTGTGGCCCTGCAGATCAGCACCCCTGCTGCTGGAACTGCTGCTGCTCAAGCTGCCCCTCCTGGGACTGTAGCCACTGCTGCTGAAGGTGTTGCTGCTGGACCCACTGCTGCTGCTGCCTCTGCTGCTGCTGTAGCTGCCACTGCTGGAGCCACCACTGCTGCTGAAGCTGCTGCTGCTGTGTCCACTGCTGCTGCTCCCCCTGAAGCTGCTGCTGCCGAGTCTGCCGCTGCTGCCACTCCTGGGTCTGCTGCTGCTGGGGCCGCTGTTACCGGTGCTGGAGCCACTGATGTTGCTGCCAAACTCTGCTCCTGCTTGGGTCCTGCTGTTGGCGTGGCTGTGTCCCGGGCCGCTGCTGTGTGCACCTGAGCTGGGCTCAGGTGGTGGGGGAGGGTTGGGAGCCGCAGCTGCTCTGTTTCTCTTCCTGCTCCAAGCGTTCTTCTACCTCGCGGTCTGCTCCTCCGTTGCTCACTGCCTCTCTCCCCTCATGTTTCCTGAGTTGCAGAGAGCGCGGTGTGAGGGAAAGCTCCGGCACCTGGCTTTTCCTGCGGCTCGAGCCAAGTCTGTCGGCTTTCTGGTGCTCTGCGGCCGCGGCAGTTGGCCGAGCTGCCAGAGCTGCTTTTCCTGCCTGTGCAGGCTCTGGATGCTCTGGAACTCTTCTACTTCTCTGCTGCCGCTTCAATTTCCTATACACCTCACTTTTTAGTAAAAGTGTGTATTTTGCTGAGTTTTTTTTGGTCTTTTTTCCCCCCTAGGCTGCTTTGGCGTGGTACCTACGCCACCATCTTAACCGGAAGTCAGATTTGCCATTCTTAAATAAGCTATATTTTGAGCTTGTTATTTGTTGTTTCTTGATTCATAGTTGCTTTGTTACCTCTTCTTTTGTACACTAGGGAAGGGTCTCACCTGGTCACAAGCTGACTTGGAACCCTCAACAGACCAGAAATATTAACCCTCTTGTTGTCAGTATTAAGGGAGTGGGTGAGGCACAACACAGCCTATGGGACAAACAGAGGATCTGGTTGTCATAGTACCTATTCTTGGATAAATACTCTGTGTTGTTTTTCATTGAAAGTATACATTGTTTAGTTAAATTTTAGAAACTATCTGTATTAAGTTTCACTCAGCCTACATGAATACTCTCATAGAAGGCAAAGCCAACAACTAGGGTCACTTTTGTAGATGCTTTGAGAGTCTGGAGAGCCACACCTAGTGCCTTAAGCTCCTACCCTGAAGATATATAACATCACATTGATTGATACGTCTAATAATACCCAGCTAACTAGAAAATCCAATCATTAAAATATTCAGGATGCAAAAATATATACATTATAACCCAAGAAACACCAAAAATCAAGACAATATAAATCCACCAAAAAGTAGTAATTCATCAGAAATGACCTCCAGTGAGAACGAGTCAGAGGGAATGCCTGAAAACATTTCAAAAGAATGATTATAAATATGTTCAAAGAAGTCAAAGAATAAATAAAAGGAATAAATGAGAAAATCAAAGGAATCAAAGAAAACACAAGACACCAATTTAATGAAATAAAGAGGTCAATACTAGACATAAATAAAGAAATAGAAATAATAAAGAAAAGCCAGTCAGAATTACTAGCAATGAAGAACACAGTTAATGAAATAAAAAACTCCACAGAAGATCTCACCAGTAGAATGGATGAAGAAGAGGACAGACTATCTAAGATAGAAGACTAGGTAGCAGATCTAATACACTTCAACAAACAGAAAGAAAAACTAATCGAAAAGTATGAATGGGAATTTCAAGATATTAAGGACACCATGAAAAGATCACACATAAGAATTCAGGGCATAGTAGAAGGAGAAGAATCTCACTCCAAAGCCATAGTAGGTATCTTCAACAAAATCATAGAAGAAAACTTCCCCCCATTTGGGAAAGATGTGCCAATGCAGATACAGGAATCCTTTAGAACACCAGCCAGACAAAACCCGGAAAGAACCTCTCCTTGCCATATTATAATCAAAATACCAAACACGCAAACCAAAGAAAAAATATTAAAAGCCGTTAGAGAGAAAAATCAAGGTAACTGCAAAGGCAAGCCTATCAGGATTACATCAGATTACTCAACACAAACTTTAAAAGCCAGAAAGGCTTGGAGTAATGTGTTGCAAGTTCTGAAAGATTAACAACTGTCAACCAAGGTTACTTTATCCTGCAAACCTATTAATTCAAATAGAGAGAGAAATAAGGGCATTCCATGACAAAAGCAGGCTAAAGGTGTATTTGAGGACAAAACAAGCTCTACAGAAAACACATGAAAGATTCCTCCATGCTGAAGAGAAAGGAAAGCACACACATAAGGAACCTGGAAAAAATAAACAGTACTCAAATACTAGTTAACACAAGAGAGCAAAGATAAAACCAGAAGTATTACAAAAAAAGGGCAAAAATAAAAACACAACTTTCAATAATGTCTGTTAATATCAATGGCCTCAATGCCCCATCCAAAAGACATAGGTTTGCAGAATGGGTTGAAAAGCAGGATCTTTCAATTTGTTGCCTCCAAGAAACCCACCTTTCTACAAAGGATAGACACTATCTTAGGGTGAAAGGTTGGAAAATGTTGTTTCAAGCAAATGGACCTAGAAAACAAGCAGGGGATGCTATCCTAATATCTGACAAGGTAGACTTCAGTCCAACATTAGTTAAGAAAGGCAATGAAGGTCACTTTATATTGATTAAAGGCACCCTCCAACAGGAGAGCATTATAATCCTAAATATATATGCACCTAACATGTAGGCCCCTATGTTCATCAAGCAAACACTATTAGAGATAAGGTCATGAATAACACCAAACACAGTGGTAGTGGGTGACTTCAACACACCACTCTCATCAATTGACAGGTCATCCCAGCAAAAAATAAAAACAGAGGCATCTGGACTAAATGAGGTCATAGAAGGAATGGACCTAATAGATATCTACAGGACATTTCATCCAAATGCTGCAGAATATACATTCTTTTCAGCAGCACATGGAGCATTCTCTAAAATATACCACATATTAGGACACAAAGAATATATTAACAAATACAGGAAAATTGAAATAATTCCTTGCATTCTATCTGTCCACAATGGAATCAAACTGCAAATCAATAGCAAGAAAGGCTATAGAGTATACATAAAATCATGGAAATTAAACAACACACTACTAAATGATGAATGGGTCAATGAAGAAATCCCAGAGGAAATGAAAAAATTCATAGAGTCAAACGATAATGAGAACACAACATACCAAAATCTATGGGACACAATGAAGGCAGTCCTAAGAGGTAAATTTATAGCTTTAAGTGCCTATATTAGGAAATTAGAAAGGTCGTAAATAAACGACCTAATACTTCACCTTAAAGCTTTGGATAAAGAAGAACAAGGCAAACCAAAAATCAGTAGATGGAAAGAAATAATAAAGATTAGGGCACAAATTAATGAAATAAAAACCAAAAAAAAAAAAAAAAAAACAACCATAGAATCAATGAAACAAAGAGTTGGTTCTTTGAAAGGATAAACAAGATTGATAAACCCTTAGAAAATCTGACCAGAAAAAAGAGAGAAGAGGTACACATTAATAAAATTAGAGATGAAAAAGGTAACATCACAACAGATACCAGAGAAATTAAAAAAATCATAGGAACATACTATAAAAGCATATACTCCACTAAGTATGAAAATCTGAAAGTAATGGATGATTTCCTTGATTTATATGACCTACCTAAATTAAATCAAGATGAGATTAATCACTTAAATAGACCTAAAAGAACTATGGAGACCCAAGCAGTTATCAAAAATCTAACTAAAAAAAGTCCAGGCCTAGATGGATTTACTGCTGAATTTTACCAAACCTTCAGGGAAGAACTAACCCCACTGCTACTTAATCTTTTCCACAAAATCAAAAAAGAAGGAGTCCTACCAAACTCCTCCTATGGAGCCAGCATCACCCTGCTACCAAAACCAGGCAAAGATAGAACAAAAAAAAAGAAAATTACCCAGTTATACCATTCCTAGGCATATATCCTAAGGACTCATCTCATTTCCTTAGAAATACTTGCTCAGCCATGTTTATTGCTGCTCAATTCACAATAGCTGGGAAATGTAACCAGCCTAGATGTCCCCCAACTGATGAGTGGATAATGAAGATATTGCACATTTATACAATGGAGTTGTACTCAGCAGGAAAGAAAAATGAAGTTATGAAATTTGCAGGAAAATGAATGGATCTGGAAAGGATTGTACTAAGTGAGCTAACCCAGTTCCAGAAAGCCAAGTGTCACATGTTCTCTCTCATATGTGGATCCTAGCTACAGATTATTGGACTTCTGTGTGAGTAGGAAAAAAACTCAGAAGCAGAGGCCAGTAAGATAAAAAAAGATATAATGGGAAGAGAAAGGACGGGAGGCAGGTACATAATAGGATTGTATTGTATATATGTAAGTAGAAGTATAGATTACCCGGGGTAAAAAGGCCTACAGTGAGGTCAAGGGAAGAGATTGAGTAAAGGAAAGATGGAGGTAGGGCTAATCAAAATCTAAGAGGATATAAATAAATCATATGGAATCCTACCTTTTTGGACAATGGAACACTCAGGAGCTGTAGATTGTTGCTAGAAAATTTTCAGTGCCAGGGAAGAGATACCTTCCAGTGAGTCGTTGGCCAGGGAGGTCCCTGATGCCCCCAAAACATTATAGGCCATTGCCGAGGCCCTTGTTTCCCACCAGGAATCGATGGTAAGGCCCTATTGCTGAAGACTCCACATACTTGGGCCACAAGGCCACTGAGAAATCCTGCTGGAACTGAGCTGATAACCTCCTCCATGTAGACCAGCTGACAGAAAGCTGTAAGAAGCCATTCTACATGCAGTTCAATGGGAGAGAGAGAAGTCACCAGTGAAGATACTCAACAGTGGACACTGCAAGCCTTATAATTGGCCAGCCAGCCCAAATGAGCCAACAGGTGCAATAGTGGCATGTCTGTCATGGTGGAAACCAAGTGTCCTCTATTTTGACTGGAGGGCTGTTCCATGGGAGGGAATATATCCCTGATACTGAAAACTTAAAACAGGGGTAGTCATGAGCCCTAGGGGTGTAATGTCTGCTGCTGTCTGGTTAAATGTTTATACTATGCTCATCAAACTGTCCAGTAAGCAGTTATCTTTATTTTCATACCCTTATATTAATGCTACTCTCACTTTGGGTAGAGAACCTTCTCTTTTCAGATGGTAGTGACTTTGGGATGACTCAGAAGGTATCATAGTGATGGAAGTAAGTGACTGGAGTACTGAGTAACATCTCGATCACACCTTCCAAGGTTTAGGGTCTAATACAGAAGAGGTGGCAGAAACAGTGTAAGAGCATAGGGAAGGGTAGGACTCCTTACAACGTCCTCTCTCCATACATAAAATGTCCTGTATATCCATGACTTCACAGTGCCTGACACAACCTACAGAAGACCATGATAAGAGGAGGAAAATATCATGACATCAAAATACAAGAGACTGATTGAGATGGGGAGGGGATATGATGGAGAATGGAATATCAAAGGGGAAAGTGGTGGGAGGGAGGGTATTACCATGGGTTATTTTTTATAATCATGGAAGATGTTAATAAAAATTGAGAAAACAATTGCTACAGTATAATACAAGAAACACAAAGAATCAAGACAATACAATCTCACCAAAAATTATAAATCCTTTAGAAATGATAACTAATGAGGCTGTTTTACATGAAATGCCTTACAAAGATCTCAGAAAAGTGATTGTATCTATACTTCAACAAATCAAAGAAGTAATGAAAGGATTCATAGAAGATAACAAATGAATGAAAGAAGAAAGAAACTGAAAGAGAACACAGGAAGCCAGCTTAATGAAATAAGGAGATCATTACAAAATATGAGTAAGGAAATCAAAATCATGAAGAAAATCCAGGCTGAAATTCTAGCTCTGAAGAATACATCCAGTAAAACAAAAACTCTGGAAAGTCTCACCAGTAGAATGGATAAAAGAGTGAACAGAATATCTAAACCATAAGACCAGGTGACAGACCTAATACACTACAACAAAGAGAAATACAAGCTAATAGGAAGGTATGAATGGGAATTCCAAGATATCTGGAACACTAGAAAAGATCAAATATAAGAATTCAGGGTGTAGTTGAAGGAGAATTTCCATCCAGAGGCTTAGTAGGCATTTTAAAAAACATAGAAGAAAATTTTCCTCAACTTGGGAAGGAAATGCCCATGCAGATACCAGAAGCTTTTAGAACACCAACCAGACAAAACCTGGAAAGAACCTCTCCTCACCATGTTATAATTAAACTCCTAAACATGCAAACCAAAGGATATATTGAAAGCAATTAGAAAAAGCAAGTCACTTAGAAAGAATCAATGAAACAAAGAGTTGGTTCTTTGAAAGGATAAATGAGATTGATAAAACTCTTAGCAAATCTGACCAAAAAGAAAAGAAAGAGAAAGGAGATAAAAAATAATAAAACTTGGGCTGGATAGAGGCTTAGTACTTAAGGCGCTTTCCTGTGAGGACTAAGGACACAGGTTCAATTCTCAAGGTAACATGTCAGCTAGATGCACAATGTGGCATATGTGTCTGGAGTTCATTTGCTAGAGTCCCTGGTGCACTCATTCTCTCTCTCCCTCTCTGTCTCTAATAGATAATTTAAAAATAGATACAAAAAGGGCACCATTACAACAGATACCAAAGAAACTCAGAAAATTATAAGGATATACTTTAAGAATATATATGCCTGGGATGGAGGAATGGCTTAGTGTTAAGGCATTTGCCTTCAAAGCCAAAGGACACTGTTTTGATTCTCCAGGACCCACATAAGTGGGATGTACAAAGTGGTGCATGCGTCTGGAGGTCATTTGCATGGCTGGAGGCCCTGATGCACCCATTCTCTCTCTCTCTCTTTCTCTCTCTCTCAAATATATAAAATTTTAAAAAGGATTTTAAAAAAGATTATATATCCCTCTAAGTTTGAAAATGTGAATGAAATGGATGATTTACTTGATTCATATGACCTACCAAAATTAAATCAAGATGAGATAAAACCATTTAAATAGACCTATAACAAGTACAGAGATCCAAGCAGTTATAAAAAGTCTCCCCTCCCCCCCGAAAAAAAGTCTCCCAATTAAAAATAAAGTCCAGGCCCAGATGGTTTCACTGGTCAATTTTACCAGACCTTCATGGAAGAACTAACGCCACTGCTTCTCAAACTTTTCCATAAAATATAAAAGGAAGGAATTCTACCAAACTCCTTCTAAGGAGCCAGCATTGCCCTCATGCCAAAACTAGACAAATAAAGAACAACAACAACAAAAAAGAAATTTCCAGACCAATCTCCCTCATGAACATAGATGCAAAAATTCTGAACAAAATATTGGCAAACAGAATACAAGAATATACTAGAAAAATCATTCACCCCAACCAAGTTGGCTTTATCCTAGGGATGCTGGGATGGTTCAACATACACAGATCGATAAGTGTAATACATCATATAAATAGTCTGAAGGACAAAAATCACATGATGATCTGAATAGGTACAGAAATGGAATTTGACAAAATCCAACATCCCTTCATTGTGAAAGTATTACAGAAACTGGGAATGGAAGGAACATATCTCAACATAATAAAAGCTATTTATGACAAACCTACAGCCAACACAATACTAAATGGGGAGAAACTTGAAGATTTTCCACTAAATTCAGGAACAAGACAAGGGTGTTCACTGTCCCCACTTTTATGTAATATAGTAATGGAAGTCTTAGCTATAGCAATAAGGCAAGAGAAACTCATAAAAGGGATACAAATTGGAAAGGAAGAGATGAAGTTATCATTATTTGCAAGTGATATGATTCTACACATAAAGGACCCTAAAGACTCTGCCAACAACTGTTATCACTGACAAACACTTTTAGCAATGTAGCAGGATACAAAATAAATTCACAGAAATCAGTAGCTTTCATATATACTAACAACAAACACGCAGAGGATGAAATCAGAGAATCTCTCCCATTCATAATTGCCTCAAAAAAATAAAGTACCTTGGAGTAAACTTAACCAAGGAAGTGAAGGACCTCTACAATGAGAACTTTAAAACACTCAAGTGAGACATTGCAGAAAACACAAGGAAACGGAAAGACGTCCCATGTTCTTGGATTGGAAGAATCAATATTGCGAAAATGGCAATCTTACCAAAAGCAGTCTACACATTTCATGCAATCCCCTTCAAAATTCCAATGGCATTTTTACAGAAATAGAAAAAACACTCATAAAATTCATTTGGAATCACAAAAAACCTTGAATAGCCAGAACAAATTTTAGCAACAAAAATAAGGCTGGTGCTATCACCATGCCCAATTTTAAGCTATATTACAAAGCCATAGTTCCAAAAGCACATGGTGTTGACACAAAGACAGACATGTAAATCAATGGAACAGAACAGAGGACCTAGATGTTAATCTAGGCAGCTACAGCCATGTGATTTTTAACAAAGATGACAAAAACATTCTTTGCAAAAAAGACAGCCTCTTCAACAAGTAGGGCTGGGAAAATTGGATATCTATATGTAGAAGGAAGAAAATAGATTGTTGTTTTTCTCCATGCACAAGAATCAAATCCAAGTGGATCAAGGTCTTCAATATCAGACCTGAAACTCTGAAATTGCTAGAGGAAAAGGCAGGGGAAACCCTTCAACATGTTAGTATAGGCAATGACTTTCTGAATGTAACCCCAATTACTCAGGAAATAAAACCACTAATCAACCACTGGGATCTCATGAAATTACAAAGCTTTTGTACAGCAAACGACACAGTGAATAGAGCAAAGAGACAATCTACAGAAGGTTAGAAAATGTTTGCCAGCTATACATCTGACAAAGTATTAATATACAGAATGTACAAAAAAATGCAAAAAAAAAACCCAGCACAATAAGAAATCAAACAACCCAATTAAAAAATGGGCTATGGAACTAATAGAGAATTCTCACTGTAAGAAATACAAATGGAATATGAACATCTAAAAATTGCGCTACATCCGTAGCCATCAGGGAAATGCAAATTAAAACTACTTTGAGATTCCATGTCACTCCTGTCAGAATGACTACCATCAAGAAAACAAATGACAATAAATGTTGGCGAGGAGCCAGGCGTGGTGGCTCATGCCTTTAATCCCAGCACTTGGGAGGCAGAGGTAGGAGGATTGCCATGAGTTCGAGGCCACCCTGAGACTCCATAGTGAATTCCAGGTCAGCCTAGGCTAGAGTAAGACCCTACCTCGAAAAACCAAAAAAAAAAAAAAAAATGTTGGCGAGGATGCAATAAAAGGGGAGCCCTTTTACACTGTTTGTGGGAATGTAATCTGGTACAGCCATTGTGGAAATCAGTGTGGAGGTTCTTGAGATAGGAAAAAATAGATTTACCATATGATCCAGCCCTCCTAGGCATATATCCTAATGACTCTTCTCACTACCTTAGAGATACTTGCACAACTATGTCTATTGCTGCTCTATTCACAATAGCTAGGAAATAGAACCAGCCTAGATATCCCTCCACAAATGAATGGATAATAATGATGTGGCACATTTACACAATGGAGTTCTATTCAGCAGTAAAGAAGAATGAAATTATGAAATATGCAGAGAAATGGATGGTCTGGAAAGTATTATACTAATTGAGGTAACCCAGGCCCAGAAAGCCAAATGTCACATGTTCTCTCTCACATGTCAATCCTAGCTACAAATGTATAGACTTGTGTGTGAACTGGAACCAAAAATCTGTAGCAGAGGCCAGTAATCTAGAAAAAGGCTATAAGGGGGCTGGAGAGATGGCTTAGCGGTTAAGCGCTTGCCTATGAACCTAAGGACCCCGGTTCGAGGCTGGGTTCCCCAGGTCCCACGTTAGCCAGATGCACAAGGGGGCGCACGCGTCTGGAGTTCGTTTGCAGAGGCTGGAAGCCCTGGCGCGCCCATTCTCTCTCTCTCCCTCTATCTGTCTTTCTCTCTGTGTCTGTCGCTCTCAAATAAATAAATAAATAATAAAAATAAAAAAATTTTTTTAAAAAAGCAAAAAAAAAAAAAGACAAAGGCTATAAGGGAGGGAAGAGAAGGAAGGACTTAAGTGGATGGTATATATGTATGTAGAAGAACAGGTTAAAGGGAGGGGAAAGGTCTAAGTGAGGTCATAAGAGATTGTGTAAAAGAAGAGTGGGGGGGACAGTCAATGAAAATTCAATATATTCTGAATAAGACATACAAAAACCTGCTTTTTTGAATAATCACAAGTCCAGAAGCCATATATTGTTAGTAGAAAATCTTCATTGCCAGACATGGGATACCTTCCAGTGAGTTGTTGGCCAGGGGGTCACTGTTGTCTCCAAAACATTACAGGCTATTGCCATGTTCCCTGGTTTCCCTTAAGAAAGAGATGGTAAGACTCTATTGCTGAAGACTTCACTTGCCTGAGTGGCAAAGTCACTGAGAAATCAAGCTGATGCTGAGCAGAAAATCTTCTCCCTGTAGCCCAGCCAATGGAAAGCTGGAAAAAGCTACACTATATGCATCCTTATGGGAGACAGACGTCATCAGTGATGAAAACAGTGGACACTGGAAGCCTCAAGTTTGGCCAGACAGGCCAAATGACTGAAAGAGTGCAATAGTGGCATATCTGCTCTGGGGCATACTAACTGCTCTCTAACTGGACTGAAGGCCCACTCTATGGGAGGGAATAGATGCCTGGTACTGAAAACCTAATCAAAAGCTTATGTCAGGGGAGGTCATGAGCCTTAGGGGTATAAAGCCTGCTCTTGTCAGGATAAATGCATATATTATTCTCACCAAATTGCCCTGAAAGCACTAAACTTAATGTTCATATTCATATATTAATGCTACTCTCACTTCTGGTTAGAGAAGCTTCTCTTTTCAGATGGTGATGACCACTGAAATGATCCAAAAGGCACGATAATGCTGAGGAGAAGGCATGGAGGAATGTCCAGCACTGAAACATCTCACACCCTCCAAGACTCAAGGTCCATTGCGGAAGAGGTGGAGGAAAGAATGTAAGAGCCAAAGGAAGGGTACCACTCCTCATACAACTGTCTGAACAGATCTTGGCCTCGATATCCATGACCTTACAGTGGCTAGCAATACCTACACAAGACTCTCAAAATAGAAGAAAAAGATGATGACATCAAATTAAAAGAAACACATGGAGAGAGGGAAGGGATATGACGGAGAGCAGAGCTATGAAGGGGAAAGTGGGGGGAAGGAAATAACATGGTTTGTTGCCTGTAAGTATAGAAGTTGTCAATAAAAAAAAAATTTTTTTAAAGAATAATTATTCACAAAAGAAGAACCAAAATGAGAACCCTTTCCTTCTTATCCCATCTCTGCTTCCCTGTCTACCAAGATGTGAGCAAGTTACCATTGCACAGCATCCAGACGTTCTTGGTGTCATACTTTCCCAGACATGAAGGACTGTACCCTTTAAACCATTTAGTGATATTTTCCTGTCCCTCAGCTGGCATCTTCTTTATGCTGTCACATGGACCCTGGGAAATCCTGGTGGGGAAATGGATTTGCTTGGTCTTGCTGCCATTAGGCATGAATGACAAAGCCTATGCTTGTTTGTTATTAGCCTTACAACTGGATATACTTCTTAGAGAAAGGCCACACTAGAACTTACATTTCCTGGAACATGGAAGGGATGGGAGTGAAAAATTCTGTGGATGAGATGAATGGGAATATAGAAGTACTTAACGTACCAAGACACATTTATGTAAAGATAATAGTGTAGCCGGGCGTGGTGGCGCACGACTTTAATCCCAGCACTCGGGAGGCAGAGGTAGGAAGATCGCAGTGAGTTCGAGGCCACCCTGAGACTACATAGTGAATTCCAGGTCAGCCTGAGCCAGAGTGAGACCCTACCTCGAAACCCCCCCCCAAAAAAAAAAAGATAATAGTGTAGACATCCCACTGCACACACTGTAGGCTTCGTTTTCTGGCCCCAAGCTGTTTGCTGCACCTGTCCTTCCTGTGAATCAAATTTCCCTCCAAGACATGGTCTCCAAAACCTGTGTATCTGGTCCTTTGTGATCAGGTTCTTCTGATGTAAGTTTCACTCTCCTCATTTGCTGAATTTTTGAAGTGTGTCAAAACTGCTTACAGATCATAAGCTTTAGATTCTCCATTAGAGAAAGTGGAAATAAAGACACAGCTTGAAAAACTAGCCTGAATATGAACTCAGATAATGTTTACAAAGTTTTTAGCCAAGCAATTGTATATAATAAATTCAAGGTCTGGAGAGATGGCTTGGCAGTTAAGGCACTTACCTGTGAAGCCTAAGGACCCACGTTCAACTCTTCAGATCCTATGTAAGCCAGATGTACAGTGTGATGCAAGTGCACAAATTTGCACATGCACACAAGGTGATGCACACACATGTGAAGTTCAATTACAGTTTCCGGAGGCCCTGGCATGCCAATTCTCTCTCTCTTTCATTCTCACTCTTGTTCTCTTGCATAAAAAAGGCCAGTCTGTTGGGCTTGGGCTGGAGAAATGGCTTAGCAATTAAGACACTTTCTTGAAAAGCCAAAGGATCCAGGTTCGATTCCCCAGGATCCAAGTAAGCCAGAAGCACAAGGTGGCACATGCATATGGAGTGTGTTTACAGTGGCTGGAGGCCCTGACATGCCCATTCTTTTTCTCTCAAATAAATAAACAAATTTTTAATGAGAGAGAGAGAAACCACCAGTGAAGATACTCAACAATGGGCACTGCAAGTCTTATATTTGATCAGCCAGGCCAAATGAGCCAATGGGTGCAATAGTGGCACGTCTGTCATGGTGGGAAACAAATGCCCTCTAATTGGATCAGATGCCCACTCCATTGGAGGGACTATATATCCCTGATACTGAAAACTTAAATCAGGGGTAGTCATGAGCCCTAGGGGTGTAATGTCTGCTTCTGTCTGGTTAAATGTATATACTATGCTCATCAAACTGCCCAGTAAGCACTTCTCTTAATGTTCATACCCATGTATTAATGCTACTCTCACTTTTGGTAGAGAACCTTCTCTTTTCAGATGGCAGTGACCTTGGCATGACTCAGAAGGCATCATGGTGCTGGAAAGAAGTTACTGGAGTGCTCAGTACTGTAATATCTCTATCACTACTTCCAAGGCTCAGGGTCTAATGCGAAGAGGTGGCGGAATGAATGTAAGAGCCAAAGGAAGGGTAGGACTCCTTATAACGTTCTCCCTCCAGACACAAAATGGCCTGGATATCCATGGCCTCACAGTGCCTGACACTACCTACACAAGACCATCATAATAGGAGGAAAAAATCATGACATTAAAATAAAAGAGAGACTGATTGAGATGGAGAGGGGATATAATGGGGAATGGAATTTCAAAGGGGAAAGTGGGGGGAAGGAGGGTATTACCATGGGATATTTTTTATAATCATGGAAGTTCTTAATAAAAACTTGAAAAAAAAGGCCAGAGGGAGGGCTAATCAAAATCAAGAGTATTCAAATAAATCATATGGAATCCTCCAGTTTCAGACAATGGAACACTCAGGAGCTATAGATTGTTGTTAGAAAATTTTCAGTGCCAGGGGTGGGATACCTCCAGTGAGTTGTTGGCCAGGGAGGTCCCTGATGCCCCCAAAACATTATAGGCCATTGACAATGCCCTTGGTTTCCCACCAGGAATAGATGGGAAGACCCTATTGCTGAAGACTCCACATACTTGGGCCGCAAGGCCACTGAGGAATCCTGCTGGAACTGAGCTGATAACCTCCTCCATGTAAACCAGCTGACAGAAAACTGGAATGAAGCCATTCTACATGCAGTTCAATGGGAGAAAGAGATATCACCAGTGAAGATACTCAACATTGGACATTGCAAGCCTTATAACTGGCCAGCCAGCCCAAATGAGCCAACAGGTGCAATAGTGGCACGTCTGTCATGGTGGAAACCAACTGCCCTCCAATTGGACTGGAGGCCCGCTCTATGGGGGGAAACACATCTCTGATACTGAAAACTTAAAACAGGGGTAGTCATGAGCCCTAGGGGTGTAACATCTGCTGATGTCGGGCTAAATGTACATACTATGCTTATCAGACTGCCCAGTAAGCACTTCTCTTAATATTTATACTCTTATATTAACACTACTCTCACTTTGGGCAGAGAATCTTCTCTTTTCAGATAGAAGTGACTTTGGGATGACTCAGAAGATATCATAGTGCTGGAAAGAAGTGACTGGAGTACTGAGTAACATCTTGATTACACCTTCCAAGGCTCAGGGTCTAATGCGGAAGAGGTGGCAGAAAGAATGTAAGAGCCAAAGGAAGGGTAGGACTTCGTACAACGTGCTCCCTCCAGACATAAAATGGCCTGGATATCCATGACCTCATAGTGCCTGATACTACCTACACAAGACCATCATAAGAGGAGGAAAAGACCATGACATCAAAATAAAAGAGAGACTGATTGAGATGGGGAGGGGATATGATGGAGAATGGAATTTCAAAGGGGAAAGTGTGTGTGTGGGAGGGAAGGGTATTGCCATGGGATACTTTTTATAATCATGGAAAATGTTAATAAAAATTGAGGGGAAAAAAAGGCCAGTCTTTTCGGCTTCTCTTAAACATTTTTTTTTTAATTCTAAATAAGCTGGGAATGGTGGTGCATGGTTTATATCCCAGCAATTGGGAGGCAGAGGTAGGAGGATCACCATGAATTCAAGGCTATCCTGAGACTACATAGTGAGTTCCAGGTCAGCCTGAACTAGAGTGAGACCCTACCTCGAAAAACCAAACAACAGGGCTGGAGAAATGGCTTAGTAAGTAATAGGAAAGTCAACAGTATTTCAGGGAATTCATGTCCCCATTCTTCCAAAACAAAAAAGCAAACCTCAGACTGACACAATGTCTAGGATGTAGGTAAGAACACAACTAACATCTATAGCTGAGGAAACAAGGGAAGAGGATAGGGGAGGAAGGGAAGGGGAAAGAGGAGAAACATTTGAAATTCAGAATTACTGTTCAGCCCTTATCCCTCAGTGTTCCATTCCAAATATCATGTACTCTCACCATTATGATGCGTTTTAACAGAAATAATTATAGTATGTCCAACTCTGGGTTTCATTAATCTTTTATCTATGTGATTCCCATTGTAATGCTTCCTTGTGATAAGGAGTTTCATCTTTTTTGAGTGGTATGTGTGGTGTGGCAAATGCACGTGTGCAGATGCGTGCAGAAGGCCAGAGGAGAATGTTCAGTGTCCTCCTATATCATTCTTCCACTTGTTTCCTTGGGACAGAGTCTCTCGCTGAACCTGGAGCTTCCATTTTCAATCAGACTGGCTGAGCAATGTGCACTAGTGATTCTCCTGTCTCTGCTCTTTACAGACCATACTTATAAGATTGCATGGTCATGCACAGCTTTTTTGTTTGTTTGTTTTTGTTGTTCTGTTTTGTTTTTGAGGCAAACCCAACAGACTGGCCCTTTATTGATGAGAGTGAGAGCAACCGAGAGAGAATTGGCGAATTGGCGTGCCAGGGCCTCCAGCCACTGTAATTGAACTCCAGACACCTGTAACCTTGTGGGCATGTGCAACCTTGTCCTTGTGTCACCTTGTGCATCTGGCTTAAGTGGGATCTGGAGAGTCAAACATGGGTCCTTAGGCTTCGCACGCAAGCATCTTAACCACTAAGCCATCTCTCCAGCCCATCCAGAGCTTTTTATTATGTGGGTGTTGGGGATCAAACTCAGGCAATCTGAGACCCCATGCTTGTGCAGCAAATGCTCACAACCTGCTGAGCCATTTCCCTGTTTCTTTACCTTGTCTTTGAATGTTGACTGAGACTTGATCATCTTCTCAAAGTACTCACCTCAACAGCCATGCACTTAGTCCAAACACAACCTCTTCTATTATTTGGAAATGCTTTGTGGGCAATTGCCTTAGAATGTAGAGCATATTTCTGAATATGCTAGAGTGTCACATCTCTATCCATTGTGAAAAAGATAATTCTGGGAAGTAGCCAAGATTCATCTTAAGGGTAGCAAGTAAAGTGAACAAAGTGAAAAGGGTTGTTTCTAACAGTGGCTCATGAAAGTGTTCCCAAGAGCAGTTTAAACAAGGTCTAAGTTTCTTCTGAGCCATGACATGCTTGCAATGCCTATGGCACCTCAAGAAAACAACTTTAAATGGCAATTACTTGGCAGCCAATAAGCTGGCTGGCTTTAGTACTAAAACAGAGTCAGCTGCAGTTCTTTCTAGTCATTTCATATTTCAAATCAAGGAATAATTGAGACTAAGAGGACATGTAATATAAGGGGTTGAAATGGGCCTTAAATATTGCCCAAATTGGGCTTGGACTGTAACTCATTAACAGAGGGCTTGCCGAGCATACACAAGGCCCTGAGGTCAATCCCCAGCACCACAAAATATTTGCCCAAATTTTATTCTATCCTACTTCCAGACTTTCAGAAAACACCTTGATAGCTTTTTGCCCTAGGGGTGATTTTAACACACACAATTAACTAAAATGAAGGGCCATATTATTTATACAGTCTAAGATGTATTTGGTACTGCCCAAGGTGACTTATAAAATTTATATTTTTAGTCCCCTTCAAAAGAAATTACTTATCTTTTTAAGTTTTCCTTGGCTAATCAGTCAAAAACTGACAATTTTTTTTCTAAGAAATCATACCACCAATGTAACTTAAACTAGATGTTGGGGGAAATAATTAAAACAAACACAAACAAGATGTCACATAGAAGCAGGATTATAAGCACATGGGAGAATTTTGGAATCAACTGTCAGTGGAAATATTCTGCCACTTCCTGTGGACCTGGGCAAATTATCCAATGTCTGTATCTTACTTGTGTCACTTAGAAAACAGCGTGTGGACTTCCAGTAAAGATGGCATTGTAGGAACCAAGCCAAAGCAGACTAGGGGAGAAAAAGGCAAAAAGAAAAAAAAGATTAGCAAAATACACTCATCTACTAAAAAGTGAGATGTATAAGAAATTACCAACTCTAGCAGGGAAGTAGGAGAGATCCAGAGTGTCTAGAGCCTACATAGGCAGGCAGAAATGGCTCCAGCAGTGGTGGCGCCAGGTCCAGGTAGAAGACTTGGCTTGAGCCACAGGAACAGCCAGGTGAGGGGATTTTCCACTCATACCAGAGCTCTTCACAAACTCAGAAATGTGAAGGGAGAACCGCAGCCAACAATGGAGGAGCAGATCACAAGGGAGAGGATCACGTGGACCAGCAGGAGAATTAGAATCACCATCCACAGCCTCCCCACCCCCACTGCCAGCACAAGTGCCTGCAAGCACCAGAGACCTGGGGAAGGGAGCTCACAGTACCCAGCACCGGTGACCAGAGCAGCAATACAATGACCCAGCCATCCTGCTTGGACCCACAGTGCACCAAAGAGGGACCCAAGCAGGAGCATAGCATCACTGAGACCAAAATCATTGCTAAAGGTAACTGGGCTTACACCAGATCAGTACCCACCAAATAAGGCTGGTACATAGGCCTTAACTGGAAGTGTCAATTGCACCTTCCATATCAGGATAAATTATATGTTAAATCTGATGGATAGTTGGATTTACCATTCTTGTTTTGTATGTTTTTTTGGTTTTTCGAAGTAGGGTCTCACTCTGGTCCAGGCTGACCTGGAATTAACTCTGTCATCTCAGGGTGGCCTTGAATTCATGGCAATCCTCCTACCACTGCCTCCCGAGTGCTGGGATTAAAGGCATGTGCCACCACGCCCGGCTTGGATTTACCATTCTTAAATAAGCTATATTTTGGACTTGTTATTTATTGCTTCTTGATTTATAGTGGCTTTGTTTTGTCTTCTGCTGAATATTAGGGGACTAACACCATTGCTTCTTAAGCTTTTCCATAAAATATAAAAGAAGGAATCCTACCAAACTCCTTCTATGAAGCCAGCATCAGCCTGATATCAAAACCAGGAAAAGATAGAACAAAAAAGAAAATTACAGACAAATCCCCCTCATGAACATAGATGCAAAATTCTCAACAAAATATTGGCAAACAGAATATAAGAATATATCAGAAAGATCATTCACTACAACCAAGTAGGCTTTATCCAAGAGAAGCAGCATAGTTCAACATATGCAAATATGCAAAAAATAAATATAATACATTATATAAATGGACTTTACGACAAAAATCACACAATCATCTCATTAGATGCAGAGAAAGCATTTGACAAAATCCACCATCCCTTCATGATAAAAGTTCTACACAGACAGGGAATAGAAGGAATATATTTCAACATAGTAAAGGCTATTTATGACAAGCCTATAGCCAACATATTACTAAACGGGGAAAAACTGGAAGCTTTTCCACTAAAATCAGGAACAAGACAAGGGTGTCCAGTGTCCCCACTTTTATTAACTATAGTACTGGAAGTCTTAGCCATAGCAATCAGGCAAGAGATGCACATAAAAGGGATACAAATTGGAAAGAAAGAGATCAAGTTATCATTATTTTCAGATGACATGATTCTACACATAAAGGACCCTAAAGACTCTACCAGCAAGCTGATAGAGTTGATAAATACCTATAGTGATGTAGCAGGATACAAAATAAACTCACAGGAATCAGTAGCCTTCCTATATGCTAAAAACTAACACAAAGGATGAAATCAGAGAATCACTCCCATTCACAATTGCATCAAAAAGAATAAACTACCTTGGAATGAACCTAACCAAGGAAGTGAAGGATCTCTTCAATGAAAACTTTAAAACGCTCAAGCGAGAAATTGCAGAAGACACTAGGGAATGGAAAAACATCATTTCTTCTTGGATAGGAAGAATCAATATTGTGAAAATAGCAATAATACAAAAAGCAATCTATGCATTTAATGCAATCCCCATCAAAATATCAATGGTATTCTTCAAGGGAAAAAAAAAAACAATCCAAAATTTCATTTGGAAGCACAAAAAAATCTCAAATGTCTAAAACAATTTTGTGCAACAAAAATAAGGCTGGTGGTATCACCATACCTGATTTTAACCTATACTACAGAACTATAGTAACAAAAACAGCATGGGACTGGCACAAAAGCAGATATGTAGATAAATGGAACAGAATAGAGGACCCAGATGTAAGTCCTCGTAGCTATAGCCACCTGATATTCAACAAAAATGCCAAAAATACTCATTGGAGAAAAGACAGCCTCATAAGCAAATAATGCTTGGAAAACTGGATATGTATCTTCAGAACGATGAACATAGATTCTTCTCTCCCTCCATGCACAAAAATTAAGTCCAAATTGATTAAAGACCTTAATATCAGACCTGAGTCTCTGAAACTGCTAGAGGAAAAAGTAGGTGAAACCCTTCAACATATTGGTCTTGGCAAGGGCTTTCTGAATATAACATCAATTGCTCAGGCAATAAAACCACAGATTAACTGCTGGGACCTCATGAAATTACAAAGATTTTGTATGGAAAAGACACCATGAATAAAGCAAACAGGCAGCCTACAGAATGGGGAAAAATCTTTGCCAGCTATACATCTGATAGAGGATTAATATCTAGGATATGCAAAGAACTCAAAAAATTAAATAATAAGAAATCAAACAAGCCAATTAAAAAATGGCCTATGGAAACAAGAAAAATCCAACCAAAAGAGCTCCAGAAGGAAAGAAATAATTAAAATCAGAGCAGATTAATGAATTGGAAACCAAGGAAACAATTAAGGCAATTGACAAAACAAAGAGCTGGTTCTTTGAAAAAATAAACAAGATTGACAAACCTCTGGCCAATTTGATCAAGCAAAAAAAAGGAGAGGCTCCAAATTAACAAAATTCAAAATGAAAAAGGAGAGATCACAACAGACATAAGTGAAATTGGGAGAATCATCAGGACTTATTTCAAAAACCTCTACTCCACAAAACTGGAAAATGTGGAGGAGATGGGTAAATTACTGGACACATATCATCTACTAAAGCTAAATTCAGAGCAGATTAATCACCTCAATGAACCCATCACACTCATGGAGATTGAAAAAGTAGTAAAAAACCTCCCCAAAAAGAAGAGTCCAGGACCAAATGGATTCACAGCCGAATTTTATCAAACCTTCATGGAAGAACTCAAACCAATCTTCCTAAAACTGTGCCACACGATTGATGAACAGGGAAAGCTACCCAACTGCTTCTATGAAGCTAGTATCACCCTAATTCCAAAACCAGGCAGAGATGCCACAAGAAAAGAAAACTACCGGCCTATTTCCCTAATGAACATAGATGCAAAGATCCTGAACAAAATACTCGCAAACTGAATCCAACAAAACATCAAAAGCATTATCCACCTTGACCAAGTGGGATTTATCCCAGGAACACAAGGGTGGTTCAACATACGAAAATCTGTCAATGTAATACACCACATAAACAAGCTTAAACATAAAATCCACATGATCATTTCGATAGATGCAGAAAAGGCCTTTGACAAGATACAACATCACTTCATGATCAAAACATTGGAGAGAATCGGCATGGCCGGTTCACATCTTAACATAATAAAGGCAATATACAAAGCTCCAAAGGCCCAAATAATACTTAATGGAGAGAGACTAGAGGAATTCCCACTAAGATCAGGAACAAGACAGGGATGTCCTCTCTCACCTCTGCTTTCAATATAGTTCTGGAAGTCCTAGCTCAAGCAATAAGACAGGAGAAGGAAATAAAAGGGATACAATTTGGAAAGGAAGAAATTAAGTTAGCTCTATTCACTGATGACATGATAATATATGTAAGAGACCCAAGAGACTCCATACCCAAACTCCTGAAGGTGATTAACTCCTATAGCAAAGTAGCAGGATACAAAATCAATGCACAACAATCGGTAGTATTTCTGTACGCAAAGGACAAAGATACAGAAAAAGAAAGAAGGGACATAGTCCCATTTTCAATAGCAACAACAACAACAACAAAAATACCTTGGAATAACATTAACCAAGGAAGTAAAAGATCTATACAACAAAAATATAAAAACTCTCAAAAAAGAAATTGAAGAGGACTTGAGAAGATGGAAAGAACTTACATGCTCCTGGATAGGCAGAATTAACATTGTGAAGATGACAATCCTATCAAAGGCAATGTATAGATGTAACGCAATTCCAATAAAAATCCCTACAGTGTTCTTCACAGAGATAGATAAAATGATCTCAAATTTCATATGGAAAAACAGAAGACCTCGCATATCCAAACATATCCTCAGCAATAGGAATACCTCTGGTGGCATCACCATACCTGATCTAAAGCTATACTACAAAGCCATAGTAATAAAAACAGTATGGTACTGGCATAAAAACAGGAGTATAGACCAATGGAATATACTTGAGGACCTGGATTTTGGGTCAAGCAACTATAGCTACTTGATATTCGACAAAGGCCCGAACAATATAGACTGGAAAAAAGATAGCATCTTCAACAAATGGTGTTGGACAAACTGGATAACCACATGCAGGAAACTAAAACTTGATCCACACATTTCACCATGTACTACACTCAAATCCAAATGGATCAAAGACCTCAATATAAGACCAGAAACTCGAATGCTATTGGAAGAAAATTTAGGAAGTACTTTCCATGATATAGGAATGGAAAAAGACTTCCTGAACAAAACCCCATTGGCTCACGTTCTTAAACAGTCACTCAACCAATGGGATCATATGAAGCTGAAGAGTTTCTTTACAGACAAGCATATAATAAGCAAAGTCAATAGAATACCCACAGAATGGGAGAAAATATTTGTGGATTATCCAACTTATAGAGGCCTAATCTCTAGAATCTACAAAGAACTCAAAATTCTAAATAATAATAAGACAAACACCCGACTCACAAAATGGAGCACAGAGTTGAACAGGCAGTTCACAGAGGAAGATATACAAATGGCAAACACACACTTAAGAAAATGTCCAACATCCCTAATCAGAGAAATGCAAATTAAAACAACTATGAGATTCCACCTTACCCCAATATGGACAGCCAACATCAAAAAATCAAATGAAAATAAATGCTGGCAAGGATGTGGAGAAGCAGGAACACTCATTCACTGTTGGTGGGAATGTAGGATGGTACAACCACTTTGGAAAGCAATATGGACACTCTTGAAAAAGCTGACTATAGAGATACCAACAGACCCAGTTATACCCTTACTGGGCATCTACCCTAAAACCTTCAAACCACAGGCCAGAGAGATTTGCTCAACCATGTTTGTAGCAGCCCAATTTGTAATAGCTAAAAGCTGGAATCAACCCAGATGTCCATCACTAGAAGAATGGATAACTAAGATGTGGTATATCTACATAATTGAATTCTATACAGCAGTAAGAAAAAATGACACAAAGAAATTTGAGGAAAAATGGTTGAACCTGGAACAGATCATTCTCAGTGAATTTACCCAATCACAGAAAAAAAAAAGCCACATAGTCTCACTCATCTACAGCACCTAACCTGAATCTACCCAAGATGCCTTACATACCCAGCAAGCACCTCATGGACTAGACACTAGGAGGGATGGGGAGGGAGAGGAGGGCATTGAAGTGGTCGGAAACACTAATCTGGATCCAAACAGCAATGGTACCACAAAATTCTACTTCCTAAAAGGCAGACCAAATGGCTGAACCTTCACTAGACTCTTACAGGAAATACCTGAACCACAAGACACTGGAGAGGGTAGGATCAAGACTAACCTAAATCTTCTACATCTTATCCCCCTCCCTCTACCCCTCCCCCTCTCTCTTCTCTAACTCTTGTATATTAGTTATGTTTTTCCTCATTTTCTTAGTGGGCACTGACCTGTAAACCCCACTACCAGCATGGGGCTATCATCCACAATGAGCTTTTGATCAGAGAAACCTACAAGGTTTCCTAAAACAATGACAGACTTCTGTCAAAGTACTTGATGACCCACCAAAGGTCAGTGGTAAGACCCTATTGCTGAAAACTTCATACGCAGCTGAAATGTAGAATGGAACGGCATGGCTGGAAGCCAGGAGAGAGTCAGTCCCCAGACAGTCAGCGTGTCTAGTGCCAGAAGGGGCTACATGGGAGACTGGGGGAAATGACCAATATCTGTCCAAGCAACTCATGGTCTAACCTAATTAGCAACAAATAACCTGGTGTGATGCCCACACAAGTGCAATAGCGGCACACAGCCATGGTGGGGAACCAACTGCTCTTGACTTGGCTAACTGATCCCCTCAGTGGTACGAGACCCATAGCTGGAGCTGGGAAACAAGTCAGAATCATATCCAAACATAAGCCCACCTTCCAATAACCATTGGAAGTACATTAACCATGGAGTACAAGAGGGCCTACACTTATTAAACTCTATCAAAAAAGTAAGTGTTATCTCAATTTTATGGGTGCTAACTTACTCTCAATTGGAGAATCTGCTTCTCTTTTTCAGATAGATGCAGATCCTAAGGAGAAAGCTGCCCCAACATACCTCAAAAGGGGCCCGACTGAAACTAAAGAAAATTGGCGAAATAAGCAAGGGTGCTATTTTCCTGATGAAGTGGATACCAGCACAAAGGGGAAGGAGACCGACACAGAGAAAAATCAACTCCTCCCAAATCAGAGAGCCAGAGCCTCAGAGGCCCTCAACACCTCAGCACTGAAGCAGACCAAAAATGAACCCAAAATCGCTCAGGGAAATTTTGTGGAAGAGGGATCATAAAGAATGTCAGAGACACATGTTGGGTCATGATATTCAGAGACATTTATCGTACCAATAACTGTGGACTAACTCCACAATGCACGACCCATTTACATCAACAAGGTGGGTCCATTGGGAGGGGGTAGATCATGGATGAATGTAAACAAAGGTACCAAACTGCCTGTATTTGCTGAAAAGAAAACTAATAAATTAAATTAAATTTTAAAAAATGGCCTATGGAGCTAAATATAGAGTTCTCAAAAGAAGAAATACAGATTGCATATATGCATCTAAAAAATGTTCTACATCCCTAATCATCAGGGAAATGCAGATCAAAACTACGTTGAGATTCCATCTCACTCCTGTCAGATTGGCTACCATCATGAAAACAAATGACTATAAATGCTGGTGAGGATGTGGGCAATGAGGAACCCTTCTACACTGTTGGTGGGAGTGCAATCTGGTCCAGCCATTGTGGAAATCAGTGTGGAAGTTCCTAAAACAGCTAAAAATAGATCTACCATATGACTCAGCTATAGCACTCCTAGGCATATATCCTAGGGACTCATCTCGTTACCTTAGAGATACCTGCTCAACCATGTTTATTGCTGCTAAATTCATAATAGCTGAGAAATGTAGATGTCCCTGAACTGATGAATGGATAATGAAGATATGGCACATTTATTCAATGAAGTTCTATTCAGAGGTAAAGAAAAATGAAGTTATGAAATTTGTAGGAAAATGGATGGATCTGGAAAGGATTATACCAAGTGAGGTAACCCAGGCCCAGAAAGCCAAGCGCCACATGTTCTCTCTCATATGTGGATCCTAGCTACAGATGACTGGACTTCTGTGTGAGTAGGAAGAAGACTCAGTAGCAAAGGCTAATTCAGGTAGAAAAGATATATAAAGGGAAGAGAAAGGAAGGGAGTGGGGTACTTAATAGAATGGTATTGGTCTCCTGGGAGGAGGGGGCAAGAAGATGGTGGACGACCCCAGCGCTGCTGATAAACGTGGAGATCTGGAAGATCAAGAAGCTCATTAAGAGCTTGGAGGCGGCCCGAAGCAATGGCATGAGCATGATATCATTGATCATGCCTCCCAAAGACCAGATTTCACAAGTGGCAAAAATGTTAGCAGATGAATTTGGAACTGCATCTAACATTAAGTCACAAGTAAACCGCCTTTCAGTTCTGGGAGCCATTACATCTGTACAACAGAGACTCAAACTTTATAACAAAGTACCTCCAAATGGTCTGGTTGTTTACTGTGGAACAATTGTAACAGGTGAAGGAAAGGAAAAGAAAGTCAACATTGACTTTGAACCTTCAAACCAATTAATACATCCTTATATTTGTGTGACAAAAAATTCCATACAGAGGCTCTTACAGCACTACTTTCAGATGACAGCAAGTTTGGCTTTATTGTAATAGATGGCAGTGGTGCTCTTTTTGACACACTACAAGGAAACACAAGAGAAGTACTGCACAAGTTCACTGTGGATCTTCTAAAGAAACATGGCAGAGGAGGTCAGTAAGCCTTGCGTTTTGCCCGTTTAAGAATGGAAAAGCGACATAACTATGCTTGGAAAGTAGCAGAGACTGCTGTGCAGCTGTTTATTTCTGGGGATAAAGTGAATGTGGCTGGTCTCATTTTAGCTGGTTCGGCTGACTTTAAAACTGAATTAAGTCAATCTGATATGTTTGATCAAAGGTTGCAATCAAAAGTTTTAAAATTAGTTGATATTTCCTATGGTGGTGAAAATGGATTCAACCAAGCTATTGAGTTATCTCCTGAAGTCCTCTCCAATGCGAAGTTCATTCAAGAGAAGAAATTAATAGGGCGATACTTTGATGAAATTAGACAGGACACAGGCAAGTACTGCTTTGGAGTTAAAGATACACTAAAGGCTTTGGAAATGGGAGCTGTAGAAATTCTAATAGTCTATGAAAATCTGGATATAATGAGATATGTTCTTCATTGCCAAGGCACAGAAGAGAAGAAAATTCTCTATTTAACTCCAGAACAAGAGAAGGATAAATCTTACTTCACAGACAAAGAGACTGGACAGGAACATGAACTGATTGAGAGCATGCCCCTCTTGGAATGGTTTGCTAACAACTATAAAAATTTGGGGTTGGAGAGATGGCTTAGCCGTTAAGCGCTTGCCTGTGAAGCCTAAGGACACTGGTTGGAAGCTCAATTCCCCAGGACCCACGTTAGCCAGATGCACAAGGGGGCGCACGCATCTGGAGTTCGTTTGCAGTGGCTGGAAGCTCTGGCGAGCCTTCAAAAGTTAATAGAAGTGAGATCATACTGGTTTGTTTCTTATTTTTGATTGGGGGAAATATTAAACTGCTGCATTTTGCAGTGACCCATTTACATGGCATTCTCAGCTTAGACTGCATAAGAAGAAATAATACATGTGGTGAAATGTCAGAACCATTTCTCTCTTGGTCTCTGTTTAATATTGAAAGGGTGAGCTAATAAGAGTCAATTTTAACTGCCGGGCATGGTGGCGCATGCCTTTAATCCCAGCACTCGGGAGGCAGAGGTAGGAGGAGCGCTGAGAGTTCAAGGCCACCCTGAGAATACATAGTGAATTCCTGAGCTAGAGTGAGACCCTACCTTAGAAAACCAAAAAAAAAAAAAAAAGGCAATTTTGATGTCACTTCTCCATACTCCCCCCACCTCTCAGACTGTCAGTTTCAGAGATGCAGCTTGCATTACAAAGTTAAATTGACTGATGAAGCATTGGGGTCAGTATATTGTTTACCTCCATCTATTTGGCAGGCACACTTGTGTCCAGCATTTGGGAACCCTTTGTATTACTATCTTTTTTTTTTTTTTTTTTTTTAAATTATTATTTTATTTATTTGAGAGTGACAGACACAGAGACAAAGACAGATAAAGGGAGAGAGAAAGAATGGGCGCGCCAGGGCTTCCAGCCTCTGCAAACAAACTCCAGATGCGTGCGCCCCCTTGTGCATCTGGCTAATGTGGGACCTGGGGAACCGAGCCTCGAACCGGGGTCCTTAGGCTTCACAGGCAAGCGCTTAACCGCTAAGCCATCTCTCCAGCCCTGTATTACTATCTTTGATAAGGGTCCCGATAATCTCAGCCTACTACAAACCAGTTTGGGTTGGATATGATGGGGCTTCTGTGCTCTTGCTGGGATTGGGAGAAATAAAACATGCAATTTAAGTGGAAGCAAAAAATTTAAAGATTATTTTGTTTGCAGAATTATTTGCTTGGGTCTACTCTCAGTAAAGGGCGGTGGTCATGTTTCCTTGTGTTGGATGGCATGAGATTATGTGAACGTTTTTATTTTTTAAATGAACTGCAAGATTTTTCACAGGAATGACAGACATGTATGACCATGCATGTAATTATAAGCTCCTTATGGGGTTGGAGCATCCGTTTCAAATGTAGGACTTAAAAGCACCTCTCGGATAAGAAATTATGGGAGGGTGGGCAGGGGTGGGATGGGATGGAACATAGTTTCTGGCACCATAGACTAAACCATGTTGGATCCAAAAGTTGCCCAGAAAACCTGAAGCTTATGCTTCACAGCTGGGCTGTAAGTTGGACTTGAACCTAACTGAAGTGCAAGGCCATGGTGTGTTCAAGGTGGTGGCAGTGAACAAAGTGTATAGGATATGCCCGGTGGTAGCAACAGAAAAAAAAAAAAAGTATACTGAATGGATGTTGAAGGACCAAAGGCTTTACAAGTCAATTGGTATCACCTTCACACTGACTTAGGGTAGTGGGGTGCGTTTTCAAATTGGGTACTTTTAACACTTTAGTGCCTGACTGCTGTTCTTCACTGACTTGACTCAGTCACTTGTAGCTTTATTGGTCTGAACCAGCTCCTTGTTCCCAGGTTACAGACCTGCCTATCGTTCCAATAATCCTGTTTCACTTGAATGGAGTATGTCTTAAATGTAAAGCTTCTGATTCTCACTCTGTACTCTGAGGTCCAAATGACTGTCATGTAACCTGATATCTCAACCCCCAATGAGAAGAGTCAAATTTGTGGTGTTCAATGGCATGGGTGGCATCACTGGAACAGGCTTTTGCTTTGGGCTCTGCTGTTTATTTGCAGAACACCCAAGAGCAAGCAAACATGCTCTCTTCCCAGCAGTGCCTTAGGGTTTTGCCATTGTAAATGGGTCTAATGTGATATGACAAGACCAGAGTAATTGGATGTAAATTTACATTTTTGAATATGCGTGTTTCACATGATACATTTAGGGTATGCAGCTCCTTTTGTAGTTTTTATTTTTACTATTTAAGTTTGGAAATGATGCCAAATTTTTGCATTTCTTTAATCAATGTGTGCTCTTTGGTGATATATATTGCATTATATATTGATGTATCAATAGATACTGATACATATTATACTTACACATACAGACACATGAAGAGGGCGAAACCGTAGCCTTTGCTATGTGAAACCCTGTCTCAAAAAAAAAAATATTTAGCGCCAGAAGCTGGGTGTGGTGCTGCACACCTTTAATCCCAGCACTCAGGAAGCAAAGGTAGGAGGATTGCTGAGAGTTCGAGACTACCATGAAACTACATAGTGAATTCCAGGTCAGCCTGAGCTAGAGCAACACCATGCCTTGAAAAACAAGAAAAAAATTAAAAGCCAGGATTCGTGGCTTACACTTACAGTCACAGCACTTGGCAGGCTGAGTCAGGTGGATTGCCATGAATTAAAGAGCAGCTTGGTCTATGTAGAGAGTTCAGGACAGCCTGTTATAGAGTAAGACCCTATTTCAAAAACAAAACAAAAAACACCCCAAAACCCTACAAAAATAATGGAGTTTATAATCTTCCCAGGTTTATCAAATCCTGTTCTAGGTATCTGGGTCTTTCCCACAGACTCCCTTAATAAGAAGCTATGCATTGTATACATTGTCGAGTGCAAACTTCTCAGTGGTCATGTTGCGTTTTGATGAAAACGATTATGCTGGGCCTAACAGTACAAGTCTGTAATCAAAGCTACTGTTAAGGGTGAGGCAGGAGGATCATAATTTCAAGGCCAGACTGGGCAACTTAGAACATGAGACAGACCCTGTGTTCAAACCCCAGTGCCCTCCTTAAAAAGAAAAATTAGAATCATGACACACTAAAATTAAACCCCCAGAATTTAATGAAGAATTGACCACGCCAAAACTACCTGCAGGAATTGATTTTAGATAAAACTCATCACCACCTAAACATAGGCCCAGGGGAAGTTCTACCCATCCACCTATTCCAATGTGATCTACTGAGAAACAGGCGTGAGTGGCTTAGGAATGCACTTACATAGGAGGCAGGATGGAAGATGGGCAATGCATAAGCATACATGCACATCCATTTGGTATATACAGAGGTCAAGCAAAGGAGTGGCCAGGGCAACAGTGAAAAGAAGCAAGATGTGCCTACTTGAATGGCTGGAATTGGGAACCAAGTCAGAATTCTATGGAGACCAAGATTATGGTCTCCAACAAGCAGCTCCCAGGAGTTTTGGGCTAAAAGGGGGGGCTACATCCATCAACCTCTAAATTACAAATGCTTATTCCAGGCTGGAGAGATGGCTTAGCAGTTAAGCGCTTGCCTGAGAAGCCTAAGGACCCCGGTTCGAGGCTCGGTTCCCCAGGTCCCATGTTAGCCAGATGCACAAGGGGGCGCACTCGTCTGGAGTTCATTTGCAGTGGCTGGAAGCCCTGGCGCGCCCATTCTCTCTCTCCCCCTCTGTCTTTCTCTCTGTCTCTCTCTCAAATAAATAAATAAAAAATGAACAAAACATATTTTTAAAAAATGCTTATTCCCTTTAACCTATGCTGATCTCTCTGTTGGAGAATTTGTATTTCTTTTGCAGAAGGTAGCAAGAACCTAGGATAACCAAAGTCTATCAACAAGACAAAGAAAGCTAGCTAACTCACTGCTAGGACATGAACCACCCCTCGCACATCAGCTAGGCCCCAAGTGAAACCAGAGGAACTGGCCAGACAAGCAAAAGTGCTGTTTCCAAGATGAGGCTGACCACCTGTACCAGGGTGAAGGAAGGAGATACTTAGAATTTTGTGGAAGAGGGGTTGGAGAGATTGTAAGAGCCACAGGTTGGGTGGGACTATCCAGAGGTATTGCCCTCCCCCTCCCGCGCCACCATCAGTGACTGCTGCTGTCACAACTCATAACCAACAACCCCATGACTGAAGAGGGCCACAGTGGAATGGGGGCAGGGAGGAGGGAAAGGATGGTACCAACACATGTATCCATGCAACGTTAATTTTAAAAAATACAAAAAATTATGGAGCCAGGCGTGGTGGCACACGCCTTTAATCCCAGCACTTGGGAAGCAGAGGTAGGAGGATCGCTATGAGTTCGAGGCTACCCTGAGAATGCAGAGTGAATTCCAGGTCAGCCTGAGCTAGACTGAGACCCTACCTCGAAAGACCAAAAAAAAGGGGGGGCGGCTCAGCAGTTAAAGGCGCTTGCTTACAAAGTGTGATGGCCAGGATTCAATTCCCCAGTACCCGTGTAAAGCCAGATGCAAAAAGTGGTGTATGCATCTGGAGTTCATTTGCAATGGCAAGAGGCCCTGGTGTGCCCATACTCTCTGCCTCTTGTTTCTCAAATAAATGTATTTTCCACTGCATAAAAGGCCATGGTGGAAAAAACAAAAACCCTGTATCTGTACACACTCATAGCAGTGAATCAAAATCAAGGGCGCACTGTATTACACTTGATTCTAAAAATCAAGTCCATGTAACAGAAAGGCTTGAAACAGAATATTTCTCAGAATTCTTTTTAAAGAAAACCCCAAGGAGATATGAAAAAAAAAACCCACAAATGATCAACTTCATGCATTTTATTGATAGTCTATATTTTAAATCTGCAGTATGACATGATACATAGGGAAAGCTTCTTCCTAAAGATAGCTATTAATAATCAAACCAGATTTAATATAACCGACCTTTCAAGGTCTCATTTTGCATTAAACAAGTTAAACTTTAGCAGGTGTAAAGCACTGTACAAAAAATGGGTACATTCTCAAAATTTAATTCAGGGCTTCCCAACCAGGAGTTTGCTGGATAAATACTAGAGTTTTGTTCAGGTTTAAAATGAAAGGAAAATGAGAAACCAGATAAAGCAAGCCAACCAAGTTCACTTTACTTTGTGCTCCTCTCTGCTTTTTTAAAGTATCTCCCAGAGGTCAGGAAGCCCTGGTTTAACAATCACTTTAGTCTTTACAGAACATACATTTATGTGCTTCATGTTCAGACACAAAGGCAGCCTTTGTTACCAGCCCTTCTCATGGGCTTCCCAGATCTTTTAGGAATCCAAGTAAACTATACCAAAGCAGCTCTTCCTGGGAGAAGACAGGCACAGATCCCTAACAAGCCAACTGAGTACCTACGTAACTGACACCTAACCACAGGGCCCTAAATATTTAAAGGCAGCATGGGGGCGGGGGGGGGGGGGACAAATGGAGCTATCAAGAGGTAAAATCCAAACATGGGACACTTGAAATGCAAATCAGTTAAAAGAATCCAATAGGGCACTAAGCAGTTAAGGCTGGGCAGCTGGTTCAACTGTAACTTGGTATTGGAATCAATCAGGAAGATGAGTTACTGAGAGGAACCTTGAAGTAACAAGGCACAGTGGTATGGTGGGGTTCACTTTCATCATGTCTCTTGACAGCTACCACTCAAACCTCGTGACTATTAAGCAGCTATGAAACTTTAGTAAACAAGCCCTAGTTAAAAAAAAAAAAAAAAGTCATCTTGCCAAGCGTGGTGGTGCACACCTGTGATCACCACTCAGGAGGATCCTGAGCTCCAGGCCAGCCTGGATATAGTGAGAACCGGTCTCAGACCAACGAAACAAAAACCCTATCTCACTTTAATTCTGGGTGTTGATCAATATGCCTCTCTTTAAGATTTGAATCTAAATGTGGATATGAAAGCATTCACAAAACTGACAACTGTTTTTTTTTTGGGGGGGGTTCGAGATAGGGTCTCACTCTAGCCCAGGCTGACCTGGAATTCACTCTGTAGTCTCAAGGTGGCCTTGAACTCTCAGGGATCCTCCTACCTCTGCTGGGATTAAAGGAATGCGCCACCACGCCCGGCTGTTGGACAACTGTTTTAACTCCTAGCTAACTTTAGACCTTTGGAAACAAACTAGGGTTAACTGATTAAACACTCACTTCCTAGGTATATTGGTATTTTTAGAACTGCTGTAGTATAAAGGGCTAGGGATGTGGCTTGGTATAATCCTTGCCTAGCTTGCACAAAGAGCTGGGTTTGACCCACATCAGTGCATAAACCAAGAGCAGTGCATACAACCCTAACCCTAGCACTTGGGAAGTGGAAGCAGGATTAGGAGTTCAACAAGGTTATCCTTGCCTACCTATGAAGTTTAGAGTTCAATGCCAGCCTGAGCTACTCAGCCCCTGTCTCCTAAAATGTTCTGGTAAAGGACAAGGGTTCTTAATTTCAGAATGCTGTGTGTGGTGATGCACACCTGTAATCCCAGTACTTCAGAGGCAAAGACAGGAGGATTGCCCAAGTTTGAGGCCAGTTTGGTCTACATTTGAGTTCCAGTCCAACCCGAGCTACATAACAAGACCTTGTCTCAAAGAAACAAAATAATTCATGATGCTAAAAAAATTTAAAGGGCAGGAACTGAACTCAACAGCTGTTTTTATTTGCTTAAACCAATTAAAAAAATAAATACTAGTTATTTAGATCTTGCACTTTAACTTCCCAAATGAAGCATGTTACATCAATTTACATTTCCAAAATTTAAAAAAGAACTAATTACTAGTTAATGAATTACAACACTGTTATTGAGTATTGAGCATACTGAAATATACTAAAGGGGATAAAACACACCAGCACTTTAATATGTGCCTTTTCAACCTCTTGTATTACTAAGGTATAGACACTCCAGAAAGTAACAAGCAGTACAGTCTTATAAGACTAGTAAATAAAAGTGCCCTGCAAACAAAACGTGGCTTCTATGTACTTGATACTGGTAAAACATTTGACAGGGAAGCCAGTAAGGTAAAACAAGCAAACAAAAAACTAAGGCAGATTATAATTATTTTCATCCACAAAATACAGGGAGAATAAAAAAGTATCCTCCATCTGTAAAATAAAAATGTTAACCACAAGGTGCCACTGTATTAAAGCAAACTGTTAAGAATGGCCTTTTAATAGGTATTTTGCAACATTGACCTCCCTATCACATGGGTATTTTGGGAATTGACCACGACTCATAGAAGCAGGTGGTTAAATACAAAGCAGTCGAATGTTAACCTTTCATAAATATGAGACACTGACAACAGGAGAGAATACTTGGCACAGAAAGAATGTTTTCCCAGGTGGAAAACCCACATTACTTGAGGTAACACAGCTAACCAGTTTCCTAAAGTTTGGATGAATTCTAATAATCCCATTCCTAAAGATTGTGTGTCTATCGCCAGGCACTAAAGGTTTTCTTATGAATTGTACAATTACCTACATTCCAACACTAATGTGAGCAGCTCTCTTAATCCTCACCTCCATTGACTCCACTGAAGTATAACATATTTTCAGAGAAAATATTCCAAATCAATACAGCTCTTCTAGTGTTGCTATAAACAGCCAGCAAAATTTTAACTTAACTTGTTCAATTTTGTTTTCTAGTACTAATAAAACTCAATATTGTCAGCTGTGTGAACACAACACTGCAAACCTTTCACACTAGTGAATTTTAAAAATTGAAATTTGAAGGAATTCAGGCTTTAGTAATTCTCCCTATGCTTTGAACAATGTAATCTCACATTTTTAAATTATTACATGAAATTCAAAGTAGATCTTAAAGACCAAACCTTTCTGTAATAAAGAAAAAGTGCAAAGATAAAAAAATGTAATGTACAGTCTTATGCAAGAAAACGTGCCCTCGAAAATAGATGTTGGGATACTAGTGAGGAAAAATATTGATTTCTGTTCTCCACTGTACACTTGATACTTATACAACCTTGTCTTTAATGTCCACAACACAAGTATGTATTAGTCATGGACTCTGCAAAGTAAAAATGTAGCAATTTCCACTAAAAATACTCTACACAATCCAATGGATATGAGTTATATTGAAAGAGGGGCCCATATGCACATTGAATAAGTGTATTCTACTGGATGTTTCTGAAAACCTGTTTATGAATAACTTTACCTACATTCATTACCAACTTCCTGCTTACTTCAATACTTGACAAATCAGTAATACATTTTGGGAGGTTAGGGAGGTACTAGTTGTCAACTTTCTTTTATGCTTAAAATGTGCTGCAACTGTCTTTAAAGTACATAAAATAAACACCCCTATATAGAACATTTTACTAAGAGGAAAACTAATTTGATTTTAGTCAAATAGGACTAGCCCACAGATTTGATAACCAGAGATTATACCCTTAGGAAAGGAGACAAGGAGGTTCACAAATATAAAGGAATTCTGACTTTTACATGGACAACTCTTTTTAAAAGATAAAATGTGTTACATAAGCGCCATAAACAGTGAATTCTGCTTATATGAAAAAAATAAGTGAAGCTTTGTTTGGACATTATTTCATTGCAAGAGCAGTACATATCCTTAGTAAACAACTACCATATTTACAAGTTAATTTCCTTGATAGTAAGGTAGGACTGAAAGCTAGAAGAAAACAAAATAATGAACTCTGAAATAATCTTACAGCTAAGGTGATAACAGTGATGGTAGCCAGGTAACTTCTAAAACAGACTTGTTTAATTTGTAGAATATTTGACTAAAACTGGGTAGTTAAGACTGTTAATGGACAAGGACATGCTTTAGACTTCTTCCAGCCTGCTGGCCCCCCCCAAAAAAAACAAATATCTGCTCCACAGTCAGACTAATTCAAACCCCAATTAGCCTCAAAAGAGAAAAGAGGCAAGAATATTGGGGCCATCATGAATCTATTCTTAATACTAAGAAACCAGTAAAGTGCACATCCATAGTGAGTCAACAATCTCAGCTTCAAATATGGGCAGCGCAATTAAAATTTGAATCTCAAACAACCTAACATGACTCACTCTCAGCACAAGATAAAAAATCCCTCAGTCATCAACAGGTCTTTAAATGTGACATTAGATCTGTGCTAGCTTTAGTAATGAAATATTAGCAAGTGTGCACTAGTACCTTATATGACAAATCTCAAAAACAAGCAAATTGCTATTTTTTTCTGTTAGCACGCACATGGGTACCAACTGAAATTATTAAGAGTGTGTTTTCCCCCTCTTTCCTCCATCCTTTCTTTTGAGAAGCAGATTTGTAAAAATATCAATTTAACTTGTGCTAGGTGGTAGTGGTTTGTTACAAAGGAAGCTGATCTTCTCTTCATCTACACACGTAGAATACCAGGTCAACGTGCTGCTGCTCTCACCAAACCAGTGCATGCCTGCATTACTGTCATGAAAAGTGTAAATTCTTTTTTTAACTCCCATCTTTCACTTCCTGCCTAAATCCAAGGGAAAATACATGATTTCATAATCTTTAATGCAGTGTGATTCTGCACGGTCCTTCCCTTTTCATGTCCCAGTAGCTGTTCACACATACATTAAATATAGATATGTTCTGCTCTTGACATCTACAAACTTACAAAAGCAGCTTCGTACTGTTTGGTGTGGTTTTTTACTATGCTGGCTCACAAAAAGCAGTTTTCTCATTTCTAAGCATGGTGCTTTACAATTTTTAATGCATTAATACAACAGTGCATTGGAAAAGTACTGAGCCTCTACAAAATAGCTTTACATTTTTAAACAAATGAATGTGTTTTTCACTTACACAAGCATAGGCTTTTTAATATTTCCACAAGATAAATATCTCAATTAAACTATAAGCTCACTCTATTGTGTGCCACAGTGATGGGCTTAGGCCATCATTAGTGTTTACACTGACATGTCCAGTATCACCTAGTCTGAAAGGTGAACAAATATTCAGAATGTGACTTTGTGTTACCTAATGAACTGGAAATGGCATAATCATAATTACTTATGAAACATATAGTGTAACTTAATCTTGAGTGGGACTTTTCTTCGTGTCTCTTTTATGGACTGGGAAACTTTAAAAGGGTCAACATGATGTTGAAAGGAGCCACTCCTAAGGCAGATCTTAACAAAGGAGAAACTGACAAGTGTATATGGATAAATTATCAGTAACAGAGATACTAATGATTCACCTGGTACTGAAATCAGATTGTTAAGTCCTAAAATATCACTTTTTAAGTATCCCTTTCATCCTGGAAGAGAAATTAAAAGACATAATTCCTTCAGAAAGCAATGACTCAATTCAGGTTCTTACATTTAAGCAACACTCAAAAAAGTGGACATTAAGCAAATGATTCCTGTTTGCCCATCACTATTCTTGCTACACAGCTGAGTCCAGATCTTAATTAAACAACACTTTCTCTGTTCCCAGAAGCTAAGACTGCTCTGCGGCAAATAGGACAAGTGGAATTCTCAGATAACCAGCGGTCGATGCAGTGGACGTGATATTCATGGGAACAAGGTAGTTTCCGAAGTTTGTTGCCTTCTGTATATTCTGTAATGCAAACACTACATGTTTTTAATGCATCATTTTCACCAAAACTTCTCATTGCCAGGTTGTCAATCTGTTCTTTGGTGAGTCCTCTAGGTTGGTCATCATCATCCTCATTTAAAAGGAAAAACTGAGCCAAACTAAGGAAGGGCAAAGAGCCACTTTCATCAAATGTGACTGGGGCCCTATGCCGACCTTCTCTCCTGGCCCCTGCTGAGCCAGATGAGGAACCTCCTTCATTGCTGCCTTCAAACACCTCTGAGCTACTTTCTAAACTTTCACCACTAGAACTGGGACTAGGGCTGGAGCTGGAACCAGAGCCACTACCACCAGTGTTCCCTCTTCCATTCCGTGATTCTGCCCTTTCTGTACTTCGACTTGGGACTGATGCACTGGGTTCTGAATCACTATCACTGTACATAAAGTAGCTTAGCTCACCAAAACCTGTCATTATCTGCCTTAACATAGTCTGAATTGCAACAGATGTAGTCTCACTTAGTCCGGTATTTAAGATTCTACGAATAGGGATCCTGATGGTACTAACATAGGTTCTCACGCCTGCCCGTTCAGAACGTGAAAATGTACGCCTAAAACCTCCTCGTTCACTTTCATAAGTGACAGTGTTATTTGGTGTCTGAGACCTTGACCGAGTTCTACTAGCTATGCTATCTCTCTGCCGATATTCTCCAGGACGAACTCTTCTTACTTGAAGGTCAAGGACTATGGTTGGAGGTCTCTGTCCCAATCCTGTAGATTCACCACTGCCAGCTGGGTCTGAAGAACCTGTTCCTTGAGAAGCATTTCTTGATCCAGAAGCTGCAAAAAGGCCTCTGCTTAGCAATTCAGGCCCAGTTATTTGTTGTCTCAAGGTCACATGGTGCCGGGTTCTAGAACTGCCCTCAGTCTCATTTACCAAAGGGTGTTCAAAAGTCTGAGATGAGATACTATGATGAGATCTTCGTGGAATTTCACTTGTTGGATGCAGAGGTGACCTACTTCTTTCAGCCCTTGCTCTGGTTCTCCGATGGTCTGGGCTTCTGCTTCTGGCCCTCCTCTGACCTCTTGTGGGTGGCGCTTCTGTTAATGCTTCAGTTGAATTTCGTTCTGACCGAGATGGTCTGGCAGATGTTGATTCAGATCCTACATTTTCCACTTGCCTTTGGCTGTTGTTTTCCACATTTTCTCCATTAGGACGTCTTGTAGATGGTTCATTTTCATTCTCTGGGGTTTGGCTCCCATTATTACGATTAACATTTATTTCTAAACTGAATCTAAAATCACCACTGTTTGGATTAGTCCGGCTCACTGCTCTCCAAGACTGGTTTCCTCTCTGACCACTTCTTGTGGTATTTCCAGTTTGTCTGACAGAGTTAAGCCAGTCTATTATAGAGTCACCATTGGACACATCATCCGAGGCATCGCCACCTGTTTAAAAACAAAGGAGAAAAAGAGAAATAGTACTACTAAAATTAGGGCACTTAAACCATACCACTCAAAAATGTTTGTAATGAACAAATAAAAAATTCTTAAGCCAGGCATGGTGGGGCACACCTTTAATCCCAGCACTTGGGAGGCAGAGGTAGGAGGACTGCCATGAGTTCAAGGCTACCCTGAGACTCCATAGTGAATTCCAGGTCAGCATGAGCTAGAGTGAGACCCTACCTCGAAAAACCAATAATAAATAAATAAATAAATAGTTCTTAATAAACTTCACATTTATAAATCTTTGCAAGCTTTACTATGTAAATTTGTTAAGTAAAAAGCAGGAGAAGTTCAATTGTGTCTGAAAAAGAGCTAATCCTAGAGAAATTAAGAATTATTTTATTTTTGGAGGCTTCTAGAAGAAGCGAATTTTCAATACTTCATGTTAAAGAGTGTAGAAGATATTTGTGGGATTTTCAAAAAGCAACATTTTTTAAGCCCACTGTCAAAGTACTAACATAACATACTTCCTAGTTAAGGTACAGTACTAGTATTTTGGTTCAAATTATATTTTTATCAAATTTTTACTCTATATTACTTTGTCTAGGTGCTTAGCTTAAGTCTATTTGATAACATGAAGTTATTTTTAAAATACAAGAATACTGTGCTGGAGAGATGGCACAGCATTAAAGCTACTTGCTTACAAAGCCTGATGGCCCAGGATTCAATTTCCTAGTACTCATGTAAAGGCAGATGCACAAAGTGGTACATACATCTGGAGGTCATCAGCAGTGGCAGGAGGCCCTGGCGTGCCCATCTCATTCTCTCTGTATCTTTCTCTCTCAGATAAAGTATTTTTTTTTTAACCCAAAAATATTGGGCTGGAGAGATGGCTTAGCAGTTAAGGTGCTTGCCTGTGAAACCTAAGGATACAGGTTCAATTCCCCGGTACCCATATCAGCCAGATGCAAATGGTGGCACATGCATCTGGAGTTTGTTTGCAGTGGCTAGAGGCTCTGGTGCACCCATTCAAATTCTCTCTTTCTCTCATTCATAAATAAATAAATAAAAAGAATATTGTAGCCATAGCAAAGTAGAAAGACTAATGGGTTGTAAGCATTTGTTAATATCATTAAGATTTTAAGCCAAAATGAAAATGAAGATACTATCAAATGTACAACCCAAACCAAGCCCAACATAGCACATATAACAGTATGTTCAAGAACCAAGTTACTACCATAGCACTTAGGTCATACATTGAAACATCCTATGTCCTTCTGTCAGGGAAGCACTAGACCTGAGGTTACAACAGGGTTCCTCAGTAACAAGACTACTGAAAGTTTGAGCCAATTAATTCTGGAAGTTGTGCTGTGCATTGTAGGATATCAGAAGGGTTGGCAACATACCTGGCCTCTGTCTGCTAAATTGTAGTAGGAAACTCTGCTGTGTCAACCAAATGTATTTCCATACATTGCCAATACCATCCAAGGGGAGTAAAATCATACCCATTGAGTTGTACTAGCATAGACACAGTGTTTTTGCTGGTAAAGTCACATTAATATATAAGGAGTTTAAAAGGAAAGTTCAAGGGAAGTGGAAAGCCAAGGGGAGGAAAATCGCATTTAAATAGGCCATTTCTCGCTGTGGCCCAATTAACACAAACAACCCAAAGGTGGGCAGAAAAAAAAATGCATGCTGACAGTCTCATCAAATATCAAGAAAATGCCACTTCTCTTTGTATGAGTAGTTACTTAAAACCAATTTTAATTGTGTCATTTCTGGATAATCTCTGGTTGACATTTACTATTATGATGAAGTTCCTATCATCCCATCCTCTACCCACCTCCCAAAGCAAAATATACCTCTATTTTCATCTGAGGTTGGTGGGGGCGGACCCTCTTTAATCTGCTGTAGTCTTCTCAGCAACTCTTCCTCAGTACTTTCACCTGAAAAGTTTAACAGTGTTCACCAAATTGCAAATGACAACCAGTTTTTCTTTCTCTTCCTCCCCTCAACTAGTTGTGTTTTTTTTGGGGGGGGGGAGTGAGACAGGGTATGTAGCCCAGGTTGCCCTCAAGACTGTCCTGCCTCCTCCTGTGCAGCTGTGTGGTTGTGCTACCAATGCCCAGCTTTTTAAATCTGCATTTTAAACTGACTTGCCAGAAGCTATGCGGAGTAGTAACAGCAGGCCCAGAAATCCAATTAAGGAATTCTGGTTCAAATCTTCTACTGTTGGTTTGAAATACAATGGCTTGCAGGATGTGATGGCACATGTTTTTAATCCCAGCACTTGGGAGGCTGAAGTAGGAGAACTTCTGTGAGTTTGAGGACAGCCTGAAACTACAGAGTAAATTCCTGGCCAGCCTGAGCTAGAGAGACTCTACCTCAAAAAAATTATATATATAGGCTCTCATTATAATCACCACAGCTAGCTCTGGATTACAGTTGGGACTCAGTGATGACAAAACTAGATGAAGTCTGACCTAGAAACTATTGGTTATTTCACACCTGAAGTAAGGCAAGAATGAAGATTAAGAATAAAGAAATTGTTCAGCTCCATTCTTTTTAAACCACTTTATGAAAAATTCATGTCATTCATAATGTCTATGTCATAGTATCATTCTAGGTAATGTACATATATAACTTAAACTATATGTAGCATACCTGGAGTGCCTAATAAATTGTTATCTCTCATAAGTCTATAATCTTCTTCACTCAGGTTATTTACAAATTGATAGAAAGCTTCTTCCCGATCCAATCGGTCCATTTGACTTCTGCGCTGTGCTGCAGACTGATCACCACTTCCTTTATCATTAGAATCTGAGTTTTCCATCTTGATGAACAAGTGGAAAATTATCTAGAAGAAAGGAAACCAATTTTGAGAAAAAAGTCACTATGCATCACAGTAACATTTTTATTTACATGAAATCCCAAATACAGGTTGGAATGTGAATTTTAAGATCTCAACTATATGAAATGTCCTAATAGTCTGGAGAAGCACTGTTATACTAGGAAGACCAGATCAGAGGTTGGAGAACTCTAACCCTTAGGCCAAATCTAGCAATGCTGCCTATGTTCATTCTCCTTGTCATACAAAGACTTTTTAAATTGGGGAGGGATGGTGCCAGGAAATGAACTCAAAGACTTGCATGTATGTATTCCTACTACTGAGATATAAGCTGGGCTCCTGGATTTATGTATGCTTTTTTTGAAACACACTGTCTCATTATGTAGCCCAGGCTGTAGTCAAACTCATGGTTCTCCTTCCTCAGTCTCCTGAGTGCTGGGATGACTGATGTGTGCCATCATGCATGACTAATTTCACATTTTAAAGTTTACAGATTTTATTATATTACAGATGGAAGTTAAGACAAGGAAGACAGAGTTCATGCTCTGGTTCCCAGAAATGGAGAAAACCAGAATGTAAGAGAATGAAGAAATGTAGAGCTCGTGCCTAAGAGATGACAAAGGGGGGTTTCCGGAAATGAAAAAGCCCCTGGTTTCACATTTTTAAAGGGTTATAAAAGGGTAATTTATAATGTGTGAAAAACTATATGAAGTTCTCATTTAAGTTTTCATAGTTTTACTAGCATTTACTGTGAACCCATGGTTTTATAGGCAGCTGAGCAACTGTGACAGACTCCAAGTGGCACTCTCATTGCTTTGTGCTGCTGTTGTATGCACCATAAGTTGCCATGATACAATCGTAACTTAGTATTTCAAGAACCACGTGTATCACCATACTGTGAGTTTAAAAAAATATGTATCAGTACACACTCATGTCAACTGAAGAAAATCATGCTTAAAGGCAGAGCAAAGGACAGTCTTTTCATTAAAGTAGATGACAAGGGCTGCATTTAATATTTAGATGCTATAAATGCACTAAAGTAATATAACTGGTACCACTAGAGTGAAACACTTGTATCCAAAGCCCATACAAGAAAGCTAAGGTCTGAAAAAGTACAAAATTTGAGGTAAAGGCCCTAATCTAAAATCTGTTTTCATAAAAATAAAATGAAAACGAGGATTCAGCCAAAGTAAGTTCACAAGATGGGCGTGGTGGTGCACGTCATTAATCCCAGTCCTTGGGAGGCAAAGGTAGGAAGATTGCCATGAGTTTGAGGCCACCCTGATACTACATAGTGAATTCTAAGTCAGCCTGGGCCAGAGTGAGACCTTACTTCAAAAAAAGTTAGAAAAAAAGTTCCCAAATGACTTGTTTTCACCCAAACAAACGAAGTCATTTGTAAATGAAACTGTGTTTGAGTGTAAAAATGTGTCCAAAGGAAATAAAATTCAATAATAGAGTGCTTTTCCTTTGCTAGTGATGAGCTGACAAATGTGTCAGTATTCAGTTGTTGCTTACTCAGAAGTACGATTATTCAAGAAGTTTGAAGTAACTCTGTTCAATTAGAACCCATGAACTATCTGTATGAATAAACAGGTAAGATTACTTTTTTTAAGATAGAGTTTCACCTAGCAGCCCAGGCTGGCCTTGAACTCTCAATCTTTCTGCTTCAACTTCATGAATGCTGTAATTCCAGGTGTTTTAAAAAAGTTGAAGCCAGGCGTGGTGGCACACACCTTTAGTCCTAGCACTCAGGTGGCTTAAGTAGGATAGTCATTAAGTTCAAGGCAAGCCTGGGGCAAGAGTGAGCATCAGGTCAGCATGGGCTACAGAGAGATCCTACCTTGAAAACACAACAAACACAGGCTGGAGAGATGGATCAGCGGTTAAGGCGCTTGCCTGCAAAACCTAATAAAACAAATCCCATTCCCCAGTAACCACATAACAACAGATGCACAAAGTAGCACATGTATCTGGAGTTTGTTTGCAGAAGCTACAGGCCCCAGAATGCCCCTTCTGTCAGCCTTTGCTTGCAAATAAACAGCCTAAAAAAATAGGTTGAGGGGGCTGGAGAAATGGCTTAGTGGCTAAACACTTGCTTGTTAAACCTAGGGACCAGGTTCGAAGCTCGATTCTCCAGTACCCACGTAAGCCAGATGCACAAGATGGTGCATGCATCTGAAGTTCATTTGCAGTGGCTGGAGGTCCTGGTACTCTCTCTGTGTCACTCTCAAATAAATAAATAAAAATAAACAAAAAATTTTTAAAGTAGGTTGAACAAACAATTCTGCACAAACTGTTAAGATGTTTTAGAAATGAAACAGTAAAAACTACATGCACACGCCTTTGATGCCAGCAGTGGGAGGAGGATTGCCATGAGTTTGAGGTCACTCTGAGACTACATAGTGAATTCCAGGCCAGCCTGGGCAACAGTGAGAGCCTGCCTTGAAAAACCAAACAAAAGCCACCACCACCAACAAAACTACATGTAGAATGATGGGAAAATGTTTCGAAAATTTACAAAGCTTATGAAAATGCAATGTTATAAAGTCTGTGATTATTCATTATATTATTCATCAGAAGATACTATGCTAAAAATACTGAAATTCACCATACTACAAAACCAGTAGTGTCAATGGTGAACTTTCTCTTGTGGATCCTCAGTTCTATTGATTTTTTTTGTTTTTGTCAAAAATCATACTGGGTATGGTGGTGCATGCCTTCTTTAATCCCAGTACTTGGGAGGCAGAGGTAGGAGGATCATCATGAATTCAAAGCCACCCTGACACTACATACTGAATTCCAGGTCAGCCTGAGCTAGAGTGTGACTAGAGCCTCCCAAAGCCAAAAAAATAAAAATAAAATAAATCATGACTTGATCCACCAGGTAGTACTTTTGTTTTTATAGAAGATCTCGCTTCATACCCCAGTCTTGCCACAAACTCAACAGCACTCACACTTCAGCCTTTCAAGTACCGAGATTACAAACAGAAGCCACATGTAGCATTTACATGGCTTGATATTGGTTAAATTTTATTGTGATTCATGGTACTCAGGGCAAAGATCACATTCTTAATGAGAACACTTTCAATTTCTACTTTCAAACTACAAATGGCTTAGGAAATTGGCTTTTGCTACCAAGTTGATAATGTTTCTTAATGAATAACAAGAAAAGCAATGTTTCCATACAAAACTTCTGCCATGGTATAGTCAATGCAATTATAACTAGCACTAGCACCACAAGCTAATCAAAGAAACAAATCAATTCCCTCAAATGCTTAGCAGTTATTTTCTGGGCTTAACTTCAGTTCCAAAAGCATTTTTTGATGCCAATGTTAAGCTAAATGGGAAGTGAAATTTCTCATTTCAAAATTCATTTACTGTGTAGCTGAGGAACACCTACCTAGTCTAGGTGGAAATGAAGATATTTTCTTGCAAAGCTTGCTTGCCTATATTCAATTTCCCAGCACCCAAATAAAGCCAAAGGCTAAAAGTGGCACATGCAGAACTAAACATAGTGGTGTGTGCCTCTAATGCCACCACTGTGGAAGCTGAAGTAAGAGAACCCTCATGTAGCCTGGGCTACAAACTGAGTTCCAGGTCAACCCAGAGTTCAAGTGAGATCCTGCCTCAAGACTAAAAACAAGTAGCCGGGTACACACCTTTAAACCCAGCACTTGGGAGGGAGAGGTAGGAGAATGAATTCCAGGTCAGCCTGGGTTAGAGTGAGACCCTACCTCAAAAAAACAAAAAGTAGCACGTGCATCCAGCATTCATTTCCAATGATAAAAAATCCCAGTAAGCATATACCCACACACATACAAATAAACAATGTATATTTATTTTATCTTTTTTTTAAAAAAGGACTAGAGAGATTGTTCAGTGGTTAAGGCACTTGCCTGCAAAGCTAACCACTTGAGGTCGATCACCCAGTACCCATGTAGAGCCAGATGCAACGGCACATGCATCTTGAGTTTATCTGCAGTGGCTGAAGACTCTGGTGAGCCCATTCTCCCTCCACCCCACTTGCAAATATATATGTGTATGTATTTTGGTTTTTGAGGTAGGGTCTCTCTCTAGCCCAGGTTAACCTGGAAATCACAATTGTAGTCTCAGGGTGTCCTTGAACTCAGGGAAATCCAGGTGTGGTGGCACATGCCTTTAATCCCAGTTCTCTCAGAAGGCAGAGGTAGGATTGCTGTGAGTTCGAGGTCACCTTGAGACTACATAGTGAATTCCAGGTATGCCTGAGCGAGAGTGAGACCCTACCTCAAAAACCAAAAAAAATTTAAAAAAATTAAAAAAATTTACCAATTGGATGACTAAGCCAAAGACACCTTTATTAAATGCAGGTAACTCAAAACTAGGAGATGGCATAAAATAATGTTCTGGATTCACACAAAGGTGTACTGAAATTAAAAAATATGTTGCTTTGCATATCATATTAAAGATAATAAGACTAAATAAATAACCCATAGCAAAAGCACAAAGCGCAGGAAGAATCTGTCCTGAGAGTTCACAGATAAGACAAAGGTTTTAGCTAATACTAGTTTGATAATAAATCAGGCGTGGGATTTTCCAGCTCTAGAATCCCCTCCTCCATGAAGAATCTGTTCTCTTTCTTTAAACCCTTTAAAAAGGCTAGGAGTGGTAGCACTCGGGAGGCAGAGGTAGGAGGATCAATGTGAGTTCAAGGCTATCCTGAGACTAAATAGGGAATTCCAGGTCAACCTGGGCTACAGCAAGACCCTACCTTGAAAAACCAAAATGAAAAAATAAGAGACATCAAAGTAGAAGTTAAAAGTGGGACTAGTTGGGAAGAAGAGATTCAGTGAGAGAGGAGGAAGGACAAGAAGGTAACGGGGGTGAATGTGATCTAAATACATTCTGTGCAGCTGGAGACATGGCTTAGTGGCTCAGGTACTTTGCCTGCAAAGCCTAAGGACCCATGTTCTGGAATAAACCTGATGCACAAGGTGGCACATGCGTCTGGAGTTTATTTGCAGGGGCTAGAGGTCCTGGTGTGCCTGTTCTCTCAATCTGCCCCCCCACAAATAAATAAATAAAATAAAAAGTATTTTAATAAAAATACATTATATACACATATAAAAGATTGTTGTGGGCAGGATAGGTAGCTTAACAGTTAAAGGTGCTTGCTTGCAAAGCCCGACTGACCAGGTTCAATTCCCCAGTACCCAAGTAACCCATATGCACAAAGTGGTATATGCATCTAGAGTTCATTTGGAGTGGCAGGAGCCTGACCCCCTCAGAAATAAATATTAATTAAAAAGTGTTGTAAACTGAGTCATGTGTGGTCGTATATGCCTTTAATCCCAGCACTTGGGAGACAGAGGTAGGAGGATCACCCTGAGTTCAAGGCCACCCTGACACTACATAGTGAATTCCAAGTCAGCCTGGGTTAGAGTGAGACCTTACCTCGAAAAACCAAAAAAGGAAAAAAAAGTGTTGCTAGGCGTGGTGGCTCACTCCTTTAATTCCACACTCAGGAGGCAGGAGGAATGCCGTGAGTTCAATGCCACCTGAGAATACATAGTGAATTCCAGGTCACCCTGAGCTAGAGCAAGATCCTACCTTGAAAAACCAAAAAAAAAAAAAAAAAGTGTTGTAAACTAAATTGTGTTTAAAAAGAATATAACCAGAGCTGGTCGTGGTGGCGCATACCTTTGTTCCCAGAACTGCAGGGAGGCGGGGGGGGGGGGGGAGGCAGGAGGATCACTGTGAGTTTGAGGCCAACTACAGAGTTCCAGGTCAGCCTGGGCTAGAGTAAGACCCTACACCTCAAAAAAACAAAACAATAACAAGAAAGGAACACAATCATAGTTTCAAACTAGAGCCAAGAGCTGGAGAGATAGCTCAGCAGTTAAGATGCTTGCCTGTAAAGCTTAAGCACCCTCGATGCCCCAGTATGCATGTAAAGCCTGATGCACACAGTGGTGCATGCATCTGGAGTCTGTTTGCAGCAGCAGGAGGCCCTGATGCCCCATTCCCTCTCTCTCTGCTTGCATAGTATCAAAAAAAAAAAAAACAAAAAAACAAAAACTAGAGGCAAGAATTGAAAAACTAGGGAAGCTAGTAATTCTCCCTTTGGGGAGGGGGGAAGTACTGCAATACATTTCTAGTTTATCTAGTAAGAGAAAAGAGAGGGATGGGGTAGAGCCTCCTGGGTATAGTCCAGCAGGTACAAGGCCCTGGTTTCCATCCCTAGCACTGAGGGGCAGGAAGAGCAAACTTGTTCAATATTACTGGGAGACAGGATCTTAAATCTTTTCATTTCATTACCTTATTCTCAAGGTGTAACATTTTTGTGCACAAGCCATGTACTTGTGCACATCATTAGCTTCAGACATTTTAAGCAATCATTTTTTCAAAAGATTACCAATAAAGCATAATTCAGAGATCATTTAGCTCTCTTCCTGGTTATGAAGCTTTACTGATCACCCTATATGGGATCTTTCTCACCTATAACGCCCTTGATCCTGACGATTCCATGAAGTAGTAATCACCACCTCCATTTTATAGGTGAGAAGCAAAAGCATGAGAGAAGGAGATTTATCAAGACTATGTGGCTAAGAAATGTCCAGTAACTAAATCCAGGTATACTGATTTCATACTCAACGTGCCTCCAAATATATCCCAAGATTCCATTCTGTCAATCCCAACAGAATTGACTACTAAATCTCACCAAGAGATTTTTAAACTTTGTTTAGTGTATGCACTAAAACTTCCAAAAATAAAACCTATCATTTTTCTGTGATACTGAGGATTGACTCCAGGGCCTTGTGCATACTAGGCAAGCAGTCTACCACTGACCTATAACCCTAGCCCACAAGACATCTGGTAGTTCCACCTTCTGACTGGGGGGATATATGTATCTACAATTCTAACCATTGGAAGGAGGTAGAGAAATTTTTAGTTAAGATGCCTGCCTGGATTTCATATCAAGTTCTAGGCTTGCTTGGATTACATAGAAAGACCTTGCTTCAATAATAATCTCAACTTTCTTATAGTCACTATTATATATGCTATATGCTACTATATTTACTCAGTTCATTTAATTCCCTAGACCTTGCAAAATATTTATGTTGTGTTAGGGTAAAAAGTCACTTATATTGTTTAGTACTTACAGGCTAAGAGACCTAGGGTCAAGCATAAACACACTCATATTCAATTGACATACTACATCATAATACCTAATTAAAGATTCATAAAGGCTAGGCATGGTGGCACATGCCTTTAATCCTAGCACTTGGGAGGCAGAGGTAGAAGGATTGCTGAGTTCAAGGCTAGCCTAAAACTATATAGTGAATTCCAGATCAGCCTGGGCTAGAGTGAGACCCTACCACAAAAAAAAAAAAAAGTGATAAGGCATCTAAAAGTTTCTGGTTTCTAATTTATCTTTTTGACACCAAGCCTTGCTATATAGCTCTGTCTTGTCTGTAGCTCACAATGTAGACCAGGCTGACCTTGAACTTGAAACAATCCTTTTGCTTCTGTCTATAGATTACAGGGATTACAGATGTACGACACACCATGCTGGCTAGAAAATTTTTAGTAAAAAATTGTTAACAAATCAGACAATAAAAGTGAATTATCCAAGTTAAATGCTTGTGTAAATACCAATTTAAAAATAAGCTTTAGGGCCAGATGCAGTGATGCATGCCTTTAATCCCAGAACTCCACTCAGGAGGCAGAGAGAGGTGGGTCACTGTAAATCTGAGACCACCTGAGACTACAAAGTGCATTCCAGGTCAGCCTGGACTAGAGAGCAAGATCCTACCTTAAAAAACCAAAAAAATAAAACTTTAAGAGCTAGAAAAATGGTTCAGTGGTCAAAGGAACTTGTTTGCAAAGCCTGACAGCCGAGGTTTGATTCCCTAGTACCTGTGTAAAGCCAGATGCACAAGATGGTTCATGTGTCTGGGGTTCACTTGGAGTGGCACTGGGCCCTGGCACTCCCATTCTCTCTTCCCCCTTCTCTCTCTGCTTGCAAATAAAAAAAATATTTAAAAAATAATATGCTTTACCTGTTAAGCCTGGAAGAAATTATATATTTTTTAAAAGTGGGGGGCGGAGGCTGGAGAGATGGCTTAGCAGTTGAGGCACTTGGCTGCAAAGTCAAAGGACCCAGGTTCAATTCCCAAGGACCCATGTAAGACAGATGCACAAGGTGACACATGCATCTGGGGTTTGTTTGTAGTGGCTGAAGGCCCTGGCATGCCCATTCTCTCACTCTATCAAATAAATAAAAATAAATTTAAAAAATTTAAGAAGCAGCTCCCACCAGACACAAAATGGCCTGGACATCCATGACCTCACAGTGCCTGACACTACCTACACAAGACCATCATAACAGGAAGAAAAGATCATGACATCAAAATACGAGAGAGACTGATTGACAAGGGGAGGGGATATGATGAAGAATGGGGTTTCAAAGGGGAAAGCAGGGGGGGGATGGAGGGCATTACCATGGGATAGTTTATAATCATGGAAGTTATTAATAAAAAAATTTTGAAAAAAAAAAGCAAAGGGGGATAGGTAGGAGTAAGGAATTAAAAGCAAAAGGGGATAGGTAGGAGTAAGGAATGAGTAACCTGCCATCATCAGCTACAGTATGCTGGGTATTTTTAACTTTCTCATGTGTTCATTCCATTTTTTTTTTTAAAATCATAGACATCAACATAAAGGCATGTGATAGTATCATTTTGTTTTAACAGATCATTAAAAGCCTCACAAAGGGACTGGAGATAGCCAGGTGTAGTGGTTCACACCTATAATTCTAAGGCCAGCCTGGGCTAAAATAATACCCTGCCTCAAAAACTAAATAAATAAAAATAGAACTAGAGATATATACCTCAGTGGTAGAAAGTATTTGCCTAACATGCACAAAAGGCTCTGGGTTATTCCCAGCACTGCCCCCAAAATATTACAAAGTAGGTAGGAATGTTAAGTGATTTCTGGCCATATAATATTAGTTCAATAATACCATCACCAAAATGGGGGGGGGGAAGCTCAGTTTTTAAGAAGTTAAATCAGGGTAGAAGAAATGGTTTAGCAGTTAAAGTGCTTGTCTGCACAGCCAAAGGACCCAGGATCGATTCCCCAGGGCTCATGTAAGCCATATTCACAAGGTGGGGCATGCATCTGGAGTTCGTTTGCAGCAGCTACAGGTCATGGTGCGCCCATTCTGTCTTTCTCTGCTTCCTTCTCTTTCTCTCTCTCTCTCTCTCTCTCAAATAAATATGTAAACAAAAAAGGTTAAATCACAAGCAGGCCTGGTGGATCAGGTCTGTAATCCTAGCTAATTGGGTAGATGAAGCAGGAGGATATTGAGTTCAATGACTGCCTGAACAACTTAGTGAGAACCCCCATCTAAAACTAAATAAAAAACTAAATAAAATGTAAAGAGGGTCAGGAATACAGCACAATAATAGAGCGCATGCCTAGGATACTCAAGACCCTAAGTTCAGTAACCAGCACCACAAATATAAAAAGTTAAATCATAAAGAACAAAAATTGAAATTAGGATATAAAGTACCAATATATAAAGGTAACCGAAGTGTTCATAATTCTTCATATGTAGAACCCTTAATTAAAATGTCTTGGAATTTGTAATAGACAAAAATATCTGACACCAGTTCATTTTTCATTCTACATGAGCAGTAAGGGAGACTTTAGCACTGTGAAAAGGAGAAAGTGATCATGAATTCTAGTGTCGACTATAACCCGACTACGAAAACTTAGCCAATTCCTTTAATATCCTGTGCCTCAGAATTTCTATCAACATTACAGTATTAGATTAAATCTACAAGTTGCTTTCAGTTCTATCAATCTGTACTGTAATAAAATAGTCAAGGCCACATTACAGCATCAAGTCACAAAAAGCTTATTAACAAAAACATCCAGGATTTAACCTTAGCTGTGCTTTCCTGTCAATTGTGATTTTCATCATATATATATATATATATATATATATATATATATATATATATATTTTTTTTTTTTTTTAAGTTCTTTAAAGTAAGCAGAGCAGGAAGCAGAGCATGGTGGCTTCTATCTTTAATCCCAGTATTCAGGGAAGGCTGACGTTAATAGGCTAGCTATGAGCTGGAAGCCAACGGGGGCTACAGAGTGAGTTCCAGGTCAACCTGGGCTAGAGTGAGAACTTGCCTGAAATGATTTTTTTGTTGGTTTTTCTAGGTAGGGTCTCACTCTAGCTAGCTAAGGCTGACCTGGAATTCACTATGTAGTCTCGGAGTGGCCTCGAACTCATGGTGATCCTCCTACCTCTGCCTCCCGAGTGCTGGGATTAAAGGCATGTGTCACCACGCCTGGCTCAAATAATTTTTTAATGAAATAAAATAATTAAAAACAGGGCAGGGTTGATGTTTTACTACCTTTACTTATTGCAAGATACATCTCATCAATCACATGATTTGCCGAGACTGTCCACCAGTGGTCTATCCAGTATGCCAATACTGCAGACCCTACCACAGCAACAAGATTATACACTACCTGAATAGTAATGGTAGTTTAGCTTTGCATACATTATACTATCTTTGTTACTTGTAAAGGGCATCTGAAAAAACATATTAAAAAACATCTCTCCTGTTTAGTCTCTTGGTAGGAATTCTGATTACTACAGTTCTATAATAGTTACATTGAAAGGGTATTAAGAACTCCAGTAAGGGAAATTGAGGGGCAGAAGATCATGTTATGCTGCCTATCTATAAAATAAAGTTAGTAGGAAACCATTATGGTGACATTTCATCTTACTTAAGTATTTTAATTTAGACAGTGAATTTAATTTTCAATTACCCAGTTCATGTTCCTGCATTATTGTTCTATTATAGTACATCAGAATTTTTATTTCCATGTAAAAACAACCTCAAAATATCGGGGCTGGAGAGATGGCTTTGAGGTTAAGGTGCATGCCTGCAAAGCCTACGAATCCAGGTTCGATTCTCTAGGACCCATGTAAACCAGATGCACATGGCGGCACATGCATTTGCAGTGGCTAGAGGCCCAGTGGTGCCCATTCTCTCTCTCTCTGTCTCACATAAATAAATAAAACTCAAAATATCAATAAGGCTCATGTATTTACTATTAAAAGTGATTAATGTAAACCCAGTGATTATTGGCAGTATTGGTATTCATCAGTTAATGAAAATCTAAGGCAATAACAAGATTTGAGCCTGAAGGGATGGCTCAGCAGTTAAAGGCACTTGAAAGCCCGGAGTTCAATTCCCCACTACCTAGGAAAAACCAGATGCACAAAGTGGTACATACATCTGAAACCCACTTACAGTGGCAAAAAGAAGCCCTGACATGCCCATTCCCTCTCTCTGTTTGCAAATGAATAAAAAAGTATTTTTTAAAAAGTAGTAAGATTTCTCATCAAGCTGGGCCTGATGGATCAGTAATCCCAGAGCTTGAATGGCTGAGGCTAGCCTGAGTTACACAGCAAGACCCTATCTCAAAAAGCAAAACAGCTTTTTTTAAAAATGAATGAAGCCATTTTTTAAACTTGTTTGTTTTTTTAGAGGTAGGGTCTCACTCTAGCCCAGGCTGACCTGGAATTCACTATGGAGTCTCAGAGTGGCCTCGAACTCACAGCAATCCTACTACCTCTGCCTCCCGAGTGCTAGGATTAAAGGTGTGTGCCACCACGCCCAGCCAAAGCCAATTTTTAAAACCAAAATTACTTGACCAGATAGACAAGGTAGCTCATGCCCACATTCCAGCACTTGGGAGGCTGAGGCAGGAAGATTAGTACCACAAATTCAAGGCCCGTCTGGCTACTGGGTGAGCCTCTGCCTCAAAAAATATCAAAACCAAAATAACCACTTGACCATAAAATGTTGGCATATTACCCTATACCAAGTGCTACTATTTTATTTAAGAAAACAATTTAGTATTTAAGACCAAACATGTTGACAAGTGTCCTTCCCAGCTATATAGGAACATGTGTGTCCACATATCATTGGTTTGTCCAATACTTAATAACCTTTTATACTTGTACTTAAATTATTAAACACAAATCCCTCCCCCCACGCAGGGAGTACCATGCTCATCTCCAAATTCCATTAGACTTGTCACAGCTGTGCAATCTGTAGTTGCATAACTACCATCAGTGTACATACATATATGCATAGATGTGCTATCTACAGATATTTGTCATACATACATACTGGTGTTATGATTAATCTTGGGTTGAAGCACTGTAATATGAGAGAATACAGAGCAAAATGAGAATTATGTATTTCAGGTAGAAAACCAGGAGTTCAAATGTCTATAGACTCAAAATTGAAGTATCTTTTTAAAAAGTCATGACTGATTAAAAGAGAAATGAATTACTTTATCATCTAGAAAACGTCCATATTCAAGGCTGAGAAAAAATTTTGCTGGAGAGATAGTTTAGTGGTTAAAGCATATGCCCGCAAAGCCAAAGGACCCAGGTTTGATTCCCCAGGACCCATGTAAGCCAGATGCACAAAGTGATGCATGTGTCTGAGGTTCGCTTGCAGTGGCTAGAGGCCCCGGCATGCTTATTCTCTCTCTCAAATAAATAAAATTTTTCTTAAAACTTCAAGTTTTTGAAATGTGTTAGACACAAATGCCAAAGTACTACATGCACAAAAGAAAACATAGCCACCATAGGTAGTACCCCAAAACTTTAGCATTTCATTGGTTTATGTTTGACAGTCTGGTTTGCTACCCACTTTATGACAATCAAAGGAACTGGACACTGGTCAGTGGTGTATTCTATTTCTCAGTTCACCTATGGAGAAATTACACTGGGGCTGGAGCTGTAGCATAGACAAATAGAATGCTTGCATAGCATTCAGGAGGCTCTGGGTTCTATGCCCACATAAAACCAGACATGGTGGCACTTGCATGTCACCCTAGCACTTTGGAGGTGGAGGCAGGAGGATCTGAGGTTCAAGGTAATCCTCAGCTACACATGGAAGGGCAGCAGGGGTTACATGAGACCCTGTCTCCACACACACACACACACACACACACTCTCTCTCCCTGTTAACTCACAGTGAAATGCATGTTCACCAACCTGAAAGGTATGTATCAACCATTATTAAGACAATTTTTTAAAGTGCTTTAAATTTGTTTTTGTTCTTTGAGATAATCGCACTATATAACCCTAACTGGCCTGGAATTCACTGTGTAAACCAGGCTTACTCAAACTTGCTATGATATTCCTGCCTCTGCCTCCTGAGCACTGGGCCTAAAGACCTATGCCAGTATGCCTGGCTTCCATTTATTTTAAATTAACTTTACCATATTATATCAAGTACCAACAGTTGCAACCAGAATCTTAACAGACCCCAAAAGTTTAAGTGATTGCTAGATAAGTCTCACCTGCTTCACTAAGGCAGACTACTTTTTAGAGATAATGAAAGATTTAAAAAAAAAAACATTTTTTTTTTACTTATTGGCAAACAGAGAAATAGAGAAAATGGCCATGCCAGGACCTCCAGCTGCTGCAAATGAACTCCAGATGCATGTTCCACCTTGCAGCTGGATTTATGTGGGTACTGAGGAATTGAACCCGGATCAGTAGGCTTTGCAAGCAAGTGCCTAAACTGCTGAACCATCTCTCCAGCCCCCTAATGAGAGATTTTAATGCAGCAAAACCTAGAGATTTATTCCATTTCATTTTTATTAAATTTTGAATATAACTAGACAGCAAACAGAGGCATTTAAGTTTGGTGACTTTAATGTGAGACAGATACTAGATTTACAATAACAGCTCCACAGTTTACTAGTGACACATTACTTAATCTCTTCTCTGAGTCTCAGTTCCTTCTGTAAAAGAGTCAACATCCACATGAAGGTGTGGTTGTGGGGACTATAAAATAACACATGCCAAATAGGAATTATCACATAAGCCTTCAAGAGAAGTTAGTTATGAATTTATCTAACTATCCATCTCAATTTGCCTGAGACAATCCAGTTTTGCACCTGTTGTCCAGGAATAATTATTAATGTTCAATTTACTTTTAAAGTGTCCTGATTAATACGATCAATTTATGTGGCTAACTTACAGTGTTAGAAGTAATTCCAACTGCAGTATTATGTTATCAATTATGACTTCTGGATCTTGAAAGGGGAGAATAAAATACTACATAAATGTAAATGTTCCCATTCTACTGGTATTTCAGCACTGGTGACTTCCAGGTGCCAGAAAGAATCACTCTTTCAATTTCCAGTGAAAAGTGCCCATTCTCGTCATTAAGAATGCCCAGTATCAACTAACATATTATCAATGAACCCAGCCAACCACAGGACCTGCAAAACAGAATATGTGAAAACATGCATTCTACATATAAATTATCAGGAGACGCAACAAAAAATAAATTACCTGACTGTTATGACATAGTATTGAAATACAATAAACAGGATTTTAGTTTTCTTCAATTCTGCTCTAGAAAAAAAAAGAATCCATTATTCTTCCTTGTTTATAAAATACACATTTTCTTTGAAATAAGACACATCCTTACAAACACACGTTCTATGTATTTTAGTGATATACACACAACCCAACATAACTCAATGTTAGTATGAGATCTGGGGCAACCAAGGTCAGAGGGAAACGAGAGTTGATTATAAAACTTCCTTTAAAGGCCAAGGGGCAATCTACCTTTTAATATAAGCTTGCTTTAAATAGGCCTTTCCTTGTCAGACCAGTAATTATTTTCAAATTCTAAGAGTCACTTTCAAAGATGTATCTGGCACTTTACACTGGCCCAAGAAAGGACCTAAAGTTTTAAAAATTATCAGAACATCTTAAGCTAACAAATGGTTGACACTTTCCAATAAGATAAACTATCCTAAAACAATATTTAAAAAGGTTCCTGGCTTAGTCTTTCTAATACTTAACCAGTATTTTCACTTTAGAAAACTGATTTGACCAGGAGGAAGGCCTGTAACTATGCCTGCATACTCAAGTCTTTCAGAATTAAACACGTATCTGATGGAGCGATATGAGTAGTTACTTGGACATCATGAAGAGCCAAAGAAGCAATAGCAGATTTATTTATTTTTCCTCTATTCAACCATCCCAAAGCAGTGCAAATAGTTCTGATTCACGATATTCAGACTCTTTATTTACAGCAAAAAAAAAAAAAATATATTGTGGGCCTTGAAAATGGTAAGTGACAATCTGATATAAATACCTGGGCCCCAAAACGGGGAAAATAACCTAAATAACCAGTCTTCTAGGCCTCAGATTCCCGGACTAACCTGTGGAATAAGTATGGTGAAACTGTCCAGGGAAGGAACGTGGCTGTCTCCTCCATCTTGAAATTAATCAGCATAAGGGAAAAAGGGACTGAGTATTCAGGAAGCAGAAGCCCAACCGGTTAATACTAGTTACTAAGCTAAGGCGTACGTGGCAGGTACCGCCCGGCAGACGCCAAGACCCTAAGGCTCTTTTTGAGGGGGAGGGGTTGGGTTTCAGGCAGTTTGTATGGAAATTAAGTTGTAAATAAATTGGCCCAATTCCCACCCTAACCCAGGGAAAACCAACTCGCAACTGGTTTTCCCTCCGGTTTAGGGGGAGAAGGGATTCCCCCCCAGTAATATCTGGCAAAGGACACACAAGAGTTAAAGGAGTAAGGAAGCAAGCCACATTTGTCCCAGATCCTGAGGGAAGATTGTCATCGCGGCCCCAGGGGGCATCTAATTGGTAATGCTCTACGGCAGGGTTCAAAATGGGGTTTTGCAAACCCTGGGAAAATTTTCTAAAAAGAGTATCTCACTTAGAGCAGCCTGTGCCCCCTCCATTTTCCCTAACCAAAGCCGGACAAGTAAAACGCGGGGAGACGAAGGAAAACTCCCTGTAACAGAGAAACCAAAAACCCGAGAGCCCAAGATTCTCATGCCTAAGGCCAAAACTCGCAAATCGCCTCCTCCGAATCCTTAAGCCTCCAGAAGGCCGGGCTCAGCTCCGGGCCACGGAGAGGAAGTCCTACCCACCTCTTCCCCTTCTTCAATGAACCCGTCGACTTTTACCACCCAACTAAAATGGCAGCGGCGGCTACGCCACGGAGCCCCCCGCAGGAACGAGGCCAGGCCCGGAGGCGGTGCTGAGCCTCAGCCGCAACCAGTCACTCGGGCCATTTTGAGAGACGCGGTAGCCGCGGCTCTTCGATGTTCCTCTAGCTAGGCATTCACGTCTCAGGATTCCCACGGCTTCACTTACTCAGTTTCAGGGTCAGGATGTGACTCTTTTGTGTCTGCTGTCGCCGCTGAGGCTCCCCGCGCCTCCGCTACCGCCACTCTCGAACCCGCCTCCAAGGAATCTCTGCTCGAGACCCGCCTCTAGCCCGGTGCCTGCTCCGAGACGTTGCTCAAGCAGCCATTATCTTCCCCATTGTTACCAAGCAGTGACAGGAAACGACTGCCCACAACAGGAAGTGATGTTGCCGCGTCCAGGCTCCGCAGCCCCACTCCCAGCCTGTTAGCCAATCCCAGTCGATTCTTAGAAAGGGCTCGAGGGGCTGAGAAGAGGGACAGCAGACGCCGCGACGAGGCAGGCGGCGGTTTGGAAAAGGAAAGCTGCTGTGACGCCCACCATGTGACAGGCCCCACCCTCCTCCGCCATTTTGAACTGTGGCGAGAAATTCGCGTTCTGAGAATTGTGGGAACCTTGGCTTTCCCATTTTGAAAATTGAAGGACGTCACTGTCTGGCAGCTTGAAGTCTCTCACAGAGCAAGAACTGCACTGTTAGTCTAACCTGGCGTTGGTCCACACAGTCCTACATTTTATTCAACATGTATTTACCGAGCGCTGAGGTAAAGCACATGTGTAGATTTTGAGGAAGTTAAACCAAAATAGATGACAAATTTTTAGTTCCCATGGATGTTGTAATCTGCAATGGGCAAATATTTTTTTTTTTAAGCATCACGTTTGTTGGTAAATATTTGGGGGATAAATGGAGGAGAAGTGGGAGGGTATACTGCAAAGCGCTAAGTCTGTGAAATCCTTGAAAGGGGGCGGTGATTGTGAACGGATGGGAAAATCTGATAGCTGTGGAATGCTAAAGGAGAGGTTAGGGAAGCCTCCTTTCAGATGGTAATGTCCACCGGAAAGAATGAAGGGAATGCGTCATACAGCACCAAATTCCCCTGGTCACAGCGACAGGGAAAAATACTTAACAGATTTTTTGTGGTGTTTTTTTGTTTTTTGAGGTAGGGTTTCACTCTAGGCTGACCTGGAATTCACTCTGTCTTCTCAGGGTGGCCTTGAACTCACAGCGATCCTCCTACCTCTGCCTCTCGACCTTAACAGATTTTTAGGGTGCTTCTATTTCCCCAGTTTTTCTACTTTTTTGTTTCCCACCTCCACTACTTGACCCTAGGCTGCATTCATTATCCAGGCTTCAGGTCATTTCCCAAGGGACATCTTCCCTGACCACCCTTATCTCCCCTGGCCCTGCTTAATTTTCGAATTTGTTTATCCCTTTTTAAAAGCACAATGAATTTCCACTAATTAAAAAAAAAAACAGGGCAGGGTGTGGTAAATCACACCTATAATCCTAGCAGTTGGGAGGCAGAGACAGCAGGATCCTTCTAAGTTCCAAGCCACCTAGGTCTAGAAAGTTCCACGCCAGCCAGCGTTATGTAGAACGATACTCTCTACAAACTTAAAACAGGTGCTGAGAAAATTGTTCAGCCCTTGAAGGTGTTTGCTTGCAAAGCCTGCTGGCCCAGGTTCAATTTCCCAGCCACCCACGTAATGCTGGATGGTCTTTTTTTTTTTTTTTTTTACTTCTTTTGGTTTTTGGATGGTCATTCTTTTGCAGAGGCAATAGACCCTGGCATGTGCGCACACATGCAAATAAGTAAATAGAAATTTAAAATTAAAAGCCTAAAACCTAAACTAAAAATTTAAATCACCAGTCCCATTTTTTGTTTCTTGATTAGGTTCTTTACTGATTTAAAGCAATAGGTCATTTTTTTGTGGTACAAATAATTTTTTTTTCTAGACTGTCATTTTGCATTTTGATGTTACAGTTTCATTTTCACCTTGTCTAAGTTTTTTTTTCTGCCATTCTGAAATTTTCAATTAAAAAAATTTAAATTTACCCAATTTTTAAAAAATGTTTATTTATTTGAGGGAGAGAGAGAGAGACAGAAGAGGCAGCGAGAGTGAGAAAGACAATGGACGTGTGTGCCAAGGCTTCTAGCCACTGCAAACAGACTCCACGTGCATACATTACCTTGTGCATCTGGCTTTATGTGGGTACTTGGGAATTGAACCTGGGTCCTTAGGCTTTGCAAGCAAGCACCTTAACCTCCAAGCCATCTCTCCAGAACCCTCCCCCCCCCATTTTTTTGCTGTTGTTTTTCCAAAATAGGGTCTTGCACTAGCCCAGTCTGACCTGGAATTCACTATGTAGTTTCAGGGTGGCCTCGAACTCATGGTAATCATTTTATCTCAGCCTCCCAAGTTCTGGGGTTAAAGGTATATACCACCATACCTGGATTCCCCCTCCCCAATTTTCTTTTTTTATATGCATATATATTTAAGTGGCTAATTATTCTCATTTCTATTAACAATTTCAAGAGAAATCTTACTTTATTAAAATTTCATTCTAACATTAAAATTATTTGTGATAAGTTGATTCCTCCCATGACTCTTTAGGAATAGGAAAAAAATAAAGTGTTTTATGTTCTTTTTTTTCAAATTTTTATTAACAACTTCCATGATTATAAAAAATATCCCATGGTAAAACCCTCCCTCTCCCCACTTTCCCTTTTGAAACTCCATTCTCCATCACCCAATTTCCATATACACAAATATTTCTCTCTTTTTAAAATAAATTGGGCTGGTAATAGACAATATTTTATTTATTTGAGAGAAAGGATAAGAGAGCAAGTATGAGCACCGCAGAGCCTCGTGCTGCTGCAAATGGAGCTCCAGACATATATGCCACATTGTATATCTGGCTTTACATTAGTACTGGGGAATCCAACCATGGCTGGCAGGCATTGCAAACAAGTGCCTTTAACTGTTGAGTCATCTCCCCAGCCTGTTTATTTCTTTTCCTGTAAGGCTTCTTCCTATTGCTGTATTAAGATAATTTTCAGCATTGTAATAATTTGGTGTCACTTTATATTAAATGCTTGATCCACCTGCAGTTTTTTTTTTTTAAAAAAAGAAATTTAAAAGGCCTCAATCTATTCAAACTCACCTCATGAATCATAGCCAAATGTGATAGCACACCTTTGTAATCCCAAAATTCAAGCGGCTGAGGCAAGGTTGGCATGCAACAAGTTTGAGGCCAGCTAGTGCTACGTAGTACATATTCCAGCACATTTTGGGCTATAGAGTGAGACCATGTCTTTTTTTCCAAGGTAGGGTCTCATTCTGGTCCAGGATGACCTGGAAATTAACTATGTAGTCTCAGGGTGGCCTTGAACTCATGGCAGTCCTCCTACCTCTGCCTTCCAAGTGCTGGGATTAAAGGCATGTGCCACTATGGAAACCCTGTCTTTAAAAACACTAACCATAGTCAAGTTCTTTTAATAGTGTAGTTTGTAATATTAAAATGTAAAATCAAGAAAAATAATTACTAAATAATAATTAAGTACAGGAACCCTACATGATAGATTACTACATAGACATTGAAAATGAGTAGCATTTGTTCAGTAGCATGTCTGTTGAAATAAGCAATTCCCAGAAGAGTATGATTACTTTTTAGATTAAAAGACATGGATAAAGCCAAATATGGAGGTGCACACCTGAAGCTGAGACCAAACCAAGAAGAAGAAAACACCTAGAAAAAGGTGTAATGTACATATATGTAAAACGTGATGGTTGTTAATCATTTTAATTTTTTTTTACCTTTTTTCATGTTGTCTTGAACATTTTAAAACATATGTATTACTTGGTATTGAACGGTGAGAACCACTTTCATTTAGAAAGATAAAATATCTAAATAGAAAAATGGGGCTGGAGGGATGGCTTAGGGGTTAAGGTGCTTGACTAAGAAGCCTAAGGACACAGGTTTGATTCCCTAGGACTCACATAAGCCAGACACACAAGGTAGCACATGCATCTGGAGTTCCTTTACAGTGGCTGGAGACCCTTGTGTGCCCATTCTCATTCTTCTCTATCTGCCTGTTTCTCTCTAATAAATAAATAAACAAATCCTTTTAAAATATAAAAAAAGAACAGAAGAAAATGGATTATTTCCCCAACCACTAATTCCTTTCATGACTCAAATATACACTTTCCTTTTGTCTTCCATCTATTCTTCTATGCTCATGAAAGTATGGAGTTGCTTATTTCCAAAATCTAGAAAAAGATTAAATTTCAAAATTTAGCCCATGATGCCATTCAATTAACTCTAGAACCCTCTGAAACAATCATCCAATACTTAGTTTCTGTTAAGCTTAATTGCATTTCCTGCTCACATACTTTTTCTTTCTGTTCAAGCATCTGCCTTCTGTGTAAGGGATCTCTCAGTGAGTGTCAATAAAACCATACACAAGAAGACCCGGCTCTGTGATAGGTATTTAATGATAGGCATTAAACCGGCTCTGTGATAGGTATTTAATGATAGGCATTAAACAAATACCAAAGTACAGAACATCACAAAGGTGTACAAATGGAAGTATATAAAGGGAATCTTTAACCAAGAGAAACCGCCATTTGTGGCTGAGACCTAAAGAAAGAATGGTTGATCAAGATAAGTGAGAAACCCTGAGAGAGGGAATAGCCTCCTATGAATTCCCCAGGGGTAAGAAAATGTAGACTGGGGTACTGAAAGAGTAGTTTGTTTTGGCTAGCAAAGATGTCATTTCATTTTCTTCACAGCCCTTACCACATAAGAATCTATCTGATTTATTTGCTTATTTATTGTTTTTTTTTTGAGGTAGGGTCTCACTCTAGCCCAAGCTAACCAGGAATTCACTATGTAGTTTTAGGGTGGCCTCCGATCTCATGGTGATCCTCCTACGTCTGCCTCCCAAGTGCTGGGATTAAAGGTGTGTGCCACCCCGGCCAGTTTATTTACTGATTTTATTTAGATGTTTGGAGTCTGTCAGTCTTCCTGCTGGCCAAGCTTAAGCTCCGTGGGAACTGAATTCGTTGCCCCACCCCCTCACAGCTGCATTTTCTATGCCTAAAGTACATAATAGGTATTAATCACTATTTCTTGAATGAATCAACAAATTAGCATGTAGCTCCTATTACATATTTTGGATTTATCCTAAACCAATGGGAAATTGTTGAGGAGGTTTTAAAATAAAAGTCATATTAACTAGTTAAAGTTTTCATCGAGGCAGTGTCTTACTCTAGCCTAGGCTGGCCTTAAACTCATAGTGATCTTCCTTCAGTGCTGTTGTTAAAGGTGTGAACCACTACACTAAGAACTGACTGAACAATTTTAAAGCTCTTTATGGATGTTTTATGATTTATGTTGTCTTGTCAAGATGCACACAAGCTAATGCTGATGTGTTGATTCCATTGCCCAAACCCAGGACAAACACTTCTTTGGAGTTCACTTATAGGTTTGCATTTATCAAAGAGTACTGGAGGCATTATTATGATCAAAGTAAATTCAGCCGGGTATGGTGGTGCACGCCTTTAATGCCAACACTCAGGAGGCACAGGTAGGAGGATGGCTGTGAGTTGAGGCCAGCCTGAGATGACATAGCGAATTCCCACATAGTGTAAAATCCTACCTCGAAAAACCACAAAAAGAAATTATATGCATGCATGAAAATGTCACAATGAAACCTATTATTTTGTACTATTATTACACTCCAAGGAAACAGAAGAAAACAAAGTAAAAAGGATGATTATGGAGCAAAGCATACCAAGCACACAGCCATTTCACAGTCTGTGGGAGGCGTTTCTAGCCCAGATGCCTTAAACCAGCATCTTGCATCTTTGCTTGAGCCTATCAGTAATGATTAGAACTGCTTTCATTTCAACAGCACAATGCCCCATTTCAACTGGGATTGGAGACACGCGCCAGGCAAATGTCCTGTTTATACTAGCATTGTTATTGAAAACCTTTCAATCCTTAAGAACTGTTTCTCAGTGAAAAGTTCATTGTGGTATTTATTGTTCCTCTCATCAATGCCCGGTAACTTAATTAACTGGCATGGCTAACCCCAGCAAAATATATTATAGAAATAGGAACAATTGTTAATATTCAGCATACCAGAAATAAAATGATTCCTAATTACATTTCTATTAGAGGTATTCAGAGTATGCTTATAACCATACCTTTTCCTAGTCAAGCAGCCATGAAAGAGTTTTCTTTATACTTTATGCTTTCTGAGAATTTTAAAGTTACCCACCAAAGTGAAGCAGTCTGGTGGGCCTTCCATACCCAAACATAAAAAAAAAAAAAAACGCAGGACAATTTTCCAACTCATGCTAAAGTCATTAGAAAGTTGCAAACGAATTCAACAACAAATTAAGAGCAGTATAATAGACAATGGATGGGTGGAATTAGAAAAGATATACTCATGTTATCTCAAATTAGTAACCTATTTTAATACATGGGTTCTCTGTTATTTAAGTTGTGAAGAATAAAATGTTGAAAGTTGAATCAGGTTGATCATGGACTATCTCTCACTTCAAACAACTACATACCAAGTTTCTCTTTGGAGACAAAGCTGTCTCACATCTTTGCTTCTTATCTCCAGTCTCCTTGTTCACCATTAAACTTCAAACCCTTCTGGTCCACACCCATTTCAACTCACCTTTCCATAGAGGTCAGCTGTGAATCCACTGCCATTTCCATCTGTACTGTTCTCCATGACCCCATACTTTCCATTGCTTCCTCTGGGGCCCTCCTTTAATACAAGTTCCCTCCCCAGCTTTCCCAGTATCATGATGACCTTCCCTTCTTAGCGACTCCTCCCCCAGGGGCTCAAGAGAAAAATCCCAAAGCCACATTCACACTCTTTGTCTCTCAATGCTCCCAGGGAGATAGGAATAGTGCCTGATTAGAATACAGATTTAAATCCTACCCTAAGATTCTCATTCAGATGTTTTAGGGTAGAACTCAGGGGTTTTCATTTTTAAACAAGTTACTTACTTATTTATACATTTTGTGTTTTTGAGACAGGGTCTCTCTCTACAGCTCTGGCTGATGTAGAACTTGCCAATGTAGACCAGACTGGCCTCAAAGAATTTGTAGCAACTGTTCCTCATTTCTCCGCATCCTGAATGCTGGGATTACAGAGTTATACCACCACGCCAATTTGGGAATTTTCATTTTAAATGATGTTCTCCTCCACATGATTTGTTTATTTGCAGAGGAGTGCTAGGAAGGCAGACTTCAGTCAAACAATAATAGCCACCATGTATTGTGTTCATGCTATGTAAGAGAAACAAGCACATATCTCATTTAGTTCTCATCAAAAACCTTGGAAGTCATTATGAACATTCTATTTATTTATTTAAGTTTTCAAGGTAGCTTCGTATTGTAGTCCAGGTCGACCTGGAATTCACTATGTAGTCTCAGGCTGGCATTAAACTTATGGCCACCATACTTGGCTTTATGAATATTTTATAAGTGAAGAATAATAAAGTCCATATAAGTGAGAAATGATACTAAAATGAAAATTTACCTATTATATGATTAGTAAATAATGGAGCTAAGTTTAAACTTCTAAGTGTGCACTGCTTCTGACAAAATAGATTCAATAAAAAGTCAAATGAAGCCGGGCGTGGTGGCTTAAATCATTAATCCCAGCACCCAGGAGGCAGAGGCAGGAGGATGACTGTGAGTTAGAGGCCACCCTGAGACTACCCAGTGAATTCCAGATCAGCCTGGGCCAGAGTGAGACCTTACATCGAAAAACAAACAAACAAAAAAAATGTCAAGTGAATCATACATAAATTTTTTTCTTTTTCTTTTTCACACCAGAAGTATAATGTGTCCAGTCACAACAAGTTTTGAGGGAGGCATATCTCAATCATCACATTAATGTAAAAAGCTTTTTAGAAAAAAAATCACTTTCTGAGGATGGTACCCACTGCCTTGCATATATATGTTTTTAATTGGGGGGGGGGATTGAGGTAGGGTTTCACTCTGGCTCAGGCTGACCTGGAATGCACTGTATACTCTTTTTTTTTAATATTTTTATATTTTTATTTGAGAGTGACAGACAGAGAGGCAGGCAGAGAGAGAGAGAGAGAGAGAGAGACAGACAGAGAGAGAAAGAGAGAGAGAGAATAGGTGCACCAGGGCCTCCAGTCACTGCCACTGCAAATGAACTCCAGTTGCGTGCGCCCCCTTGTGCATCTGGCTTATGTGGGTCCTGGGGAATCAAGCCTTGAACTGGGGTCCTTAGGCTTCACAGGCAAGCGCTTAACCACTTAGCCATCTCTCCAGCCCCCACTATGTACTCTTAGGGTGGCCTTGAACTTGTGGTGATCCTCCTACCCCTGCCTCTCGAGTGCTGAGATTAAAGGTATGTGCCACCACATCTGGCTATATTTTGTATTTTTTTTTCCAGGTAGGGCTTTGAATATATTAAACACATCTTCTATCTAACACTAAGCTAGATAAAATATATTTTCTCAAAGATGATTGGATAGAGAGAGGGCTGGGCTGGAGAGATGGTTTAGCAGTTAAGGCGTTTGCTTGTGAAGTCAAAGGACCCAGGTTCGATTGCCCAGGACCCATGTAAACCAGATGCACAATGTGGTGCATGCATCTGGAGTTTGTTTACACCAGCTGAATGCCCTGGTGTGCCCATTCTCTTTCTTTCTCTCTATCTCTCTCAAATAAATAAAATAATTATTTTTTTAAAGTTAGAGGGCTGAGGATGCAGCCCAGTGGCTGAGCCCTTTCCCTGCCATGTTCAAGGCCCTGGGTTCAGTCTCTAGCTCTGCAAAACAAACTGGCAGGCAGAAAGGTATTACTGATTTCTTGCTAGGCATAGTGTGATGTCTCACATGTATAATCCCAGAACTCTAAGCAGTAGGATCTAGAATTTGAAGACAGCATGGGATTATGCACTAAAGTTCCTAAAAAGTAGCTACACCTACTTCAAACAAGGCTGATTAAATGATTAGAACTGGGATTGTGGAGAGATAGAATGTTCTAGGTTCTGAGCCAGATTATTTTGGACTATCTGTAGTCTGTTAATTGCCATTTATTGCCCACCTCTGTTTGTTACAATATCCTTGCGACTCTCGGGTGAAACCTTTTGGAATGTGCTAATAGGTCAGTAGCTTCCACAAACCCAGAGGCTAAGAATATCATTAGATAACATTTGAGGCCTATACCACAGATTTCCCCATGTTGCTGTAACCCATCTACCGGATGTTTCCACCAATGTATTTCAAAAGTGTGTTGATTTATGGCTCTCTTCGTTCAGTTACTATAAAAATTACATGAGACTATTACCATCTTGGAACATGGAGTTTAAGGTAACCTAAATCTGTGCTCCAAGGACATATTCACTCATATTTAGCTCCAGAATAAACTATCTTTTATCCTCTGAGGTGAGAGCTGCATTTTTCCATTAACAAGATAAAGGGCCAGTGTTTGTCTCAACCTCTTCTCTCCCCTGCATCAAAAATAAAAGAATAATCCCCCATACCTTCCAGTGAGTTGTTGGCCAGAGAGGTCCCTGATGCCCCCAAAACATTATAGGCCATTGCCAAGGCCCTTGGTTTCCCACAGGAATAGATGGAAAGACCCTATTGCTGAAGACTCCACATACTTGGGCTGCAAGGCCACTGAGAAATCCTGCTGGAACTAAGCTGATAACCTCCTCCATGTAGACCAGGTGATAGAAAGCTAGAAGAAGCCATTCTGCATGCAGTTCAATGGGAGAAAGAGAAATCACCAGTGACAGTACTCAACAGTGGACACTGAAAGCCTTATATTTGGCCAGCCAGGCCAAATGAGCCAACGGGTACAATAGTGGCATGTCTGTCATGGTGGAAACCAACTGTCCTTTAATTGGACTGGAGGCCCACTCCATGGGAGGGAATACATCCCTGATACTGAAAACTTAAAACAGGGGTAGTCAGGAGCCCTAGGGGTGTAACGTCTGCTGCTGTCTGGCTAAATGTATAGACTATGCTTATCAAACTGCCCAGTAAGCACTTCTCTTAATGTTCATAACCTTATATTAATGCTACTCTCACTTTGGGTAGAGAATCTTCTCTTTTCAGATGGCAGTGACCTTGGGATGACTCAGAAGGCCTCATGGTGCTGGAAAGTGACTGGAGTGCTCAGTACTGTAATATCTCTATCACTACTTCCAAGGCTCAGGGTCTAATGTGGAAGAGGTGGCGGAAAGAATGTAAGAGCCAAAGGAAGGGTAGGACTCCTTACAACATGCTCTCCCCAGACACAAAATGGCCTGAATATCCATGACCTCACAGTGTCTGACACTACCTACACAAGAAATAGGAGGAAAAGATCATGACATCAAAATAAATGAGAGACTGATTGAGAGGGGGAAGGGATATGATGGAGAATGGAGTTTCAAAGGGGAAAGTGGGGGGGGGGGCATTACCGTGCGATATTGTTTACAATCATGGAAGTTGTTAATAAAATGAATAAAAGAATAAATTAAGCCGGGCGTGGTGGCGCACACCTTTAATCCCAGCACTCGGGAGGTAGAGGTAGAGGTAGGAGGATTGCCATGAGTTTGAGGCCACCCTGAGACTCCATAGTGAATTCCAGGTCAGCCTGGGCTAGAGGGAGACCCTACCTCAAAACTCTGAAAAACCAAAAAAAAAAAGGAATAAATTAAAATAAAGTAAGTGTGTCATCCAGTATAGGAGTAATTGAAAGACAAGAAAGGAGAAAGTAGTGCACTGAAGGCACACTGTCACTTTTTATTTTATTTATTTTACTTACTTTTTTTTTGGTGTTCTGAGGTAGGGTCTCACTCTAACTCAGGCTGACCTGGAATTCACTGTGTTGTCTCTCAGGGTGGCCTTGAACTCACAGCGATCCTCCTGTCTCTGTCTCCCAAGTGCTGGAATTAAAGGTGTTCACCACCACACCCAGCACAGTGTCACTTTTTAAATTGATTTCTTGCTTTGGAGGACAGAGTGTCACCCTGTAGGCTAGGTAATCCTTGAAATCATGATCCGTCTGCCTTAGCCTTCCAAAACTTGGCATTACAAGTGTGGTTCCCCTCCCCAACTTTTACTTTTGAAGGAGTTATTACTTGAATCAGATTCACTTTGAAGGCTTCCACACCCTGCATGAAAGAAGTGAGTTTGCTTCTTCCCTATCTTCTCTCTCTCTTGGTCTTTGGAGATTGAGTCTCACTTCAGCCCAGGCTGACCTGGAATTCACCTTGTAGTCTCAGGGTGGTCTTAAACTCATGCTGATCCTCCTATCTCTGCCTCCTGAGTGCTGGGATTAAAGTGTGCCACTGCACCCAGCCCTTCCTCCTTTCTTTCTTCAGCACTAGCATCAGTTGAGTCTGCTTGTCTCATTTTTGGTGTAAGACTTCCTGATTAATCAAGAAGTCCTAGAGTCCTAAGTAGGACATCAGACTCAGGCAGCAGCAAGAAATGGACTCATTGTTTTTTATTTGTGTTGTCAAAAGACAAATTTACAAACAGTAAATAAGGGGGGGGGGAGCCAGAATAATTGAAAAGAATGTATAGGTTATTTTTTCTTTCCCTCTTTTCAGGGTTAGGGACTGAATCCAGGGCAACATTGATGCCAAGTACATGTTGTACCAATGAGTACTCAGGTAAGTCTAGTTATTTTTTTTTATTTATTTTTATTTTTATTTTTGGTAAGCATTAAAGCAGATGGAACTTTAAAAAAAAACCTGCTTTTATTTATTTATTTGCAAAGGGAGAGAGGGAATGGATATACCAAGGCAAATGAACTCCAGATGCATGTGCTATGTTGTGCATCTGGCTTTACATGGGTACTGGGAAATCAAACCCAGGTTGTCAGGTTTTGCAAATAAGTGCCTTTAACAGCTGAGCCATCGCTCCAGCCTTAGGTGGAATTTTGTGATCATGTTGACTGAAACTGCCCTGTTTGGGAAATTTCATTATTACCTCTCCTGATTTCTGAAGAGATCAGATGAAAATTTAGTTCATGTTTGGTTGAGTGAAAATTTAGTGTAAATGACTTCATTTTGAATTTTAATCTGATCTGTTGGGACCTACTATACAAAAGTCTAAGACCATGATCACTTATAAATTTTATTCAACAATGTAAATTGAAATTGTACAGTTTACCATTCTTCCCATTAATTAATTAATGGGAATTAATGTAATACAAAACAGTACAAGATGAGGTGGAATATCTAAGACACACCAATATGGTTAATAATATCTCTGACCCTGAGCAAAGGCAGCAGATAGGCAAGACTTATTTTGGTTGTCCCTTTGGCATTTCTCCCTCCACTAGACTTGCAAGCACCTGCCCCTGGAATCAATTAGTGTTGACCCAACTTTAGTTAATCCTTTCTGTATTTTAAGTTTTGTTAAATCCCTTTGTCCATTAATCAGTTTTCTTTACAATTTTAAACTATAATGTATTTATATGTATATTTGTTTACAAGTATATTTATTAAAATATATTTTACGGCTGGAGGAATGGTTTAGTGGTTAAGGTGCTACCTGCAATGCCAAAGGACCCAGGTCCAATTTCCCAGGACCCACATAAGCCAGAAGCACAAGGTGGCACATACATCTGGAGTTCATTGCCTTTCCCTTGTTTGACTTCTGAAGGCAAGATGGGTCACCAACAGCTCTACTGGAGTCACCCGTGAAAATTCGGCCAGAGTTCCCGTTCTTGCCATGTCTGCTCGAACTGCCTCGGTCTGATCTGGTAGTAGGGGCTGAACATGTGCCGGCAGTGTTTCCGCCAGTATGCAAAGGACATCAGCTCCATAAAGTAGGACTAAGCGACCTTCCTAGAATGGAATGTTCCAATACCATACATTCAGTAAAAGATCATGCTAGTTCTTTGTACATAAATAAATTGTGAAACCTTCAAAAAATATATTTTAGTGTTGGCGACATGGCTAAGCAGTTAAGGCACTTGCTACAAAGCGTATGTACCTGAGTTTGATTCCTCAGTACCCACATAAAGCCAGATGCACAAGGTGGCACTTGAGTCTGGAGTTCACTTCACTGGCTGGAAGCCCAGGCATGCCCCTTCTTTCTATCTGCCTCTTTCTCTCTCTCTCTCTCTCTCTCACTCTCTCTCTCGAATGAATGAATGAATGAATGAATGAATAAATAAATAAAATATTTTAAAAACATGATTATTTCAGCCAGGCATGGTGGCACTCACCTTTAATCCCAGCACTTGGAAAGCAGAGGTAGAAGGATCGCTGTTTGAGGCCACCCTGACACTACATAGTGAATCCCAGGTCAGCCTGGACTAGAGTGAGATCTTACCTCAAGAAAAAAAAAAAAGGGCTGGAGAGATGGTTTAGCGGTTAAGCGCTTGCCTGTGAAGCCTAAGGACTCTGGTTCGAGGCTCGGTTCCCCAGGTCCCACGTTAGCCAGATGCACAAGGGGGCACATGCGTCTGGAGTTCGTTTGCAGAGGCTGGAAGCCCTGGTGCACCCATTCTCTCTCTCTCCCTCTATCTGTCTTTCTCTCTGTGTCTGTCGCTCTCAAATAAATAAATAAAAAATGAACAAAATATTAAAAAAAAGAAAACCTAGGAAAAAAATCTAAATATTAAAAAATATATAATATTAATTGCATAATTTATGATATAATCACACATAAAAATGTATTACAGAAGTGAAATATGACTCTCTGCCTTTATTTGTCAGTATGAAAAGGTGTTTATGATGAGTTGTAATATGAAAATTCAAGCTGGGCATGGTGGCGCATGCCTTTAATCCCAGCACTTGGGAGGCAGAGGTAGGAGAATTGCTGTGAGTATGAGCCCCCCCCCCCAAGACTACATAGTGAAATCTAGGTTAGCTTGGGCTAGAGTGAGACCCTATCTCAAAAAACAAACAAAAAGATAAAATTAAGGTTACCAAATATATAATTGTCTACTTATGGCTATATACAAAAGAAGAAAAATCTAGGTATAGTCACCAAAATATTAATAATATTTTTCTCTTTTTCTGTTTTTTTTTTCAATTTTTAGACAGGGTTTCATGTATCCCAGGATGGCCTTGAACTCACTCTGTGAGGATGATTTTGAACTACTGATCCTCTAGTCTCTATCCACACAAGTGCTGGGAATACAGGTATAGTTACTATGTCTATCAGTATTTGTTTATTGAGATGGAGTTCATTTACTTACTTTTAGCTATGTTCTGGGAAAAAAATCCCACAGTTTTTTTGAGAGGAGTGGCAGTGTTCGGAATTGAATCTAGGATTTCATTCATGCTAGGCAAGCGCTCTGTCATTGAGCTACATTCCTAAATTCCTAGTTCTCCTTTTACTCTTTTTAAAAATTTTGAGAGAGCATCTCACTAAATTCCTCAGACAGAGCCTTCAACTTTTGATCCTGCTACCTAAGCCTTCTGAGAAGCAGGCATTACAGGCTTGGGCCACCAGGGCCTGACATAAATTTTAAAAAATAAATAAAGATGGGGCTGGAGAAATGGCTTAGCAGTTAAGGTGCTTGTCAGCAAAGCCAAAGGACCCAGGTTCAATTCCCCAGTACCCATGTAAGCCAGATGCACATGGTGGTGCATGTGTCTGGAGTTGGTTTGTGGTGTGCCCATACTCTCTCTCAAATAAATAAATAAAAATGTTCTAAAAACTGAAGATATCTCTGTTCTTGTTCATGCCCTTTAGTTTAACACTTCCAATTTTAGGAATTTTTCTAAAGAGGTAGCAGGGATTTATTCATGCACAAAAATAACTCATTTTGCTCATTGTGAAACTTTACAATAGCAAAAAGTCAAATCATCCTAACACTTCAATAATTAGGCTACTTTTTGGTTTGTGTTTTGAAGTTCTGCTTTGACTACTCAATCATATTTAACTATACAATTGTGTAATATTAAGTATATTACATCTTTGTATATTATAGCATTTGTTGATAAGTTATAGCACATTTTATGATAAGGGCTGGAGAGACGGATTGTTGGTTAAGACATATGTTTGCAAAGTGTAAGGACCCAGGTTTGATTCTCCAGGTCCCAGGTAAGCCAGAAACACAAGGTAGTGCATGCATCTGAGTTTGTTTGCAGTGGCTAGAGGCCCTGGCATGCCCATTCTCACTCTCTCTCTCTCTCCCGCTTTCTGTCTCAAATAAATAAATAAACTGTTTAAAAATAAATAAAATATTATAGTATTATTAAGGGTTCTTAGAAGAAAGTTCAAATACATTAGAAAATATTTATGACAATACCAAATGAGAAAAAATCATTTTATAAAGTGACATGCATAGTACAGCTCCATTTGTTTTGTTTTGTTGTTGTTATTTTGGAGACAAGGGTCACATATAGCCCAGGCTGCCCTTGATCTTTCTATGTAACTAAGGATGGTCCTTTAACTTCTCATCCTCCCATGTGGTGAGATTGCAGGCATGTGTCCCCACTCTTAGTTTGATTTTTTTTTTTTGCATACCTAGTGTGTGTGTATGTTCGTGTGCACTCATGGCATGGGCATGTATGCATATTCATGTGTAAGGAGTTGCATGTAAATGTGTGTGTGTGTGTGGAGGCCAGGGGTTATTCATCAAATGTCTTCCTTATTCACACTTTACCTTAATTTTTTGATACAGGGTATCTTACTGAGTCTGGACCTTAGCAATTCAGCTAAACTTGCTGGCCAGTAGGCCCTAGGGATCCACTTGTATCTGCTTCTCCAGCACTGGGATTACAAGTGTGTTTTGCTATGCCTGGCTTATATGTGGGTTCTGAGGATCCAAACTCAGGTCCTCATGCTTGCACAGCAAACACGTTACCTGTTGAGCCAGCTCCCTAGCCCTCCAATTTTTAATTTTTAAAAAATTTTTATTTTTATTTTTTGTTTTTTCAAGATAGGGGTTTTCTCTAACCCAGACTGACTTATAATTCACTATGTAGTCTCAGGGTATCCTTGAACACATGGTGATCCTCCTACATCTGCCTCCCAAGTGCTGGAATTAAAGGCATGTGCCACCATGCCCAACTACTTTTTAGTTTGGTTTTCGAGGTAGGGTCTCACAGTAGCCCAGGTTGACATGGAATTCACTCTGTATTCCCAGGGTGGCCTCAAACTCTCAGCAAACCTCCTACCTATGCCTCCTGAGTGCTGGGATTAAACATGTACACCACCACAGCCAGCTCCAACTATTTTTTTTTTAAACAAATACAATCTTCCATTTATTTTTTACATTTGAAATCATTTTTGTTGGACTTCTGTGTAAGATGGCAGCATACTTGCCACAGGAAAACAGCCTAGGGAGGGAAATAAACAGAAACACAGCAAAATACTCTCTTCTACTGAAAAGTGAAGGCATATAAGTTATTATTACCATAGCAGAGAAGTAGTAGAGACTAAAACCTTCCAGAAAGGAGGAAACTGGCCAGAATCTTGCTGAGGCGTCAGCAGCCCCGATACACATGCCAGCATGCCCATTGGTGCAGAGCTACAGGAGGAGAAACAAGGTGAAGGGATTTTCCACTCACATCAGCCTCCTTGCAAAGTCAAGAAACCTGAAGGAGAAGACAACAGGGGCCAGCTGAGTAGCTGCTGAAGGAAATACAAATGGGACCAGCTGAGCAGATCCGGTACATCCAGACAACCTGCATAGCCTCCCATCCCCCAACCATCAGGGCCGTGAAGGTCTGGAGAACTCATTCACCCCCATTTGCCCAGCACCGAGAGAGAGAGAGAGAGAGAGAGAGAGAGAGAGAGAGAGAGAAGAGAGAAGAGAGAAGAGAGAGAGAGAAGAGAGAAGAGAGAAGAGAGAAGAGAGAAGAGAGAAGAGAGAAGAGAGAAGAGAGAAGAGAGAAGAGAGAAGAGAGAAGAGAGAAGAGAGAAGAGAGAAGAGAGAAGAGAGAAGAGAGAAGAGAAGAGATCAAGGTGCACACTCAGCATTGGTGACATTGGAAGCTATCCCAAAAGGTAACTGGGCCTACATAAACAAAACCAGATACATAGGCCTGCACTGGAAGTGCTAATCTCTCTTTCCATGTCAGGAAAGGGTATGTATTACATTTGAATGATATATTCTTGGTTGGCTTTACCCTTCTCAAATAAGCTGTATTATTTTTGTGTTGACTATTGTTGACTTTGATGTTTCCTGATTTTTTTAGGGCCTTTGTCTTTTTTCTTCTGTCATTATTGGGGGCAGGGACCGACTGGCCCCAGGTTGACATGGAACCCATTTCAGATTAGAAATCTCAACCTGCTAGTTGATAGGATTAAGGGTGTGGAGCATCACACAACCTTAGGGATTTGGGCTTTATTAGATTATCTGTTTACTTTTAATCCTCACACTTGTATAAATATTATGTGCTGGTTTTGATTGAATGTTATTGCTTAATTGGTTTTTAGAATTTGCCATTAATTTGCTTCACCCAGTCCACTACAAGACTTGAATAGCAGGCAAACTCAGCAACTACAGTCACTTCTGCTGTTTCTCTTGGGCTATAATAGCTACACCTGGAACTTTAAACTCTTACACTGAAGATATATAAAGTTGAATTTACATGGCTAAGAATATTGAAGATAATTAGAAAACCCAAGCATCAAATTAACTCAAGATGCAAAAATCTCTACATTACAATACAAGAAACACAAAAAATCAAGACAATACAATCCCACCAAAAATTATAAATTCATCAGAAATGACCTCCAGGGAGAATGCTTTAGATGAAATACCTGACAAAGATTTCAAAAAATGATTATATCTATATGCAAATAAATCAAAGAAGAAGTCAAAGGAATCAAAGAAGAAATCTAACTCCAGAAGGAGAACAAAGGAAACCAACTTAATGGAATAAGGAGGTCAATACAAGGCATGAGGAAGGAAATAGAAATAAAGAAAAAATACCAATCAGAAATACTACAAATGAAAAACAGAATTAGTGAAATAGAAAACTCTGTATAAAGTCTTACCAGTTGAATGTATCAAGGAAAGGACATACTATCTAAACTAGAAGACCAGGTGGCAGATCTATTACAGTCCAACAATGAGAAAGACAAACTAATAGGAAGGCATGCATGGGAATTTCAAGACATTACGGACACTATGAAGAGATCAAATATAAGAATTCAGGGCATAGTAGAAGGAGAAGAATTTCAATCCAAAGTCATAACAGGTATTTTCAACAAAATCATAGAAGAAAACCTCCCCCATGTAGGGAAACTGATTCCAATACAGATTCAGAAAGCCTTTTATATTTTATAATGCCAAACAGGCAAAATCAGGAAAGAACCTCTCACTGTCATATTATAATTAAACTACAAAGCACACAAACCAAATAAAATATGTTGAAAGCAGTTAGACAGAAAAATCAAGTCACACACAAAGGCAAACCCATCAGAATAACAACAGATTACTCAACACAAACATTAAAAGCTAGAAGGTTTGAAGCTGGGCGTGGTGGCACATGCCTTTAATCCCAGCACTAGGGAGGCAGAAGTAGGAGAATTACTGTGAGTTCGAGGTCACCCAGAGATTCCATAGTGAATTCCAGGTCAGCCTGGGCTAGAGTGAGACCCTACCTCGAAAAAAAAAAAAAAAAAAAGCTATAAGAGCTTGAAGTGATGTATTCCAAGTTCTGAAAGTTAACAACTGTCAACCAAGATTACTTTATCCTTCAAAGCCATCTATTCAAATAGATGGAGAAATAAGGTCATTCCACAACAAGAGCAGGCTAAGGAATATATAAAGACTGAAACAACTCTACAGAAAATACTTGGAAAAGATTCTCCATGCTGAAGAGGAAAAAAAGCACACACATAAGGAACCTGGAAAATAAATCATACTCAAACACTAGTTAATACAGGAGAACAAAGGTAAAACTGGAAGAACTACAAAACAAGAAAAATGGCAAGAATAAATATATGACTTTCAATAATAACTCAATATCAAAGGCCTCAATGCCTCAACCAAAAGACACAGGTTTGAAGATTGTGTTAAAAAGCAGGATCCTTTGATTTGTTGCCTCCAAGAAACTCACATTTACATGATGATGATGAGAACACAACATACAACATACCAAAACTTTTGTGATACAATGAAGGCAGTCCTAAGAGGGAAATTATACCTTCAAGTGCCTATATTAAGAAATTAGAGCCAGGTGTGGTGACACATGCCTTTAACGCAAGCCCTCAGGATGTAGAGGTAGGAGGATCACCATGAGTTCACCAAGAGCCATGAGTTTGAGGCCACCTTGAGTGTACAGAGTGAATTCCAGGTCAGCCTGGACTAGAGTGAGATCCTACCTTGAAAAACCAAAATAAATAAATAAATAAATAAATAAATAAATAAATAAATAAATAAAAAGATCACAAGTAAACAATGTAATGCTTCACCCTAAGGCCATGGAAAAAGAAGAACAAGGCAAACCAAAATTCAGTAGATGGGAAGAAATAATAAAGATTAGGGCAGAAACTAATGATAGAAACCATAAAAACATCCAGAGTCAATGAAACAAAGAGTTGGTTCTTTAAAAGGGTAAACAAGATTGATAAACTCTTAGCAAATCTGACCAAAAGAAAGAGAGAAGAGAAACAAATGAATACAATTAGTGATGAAAAAGGCACCATTACAACATACGCCAATGAAATTCAGAAAATCATAGGGACATACCTTAAGATCATATACTCTACTAAGTTTGAAAATCTGAAAAAAAATGGACGATTTCCTTGATTTATATGACCTACCAAAATTAAGATGAGATTAGCCATGTAAATAAACCTATAACAAGTACAGAGATCCAGCAGTTATAAAACATCTCCCAACTAATAAAAGTCCAGGCCCAAATGGGTTCACTAGTCAATTATACCAGACCTTCATGGAAGAACTAACACCAATGTTTCTCAAACTTTTCCATAAAATAGAAAAGGAAGGAATCCTATCAAACTCCTTCCATGAAGCCAACATCACACTGATAGCAAAAGCAGACAAAGAACAAAAAAATAAACTTCCAGACCAATCTTCCTCATGAACATTGATGCAAAAATTCTCAATAAAATATTTGCAAGCATAATACAAGACTATATCAGAAAGATCATTAATCCTGACTAAGTAGGCTTTATCCCAGAGATGCAGGGATGACTCAACATATGAAAATCAACATATGTAATACACTACATAAATGGACTGAAGGACAAAAATCACATGATTGTCTCATTAGATGCAGAAGAACCATTTGACAATGTCCAATGTCCCTTCATGATACAAGTCCTATAGAAACTGGAAATAGAATGAATGTATCTCAACATAATAAAGGCTATTTATTACAAACCTACAGCCAACATAATACTAAATGGAGAAAACCTTGAAGCTTTTCCACTAAAATTAGGAATAAGACAAGGGTGTCCACTGTCCCCACTTTTATTTAATATAGACTGGAAGTCTTAGCCATAGCAATAATGCAAGAGACATACATAAAAAGGATAGAAATTGGAAAGAAGAGATCAAATTATCATAATTCGCAGATTATACAATTTATACACAAAGGACCCTAAAGACTCTACCAGCAAACTGTTAGCACTGATAAGCAATTCTATCAATATAGCAGGATACAAAATAAACACTCAAAGATCAGTCAATTTCCTATATACTAACAATAAACTTGCTGAGGATGAAATCAGAGAATCACTCTCATTCAAAATTGGATTAAAAAATAAAGCACCTTAGAATAAAGCTAAACAAGGAAGTGAAGGATCTCTACAATAACAACTTTAAAACACTCAAGATAGAAATTGCAGAAGACACTAGGAAATGGAAAGACATCCCATGTTCTTGGATTAGAAGAACCAATATTGTGAAAATGTCAATCTTACCAAAAATAATATATAAATTTAATGCAATTCCCATCAAAATTCCTATGACATTTTTCATGGAAATAGAAAAAACAACCCTAAAATTCATTTAGAAGCATAAAAAACCTCGAATATCTGAAACAATTTTGAGCAACAAAAATAAGCCTGGTTGTATTACCATGTCTGATTTTAATCTATACTACAGTGCCATAGTAACAAAAGCAGCATCATACTGGCACAGAAACATAGATCATTAGAACAGAATAGAGGTCCCAGATGTAAGTCTGTGTAGCTACAGCCACATGATCTTTGACAAAAATACCAAAAATACTCACTGGAGAAAAGACAGCTTCTTCAAGAAATGGTGCTGGGAAAAATGGATATCTATATGTAGAAGGATGAAAATAGATCTTTATCTCTCTCCATGCATAAGAATTAAGTCCAAATGGATCAAAGACCATAATATCAGACCTCAAACTCTGAAACTGTTAGATGAAAACATAGAGGAAACCCTTCAACATATTGGTATATGCAAAGACTTTCTGAATATAACCCCAGTTGCTCAGGAAATAAAACTGCTGGGACCTCATGAAATTACAAAGCTTTTGTAAGCAAAGGTCACTGTGAATAGAGCAAAGAGGGAACCTACAGAAGGGGAGAAAATCTTTGCCAGCTATACATCTGACAGAGTATTAATATCCTGAATAGACAAAGGGTTCCCCCCCCCGAAAACTAAATAAGAAATCAAACAACCCAATTAAATAGTGGGTTTGGAACTAAATAGAGAGTGCTCAAAAGGAGAAATACAGATGACATATAAACTTCTAAAAAATGTTCTGGGCTGGAGAGATGGCGTAGCGGTTAAGCGCTTGCCTGTGAAGCCTAAGGACCCCGGTTCGAGGCTCAGTTCCCCAGGTCCCACGTTAGCCAGATGCACAAGGTGGCGCACGCGTCTGGAGTTCGTTTGCAGAGGCTGGAAGCCCTGGCGCGCCCATTCTCTCTCTCTCCCTCTATCTGTCTTTCTCTTTGTGTCTGTCGCTCTCAAATAAATAAATAAATAAAAATAAAAAATAAAAAATGTTCTACATCCTTAGCCATCAGGGAAATGCAAATTAAAACTACTTTGAGATTCCATCTCACTCCTGTCAAACTGGCTACCTTTGCAGTCAGGTTCCCATTGCTGGCAGAAATCACCTGACCAAGAGCAGCTTGTGGGGAAAAAGGTTTATTTTGGCTTACAGCCTCGAAGGGAAGCTCCATGATGACAGGGGAAAACGATGGCATGAGCACAGGGTGGACAACAACAACAGGAGAGTGTGTTAAACACTGGCAAGGGGAAACTGGCTATAACACCCATAACCCTGCCCCTAATACACTGCCTCCAAGAGGCACGATTTCCCAAATCTACACCAGCTGGGAACCTAGCATTTGGAACACTTAAGTTTATGGGTGACACCTGAATCAAATGACCACAGCTCCCATCATGAAAACAAATGGCAATAAATTCTGGGGAGCATGCAGAAAAAGAGGAACCCTTCTATACTCTTGGTGGGAATGCAATCTGGTCCAGCCATTATGGAAATCAGTGTGAGGTTCCTGAGACAGCTAGAGTTACCATATGACCCAGTTATAGCACTTCTACACATATATCCTAAGGACTTGTCTCACTACCTTAGAGATACTTGCTCAACCATGTTTGTTGCTACTCTATTCACAATAGCTAGGAAATGGAACCAGCCTAGATGTCCTTCAACTGATGAGTGCATAATGAAGATGTGGCACATTTATACAATGGAGTTCTACTCAGTGGTAAAGAAAAATGAAGTTATGAAATTTGAAGGCAAATGGATGGATCTGGACAGGATTATACTTAGTGAGGTAACCCAGGCCTAGAAAGCCAAGTGTTGCATGTTCTCTCTCATATGTGGATCCTACCTACAGATTATTGGACTTCTACATGAGTAGGAGTAAAACTCAGAGGCAGGGGCCCGTAAGCTAGAAAGGGGATGTAACGGGAATAGAAAGGGAGATGGGGAGGCTTAATAGATGGTAGTATATATGTATATATGTAAGTAGAAGAACATATTAATGGGGGTAAAAAGGCTTAAGTAAAGTCAGGGGAAGAGGTTGAGTAAAGAAAAAGGTGTGTGTGTAGGGGGGTAATCAAAATCTAAGAGGGTGTTGCAGTCAGGTTCACATTGCTGACAGAAATCACCCAACCAAGAGCAGCTTTTGGGGGAAAAAGGGTTTATTTTGGCTTATAGATTTGAGGGGAAGCTCCATGATGGCAGGGGAAAATGATGGCATGAACAGAGGGTGGACATACCCCCCCTGGCCAACATCAGGTGGACAATAGTAACAGGAGATTGTGCCAAACACTGGTAAGGGGAAACTAATACCCATAAGCCCGGTCCCAAAATACAGCGCCCAAAATACAGCGCCTCCAGGAGGCTTTAATTCCTAAATCTCAGTCAGCTGGGAACCTAGCATTCAGAACACCTGTGTTTATGGGGAACTCCTGAATCAAATCACCACATTCCACCCCAGTCCCCCACAAACTGATAACCATACATGATAGAAAATACAATGCATTCAGTCCAACTTTCAAAGTCCCCACATTTTTAATGAATCCTAATGATGTTCAAACATCTCTGTATTAGTCAGGGTTCTCCAGAGGAACAGAATGAGTGGAATTAATTGCATTAAAAGGGAATTTATTGGATTAGTTTATGGCAGTCCAACAGTAGCAGGTTGCAGGCCTGAGAGTCAAGGAACCCGAGGTAGCTGCTCAGTCCACAAGGCCTCATGCTTTAGCAGTCCTAATCTTGCACTGAAGGCCTGGAGGCATCCTGAGGAGATGCTGCTCTTTAGTCCACGCTGGTCTTCAGTCCACACTAGAAAGCAGCAAGCAGCACTGGCAGCCAGGTGGGAGGAGGGGATCCTTTCCTTCCTAGAGCTTCTTTAGAGAAAGCTCCCCTCCCCCAAGAGGGGCTTCCCACTCTGGCAGAAGGGCTCATTTGTGGTAAGGATTCCTCCTAGAAGCAACCCCACTTATGAGGAATGCCTGTGGATTCCTAAACAGATCAAGTTGACACAAACTTAACCATCACAAGTCCACCCCTTGACACCAAACCCTATCTCCTGATATCATACTTAATTTCCAAATGAAGACAGTAATAAGGCCATCATTCTGCCTAACATGATATAGTTATCCCCCATACAACCAGAAACTCATAATCTCCCCCGCCCCATACTAAGAAAGGTTCCTTGAGGAAGGCTTAGTCTCTACTATAATAAGTCAAATATAAATTCAACAGTGGATAACTAGCTATATGATATTAATCAGTATTAATTACCTAATAGAGAAATAGAGGAAGAACAAAAGCATCTTAATATTGGTGTAGATATATACAAACACTCTTAACAAGGTAGGACAGAAACATGGCAATTACAGTCCTCAGTTTTGTAACTGGTCACATGGCCTTAGCTGGTATTTGTAACTATCATCTTCTACTACTCATTCTGCATTTCCTCCACCTTCAGCAAGCACCTCAGCAGGTCTTGGTTTTTTTCCTGGAGGGGAGACCCATGCCTACATTCCTGAAGGATCTGGGCCATTTATCACACTGCCTTGTTCATTGACTTTGATAACAGGGCATGGTAACACCAAGAGACGCCCTAAAGGATCTCTTGCACTCCACACATACTCTTCCTTACCTCCATTGTGGAGGAGCAGTCCAATTTCTCCCTGGTAGTTGGGATCAATCACTCCTGCTACCACTGTAACTCCTTTCTCAGCCTGTTCTCTCAAGGGCATCAGGATCCCAAAGTGGACAGGAAGAAGTCTTAGCTTCCAGTTCAATGGAATGTTCTCTGTGCCTCCTGGCAAAAGCACTCCCCCCTCTAGAACCAAGACCTCTAGGCCAGCAGAGCATAAGGTTGTGAGAACAGGAAGTAAAAATTTAGCTAATAGGTCACTTGGGGTGATGGTAAGCAGGAGCATTCCCATTTCCACCCCTTGATTCCTGGACCTGTGAATCTGGGCTATAGGAGAAACAGTACCATATGTAAGATGCTGATTCAGAGCATATATAGCCGGCTGGAGGACATTCCCGCAGCTGTCCAAGATATTGCCACCTAGTTGGCACTGTAGCTGTTTTTTTTTAAAAGAACATTCCACTGTTCCATCAAGCCAGCTGCTTCAGGGTGGTGAGACACATGGTAAGACCAGTGAATTCCATGATCATGAGCCCCCTGCCTTACATCCTTGGCTGTGAAGTGAGTTCCTTGTTCAGAAGCAATGCTGTGTGCAATACAATGATGGTGGATAAGGCATTCTGTAAGCCCACAGATAGTAGTTTTGGCAGAGACATTACGTGCAGGAAAAGCAAATGCATACCCAGAATAAGTGTCTATTCCAGTAAGGACAAAACGCTGCTCTTTCCCTGATGGAAGAGGTCTAATGTAGTCAACTTGCCACCAAGTTGCTGGCTTGTCACCCCAAGGAATGCTACAATATTGGGGACTCAGAGTTGGTCTCTGCTGCTGGCAGATTTGTTTCGCAGCAGCAGCCATAGCCAGGTCAGCCTTAGTTAGTGGCAGTCCATGTTTTTGGGCCCATGTATAACCTGCATCCCTGCCACCATGGCCACTTTGTTCATGGACCCACTGGGCAATGACAGGGATGGCTGAGGAAAGAGGTTGATCACTATTCACAGAATGGGTCAGCTTATCTACTTGATTATTAATGTCACTTTCTGATGAGGTCGCCTTCTGATGAGCATTAACATGGGACACAAGTATCTTTATATCCTTTGCCCATTCAGAGAGTTCTAGCCACATACACCTTCCCCAAATGTCCATCTCACCAATTTTCCAACTGTGCTCCTTCCAAGTCCTGGGCCATCCAGCCAAAACATTGGCCACAGCCCATGAATCAGTGTATAACTGCACATCTGGCCATTTTTTCTTCAAAGTAAAATTCACAACGTGTGTACTGCCTATAGTTCTGCCCATTGTGAAGACTTCCCTTCACCACAGTCCTTCAGAGTTGTCCCCAAAAGGGCTGTAATGCTGCAGCTGTCCACTTCTGGGAGGTACCTGCATAATATGCTGAATCATCTGTAATCCATGTCCCAATCCTCTCCTCAATCAGTTGATCATAGGACACATCTCATGATGCCATAGGGGCATGCTTGGAGACAGAAAGCATTATAACAGAAGTAGCAACCATAGGCATTTGGGCAACTTCCTCATGTAATTTACTTGTACCTTCAGGGCCTGCTCAAGCCTGATTATGGGTATACCACTTCCAGTTGATGATGGACTGCTGCTATGCACATCCAACTTTATGGCCTGGTGGATCAGATGATACCCAGCTCATAATAGGCAGCTCGGGTCACCTAGTAACTTGATGGCTCATTGTCAAGTGTTCAGTTTCTACTAAGGCCCAATAGCAAGCCAAGAGCTGTCTCTCAAAGGGAGAATAATTGTCTGCAGATGATAGCAGGGCCTTGCTCCAGAATCCCAAGGGCCTCTGCTGTGATTCATCTATTAGGGGCCTGCCAAAGGCTCCAAATAGCATCCCTCTTTGCCACTGACACCTTAAGAACCATCAGATCTCCTGGGTCATATGGCGAAAGTGGTGGAGCAGCCTGCACAGCAGCCTGGACCTATTGAAGAGCCTTTTCTTGTTCTGGACCCCACTGAAAACTAGTAGATTTTGGAGCCTCTTGGTATATGGGACAGAGTAACACACCCAAGTGAGGAATGTGCTGTTTTCAAAATCCAAATAGGCCCATTAGACATTGTGCTTCTTTTGTAGTGGTAGGAAGGGCCAGGTGTAACAACTTATCTTTCACCTTGGAATATCCCTGCATACCCCACACCACTGAACTCCTAGAAACTTCACCGAGGTGGAAGGTTCTTGAATTTTGGATGGACTTATTTCCCATCCCCTGATGTGCATGTGCTGTACCAGCAACTCCATAGTGGCTGCCACCTCCTGCTCATTCAATCCAAGCATAATGTCATTGATATAATGGACCAATGTGACACCTTGTGGAAGGGACAGGCGATCAAGATCCCTGTGAACTAAGCTATGACACAGGGCTGGAGAGTTAATATAACCTTGAGTTAAAACAGCAAAGGTGTACTGCTAACCTTTCCAGCTGAAGGCAAATTGCTCATGGTGGCCCTTATGGACAGGTATGGAGAAGAAGGCATTTTCAAGATCAATAGCTGCAAACCAGGTGCCAGGAGACATGTTAATCTGCTCAAGTAAAGAAACCACATCTGGTACAGCAGCTGCAATTGGAGTCACCATCTGATTAAGTTTCTGATAATCCACTATCATTCTCCAGGATCTGTCTATCTTCTGAACAGGCCAAATAGAAGAGTTAAAGGGAGATGTGGTGGGAACCACCACCCCTGCAGCCTTCAAGTCATTTATGATGGCATTAATTTCTGCAATTCTTCCAGGGATGTGATACTGCTTTCGGTTCACTATTTTCCCTGGTGGAGGGAACTCCAATGGCTTCTGTTTGGCCTTTCCAATCATCATAACCCCCACACTACAAGTCAGGGGACCAATGTGGGGGTTCTGTCAACTCCTAAGTATATCTATCTCAATTATGCATTCTGAGACTGGGGAAATAACCACAAGCTGAGTTTGGGGACCCACTGGACCCACTGTGAGTCTAGCATTTGCCAAAACTCCATTGATCACCTGATCTCCATAAGCATCTACTTTAACTGGAGGGCCACGGTGCTGTTTGGGGTTTCCTGGAATCAATGTCAACTCAGAGCCAATGTCCAGTAAGCCCTAAAAGGTGTGATTATTTCCTTTCCACCAATGTACAGTTACCCTAGCAAAAGGCCAGAGATCCATCTGAGGAAGGATAGGACTAAGCTTAATATTGAAACTTTTGGGGACTGTGGGAGGGTCCTTCCTTCAACAATCTGTATTAGTCAGGGGTCTCTAGAGGAACAGAACCAATAAGAATGAATGGTATTAAAAAGAAATTTATTAGATTAGCTTATGGCTATTGCAGGTTGCAAGTCTGAGAGTCAAGGTAACTGCTCAGTCCACAAGGCTGGATATTTTAGCAGTCTTAATCCAGCACTGAAGGCCTGGAGGCATCCTGGAGAGATGCTGCTCTTCAGTCCACTCTAGAAAACAGCAAGCAGCACTGGCAGTCAGGTGGGAGGAGGGGACCCTTTCTTTCCCAGAGCTTCTTTAGATAAAATCTCCCCCCAAGAGGGGCCACCCACTTTGGGTGAAGGGGTCACCCTGGGGGAAGGATTCCTCCTTTAGTTAATCCTTCCTGGAAGCAACCTCAGAGACCCATTTATGAAGAATGTCTGTGGATTCCTAAACAGATCAAGTTGACACAAACTTAACCATCACAATCCTCATAATCCAATGTCTTTTAGCTGATCCATAATACCAAAAAATCCCCAAACAATCCATAATGGTACAAAATAAACATTCACACTGCAAAAGATGGCATTGGGCATAGCAAAGAAATATTCAACCAATACAAGATTTAAAACAACCAGGAAAAACATCAAACTCTGTATATCCAAAACCAACACCTCTAGTAAATGACAAATCTCTAAGTCCAATAATTCTAACCAGCAACAAGTCTCTGGAGTTCCAATTTCTTCCCTCAAGCTAGGCTTCTCACAGTCCTGGAAAACTTTATCCGTTGCCTGCAGCTTTCCTTAGCAGTCATCTCATGGTCCTGACATCTCCACTGGAGCTCCACTGAAATCCATGGTTCACCCTCATGGCTCCATCTGGCCTCCATGGAGACAATCCTGCTTCACACTGCACATGGCCATTTCCAAAACACAAGACCACATTGCAAACTCAATGAGCCTCTCTTTCCTACATTTCTTATACTCCACAATACCAGGTATGGTGCCAATTTGTTAATCCGGGGGTGAGGAGGGAATAAAGCAGACTTTGAAAAACCGGATATTCCTTGAGTACTCAGGCCCCTTAGAAAGAGTCTACATTCTTCCTGTTGCCCAGTGCAGATCAGCTGGCCCAATCTCAAAGACTGTAATCTCTCAATTGCAGCTGAATGGGCAGCAGCTCACTCAAAGATTTCTTTCTCTGCCATATCATTCCAATCCATTTCTATGCAAAGCAACCCTGCACAGCTTTTCAGGACATGGCCATAGCAGCAAGCTTCTCACACAAACTGCCTCTAACCCAGTCCAGGCAAAGCTCCTTTTCACTCTCAGAAGCCAAACCTCAGTCCATAGTTCTTATTGCATTCAGGTTTTGCAACTCTGACCAGAAGAATCTACCAAGCTGTACTTATAGCACTGCAAGTTGTCTCTTAGGCTAAGGTTTCAAATCCTTCCACATTCCTCTTGAAAATCAGCTCCAAAAGGCCAAAGCCACACAGTCATGTGTCTAGCAGTAACCCCACTCTTGGTACCCACCTTACTGTTGCAGTCAGGTTCATGTTGCTGGTAGAAACCACCCAGCCAAGAACAGCTTTTTGGAAAAAAGGATTTATTTTGGCTTATAGACTTGAGGGGAAGCTCCATGATGGCAGGGGAAAATAATGGCATGAGCAGAGGGTAGACATCACCCCCTGGCCAACGTCAGGTGGACAATAGCAACAGGAGAGTGTGGCAAACAATGGCAATGGGAAACTGGCTATAATTACCCATAATCCCACTGCCAACAATACACTGCCTCCAGCAGGCTTTAATTCCCAAATCTCTATCAGCTGGGAACCTAGCATTCAAAACACCTATGTTTAGGGGGGGGACACCTGAATCAAACCACAACAGAGGGTATGAAGAAGTCATATGGAAACCTACTTTTTTGGACAATGGCACACACAGAAGCCATAGATTGTTACTAGAAAATTTTCAGTGCCAGGGATGGGATACCTTCCAGGAAGTTGTTGGCCAGGGAGGTCCTTGATGCCCTCCAAACAATACAGACCATTGCTGAGGCTCTTAGTTTCTCACCAGGAATATATGGCAAGACCCATTGCTGAAGACTCCACATACTTGTACCACAAGGTCACTGAGAAATCCTGCTGGGACTGAGCTAAAAACTTCCTCTGTATAAACCAGCTGACAGAAAGCTGGAGAAAGCTATGCTGCATGCAGGTCCATGGAAGAGAGAGAAATCATTAGTGTAGATAAACAACACTGGACACTGCAAGCTTTAAATTTGGCCAGCCAGGCCAAATGAGCCAATGGGTGCAATAGTGGCATGTCTGTTATGGGAGAAACTAACCACTCTCTTATTGTACTGGAGGCCTGATCCAGAGGAGGGAATACATGCTTGATACTGAAATCCTATGATGGGGAAGTCATGAGCCCTTGGGGTGTAACGTCTGTTGGTGTCTGCCTAAATGTATATACTATGCTCACCAAACTGCCCAGTAAGCACTTCTCTTAATGTTCATACCCATATATTAATGCTACTCTCATTTTTGGTTAGAGCTTCTCTTATCAGATGTCACTGACCCCTGGGATAACTCAGAAGGCGCCATGCTGCAGAGTAGAAGTGACAGAGGAGTGCTTAGCACTGAAACATCTCTTTTAAAAATATTTTTGGTTATTTTTATTTATTTGAGAGTGACAGAGAGAAAAGAGAGAGAGTGAGAGAGAGAGAAAGAGGCAGAGATAGAGAATGGGCATGCCAGGGTCTCCAGCCACTGCAAATGAACTCTGGACGCGTGCGCCCCCTTGTGCATCTGGCTAACATGGGTCCTGGGGAATCGAGCCTTGAACTGGGGTCCTTAGGCTTTACAGGCAAGCACTTAACCACTAAGACATCTCTCCAGCACACTGAAACATCTCTTGTGAGTTTGTTTGGAGGTTCTAGCAGGGGAGTGCAGCTACTTGTATACCCTTGACCAAAGATCAGTCCTCCCCTTTTTGGGGAAGGTCTTCCTCTTTGACCAAGCATGCAGCTTTGGGAGGGAATGCGCATGGAGTGGTGAGGGAGGAAGGGGACACCTGCCTAGCCAGCCATATCAGCTGAATCAACCATGGTAATCAATGGGATGACAGATGTTGCAGCCAGATCACCCTCACATCCCATTGAAACATCTTTATCACACCTTCCAAGGCTCAGGGTCCATTGCAGAAAAGGTGGCAGAAAGTGTGTAATTTCCAGAGGAAGGGCAGGACTGCTTACAATGCAATCTTCCAGACACAAAATGGCCTGGTTATCCATGACCTAGCAGTGCCTGATACTACCTACACAAGACCATCATAATAGGAGGAAAAGACGATTACATAAAAATAAAAGTGATACTAACTGAGAGGGGGAGGGTATATGATGGAGAATGGAGTTGCAAAGGGAAAGTGATGAGGGAGGGAATTACCATGGTTTATTGTCTATAATTATGGAAGCTGTCAACAAAAAATAATGAAACAAAAGAAGTAGTAACAGACAAAAATATTTTTATTGGGCTCTCTCAAATAAATAAATGAAAATTAAAAAAGTAAAAATTACTTTTATTTATTTGAGAAGGGTGGGGAAAGAGAGAGAGAAGGAATGGGCATGCAAAGTCCTTTTGCTGCTGCAAACAAACTCGAGACACTTGTGCCACTTTGTGCATCTGGCTTTATGTGGGTAACTGAGGAACTGAACATGGGCTGACAGACTTTGTAAGCAAACACCTTTAACTGCTGAACTATCTCCCCAGACCTCCAATATTGTTTTAAATAGGTTTTCTTGAGCTGGAGAGATGGCTTACAGGTTAAGGAACTTGCCTGTGAAGCCTAGGGTTCCAGGTTTGATTCCCCAGAACCCACATAAGCCAGATGCACATGGTGGCACATGTAGCTGGAGTTTGTTAGCAGTGGCTAGAGGCCCTGGCATGCCCATTCTCTCCCTACCTCCTTCCTTCCCTGTCTAGCTCTCTCTAATAAATAAGAAATTGAAAAAAATATTTTTATTTATTTATTTAGTTAGTTTTTCAAGGTAGGGTCTTGCTCTAGCTCAGGCTGGCCTGGAATTCACTATGTAGGATGGCCCCGAACTCACAGCAATCCTCCTATCTCTGCCTCCAGAGTGCTCAATTAAAGGCATGCGCCACCATGCCAGGCCTTGAAAACATTTTTTATAAGAACAGGAAATGCAAGTCTAAAGGATATATATATATATATATATATATATATATATATATATATATATATATATAGGTCTTGGCATCACAGGTGATTATTCTCCAAAGTTTTTGCAAGAAATATGCATTATTTTTGTACCCAGGTGGAACAAAAATGTTACAAGAGAGGCTGTTATCTCCAGAGTAATCAATTTTTGCTCATCGTTCTGTGCATTGCAAATTGTCCATTAGACTATAACTATCATGTGGGCAGAAATTAGTTTTTTTTTTTAAATTTCCCTTGGCACTTTCTGCTACATAGTGTTCTGCATTCAATAAATGTTGACTAACTCCACTCGTGCATATGCATACATATAAGCCTATGTACCTATGTGGGCATGCATATTTAACTATGACAACCTCTTTCTCATCAGTAATGAGAAAAAAAGTGAAAGGCAGATTTTTTGAAAAGTACTATCCACCTTTTGATGCCCGTTGTGTGTGTGTGTGTGGGGGGGGTTGGTCAGTGCTCTGTTTGACAAGGTTAAGGGTACAGAGTGACCAGTACAAATTTGGGGATCACACCAGTCAAATTTGTCCATTTCAACCAACACACTAATTTTCTTGTATTACCTCTGGGTGATCTTGGGTCTAGTTCTTCTCTGGTTATATTAATTAGCCTACCTAGGCCCTTGGCTGAAAAGGTTTAGTGGCTGTACACCACTGCAAGTGGTAAATGGGCTGTCAGTACTCACTCTGGGCTAGTTGTTGCAGCCAGTGTTTAATCAGCTGAAGCTACAAGGACCTGGTCCCATTTAGAGGCTGGCAAGCCAGGTAGGTTCATAGGTCTTTAAACACGTCTCATTTACTGTTTTCAGAATTCCATACTCTTCATCAAAACTGAGATAAGGGTACAAAGTTTGTACTTTAGGTTATCAGCAGGTACCTAAGAGAGAATGAGTGTAAAAACCCTCAGATCACTAAATTATTAAAAAGCCCTTTTCAGAATCAGACAGCAGAGCTGAAGGATTTACACATTTGATATCAGAAATAGGACAGGATAAAGACCCAATTTGAGCCCTTGATGATTTGACTTTTTAAAATAGTTGCAGCTGTGCAGGGAAGGCATGGAAAGTGGAGGACATTTTAAAGGCAGATTATGGCTTATCCTTAATTGTGGCTGCTGCTGAGCTGAGAAGATGGGTTGGGGCCTGACGGTGACTTCGCCTTCCCTAAGAGACCCAGCAAACACTAGGTAGCGCTTCTTTTGATTCCTCAAAGCCTCTGATGAGGAATTATTGATTCTGAAATCTCCTGTAGGAAATTTTTACACAGTAAATGGAGGAGTTTAGAAATGTGGGCAGATTGGCAAACTGTGAATTTATACTGCCTCATTATGTTAACCCATTGGAGGCTGCATCTGGGGACACACTAGTGCCACTGTCTTCTTACATATTTATTGGGCTGTCAAGGCATAAAATGCCACCATCCAAATCAAAAGCACTATTCAGCAGACCTTGACTTAATATTCCCTCTGCTAATCAGGAAGGCCTCTATGTCTCTCAGACCAAAGTCCTTGCAGTAGTATCTCCACACTCAGTAAAGATTGATTAGAGTGCACCAGTGTGCCCTCCAGTGGCCCAACTTTACTTGCATTTCAAATTTACCAGAAAGTATCATTTGTAAATCACTAAAAGTCTAACCAACTTTGAGATCACTCAACCACATCAGATCCTACCTTGTTAGTGACATCAGCAAAAACAAAACAAAACAAAACAAAAACATTTCTACTTTGTATTTTGTGGGGAGCTGCAAAAAGTACTCTTGGGATGAAGAAAAGGGAGTGACAAAAAAAGTCATGAAGTCTAGGAAGTTGTTTTTTTCTTTTTTGAGTTAGGGCCTCATGTAGCCCAGGCTGGCCTCAAACTGGTTATGCAGCTGAAGATGACTGTGAATTTCTGATCATCCTGCCTCTCCTCCTGAATGCTGGGAATACAAGCAAGTGCTACCTTGCCTGGTTTATGCAGAGCAGGCAATTGAACCCAGGGCTTTGTGCATGTTAAAAAAAATCCTCTTCCAAGTGAGCTCGTTATATCCACAGCTCTGAGAAGTCTAGAATTTCTTAAAAATACATTTACAAGTAAAAAAATTACTTTCTAGTTTGGATGGGGTCAGGGGAGAGGAGTGGAGGAGAGGAAGAGGTGAGGAAAAGGTTAACTAAAACTAAAGACATTATGGAAAAGCCATATGGAAACCTACTTCTTTGTTAGCTAATCCAAAAAATACAATTAAACAAAGAGAGGGCTGGAGAGAGGGCTTAGTGGTTAAGGCACTTGCTGGCAAAGCCAAAGGACCAAGGTTTGATTCCCCACTTCCCATGTAAACCAGATGCACAAGGTGTTACGTGCATCTGCAGTTTGTTTGCAGAGGATAGAGGCCCTGGTGTGCAGATTCTCTGTGTGTCTCTTTCTCTCTCTCTCAAATAAATAAATAAAAATATTTTTAAGCCAAGCCTGGTGGCGCACACCTTTAATCCTAGCACTAGAGAGGCAGAAGTAGGAGGATCGCCATGAGTTAGAGGCCATCCTAAAATTACATAGTGAATTGCAGGTCATCCTGGACTAGAGTGAAACCCTACCTCAAAAAACAACAAAAAAATTGTTTTAAAATAAGAGAGAGAATTACCCCACAGATGTGGGTAATACTGCTCTCAGAAGCCATAGGTTGTTATAGGAAAGTCCCAGTGCCAGGGGTGGAATACCTACCTCCCAATGATTAGTAGATCCCCTCCCCAACAATATATGGTATTGCTCTTGGTCATTAGCCAGAACTAGATGGTAAGATCCTGCTGCTGAAGACACCGCATGCTTTGGTTGTAGGACATAGTGGCAGCAGTGGACCCTGTGAGCTATACAAATGATATATCTGGCAAGATAGGCTCATTGAAACAATAGCAGTATGACTGTTATGAAGGCAATCACCTGCTCTCTGATTGGGATTTGAGGCCCATTCTATGGGCCACAATTCATGCTTGTTACTGAAAATCTAATCAAAAGCCCATGGCGAGAAAGGCTATAGGCCCTAGGAGAGAAGCTGCTCCTGTTGTTGGGCTAAATGGATGTGTGGAATCCATCAAATTGTCCTCTAAATATTTATGTCTATACTAATAGATTAGTGCTGCTCTCACCTTTGGTCAGACATGGGGCAAATATTATGCAGGTCGTATGCAGGTAATGATGGTGGCTCATAAATAAAATGGTTTCTTCATGTCCAGAAGTCAGTATTTCAAAGCACTCCTCCTCATTCTGACGTTTACATTCTTTCAGCACTCTCTTCCACAATGTTCCCAGAGACTTGAAGAGCATGTTAGACATTTCTCATTTAGCACTGAGCACTCGACAGTCACTTATTCTCAGCATTTTGATGAGTTTTGAGTCTCCCCAGTAGTCACCACCATGTGCACAAATGAAGCTTCTCAGCCACCTAAGCATCTTGTCATAGCTATTGTTATTTCTTAATTGTAAATAAATTATTCAGTAAGGAAGGGATTTTCTTTTACCTCATGAGTTAAATAAATTATATAATTTTGTATTCCATATATGCTACCCACTGGAGCTGGCTCAAAATAATCCCTCAAGGGATGTCAGGTAAGTGATGCTCAAGTTTGGTAGAGACAAAGAGATGTCATATGGATGTCAAATTTAAATTGACCTGGAAAATTCCACAATACTTCTGCCTTTAAGATTGTGAGTCTAGAGAGAGAGAGCCCTGTGGTAGAATGCTTAACTAGTATATGCCAGATCTTGGGTTTGATTTCTAGCACCATAAAAAAGATTTCAAAGGAAAAAATTCTCTTAAGTGCTAGGATTATAGGCATATACGAGCATGCCTTGCCTAAAGGCTATTGTTTGTTTCTTTTTTTTTTTTAATTTTTTTTTAAATTTATTTATTTGAGAGCGACAGACACAGAGAGAAAGACAGAGGGAGAGAGAGAGAATGGGCGCGCCAGGGCTTCCAGCCTCTGCAAACGAACTCCAGACGCGTGCGCCCCCTTGTGCATCTGGCTAACGTGGGACCTGGGGAACCAAGCCTCGAACCGGGGTCCTTAGGCTTCACAGGCAAGCGCTTAACTGCTAAGCCATCTCCCCAGCCCTGTTTGTTTCTTTATTATTGTGATGCTGAGATCAATCCCAGGGCCTTGCATATGCTAGGCAAAACCTCTAGTACTAAGCCACACCTCCCCAGGCCCCTCTCTTTCATATATATTTTTTCTTTTTCTTTTCTTTTTTTTTTTTTTTGAGACAATCTCACTATGCAGCCTAGGCTGGCATGGGATTTGATAAGTGGGCCTCACAACCATGATTCTCCTATCTCAGAATCTTGACTCTTAGAATTGTGGGCATGTGCCACCACACCCTGCCTGTGACTTTCATTTCTAACACAAAACTGAAAGTATAGAGAAACAAATGAGTCCATCTTCTTCTCTTTCAATCCCATCCCTTAGATTTATGATAGCTTTTTCATTTTTCTTTTCTCCAGTTTTCAAAGATATAATTATATATTATATATACCTACATATATTATATACATAATATTATATATATTATATATAATTACTTTCCTGTCAAAGGCATTCTAGAAAATTTGGCAAGTACAGAAAAGTATATATAAAAACTAAACTATCCATTATTCATCCACCAAGTGGCCACAAGAAGCAATAGCAACAGTGATAAAGAAGTGCTATGCTAGTTGCGGGTGTTGAGAAACCAACTACTTGTCTCTCCATCCTACATTCATTGATCAGCCTGGTAATTACAAGCTAATTTCATTTCCATATGCATTACAGTCATGTGGGAGGGAGAGAAGAATAAAGGAATGGGGGAAGGAGGAAGGAAGGGAGAGAGATACAAAATGATCAAGGGATGAACAATGAATGAGAAGGGTTCTATGACACGTTTTAAGTAGATACTAGAAAACAATTATTAGTGATGTTGGTTTCAGAGAAAAACCCCATTTTACCTAACTTCTAGTGTTACTTGACAATGTCATAGATGGGGTTAGTCCTATAAGCCTAGGACTAGGGTATACTAGCTATTTTTTTTTTTTCTTCTGGTTGCTGTAACAGAATACCTAGCAGGAACAAATTAGGCAGAAAAGATTTATCATGGTTCACAGTTTCGAAGATTACAGTCCATCATGGGAGGGAAGTTTTGGCAGCAGGAATGTGAGGCTGTTGGCTCAAATCTGGTAGGATCAGAAAGCAGCAAAGGAGACATTTTCCTTTTTATTCAGTTTAGGACCCCAGCCCTTGGGATGATACTGCCCACATTTAAGGTAGGCCTTACCCTCTCAACTAGTCTTCTCTACAAATGTATTGACAGATACAATCAGAGGTGTGCCTCACTAATGACCAACTGTCAGTTCAACTGACAATCAAAATCAAACATTACATAGGGCATTGGTTTATTTTTTTATTTTCCAAGGTAGCATCTCATTCTAGCCCAGGCTGACCTGAAATTCACTATGTAGTCTCAGGGTGGCCTTGAAATCATGGTGATCCTCCTACCTCTGCCTCCTGAGTGCTGGGATTAAAGGCATGTGCCACCATGCTAAGCTCTGTGCATGGTTATTTTTGGTGGTAATAACTTGATTTTATGGGCAAGAACTGAGGAGTATATACTTATTCCTGTTGCCTTTCCCATGGAAGGTTGACAGAACATACACACAAAGGCAATGGATGGATAGAAATCAAAATACCGCTTTGTGGGACCTGGAGAAGTTGCTCAATGGGATCCATTTGCATTGAATTTAATTCCCCAGTGCCCACGTAAAGAGCTAGGTAGGGAGACTAGAGAATTGTTTATGCCCACTGGTCAGGCAGTATAACTGAAATCAGCAGGACAGGGTTCAGGAAGAGACTCCTCAAGGAAATGAAACAGAAAGGTGCCTGAAATTTTTCTGTGACCTCTGCACACATACACATGTATACACTACATATACACATACCACACCAAACCACACATACTATACATATACATGCTACAAGAAAAAAGAAAACATTTCTCCAGTGCAAAGTTCTCTATAAAAAGTTAGGTATCAGTGAATAACTAACTCAGTGTCAAGGTCCAAAAAAAAAATTGTTACCTCTGTAATAGTTGGGAATTTTGTTTATCTAGATAGCTCAGGTTGGCTTTGAACTGATGAAGATCCTCCCTTCTCATCCTCCCCAGTGCTGGGATTATAAGCATGGACCACCACACCTGGCTATACTTTCAATTTTGAGTGTCCTCTAAGGGCCCATGTGGTAAAGGCTTTATCCTCAAGGTGGCGTTATTAGGAAGTGGTGGGGCCCTGTGAAAGTCTATTAGGTCATTGTATGTATATGTGTGTATGCATGCCAGGGTCTGTTATTGCATGCCACCACACATGGCTGTCACTGCAAATGAATACCAGATATTTGCACTACTTTATGTGGGTACTGGGGAATTGAACTTGGGCTGGCAGGCTTTGCTAGCAAGTGCCTTTAGCCACTGAGTAAACTCTAACTATCATATTTTTTTCTTTTCAAATCTTTTTAAATAACAACTTCCATGATTATAAAAAATATTCCATGATAATACCCTCCATCCCCCCACTTTCCCCTTTGAAACTCCATTCTCCATGATATCCCCTCCCCATCTCAATCAGTCCCCCTTTTATTTTGATGTCATGATCTTTTTCTCCTATTATGATGGTCTTGTGTAGGCAGTGTCAGGCACTGTGAGGTCATGGATATCCAGGCCATTTTGTGTCGGGGGTGGAGGAGCACTTTGTAAGGAGTCCTACTCTTCCTTTTACTCTTATATACTTTCTGCCACCTCTTCCACATAGACCCTGAGCCTTGGAAGCTGTGATAGAGATATTGCAGTACTGAGCACTCCTGTTACTTCTTACCAGCACCATATGCCTTCTGAGTCATGCCAAGGTCACTGCCATCTGAAAAGAGAAGATTCTCTACCCAAAGTGGAGAGTAGCATTAATATAAGGGTATGAACATTAAGCAAAGTGCTTACTGGGCAGTTTGATAAGCATAGTATATTCATTTAGCCAGACAGCAGCAAACATTACAACCCTAGGGCTCCTGACTACCTCTGTTTTAAGTTTTCAGTATCAGGGATGTATTCCCTCCCATGGAGTGGGCCTCCAATCCAATTAGAGGACAGTTGGATTCCACCATGACAGATGTACCGCTATTGCAATTGTTGGCTCATTTGGCCTGGCTGGCCAAATATAAGGCTTGCAGTGTCCACTGTTGAGTATCTTCACTGGTGATTTCTCTCTCTCCCTTTGAACTGCATGCAGAAGGACTATTTCCAGATTTCTTTCAGCTGGTCTACATGGAGGAGGTTATCAGCTCAGTTCCAGCAGGATTTCTCAGTGGTTTTGCAGCCCAAGTATGTTGAGTATTCAGCAATAGGGTCTTATCGTCTATTCCTCGTGAGAAACCAAGGGCCTTGGCAATGGCCTATAATGTTTTGGGGGCATCAGGGACCTCTCTGTCCAGCAACTCACTGGAAGGTATCCATACCTGACACTGAAAATTTTTTAGCAAAAATATATGGCTCCTGAATGTTCCTTTGTCCAAAAAAGTAGGTTTCCATATGATTTATTTATATCCTCTTAGATTTTGATTAGCCCTCCCTCCACCTTTCCTTGACCTCACTTTGGGCTTTTCACCCCCATTAATCTATTCTTCTACTTATGTATATATGATACCGTACTATTAAGTACCCCCTTATCTTCCTTTCTCTTCCTTTATATCTCTTTTCTAGATTACTGGCCTTTGCTACTGAGTTTTCTTCCTACTCACACAGAGGTCCAATCATCTGTAGCTAGGATTCACATATGAGAGAGAACATGCGACGCTTGGCTTTCTGGGCCTAGGTGACCTCACTTAGTATAATACTTTCCAGATACATCCATTTTCCTGTAAATTTCATAGCTTCATTTTTCTCTACCACTGAGAAGAACTCCATTGTATAAATGTGCCATATCTTCATTATCCACTCATCAGTTGAGGGACATCTAGTCTGGTTCCATTTCACAGCTATTGTGAATTGAGCGGCAATAAACAAGGTTGAGCAAGTATCTCTAAGGTAATGAGATGAGCCCTTAAGATATATGCTGAGGAGTGTTATAGCTGGGTCATATGGTAAATCTATTTTTAGCTGCCTTAGGAACTTCCACACTGATTTTCACAAAGGCTGGACTGGATTGCATTCCCATCAACAGTTTAGAAGGGTTCCTCTCTTTCCACATCCTCACCAGCATTTATGGTCATTTGTTTTCATTATGGTAGCCAATCTCACAGGAGTGAGATGGAATCTCAATGTACTTTTAATCTGCATTTCCCTGATGACTAGGGATTTTGAATACTTTTTTAGATGCTTATATGCCATTCATATTTCTTCTTTTGAGAACTCTCTATTTAGCTCCATAGCCAATTTTTTATTTGGCTTGTTTGATTTCTTATTTAATTTTTCAAGTTTTTTACATATCCTAGATATTAATCCTCTATCATCTGGCAAAGATTTTTTCCCATTCTGTAGGTTGCCTCTTTGCTTTATTCACAGTATCTTTTGCAGTACAAAATCTTTGTAATTTCATGAGGTCCCAAAGGATAATCTGTGGTTTTATTGCCAGAGAAATTGGAGTTAAATTTAGGAAGTCTGTGCCAAAACCAATATGTTGAAGGGTTTCCCCTACTTTTTCCTCTAGCAGTTTCAGAGTTTCAGGTCTGATATTAAGGTCTTCAATCCATTTGGACCTAATTCTTGTGCATGGTGAGAGAGAAGAATCTATTTTTATCCTCCTACAGATACATATCCAGTTTTCCCAGAACCATTTGCTAAAGAGGTTATCTTTTCTCCAATGAGTATTTTTGGCATTTTTATCGAATATCAGGTGGCTATAGCTACCCGGGCTTACATCTGGGTCCTTATTCTGTTCCATTGATATACATGTCAGCTTTGTGCCAGTACCATGCTGGTTTTGTATCTATGGCTCTGTAGTATAGGTTGGAATCAGGTATGGTGATACCACCAGCCTTATTTTTGTTGCTTAGTGTTGTTTTACATATTCAAGATTTTTTTTGTGATCCCAAATGAATTTCTATATCCATGAAGAATGCCATTGGTATTTTGGTGGAGATTGCATTAAATGTGTAGATTGCTTTTGGTATGATTTCCATTTTCACAATATTTACTCTTGCCATCCAGGAACAAGGAATGTTTCTCCACTTCCTAGTGCCTTCTGCAATTTCTCACTTGAGTGTTTTAAACTTTTCATTGTAGAGGTCCTTCACTTCTTTGGTTACATTTATTCCAAGGTACTTTATTTTCTTTGATGCAATTGTGAATGGGAGTGATTCTTTGATTTCATCCTCTTGTCTGTTTGTTGTTAGCATATAAGAAGGCTAATGATTTCTGTGTATTTATTTTGTATCCTGCTACATGGCTGTAGGTGTTTATTAGTTCTAACAGTTTGCTGCTAGAGTCTTTAGGGTCCTTTATGTATAGAATCATGTCATCTGCAAATAATGATAACTTAATCTCTTCTTTTCTAATTTGTATCTCTTTTATGTGCATTTCTTGCCTTATTGCTATGGCTAAGACTTCCAGTACTATATTAAATAAAAGTGGGGACAGGGGCCACCCTTATCTTGTTCCTGATTTTAGTGGAAAAGCTTCCAGATTTTCCCGATTTAGTAATATGTTGGCTGTAGGCTTGTCATAAGTAGCCTTTATTATATTGAGATATGTTCCTTCTATTCCAAGTCTCTGTAGGACTTTTATCATGAAGGGATGTTGGATTTTGTCAAATGCTTTCTCTGCATCTAATAAGATGATCATGTGATTTTTGTCCTTCAGTCCATCTATATAATGCATTACATTTATTTTTCATGTATGTTGAACCAACCTTGCATCTCTGGGATAAAGCCTAGTTGGTTAGGGTGAATGATCTTTCTGATATATTATTGTATTCTGTTTGCAAATATTTTGTTGGGAATTTGTGCATCTATGTTCATGAGGGAGATTGGTCTGTAATTGTCTTTTTTTGTTCTATCTTTGCCTGGTTTTGGTATCACGGTGATGCTGGCTTCATAGAAGGAGTTTGGTGGAATTCCTTCTTTTTCTATTTTATGGAAAAGCTTAAGAAGCAATGGTGTTAGTACTTCCCTGAAGGTCTGGTAAAAGTCAGCAGTGAATCCATCTGGGAGTGAGCTTTTTTTTAGTTGGGAGATTTTTGATAACTGTTCGGATTTCCATGATTGTTATAGGTCTATTTAAGTGATTAATCTCATCTTGATTTAATTTAGGTAGGTCATATAAATCAAGGAAATCATCCATTTCTTTCAGATTTTCATACATAGTGGAGTATATGTTTTTATAGTATGTCCCTATGATTTTTTGAATGTCTCTGGAATCTGTTGTGATGTTGCCTTTTTCATCTCTAATTTTATTAATTTGTGTCTCTTCTCTCTTTCTTTTAGTCAGATTTGCTAAGGGTTTATCAATATTGTTTATCCTTTCAAAGAACCAACTTTTTGTTTCATTGATTCTTTGGACTGTTTTTTTTTTTGTTGTTGTTTCTATTTCATTATTTTCTGCCCTAATATTTATTATTTCTTCCCATCTACTGATTTTTGGTTTGCATTTTTCTTCCTTTTCCAAGCCTTTAAGGTGAAGCATTAGGTCGTTTACCTGTGACCTTTCTAATTTCTTATTATAGGCACTTAGAGCTATAAATTTACCTCTTAGGACTGCCTTCATTGTGTCCCAAAGGTTTTGGTATGTTGTGTTCTCATTATCATTTGACTCTAGTTATTTTTAAAAAAATTTTTTGTTAATTTTTTATTTATTTGAGAATAACAGTCAGAGAGAAAGAGACAGATATATTTATAGAGAGAGAATAGGCATGCCAGGGCCTCCAGCCACTGCAGAAGAACTCCAGACAAGTGCGCCCCCTTGTGCATCTGGCTAACATGGGTCCTGGGGAATTGAGCCTCGAACCGGGGTCCTTAGGCTTCACAGGCAAGCGCTTAACTGCTAAGCAATCTCTCTGGTCCTGACTCTATGTATTTTTTGATATCTTTCTTGATTTCTTCATTGACCCATTCATCATTTAGTAGTGTATTGTTTAATTTCCATGATTTTGTGTATGCTCTATAGCTTTTCTTGGTGTTGATATGTATAGTTTGATTCCATTATTGTCAGATAGAATGCAAGGAATTATTTCAATTTTTCTGTATTTGTTAAGATTTACTTTGTGTTCTAATATATGGTCCCTTTTAGAGAGTGTTCATGTGCTTCCAAAAAGAATGTGTATTCTGCAGCATTTGGATGAAATATCCTATATATATCTGTTAGGTCCCTTTCTTCTATGACCTCCTTTAATCCAGATGCCTTTCTGTTTATTTTTTGCTGGGATGACCTGTGAATTGATGAGAGTGGTGTGTTGAAGTCACCCACCACCACTGTGTTTGGTGTTATCTGTGACCTTATTTCTAATAGCATTTGTTTGAAGAAGTTGGGAGTCCCCATGTTAGGTGCATATATGTTTAGGATTGTAATATCCTCCTGTTGGAGTGTGCCCTTAATCAATATAAAGTGACCTTCCTTATCTTTCCTAACTAATGTTGGACTGAAGTCTACCTTGTCAGATATGAGGATAGCAACCCCTGCTTGTTTTCTAGTCCCATTTTCTTGAAACACCATTTTCCACCCTAAGATAGTGTCCATCCTTTATAGAATGGTGAGTTTCTTGGAGGCAACAACCTGAAGGATCCTGATTTTTTGACGCAGTCTGCAAGCTTATGTTTTTTGGTTGAGGGATTGAGGCCATTGATATTAAGAGATGTTATTGAAAGGTGTGTGTTTATTTTTTGCCATTTTTTTGTAGTTCTTCCCGTTTTACCTTTGCTTTCTTGTATTAACTAGTATTTGAGTATGGCTTGCTTTTTTCAGGTTCCTTTTATGTGTGCTTTTCTTTCTCTTCAGCATGGAGGATTCTTTCAATTATTTTCTGTAGAGCTGGTTTTGTCTTCAAATATTCCTTTAGCCTGCTTTTCTTGTTGAATGTCCTTATTTCTCCATCTATTTGAATGTATACCTTTGCAGGATAAATTAACCTTGTTTAGCAGTTATTATCTTTCAGAACTTGGAATACATTACTCCAAGCCCTTCTGGCTTTAAAAGTTTGTGTTGATTAATTTGCTGTGATTCTGATGGGCTTGCCTTTGTAGGTAACTTGATTTTTCTCTCTAACTGCTTTCAATATATTTTCTCTGGTTTGTATGTTTGGTAGTTTAATTGTAATATGACGTGGAGAGGTTCTTTCCAGGTTTTGTCTGGTTGATGTTCTAAAGGATTCCTGTATCTGCATTTGCATCTCTTTCCCAATTTGGGTGAAGTTTTTTTTCTATGATTTTGTTGAAAATGCCTACTATGCCTTTAGAGTGAAATTCTTCTCCTTCTACTATATCCTGAATTCTTATGTTTGATCTTTTCATAGTGTCCTGAATATCTTGAAATTCCCATTCATTCTTTCTTATTAGTTTGTCCTTCTTTTTGTTGGACTATATTAGATCTGTCACCTGGTCTTCTAGTTTAGATATTCTGTCCTCTTCTTCATCCATTCTGCTGTTGAGATTTTCTACAGAGTTTTTTTTTTTTTATTTCATTAACTGTGTTCTTCATTGCTAGTAATTCTGACTGGTTTTTCTTTATTATTTTTCTTTCCTTATTTATGTCTGGTGTTGCTTTCTTTATTTCATTAAATCCTGTGTCTTCTTTGTATCCTTTGATTTCCTCTTTGACTTCTTTGAGCATATTTATAATCATTCTTTTGAAATCTTTCTCAGGCATTTCCTCTAACTCATTCTCACAGAGTGTCATTTCTGAAGCATTAATACTTTTTGGTGGGTTTATATTTTGTTGATTTTTGGTGTTTCTTGTGTTATAATGTATATATTTTTGAATCTTGGGTTAATGTAATGCTTGGATTTTCTAGTTAGCTGCAGTATTATTAGATGTATCAATCAATCTGATGTTATATTTCTTCAGGATAGGAGCTTAAGGTGCTAGGTTTGGCTCTCAAGACTCTCATTGTATTTACAAAAGTGACCCTAGGTGTTGGGTTTGCCTGCTATGAGAGTATTCACGTAGGCTGAGTGGAACAATATATAGGCAGATTCTAAAATTTAACTAAACAATGTACATTTTCAGTGAAAAACAGCACAGAGTATTTATGCAAGAGTAGGTATTATGACAACTAGATCCTCTAACAATATCACTATTCCTTAGGGCGTGTGGTGCCCCACATCCTTAATCCTGCCAACAAGGAGGAAGATTTCTGGTCTATTGAGGGTTCCAAGTTAGTTCGTGACCAAATGAGACACTTCCCTAATGCACAACAAAAGAGGAAGCAAAGTTACTATAAATCAAGAAGCAACAAATAACAAGCCCAAAATATAGCTTATTTAAGAATTGCAAATCCAACTATTCATCAGATTTAACATATAATTTATCCTGATATGGAAGGTGCAATTAGCACTTCCAGTTCAGGTATATATACCAGGCTTATTTGGTGGGTACTGACCTGATATAATCCCAGTTACCTTTTGGGATGATTTTGGTCTCAGTTATTCTGCGCTCCTGCTTGGGTCCCTCTTTGGTACACTGTGGGTTCAAGTAGGCTGGCTGGGTCATTGGATTGCTGCTTTGGTCGCTGGTGTTGGGTGCTGTGACTCCCTTCCCCTGGTCTCTGGTGCTTGCTGGTGCTTGTGCTGGCAGTGGGGGAGGGAAGGCTGTGCATGGTGGTTTTAGTTCTCCTGCTGGTCCACTTTACCTCATGATCTGCTCCTTCGTTGTTCTTTGTGGTTCTCCGCATTTCTTGAGTTTGCCAAGAGCTCCAGTGTGAGTGGAAAATCCCTCACTTGGCTTTTCATGTGGTTCAAGCTGAACCTTGCAGCTGTGGCCCCACGGATCTGGTGCCACTACTGCTGGAGCCACTTCTGCCTGCCTATGTGCACTCTGGGTGCTCTGGATCTCTCTTACTTCTCTCCTGCCATTGGTAATTTCTTATACACCTCACTTTTTAGTAGATGAGTGCATTTTGCTGTTTTTTTTTCCTTTTTTCTCCCCTAGGCTGCTTTGGCATAGTTCCTATGCCACCATCTTCACCAGTGTTTCTTTCTTTCTTTCTTTTTTAACAGCAAGGGAAAGCTAAGCAACACAGAAAACTGGTAATGATATGCAAAGTCATTGATATAACTATATATGTGACAACATAATGGAGCTTTTGGAATTGGTTTACACAGAGTTTGGAGGAGCGTGGTAGAAAATTGTACAATGCTATCAGTAGAGTATTGTAATCATCTGTACATTACTGAAAACATCCAACCAGACACATTTTATGGAAGGAGTGGATTTATTTCAGACTCACAGTGTCTAGGAGAGCACCATGAATGGCAGAAGAAACTGGCTCCCTTTAATAGATTCAAGCAGAAACAGCAGTTAGTGCTACCAGCAAGCAAGAACTTTGGGGCTTGAATTCAGATCTGCCCTCAAACACGCCTTAGGGCTGTAATTTAAGATCAGCAGCCAGTGGCATTCCCCCCCACACCACCCCACCAAGCAGGAATCTACCTGCTAGGTGCTGAAGTTTCAAGCCCAATTTTAATAAAACACTGGGTCTATGGGGTTATATATTCAAAATATCATATTCAAACTACCATATAGAGTTTAATGATTCTAATGGGGGCTCAGAAGATAAGAACGCTGATGAGATGATAAGTGAAGTCCATATCAATGAAGTTTCAGATGGAAGTTAAGATTGTGTTTCTAATTGGACTAGAGGCCAAGCTTGTTAAACCATGGCAAAAAATCTGCCTTCGTCTATGACCTAAGACTCTATAGGAGGCTAACCTTAAAAGTGATAGATTAGTCTACCTTGTGAGGGGATTTGAAGGCAGTAAAACACATAGGTTTCTGCATGAATATTGCTATCTGCTTTTAGACAAATTCACAGTATGAATTGGCAACAAAAAAAGTAGAGAAGAAATATTTGAAAATTTTATAAGTTGACCAGAAAAGGAGCATATAATAAAGGTATAGCCAAAGAGGGTTAGGTTGTTAGCACTGATAAAATAAGCCCAGTTCTTTTTACTGGGACAAATAAAAAAGGTACTTCTAGAAATGGTATCACACACCTTGAATCTCAGCATTCAGGAGTCTGAGGGAGGAAGATCACCATTTGTTTGAAGCCAGCCTTGGCTACATAGTGAGTTCCAGGTCAGCCTTGGCTAGAGCCAGACCTTGCCTCAAAATAACAAAACCAAGCCAAAAAGGTCCCCCTAGAGGTCATCTCAGGAATTGGTACAGCCTTAGCCATCACAAACTCAGAGATGTGGAAATGCAAACTTGTTTCAAAGATAGTCCAGGTCAGAATCACTGGTTGTATTTCTGTTATAGTCCTAGTGTGCTCTGCATGCCTGGAAATGCCTACAGAATAATTTCCCATGTCCAGTGGTCATTGCAGCCATAGTTCAAGCAAGCTCTTCCTCTTGGCAGACCACATGATTCTGGTTTAGGGGGCATGCAGAATGCAAAGGTTATAGAGTCATGGAGGCTTCCATTGAGATTTCAAATCCAAACCTGAGAGGTTAGGCAGTGTGTCCCTAGAAGCACTTCTGACAGGGCGAAAAATGGAATGAAGCTGAAGCATAATGAGACCTGAGGATGCCTGCAATGTACAATGCCTGGTGAAGGAAGCTGCAGCTAGTATAGAAAGCCAGCCCAAGAGTGTGGCCACATTATGCACAGTCAGCAAAGTCACAGTTGCAGCCCCTTTCCCCTTATAGTGTTCCCATATCCCAAACATGGAGTTGTAAGATGTAATGTTTGTCAGACTAAACTTCACTTTCTTTCAGTCAGTCTTTTTTTTCTATTTTCCTATTCCTCCCTTTTGGATTAGAAATGCTTACTTTATGCCTAGCTCAACATTGTATCATGCAAGTATGTAATTATTTTACTGTATTTCTTTTTCAATTTTATTTTCTTTTTGATATTTTCATATATGTATATAATGTATTTTGTCCATATTCACCTCCATTATCTTTTCTTGTCACCTCCTTCTCCCATGAAAACTTTTTTCTTCCCAACCAGTCCCTCTTCTATTTATTTTTATATTTTATTTATGTATTTATTTGAGAGAGAGAGAGAGAGGAGGAGGCAGAGAGAATGGGCACGCCAGGGCCTCCAGCCATTGCAAAGGAACTCCAGATGCATGAGCCCACTTGTGCATCTGGCTTCGTGGGTCCTGGGGAATCAAACTGGGATTCTTAGGTTTCACAGATAAACGCCTTAACCACTAAGCCATTTCTTCAGCCTCCTCTTCTATTTTGATGTCTCTTTTTGTGATCCACTGAGGCTAATTAGGGTTGTTTGCATAAGCAGTGTGGGGTGGTGTTATTTATTAGAGCATGAGAAATTTATCAGTCGCTACACCACTAAAAAAGTCTTTTCCAAAAAAGACCCCCTAAAATTAAAAAAAATGAGCCAGATGTGGTGGCACACACTTTTAATCCCAGCACTTGGGTGGCAGAGGTAGGATGATCACCATGAGTTTGAGGTCAGCCTGAAACAACATGGTGAATTCCAGGTCAGCTTGGGTTAAAATGAAACCCTACTTCAAAAAAAAAAAAAATAGCTGGGCGTGGTGGTGCACACCTTTAATCCCAGCACTCGGGAGGCAGAGGTAGGAGGATTGCCATGAGTTCGAGGCCACCCTGAGACTCCATAGTGAATTCCAGGTCAGCCTGGGCTATAGTGAGACCCTACCTCGAAAAATCAAAAAAACAAAACAAACAAACAAAAAAACCACAAGTCTTCTCCCCCAGCAACCACTACCCTCAGGGAGGGGTAGAGCCTCTTGAGCACCTTCCCTATCCATGATAGAATGTTGTCAGGTTCGGTCTTGTGAGTTCATGAGTGCAATGTCATGTCATGTCCAGAAGACAGTGGACAGTGTACTATATAGCACTCTGCTCCCCATCCTCTGACTTTTAAATTCTTTCCACTCTCTCTTCTGTCATGTTTCCTGAGTCTTGCAGAGGTTGGTATAGATGATCCACTAAGGGCTGCACTTTTAAATTAATTAACCACTTAATTAATTTATTTGTGTTGACTTTATTTTTAAATTTATAACCTCTATACATATATACAATGTATCTTGATAATAATCTCTCACCATAATTCTACATCTCCCCTCTCCCAGCCCCCTCCACTGAACCCCTTCTTTCCAACTAGTCCCTCTTCTCTTTTGATGACTTTTTTTTTCTTTCTGTTTTGGGAGGTAAGGTCTTACTATAGCCCAGGCTGACCTGGAATTCATTCTGTCGTCCGAGGCTGACCTTGAACTCACAGTGATCCTCCTACCTCTGTTTCCCAAGTACTAGGATTAAAGGTACATGCCACCATGCCCAGCTCGATGATATTTTTTTACTCTCCTCGATCATCCATGACATGTTCATAAGCCCAATATTATGCAGGACTTGTGTAGGTAATGATAGTCATTGTGAAGTTACAAATGCATTGGCAATTTTGTGTCTGGATGACACTGTTCCAAATACTCCTATCCATCCTTTGGCTCTTACAATCCTTCTGCTACTCCTTACAATGGTCCCTGAGCCTTGGAAAGTGTGCTAGAGATATTTTATTTAGTGCCGAATATTTAACTATCACTTATTCTCAGCGCCTTGATGAGCTTTGAGTCTCCCCAGAAGTCATTGAATTAAACATTTCTAACTAAAAGAGAGAACTGCACTAATATTTGGGCATAAATAGAAATATTTAGGGGGCAAATTGGCAGGCATAATATATACATTTAACCAAACAATAGTAGTAGCTTCCACTCTAGGGCTTACAAACTTCCCAGTTATAGGCTTTTAACTAGATTCTCAGTACCAGGCATGAATTCCTTCCTGTGGAGCAGATGTCAAATCTAGTCAGAGAGCAGTTGGTTACCCACATAAAATACATATTTCTATTGTACTAGTGTGTACATCTTGTCTGTCTTGCTAGTTGAACAACTCACAGGGTTCACTGCCTGGTAAGACTGTTGATGACTTGTATGATGGTTTGAATGGATGTCCCCTAATTGATTTATGAATTTATTAAAAACTTGTAGTTTGGAACCCTAGCCTCCTGGTTGTGTCACTGTGGGCAGGTCTTAGGGTCCAGCCCTAATGTGTGGGGGTGGATTTGGGATTCCAGTCTAAAGATATGTAAAGTGCTTAGATTTTGCTTGGAATCCCTGAAGTGTGTTTGCTTGTGCTGGTGTGTTGGTGATGGTTTTTCTCTCTCTCTGCTTGGTCCTGTAAAAGGGGGGCAACTTCTGCCATTATGGAATTTCCCCTGGATCTGTAAACTTCAAATAAATTTCCTTCCTCCCATAACTATGTCTGGTTTGGAAGTTCATTCCAGGGACGTGAGGCTATCTACTACAACTTGTCTCCGCTGGCAGGCTATACAGCACTTTCCAGTACTGTGACAGCTAATCAATAAGGAGGAGGTTTGCAGCTCAGTCTCAGCTTGATTTCTCAGTTCAAGCATATAGTGCCTACAGAAATAGAGTCCTACCATCTAGTTCTGGTAGTGTAAGCCTTTAATCCCAGCACTCAGGAGACAGAGGTAGGAGGATCACCATGAGTTCACCAAGAGCCTTGGCAATAGTCTGCATTGGTTGGGAGGGGGGAACCTCAGGGGGTTCCATATTCAACAACACTCTGGGAGGTATCCCACCCCTTGCACTGGTATTTTTCTTTAATAACCTATGGTTTCTGGGTGCATCATTATCCACATCACAAGCTACTTCTGTTTCAGTTCCTTTTTTCCCCCATATTTATTTCCTAAGGTCCTATGTCTTTTATACCTGTGGAAGGTTAACACTATATGCTGGTTCACACTGTGTTTTGTAACTTCTTTTTCTTCTTTCTTTCTTGCTTTGTAGCACTGAAATTTGTTTTCTTGACACTATCCTACAAGTTTTGTCATATGGACTCCTTCTCTTGGTGAGTGCTATAAGAAAAGAAACTCAAGGACTACTGAAAGCATCCACTTATTCTAATAAAACATCTTTACCTATTTTTACATTTCTATGTGGGGCAATTTCTTCTGGGAGATTTCTGCATCATTCTATCATGTAACCCAGACCAGACCCACATTTGTTAAGATCATGTTTTAGTGAGTTTCTTTTTCTCTCTCCTTCTCTTTGGGGTCCAAATTCTCTATGTCATAGATATATTTTCACTCCTGGCCCAGGTTGTCTTGCTTCCCAAATGACAATTACTATATAACCTGAAACTTACCAATAATGCCTGGCTTATCTTAAGCTGCTCATCATGACTATCTCCCCTTTTCTTTCTAAATGTTTTGTAATCAGTCAACAAGAGAAGTATGGTAATTTGCTATTATGATTACTATTTTTTTTTGTTTTGGAGACAGAGTCTCATGTAGCTCAGGCTGGTTTCAAACTCACTATGTAGCCAAGGATGGCCTTGAGCTCTGAACCTTCCTGCCTCCACCCACAACATACAGGTCATTGCCACCACACTTGGCAATGCTCTTTTTAATGGCACCTTTTTTCTTGTAGTTTACAGAGGTCACCTAAGTAGCTTTCTGTATCTGGGTTTCCTTATGGGAAGAGGTGGGACAGTGAGAAGTCATTTTAGTTTATATTCATATATTTTCCTTTTCCATTATGTCTGAGTCTCAGTTACCTTCGTGGGATTAATAATAGAAAATATACTCTTCTTTTTCCTAGTTCCTATCAAAACATCATTTGTAGGCCTTAAACAAAACAAATATATTTAAATCTGTAGTAAATGTATTTATAATCACATAGCAAATGTAATAACAATCTCAGTATACACACCACTGTTTTTAGGATTAGAGCTATCTTTAGGGGTACATCCCCCTATCCTCTTTCATGTAGTGAGAGTTTGACTTCTAACATCTTAAGCTTTTTCTACCTTTATTGCCAGATAATCCTTTGGTTTGCCCTGTGACATCTCTAAAACAAAAAGACAGTTTCCTGGGCTGTGGTTCTCTGTTCATTAAAACATACTATAGTTGCTCTGCCTTCTGCCAAGGTCCTTACACTGTTGCTGTGCCAACCAGATTCTCAAGGCCAAGGTATTATTGCCACAGTCCTGTTTAGTGCAATTTTTTTATTCTAACATTTTCCTTTAGATTAGCTGTAATTTTTTTTTTTTGGTTCTTTTTCTGTCACTTCAATCCTAGAAGCAGCCACATTCCCCCACGTATTCAGGGCTTTCAAGCTTCTTGATCTGGTTTCTAATAAAATCTGTCACCTTTTGGGTCTTTAGATCTACAGCTTGAATCAAGGTCTACCTGAGGACCTTGATTCAGACTGATTCAAGAGGTTGTAGTAGGAGAAAGAGGGCCTTAGAAGCAAGGCAAACAAGCCGGCCACATCTCCAAGTGAGTCACACTATATTACCCTCTTTGACAGTGAATGTTTTTCAGGATAAAGTAAAGAACAACATAATATGGGCAGCTAGTGCCACTTGGTTAACACTTAAGCACTAATAAGCTCCTTATCCATCAAAACTCAATCTGCATCCACAATAGAAGTAGAAATAGAAGTAAGATGGTAAGAGGCGGGGGGAAATAAGCTGTGGTATGTGAAATCATGTTACTGTATTAAAGAGGTAGGTGTGTTTTTACAGATTCAGCTTAATAGAAAAAATGGAAAGATAAATTGTTAGATTTTATTACATGGAAAGTTTCTCAGCAAAAAATCCTGGTTAAACAGTCTTTTAGGGTTCAACATTTTTGGCAAGAATATTTCATAGATATTGTAGTATACATCATGTTGTATCACATAAAGGAACGTCATAATGTAAGGCTCTCCTAATGACTGCTGGCAACTTTGATCATTTGGTTAATATTTGTCCAGGAACAAAAATACCTTTCCTGGGCTGGAGAGATGGCTTAGAGGTAAAGGCGCTTACCTGTGAAGTCTAAGAACCAAGGTTCAATTCTCCAGGTCCCACATAAGCCAGATGCACATAGTGGCACATGCATCTGGAGTTAGTTTGCAGTGGCTGGAGGTCCTGGCATGCCCATTCATTCTCTCTCTCGTTAAAAAATAAATTTAGCCGGGCATGGTGGGACATGCCTTTAATCCCAGCACTCGGGAGGCAGAGGTAGGAGGATTGCCATGAGTTCAAGGCCACCCTGAGACTCCATAGTGAATTCCAGATCAACCTGGGCTAGAGTGAGGCCCTACCTCGAAAAAGCAAAAATAAATAAATAAATAAAAATAAATAAATAAATTTAAAAAGAATACCCTTCCTCTTACAATCAGTATATTCATGGGGTGAAACTTGGAGACTTTATTCTACCTTTTTTCTCTAATAAATTTTCATCCAATAATTTTGATGATCCTAACCTAAGTAACTATTACATTGGATTGAAACAAAATGATTATTTTTTAAACCTATTATTCTTCTTCATGTCTTAGCTACCATTTATCCTGAAAAGAACTTTCCTTTGAAAGTGTTTTTGCGAATTGAGTCATTCTTAAGGAATTAGCAATATACAAATATTTGCATGCTATTACACTGTTTTACAATCGTTTTTAAAATTTTTATTAACATTTTCCATGATTATAAAAAAAATATATCATGCTAATTCCCTCCCTCCCAACCCCACACTTTCCCCTTTGAAATTCCATTCTCCATCATATTACCGCCCCATCTCAATCATTACTTACATATATACAATATCAACCTATTAAGTACCCTCTTCCCTTCCTTTCTCTTCCCTTTATATCTCCTTTTTTAAAATTTTTATTAGCATTTTCCATGATTATAAAAAAAATACCCCATGGTAATCCCCCCCCAAACTTTCCCCTTTGAAACTCCATTCTCCATCATTTTACTGCCCCATCACAATCATTGTACTTACATATATACAATATCAACCTATTAAGTACCCTCCTCCCTTCCTTTCTCTTCCCTTTATGTATCCTTTTTAACTTAATGGCCTCTGCTACTAAGTATTTTCCTCCTCACGCAGAAGCCCAGTCATCTGTAGCTAGGATCCACATATGAGAGAGAACATGTGGCGCTTGGCTCTCTGGGCCTGGGTTACCTCACTTAGTATAATCCTTTCCAGGTCCATCCATTTTTCTGCAAATTTCATAACTTCATTTTTCTTAACTGCTGAGTAGAACTCCATTGTATAAATGTGCCACATCTTCATTATCCACTCATCAGTTGAGGGACATTTAGGCTGGTTCCATTTCCCAGCTATTATAAATTGAGCAGCAATAAACATGGTTGAGCATGTACGTCTAAGGAAATGAGATGATTCCTTGGATATATGCCTAAGAGTGCTACAGCTGGGTCATATGGTAGATAAATCTTTAGCTGTTTTAGGAACCTCCACACTGATTTCCACAATGGCTGGACCAGATTGCATTCCCACCAAGAGTGTAGAAGGGTTCCTCTTTTTTGACATCCCCACAAACATTTATGATCCTTTGTTTTCATGATGGTAGCCAATCTGACAGGAGTGAGATGGAATCTCAGTGTAGTTTTACTCTGCATTTCCCTGATGACTAGTGACGTAGAACATTTTTTTAGATGCTTATATGCCATTTGTATTTCTTCCCTTGAGAATGTTCTATTTAGCTCCATAGCCCATTTTTTGATTGGCTTGTTTGATTCCTTATTATTTAACTTTTTGAGTTCTTTGTATATCCTAGATATTAATCCTCTATCACATATATAGCTGGCAAAGATTTTTTCCCATTCTGTAGGTTGCCTCTTTGCTTTTTTCACTGTGTCCTTTGCAGTGCAAAATCTTTGTAATTTCATGAGGTCCCAGTGATTAATCTATGGTTTTATTGCCTGAGCAATTAGGGTTGTATTTAGAAAGTCTTTGCCAAGACCAATATGTTGAAGGGTTTCCCCTGCTTTTTCCTCTAGCAGTTGCAGAGTTTCTGGTCTGATGTTAAGGTCTCTAACCCATTCGGACTTAATTCTTGTGCATGGCAAGAGAGAAGAATCTATTTTCATCCTTCTGCAGATATATATCCAGTTTTCCCAACACCATTTGCTGAAGAGGCTGTCTGTTCTCCAATGAGTATTTTTGGCATTTTTATCGAATATCAGGTGGCTATAGCTACTTGGGCTTACATCTGGGTCCTCTATTCTGTTCCACTGATCTACATGTCGGTTTTTGTGCCAGTACCACGCTATTTTTGTTACTATGGCTCTGTAGCATAGGTTAAAATCAGGTATGGTGATACCACCAGCCTTATTTTTGTTGCTCAGTATTATTTTAGATATTCAAGGTTTTTTGTGATTCCAAATGAATTTTTGGATTGTTTTTTCTATTTCCATGAAGAATGCTTGATTTTTCTCTCTAACTGCTTTTAATATATATATATATATATTTCGTTTGTGTGTTTGGAAGTTTGATTGTAATATGGCGAGGAGAGGTTATTTCCAGGTTTTGTCTGGCTGGGGTTCTAAAGGCTTCCTGTATCTGCATTGGCACCTCTTTCGTAATTTGGGGGCTTAACTTTTCTTCTATGATTTTGTTGAAGACGCCTACCATGCCTTTGGAGTGGAATTCTTCTCCTACTATGCCCTGAATTCTTACATTTGATCTTTTCATAGTGTCCCAAATATCTTGAAATTCCCACTCATACTTTTCTATAATTTTGTCTTTCTCTTTGTTGGACTGTATTAGATCTGCCACCTGGTCTTCTAGCTTAGATATTCTGTCCTCTCCTTCATCCATTCTACTGGTGAGATTATCTACAGAGTTTTTTATTTCATTAACTGTGTTCTTCATTGCTAGTAATTCTGCCTGGTTTCTCTTTATTATTTCTGTTTCCTTATTTATGTCTTGTATTGCCTTCTTTATTTCATTAAATTGGTGTCCTGCATCTTCTTTGATTCCTTTGATTTCCTCTTTGATTTTTTCTTTGATTCCTTTGATTTCTTCTGTGACCTCTTTGAACATATTTACAATCATTCTTTTGAAATCTTTCTCAGGCATTTTCTCTAACTTGTTCTCACTGGAGGTCATTTCTGATGCATTAATACTTTTAGGTGGATTTATATCATCTTGATTTTTAGTGTTTCTTGTGTTATAATGTATATATTTTTGCATCTTGGATTAAGTTAAAACTTGGATTTTCTAGTTATCTAGGTATTCTTAGCTGTATCAATTGATTTGATGTTATATATTTTCAGGGTAGGAGCTTAAGGTGTTAGGTGTGGCTCTTAAGACTCTCAGAGTATCTACAAAGGGTGTTCCTAGGGGTTGAGTTTCCCTGCTATGGGAGTATTCAAGTAGGCTGAATATAATAAAATACAGGTAGATTCTAAAGGTTAACTAAACACTGTACATATTCAATCAAAAACAGCCCCAAGTATGTATGCAAGAGTAGTTATTATAATGACCAGATCCTCTATCAACAAAGAGGTTAAGATTTCTGGTCTGTTGAGGGATCCAAGTCAGCTTGTGACCAAGTGAGACCCTTCCCTGGTGCAATCCCAGTTACCTTGGATGAGTTTGGTCTCAGTCAAGTTGCTGCCTGGGTCATCAGGCTGCTGTTCTGATTTCTGGAGCTGGACACTGGCTTTTCCTGTGGGGCAAACCGAGCCTGGCAACTGTGGCTCTGCAGATCAGCACATCTGCTGCTGGAACTGCTGCTGCTAAAGCTGCCGCTACTGGGTCTGTTGCCGCTGCTGCTGAAGCTGCTCCTTCTGGGTCCACCACCGCTCCTGCCACTGAGGCTGCTGCTGCTGCTGGATCTGCTGCTGCTGCCTCTGAAGCTGCTGCTGCTGCCATTACTGGATCTGCTGCTGCTGGGGCCGCTGTTACCGGTGCCGGAGCCGCTGATGTTGCTGCCGGACTCTACTCCTGCTTGGGTCCCGCTGTCAGCTCAAGTTGGCATGGCCGGGTCCTGGGCCACTGCTCTGTTCGCTGGAGCTTGGCACAGGCGGTGGGGGAGGGGAGAGAGCTGCAGCTGCTCTGGTTCTCTGGCTGTTCCACGTGTTCTTCTACCTCGTGGTCTGCTCCTCCGTTGCTCACTGCTGCTCTCCCTTCACGTTTCCTGAGTTGCAGAGAGCTCCGGTGTGAGTGGAAGCTCCCTGCACCTTGCTTTTCCTGCAGCTGGAGCCGAGTCTGGCGGCTTTCTGGTGCACCGCTGCCGCCGTTGGCGGAGCTGCCGAGGCCGCTTTTGCCGGCCTGTGCGGGCTCTGGATGCTCTGGATCTCTTCTACTTCTCTGCTGCTGCTTCAATTTACTATACACCTCACTTTTTAGTCAAAGTGTGTATTTTGCTGAGTTTTTTTTGGTCTTTTTCCCCCCTAGGCTGCTTAGTCGTGGTACCTATGCCACCATCTTAACTGGAAGTCTCTCTGTTTTACAATCTTATAAAATAACTTCTGTGAGTCTAATATATGACTGGATGACAACAATTAACAATACTGGCCAGGCATGGTGGTGCATGCCTTTAATCCCAGCACTTGGGAGGCAGAGGTAGGAGGATGGCTGTGAGTTCAAGGACACCTTGAGACTACATAGTGAATCCCAGGTCAGCCTGAGCTAGAGTGAAACCCTACCTTGAAAAAACCAAAAATAAATAAATAAATAAATAAATAAATAAAAACAAAAAAACAACAACAAAAAACCACAATACTTACTTATCTGGGCACTGTGTCTCATTTCTATAATCCCAAGACTTGAAAGGCTGAGGTAGGAGGATCCCCATAAGATTGAATCCAACCAGGGCTATAGAATGAATTCCAGGTCATCCTGGGCTAGTGTGAGATCCTGTGTCAAAAACAAAAACAAAACTTCATTATATACTTGAAATTTTCTAGGAGGTTAGATGGTAAGTGTCCTTACCCCACTCCCATACACATATGGTAACTGTGGTGATAGATATGCTTATTTCTTTGTTTTTTCAGGCTGGGTCTCATTGTAGCCCAGGCTGACCTGGAACTTACATTGTAGCTACAGGCTACAGGCTATTCTCACTTTTTCTTTCTTTCTTTCTTTCTTTCTTTCTTTCTTTCTTTCTTTCTTTATTTCGTTCGTTCTTTTTTTCATTTGTTCTTTCGTTCTTTCCTTCCTTCCTCCCTCCCTCCCTCCCTTTTTTCCTTTCTTTCCTTTTTACAAAAGGGCTGGAGAGATTGCTCAGTAGTTAAGGCACAATCCTGCAATGCCTAAAGACCCGCGTTTGATTCCCCAGTACCCATGTAGAGCCAGATGCACAATATGGGACATGTTTCTGAGTTCATTTGCATTGGCTAGAGGACATGACACACCCATTCTCTGTCTTTCTTTCAAATAAATAAATAAATAATATCAAAATGACATACTCATTAATTTCCTTCACTTTCTATAGGTAACTTGATATTAGCTAATACCTCTCTTCCACTTATATGCATCCAAACACATTATTCAGTGTTTTATTGGTCCCATGGTTCCAGAAACAAAATCTTGTGAATGAATTTTCTGAATTGTTTTTGGAATTTTTGAAATTGTGTCTCTGACCTTATTAAAATTGAATATACCTAGAGACTCTTTTTTTTTTGAGACAGTGTTATGCTATGTAGCCTATGATGGCATTTTATAATCCTCCTTTAATAGGTCCCAAGTTCTGGAATTGCAGGTATGTGCCATCATACCTAGTACTAATGACTCTATTTTCAGTGCTAAATAGGATATAGTGGAAATGGAAATAGAACTACGGGACATTGCTAAACACTAGTTCTGAGTTGGCACTAATTGTAGGAGACCCAAAATGTCACTGTGGTCCACCAATCAGAATAGAGGGCATGGAGATTATATGATCAATGATGATTTTGCTCAGGTCTGCCTCACAGTGCATCTAATCAGTTCCTGAGCCCACCCTATTGTTACTGTCCCATTCTGATATGCATACTATCAAGTGGCAGAGTCTCAACATTTATTATGTGACTTGTGTAATGAAAACTACTGTGGTTCAAGAAGCCAAGTAGAAGCCACTAGAGATAGATGCCTATATGTAGGAAAATAGAAGCCAAAACTAATACTGCATTCTTGGGGGGACTGAAAAGATTACTGTCACCCAGGCATTGTAGCTCACACCTGTAATACTAGCACTTGGGAGGTTGAGGTTGAGAGTTTAGTGTCAGTCTGAGCTAATATAGTGAGGTCTAGGCCAGGATACTCTGCCTCAAAAAACAAACCAAACAAAAAGAACTCATGGGTCTTCCCTGTAGTGAAATTTCTATAGCTCCAGTACTATGAGGTATATTGAGATATGCTTTCTTAGGAGAACACTAACTTGTTCCATCTGCTCCTTCCTACAGCCAAAAAAAAAAAAAGAAAGAAAAAAAAAGACACATGACATCTTGTGGGCCTTAGGACTTTGGAAGCAACATATCTCAAATTTGGGTGCACAATTCTGACCCATTTACCAAGTGACCTAGTTTTAAGTGGGCCTTAGAACAAGAGAAGACTTTGTAACTGGCCCAAGTTGCTATGGAAGCTTCTCTGCTGCTTGGGCTATGCGCTCCAGCACATTCTATAATACTTGAAGTTTCGGTGGCAGACAAGCATGCAGATTGGACTATTTGGTAGGTCCTTATAGGTGAACCACAGCACAGGTCCTTAGAAATTTGGAACAAAGTCCTGCAATTCTCTGCAGATAACTGCTTTGCTTTTGAGAAACAGCCTTTGGCTTGATGCTGGGCCTTAGTAGAGATTGAACTTCACCACATGACCTGAGTTGCTCATTGTGAACTGGGTATTGTCTGATCCACCAAGCCATAAAGTTGAGTATGCACTCTGCCATCAAGTGGGAGAGGTCTATGATGTTGGGTTTGAGTAGGCCCTCAGGCACAAGTTAAGGGAAGAAGTGGCCCAAATGCTTACGATCCCACTCCTGATATATATTTTTCTCTCAGCTTGCATTTATAGTTTCCCAGGAATTAAAAAAAATAACTTATTTTCAAGGGGAGAGAGAGAATGAGAACAAATGGGCATTTCAGGGCCTGTTGCCACTGCAAACAAACTCCAGATGCACATGCCACTTTGTGCATATGGCTTTACATGGAAACGGGGAATCAACTGGGTCATCAGGCTGTGCCTTTAACTTCTGAGCAATCTCTCCAGTCCACAGGAATTTCTTTTTAAAAATGTTTATTTGCAAAGAGAAAGGGGAGGGATGAGCATGCCAGGATTTTCTGCCACTGCAAATGAACTCCAGTCACATGCACCACTTGGTGAGTACTAGGGAATTAAACCTTGACAGTTAGGCTTAGCGAGTAAGTGTCTTTAACTGCTGAGACATCTTTTCAGCCCCCTGGAATTTATTTTATTTTTTTGAGAAATTAAGTTTTTATTAACCACAAAGGTTTTAAATTCATGTAAGTTCACTTAAATAGGGTTAAGATGCTCAAGGCTGCATTGAAAATGTAATTTGAAATCTTCAGTGAGTTCGTTTGTGTATTTATATTTTACCAGTTTACAGAATTTCATCACTACATCAAATTAAAAAAAGTATAGGACTTTTCCAGAAATATTCATTAGATTATACCTTTTTCAGAACACAGAAATTATACAACTCACTTTTTGTACAATAATATTTGGCAATGTTAAGATGCAATGGCATTTCATTTATAAAAACCATCTTCAATTACAACACACACACACACACACACACACTCCCAAAACAAAACCAAAACCAAAAACCCTCAGAAACTCCATTGGCTTTAATCTGCTTTTATAACTAGCCAAAGATTCCCTCCCTCTTAGATTCTTTAACTAATATTTTAAGAAAACCACAAATTAAAAAAATTTAGTAATACTTTTTCTGGCCATATGTATACATATTAACTAGTATCTAGTAGGAAAACCCACCTGAGATTGGTCACATTAAGCACTGTAAAAATAAAGGTGAGAACCAATCACCTTTTGACAAAAAAAAAAAAAATACAACTCTAGTATCAGAGATCTCACTCAGAATGATCTCTTGCTTAAACATGGAACAGATACATTTTCTGGGTTTGTACTTTGTAGCGCAGAGAACCTGGACTGCAGCTATTGCTGGGGTTCCCCTACCCCACTATTGTTTCCTCCCAGCAACACACCCCATAGTGGCACCATCACTAGGGGGACCTTGCTTTGAATCAAGACTGCATCAAGCAATCTCACATGACATAGTTCGCATGTAAAAAAGATGCTTTGTGGTCAGTTACCTCAAACAGTAATCACATTCCCATAACTGAAGCACACGTGCCTGACTGGGGACACATGGCTCGACTTTCTACGGAGCACGTGAAGTGCAACAAGAACAAGCACAACTCTGCCACCGAACTCACTCGAGGAAGGACTTCATTTTCTGGGTGCCCCCACCCCGGCAGCATGCTCAGTGAACATGGACAAGTCCAAGAAAGGTGAGAATTTTACTAAGTTACAAAACTTTGGTAAATCAATACAGTACTCTTTAATACAACAAAATGTTTTTCTTGGAGTCATATATACGTTAATGCTAATTTACACTCCAAAAATATTACTTAAGTACCAAATCAAAATACCATGGTTCTTAGCAGAGCAAGTTATTTTATACAAATTACTATCATCTGAAACTACACAAGTTCTCCTCACACATGCCGTTCTAGCTACCGCAGTAAGGCAACTGTGTGGACCAAAGGGGGCCTGCTTCATCGTGAGCTTGGTCCGCAGCCAGGCGGAGTGCCAATGCCTGAAGAGTACCTCCTGGAGACTCAAGATCAGTATCGATTTCTTACAAGTGCTTTAGAAAAGCTGTTAATTGTTCACATGAGCACCATGGCCCTCAAAACCAGTTGCTTCAAGCCACACTAGCCTCACATGACCCTTTTGATTTCAAAGCCCCACATCTCTTTATCTTCATCAAGTCACAGCCTTACCCCACCTCATTTAAACAAACAAAAAAAATTCTACCTAAAATGCTGGAATTTTTTAAAATAACAAGTAAATATGCTGTCAGCTTGGAGAGCCCGGGGACTGGCCGCTGCGCACCCACTCTCGCGGTCACTCTTCGCCCAGCGCAGCCACCGCTATAGAAGCCCTCATGCTTCCTCTTGCCGAAGCGGCCAGTGCTTCAACCTCGGCGTTTAACTTACGGATCACCCACTCCATTGCTTCTCGGCCTTTCCTCGCGTTGGAAGATATGGTGCTGGCCATCAGTCCTTTGAGGGAGCTGCTCAAGTTGACGCCTTTCACAGTGATGATGGCTTCCTGGGACAAAACAGTCTTTTCTGGGTCCTGAGGATGTGGCTTGTATGTAAGTCTCTCATCTACGGAAACCATATTAGTGAATGAAATGTTGGTAGATCTCAGCTCCATTGTCTTTTTCACAGGGTCAACCACAGATTGCTCCTGCACATACGTTTTGGTTCTTTCTGCACCAATAAGAGACTTCACAATGGAGGGCAGTCCCCACTCAGTGCTGAGAAGCCTGTGGCTGTGCAGCTTTCCAGAAGGATCTATATGTCGGTGGAGCACATCAACGCCAAGCACGCTTGGGTTCATCGGGTTTGGGTTTTTCTGCATGGCAGCTGTAGTAACAGTTTCCCATGGGTGGTCAAAAAGGTGCTCGGGGGCTGGAGAGATGGCTTAGCGGTTAAGCGCTTGCCTGTGAAGCCTAAGGACTCTGGTTCGAGGCTCGGTTCCCCAGGTCCCACATTAGCCAGATGCACAAGGGGGCGCACGCGTCTGGAGTTCGTTTGCAGAGGCTGGAAGCCCTGGCGCGCCCATTCTCTCTCTCTCCCTCTATCTGTCTTTCTCTCTATGTCTGTCGTTCTCAAATAAATAAAATTAAAAATTAAAAAAAGAAAAACGTGCTCGGACGCCCAGATCTTCAAGGTGCCGTGGCCTGCCCGGTGTCTGGTGGCGTGAGGGAACTAAGAGGAACACAAGTTCACTTGTCCAGGTCCCGCCCCGTCTCTCCCAGCCAGCTTCGAAGAGCACAGGAGCCCTGGAATTTCTTATGATCAATTGACAGAGGAAAAGTGGATTTGAACCTGATTTACAGATGGTTCTGCATGATGTATAACCACTACCTGACAGCAAACAGTGGGCAAAAAGTTGGAAATTTTACTTCATTCTTCATTTTACTTAAAAGGAGAAATGATTTGAAGTATGAATGTTTATTTGTGGACTGTGACCAATGGTAGATGGATGGTAACGGATGTGGAAAAAACATGACTTGAAAACTGGTAACAAGAAGGTCTAGGGGAAAGGCATATGCATGGATTACCCTGAATGGGTAAAATAATTAAAGACATTTGTATCTCATATGAATTCTTACCAAGCAGTAACCACCTCAGAGGAAAAAGTTAATTTTATATTTAGTTATTTGTGTGTGTGTGTGCATCAGAGCCTCTTCCTGCTGCAAATGAACACCAGCTGCTTGCACCACTTTTTGTATAGCTTATGTGAGTGGCTTGGGAATTGAACCCAAGACAGCAGGTTGTACAAGTAAGTACCTTTAATCATTGAGCCATGTGGCCAGCCCCCACCAGAGGAACAATTTTGTAATCAGGTATATAGGATGGCATTTGTGCATATTGACCAGCTATTTTTCTTTGCTACTCTTGTCATTTTTATTTATTTGAGACACACACACACACACACACACACACACACGGGGGGGGGGGGGGGAGAGGGAAAGAGGGATGCTCCAGGGCTTCTAGCCACTGCAAACAAATTCCAGATGCATGTACCACCTTGTGCATCTGGCTTACACAGGACTTAAAGAATCCAACCTGGGTCCTTAGGCTTCATAATGAAGTGCCTTAACCATTAAGCAAGCCATTTCTCCAGCCTGGACCTGGCTATTTTCACTGATGGGTGCCCAATCTGTGCACAGCAGAGACTGTAACTGAAGCATTCTCTGACTTGATTCATGTTAAGTAGATAATTTCAACCACTTCCATCATAAAAGGGATTCTTCAGGAGGCTGAATATGCTCTAAATCAGTGTTCAACATACAGTGCTCTTTTCACTATATTCAGGATCCACAGATTCAGGAATCCAGGAGCAGGAATGGAAGTGGCATCCCACTCTAAGATTATATATGTAAGACATGAAAGTAGAAGTGGGGACTATTTGGGGAACAGAAAGAGAACCAGGAGGAGGGGAGAAAGGGTACAAATGAAGGTAAAAGGAGTGCGTATAACAAAGTATATAATATACATTATTAAAATGTCTTAATTGAATTATTTTATACTGCATATATGCTAAAAATAAAGAATGCTGGCATGATGGCTCAGTGGGTAAAAGTACCTGTTGCACAAGCATGAGGACTTGAGTTTGAGCACCAGCACACATGTTAAAAGTCAGCTGTGGGGCTCACTTGTCAGCTCGCCTAACCAGAAACCAAAACCAAAAATGAAACAACAAAAATAATGAGATCCTCTGCTTATGTCACCAGCATCATTGCCCACACTGGGATATGATTCCGCCATCTTAGCACCCCTGAGGCCCTCTTGCTGGCTGAGTGTGTCTTTGCCTTCACCAGGTATGTGCAGCTGGAGCCCTACTGAACTACACTGGAACAGAAAATACCCGGTCAGGAGAGTTGCATGTTTGTGAGGGAGGCCAGCAGCCTGAATACACGGCATTAGGTAGTGGCAGGGACTTGAAGGGAAGGGAGGCAGGCACTGAAGTCCACAAGTGCCAGGAACTGATCCTGTGGTAGATGGTTCCTGTGGGTCTGTGAAAGGCTTGCCAATCTATTGTCCAAGCATTCTCTACCCTACCACCTTATTGGCCAGTCAGTCCCTTGGGCTTTGTTGTGGGTACTGTAGATGATTCAGAGCCAAGTAGCTGGTAAGGAGGAAGAGAAGGAAGTTGTCCCCATGCTAACAGACATGAGACTGTAGCCTTCGGAGAATGCTTGCTGGCACTACCATCTCAGCTGCCACCCTTATAGTTTTTGCCTGCAGCATCTCACTGGGACCTCTGCCCATATGAGAGGCTTCTGCCTACATTTCATCTCCAAGGAATTCTGCCCACTTGAGAGCCTTTGGCCTGTCTCTCATCTCTAGGGAGCTCTGTCCACCTGAGAGCCCTGGGCCTGCCCTTCATCTCGAGGGCTCTCTGAACATCTGATGGTCCTCCATCCTTGGGGAACTAGGTCCAGCTGTGAGCTTCCAGTCTGCAACTCCAAGGACATGGGTGCACCTGAGAGTATTTGGCCTACTCTTATCTTTGGAAAGCTCTGAATACTCAGCAGTGTTCAGCCTACCTGTCATCTTTGGCTAGCTGATAACACCTAAGAGCCTTCAGCCTCTTCATGGAGCAGGTGAAAAGTAAACATGAAGAATATTGGAGATCAAGTCTGGTGTCCTGAACACTAATGTCAGGATATGACCCTATAACCCCACATTAATTTGCTCCCACTAGATCTATACAAGACATAACTCTGAAAGAATAATGGGTGAATTAAAATGAATAAATAGGGCTGGTGAGATGGCTTAGTGGATAAGACATTTGCCTGTGAAGCTTCCTCAGTACTCACATTAGCCAGATGCACAAGATGTTGCATGCATCTGGAGCTTGTTTGCAGTGGCTGGATACCCTGGTGCACCCCACCTCTCTCTCTAATAAATAAAATAAACTTAAAAATGAATAAATACATAAATAAACAAACAAATAAAACTTAAATAAATTAAACTAATAACCAAGCTCCAGATCCATCAGTTTCAAGGCAAGAGCATAAGTAACATGAAAATACCAAGGCAACATAACCTCTTCAAAAGTGATCTTTAGTAATGGTCTCTACTGTGATTGAAGTTTAAATTCCAGAAACAGCATTCAGAAGAATGATTGTAAGTATGTTCAAAGAAAATAATAAACTGAATGGATCCAATGAGAACATAAAAAATAGTTGATTAAGTTGGGCATGGTGGCACACACCTTGAATCCCAGCACTAGGGAGGCAGAGGTAGGAGGATTGCCATGAGTTTGATGCCACCCTGAGACTACAAAGTGAATTCCAGGTCAGTCTGGGCCATAGTGAGACCCTACCTTGAAACCCCCCCCCAAAAAAAAGTTGATTAAAATAAAGGAGATAAAAATCTGTAAGATGAATTCAATGAAAGGATAGAAATTTTGAAGAGAAATCAAACTGAAATACTGAAAATGAAAAAGGCTTAAGTTAAACAAAATGCTCTATGGAAAACCTTACCAATAGAATGAATTAAGGAGAGTAAAGAATATCTGAGCTAGAAGACAAGGTAGAAAAATTGGAACATTCCAACAAGGACAAGGATACATTAATAAGACATAAGAAGGATTTTCAAGATGTTTGGGACCATGAAAAGACAAAACTTAGGTTGGAGAAATGGCTCAACAGCTAGACACTTGCTTGCAAAGCATGGTGGCCTAAATTTGATTCCCTAGTACTCACATAAAGCCAGATGTACAAAGTGGCACATTTATCTGGAGTTTTTTTTGCAATAATATAAGGTCTTGGTGTGCCCATACTCACTCTTTCTGTGTCTTTCTCTCTCTGTGTCTGTATTTCCCTCTAAAATAAATAAATAAAAAAATATATTTTAAATATTTTTGGTTTTATTTATTTGTGTGTGAGTGTGTGTGTGTGTGTGTGTGTGTGAGAGAGAGAGAGAGATACTGAGAGAGAATGAATTGGTGCCAGTGCTTCAAGCCACTGCAAATGAACTCCAGATGCATGAGATACCTTGTGCATCTGGCTTATGTAGGTACTTGAGAATCCATCTTGGGTCCTTAGGCTTCGTAGGCAAATGCTTTAACCACTAAGCAATCTCTCTAACCCCAAAATGATTTTTTAAAAGAAAAGACTGGCACATGCCTTTAATCCTAGCATTTTGGATGCAGAGGTAGGAGGATTGCTGTGAGTTTGAGGCCAGCTTGAGACTACATAGTGAGTTCCAGGTAAGCCCAGGCTAGAGTAAGATACTACCAAGAAAAAAAAAAAAAAAAAAAAAAGAGGAAGCCTAAGTAGCACTATTCTAAGTAGCATTATTTTGGGTTTTATATCTTCCTAGGCATTTGTCCCTTAAGTAAAATGAGAAAATGCTCATGAATATGAAAATTTTAGCATTCTGAAACCAAGCATCCTTCCATTACATCTTTATTTTCAAAACAATCAGATCAAGATATCTGCTGCTGCTGCCATCACCTAAAAAAAGAGACCAAACTTAAAAATCATGAGCATAAAAAAAATATGAAGAGTTACATTCTAAAAGCAGGGAAAATATTTTGAATAAATTGACAGTAGAAAATTTTCCTAAATTACAAAGATACCAGTCCAGTTACAGGAGACATTTAGAACAGCAAACAGACAAAACCAGAAAAGAACTTTCCCTTGTAATATCATAATTAAACCACTAAATACAGAGCAAAGAGTATATTAATAGCAATAAACAAGAAACACCAAGTCACATATAAATGCAAGTACATCAGAATAACAGTAGATTTTTCAACAGAAACTTTAAAAGCTAAGAGGGTTTGGAATGATGTGTTTCAAATTGTGAAAGACAACTACTGCCAACCAAAAGTACTATATCCTGAAAAGCTGTCCATCACAATTGAATATCAAAGGAAAATATCTCATGATAAATATAGGAAAGTTGAATTAACTTCTTATATTGTGTGGAAGTTTGAATGTAATGTCTTCCTTAGCCTTAAGTGTTTGTGTTTAAGCTTTCTGTTTAGTTCCCAGCTGCTGGAGCCTTTGGGAGGTGGAGCCTTGCTAAAGGAGGTATATCACTAAGGGCTGACTTTGACATTGCTTAGTCTAGCCCACTGGATGTACAGAGCCAGATGTCTCAGAGTAATTTTTTCTCTTTGCTATAGATATATGGTGAGGTAGGCCATCTTCCTCTGCCTTGATGAAGCTTTCCCTCAAAATTATAATCCTGAAATAAACCCTTTTCTTCTATAAGTTACTTTTGTTAGGTGGGTTTGTTCCAGTAATGATGAGGTAACTGCTATATATTATGGCATATCACAATTTAAAAAAAACTAGAAATCAACACCAAGAGAAACTATAGAACATATACAGACTCATGTAGATTAAACAATACACTATTGAATGTTGAATGGGTCATTAAAGAAATCAAAAAGGAAATCAAGAAATTCCTAGAAATGAATGAAAATGAAAACACAACATAGCAAAACTTATTGGATACAATGAAAGTCGTTATAAGAGGAAAGTTTATATCTCTAAGTGAAAATATTAAGAAATCTGAGCCTGGTGTGGTGGTGTACACCTTTAATCTCAGCACTCATAAGGCAGAGGTAAGAGGATCGCTGTGACTTCAAGGCCACCCTAGACTACATAGTGAATTCCAGGTCATCCTGAGCTAGAGTGGGACTCTCCCTCAAAAGAGAGAGAGAGAGAGAGAGAGAGAGAGAGAGAGAGAGAGAGAGAGAGGGAGAAAATCTGAATGATATCAAAATAAGAAATACAAATTGCCATTAAACACTTTGAAAAAGGTGTTCAATAGCCTTAGTCATTGGGGCAATAAAAATTACAACTACATTAAGATTCTATCTCATCTTGTTCAGAATGGCTTTCATTAAGAAAACAAAGAACAACAGATACTGGCAAGGATATAGGTAAAGAGAAACCCTTAGTCATGGTTGGTGGGAATATAAACTAGGGAAGCCACTATGGATAACAGTGTGGAAGTTTTTTTTGTTTTTTTTTTGGTTCATTTTTTATTTATCTATTCGAGAGCGACAGACACAGAGAGAAAGCCACATAGAGGGAAAGAGAAAGAATGGGCGCGCCAGGGCATCCAGCCTCTGCAAACGAACTCCAGACGCGTGCGCTCCCTTGTGCATCTGGCTAACGTGGGACCTGGGGAACCGAGCCTCGAACCGGGGTCCTTAGGCTTCACAGGCAAGCGCTTAACCACTAAGCCATCTCTCCAGCCCTGTTTTTCAAAAAACTAAAACCAGGACTATCATATATCTCAGCTATACCACTCCTGAGGATATCCCCAAATAATTCTGTACTCTACTACAGAGCTTCTTGTTCATCAATGTCCATTGCTAGTCTATTTATTATAGCTAGGAAATGGAATCAGCCTAGATGTCCATCAACTGATGAATTGATAATGAAAATGTGATGTATATGGAATTCTATTCGCCCATACATAAAAATGAAAGTATGAAAAGTTTTGGAAATGGGTAGAACTAAAAATGTTATATTGTGAGCTAACTCAGGCACAGGAAGACAAACCCACATGTTCTCTTTCATATGTGCATCCTAATCTCCAAATTTGTGTTTATGGTGCATCTTTGCACATACATGTAAATACTTCATGCATCCCCTGCCCCCACAACATACTACACATACATACACAAACATGCACCAAATAAAGAAAAGCATAAATAGGAGTGGTATTATTCAATATACTCTAGATATTCACTAGCTAAATTTTTGCTTTATTTATCAGGATTCTCTAGGGAAACAAAACTGATAGAACGTGTATGTGTGTATGGTTATTTATATGTATATATTATTAAAGAGGATTCACTACAATGGCTTACACAATATGGGTTGAATATATGTTTTTAAATATATATATTTTGCATTTTTATTTAATATTATTTTTTATTTTATTTTTATTGATTTGAGAGTGAAGCAGATAGAGAATGGGTGCACCAGGGCCTCTAGACACTGCAAACAAACTTCAAATTCATGCTCCAGCTTGTACATCTGGCTTATGTGGTTACTGGGAAATTGAACCTGGGTCCTTAGGCTTCATATGTAAGCATCTTAACTGCTAATCCTTCTCTCCAGCCCTGGGCTGAATATTTTAATGAGGGCCATTTTCATGCTGGAGTGGCTAAGATCCTGGTAGTTTATCAGTACACAAAGTTGGATGTCTCAGCAGTCCCAGTCTTGGGCTGAAGGCCTAAAGGATTCACAGAGCCACTGATCTTCAGTCCATACTGGAGGGCTGACGGAGCTGGAGTTTTATGCCAGCAAAAGATGGTGATGGTGATGGTGATGGCAGCAGCAGCAGCAGCAGCATTAACAAGCAGGAGATGCACTAGCAGGAAGCAAAGGTAGATAGGTAGACAACACTGCTTTTTCCTGGGACCACTTTGTACTTTACTGCCCGTTTAAAGGTGCTGTCTACTCTGATGGAGGTTTTTTTCCCCTTGCTAATTCATTTTTTTCATTTTATTTTAGAGAGAGCAAGTGACAAAAAGAGAATTGATGCCACCAGGGCCTCAGGTACTGCAATTGAACTCCAGTGGGTATGTGTGACCTTGTGCTTGCCTCACTTTTGTGCAACTGGCTAATGTGGGATCTGGAGAATGGGCTTTGCAGGCAAGTGCCTTAACTGCCAAGCCATGTCTCCAGACCTCCCCTTGCCAATTCTTTATGGAAATGTACTCACAAATGTGCCCAGGAGCTTGCCTATTTGTTGAATTCAGATTCCATTAAGTTGACAATGAAGATAATCCATCCCAGTGACGTTATGCTTTCTGGTTTAGAGGTCTTAATTTTAAAGAATAGAATGCTTCTACTATGACATAAACTAGTGATTCCATTAAAAGAGACACAAGACTGGCTTCTCATGCTTCCAAATAACCAGCAACAAAATGAATTCCTTTACTGAATGTGGTGATTGATCTTGAGCACCACAAGGACAGCTTGCAGCTCATTAGATCCCTACTCCACGATGGAGGCAAGGAAGAATATGTCTGGAACACAATAGATCTCTTAAAGCATCTATTATTTCTGTCATCCTCCATAAAAACTACAATAGAAATGTCAAACTAGCTGGGTGTGGTGGTGCATGCCTATAATCCCAGCACTTGGAAGAAGGAGGTAGGAAGAAGATTGCTGGGAGCTCCAGGCCAGTCTGGGGCTACGGAGTAAGTTTCAGGTAAGCCTGGGCTAGAGTGAGACCTTGCACTAAAAAATAATGAGGAGGGGCTGGAGAGATGGCTTAGGGGTTAAGCACTTGCCTGTGAAGCCAAAGGACCCTGGTTCGAGGCTCGATTCTCCAGGACCCATGTTAGCCAGATGCACAAGAGGGCGCACACGTCTGGAGTTCGTTTGCAGTGTCTGGAAGCCCTGGCATGCCCATTCTTTCTCTCTCTCTATCTGCCCCTTTCTCTCTCTGTCATTCTCAAATAAATAAATAAAAATGAACAAAAAAATTTTTTTAAAAATAATGAGGAGATAAAAACGAGAAACTGCATTAGACAATAGAATCCAATTAAACAGGGCTACAGACATACCTCAGAGACAGTGTGCTTATTTCCAGATCACTGCTATAAATTGCATATCAAAGTAAAGAAAGCCACAGGGGCTGGGAGGATGGCTCAGCAGTTAACCACACTTGCTTGCAAAACCTGCTGGCCGGGGTTAAATTCCCAAGCCATCCATGTAAGCTTGGTGCAAAAAGTGGTGCAAGTGTCTCATCTGGTGTTCATATATCACAGCAGTAGGCCCTAGTGTGGCACCCCTCACTATGTAAAAACTTAAAAACCGAAATAAAGGAAGCCACATAAAGTTTGTAATTTTCCAGTGCATATAAAGGTTTTGCTTATACTATAGTCTATTAAGTGTGACTAGCATTATGTATAAAAATGTATAGACCTTAAAAATCCAAGACAGTGATAAGGCCCTGGGTTCAATCCCCAGCACTACAAAAATATTATTGTCCCATCTATTCACTCTCTCACAATCATCACCTTGTTAGGTTAGCAGCCATCAACAGGGATACAAGACCTCCTGTGAACAAAATGATTACAAGTTTCAGAAGGTGCTAGAGTTTGGGTGGCTGCAGTGATTTTATTTTTTTAGTAGTAGTGCTGGGGATTGAACCCAGAGCCTTGTCACTGATCTATTTCTCCATTCTAGTGATTTCTTAAAGTAAGGCAAGAATGAAGTTTGATGCGTTTATTAACTCTTCTTTTTATGAAAGATTACTCTTTGGCATACCAAAGAACTTTCTTCAAAGTTGGAGCCAATCCCCTCAAACCATGCAACTACTTTACCTACAAAGTTTATGCAATATTCGAAAACCTTTGCTATTATTTCGACAATGATCACAGCATCTTCACCAGAAGCAGATTCTATTTCAAGAAATCACTAGTTATCCCTAAACAGCAACCCCTTACTCATGTGAGCTTTATTTATTTATTTTATTTATTTTTTTGAGGTAGGGTCTCACTCTAGCGCAGGCTGACCTGGAATTCACTATGTAGTCTCAGGGTGGCCTTGAACTCATGGCAATCCTCCTACCTCTGCTTCCTGAGTGCTGGGATTAAAGGCATGTGCCACCATGCCCAGCTCATGAAATTATACCAATTCAATCACATCCCAGGCTCCATTTTTTTTTTTTATCGAAGTAAGGTTTTACTCTAGCCCAGGCTGACCTGGCATTTACTATGTAGTCTCAGGATGGCTTCAAACTTGTGGCAACCCTCTTACCTTTGCCTCCCTAGTGCTGGGAATAAAGGCATGCACCACCATGCCCAGCTCTCTAATTTTTATTATTTATTGCTTTTGTATAAAGTAACTATACACTTAGACCCCTGCCTCCCACACCCCAATTCTGCTGAGGGTCTTCTTTGGTGAGTTAGCGGTATTCATTATGGAGACCAAGAGGCCTCAGTCTCTGCAGGGGTGGAGGGAACAGGGTGCCTGATGGCTATTCCCACCACCGTGAAGCTCTTACAATCTTTCTGTTTCTCCAGACTCCACTTTTGATTCTAGTTTTCTTGATTTTTTTTTTTTTTTTTGCCACATCTGCACTTAATTTGGCCATTCAAGTCTTGAACCTTTAAAAGTAATCCATGGGTCTTGGGATCAACTTTCAAATCCCTGCTAATGTTGCTATTTTGATCTCCTCCCGTAAGTTGCAAATCTTCTTAATGCCACCTAGAGTGGTGAATCTTATCCAGAAGGTTTCAATTTCGTTCACCCAGACCAAAATAATCACTATTGCCTGGCATGGTGACACTCATCTTTAACCCCAGCACTTGGGAGGCAGTGGTATGAGGATTGCTGTGAGTTCAAGGTCACTACATAGTGAATTCCAGGCCAGCCTGGGCTAGAGTGAGACCTTATCTTGAAAAACATGTTTATATATACTTATTATTAATAATAGCCACAGCCTTATTATATATATATTGGTTTTGCAAAGTAGGGCTTTGCTTTAGCCCAGGCTGATATGGAATTCACTATGTAGTCTCAGGGTGGCCTTGAACTCCAGCAATCATCCTACCTCTGCTTCTGAGTGCTGTAATTAAAGGTGTGCATCACCATGCCTGGCTCTTTTTAAAAAAATATTTTATTTTTATTTATTTGAGAGAGAAAGAGGAAGGGGGGGGAGAATGGGTGCACCAGGGCCTTCAGCTTCTGCAAATGAACTCCAGATGAATGTGCCACTTTGTGCATGTCGCTTTATGTGGGTAATGGGGAATGAAACCTGAGTAATCAGGCTTTGCAGGCAAGTGCCTTAACTGCCATATCTCCTGCCCTGATTTATTATAATTCTTAAAGGGTTTCAGATTGTAGGAATGATAAAAGGGGTTGGCTTCAGCTTAAAGTCATCAGCTGCATTTGATTCCAACAAAATACTCAGTCTGACCTTGGAAACTTTTGAAGCCAAGCATGTACTTTTCTCTCCATCCATACAAGTTGTAGATGGCAGGTTGTCCCAACAAAAGGCTGTTTCATCCACATCAAAAATTTGTTGAGGCATATGTCTGTATTTTTCATATCCAGGAGGCCAAGGCAAGAGGATCATGAGTTTGAGGTCAGCCTGGCTACATAGTGAGTTTCAAGCCAGCGTGGGCCACATAGCAAGACCATCATCTTAAAAGCAAACTAACTACAAAATCCAAGGACTGGGATGTATTTTAGTGGTAGAGCATTTGTCTAATATCTGCAAGGCACTGTGTTCCATCTTTAGCACTGTGTGTTTATGTGGAAGCAAGAGGAAAAACTTCAAGTGTCATTCTTCATGCACTGTCCATTAAAGTAATTGTTTGCATGTGTGTGTGTGAGTGTGTGTGTGTGTGTGTGTGTGTGTGTGTGTGTGTGTGTACATGCATGTGTATGTGTGTCTGGACATGCCAGGGCCTCATGCCACTACAAGTAAATGCCAGATATATGTGCCACTTTTTGGGTCCAGCTTCACTTGGGTGGTTGGGGAATTGAACCCAGGCCATTAGGCTATGTAAGCAAGCACCTTCAACTGTTGAGCCATCTCCCCAGCTCCTGTCATATATATGTATATAAAATCGTTGGAGGGAGAGTGAGAGAAGGCATCTCAGTGCAGCACGGCCTTCTGTCACTGCAAATGAACTCCAGATGCATGTGCCACTTTATGCATCTGGCTTTATGTGGGTACTGGGGAATTAAGCCAGTGTCATCAGGCACTTTAACCACTGAGCCATTACTCCAGACCCTCTGTTCATCTTTTTTGAGAATGGGTCTTTTACTGGCGTGGAATGTGTCAAGTAGGTTATATTGACTGGCCAGAAAGCCTTAGCAATGCTCCTGTCTCTGTCTCCGAATAATGGAATTACAAATGCACACCAACATGCTTGGATTTTTTAAGGGTATTTTTGATTGATTTGTTGTGGTTTTGTTTTATTTTCTTTTTATTTATTTATTTCATATTTTATTTTATTTAGAGGGTTTCTTTTACTCTCTGTTTTTTTTTTTAATTTTTATTTATTTGAGAGCGACAGACACAGAGAGAAAGACAGATAGAGGGAGAGAGAGAGAGAGAATGGGCGCGCCAGGGCTTCCAGCCTCTGCAAACGAACTCGTGTGCCCCCTTGTGCATCTGGCTAACGTGGGACCTGGGGAACCGAGCCTCGAACCGGGGTCCTTAGGCTTCACAGGCAAGCGCTTAACTGCTAAGCCAACTCTCCAGCCCTACTCTCTGTTTTTAAAGAGTACTTTTGGTTTTTATTTTATTATTTTTTTAAATTTTTTTTCCGTTTTATTTATTTATTTGAGAGGGACACACAGAGAGAGAATGAAGCCGAGAGAGAGAGAGAGAGAGAGAGAGAGAGAGAGAGAGAGAGAGAGAGAGAACGGGCGCGCCAGGGGCTCCAGCCACTGCGAACACACTCCAGACGCGTGTGCGCCCCCTTGTGCATCTGGCTAACGTGGGTCCTGGGGAATCGAGCCACGAACCTGGGTCCTTAGGCTTCACAGGCAAGCACTTAACTGCTAAGCCATCTCTCCGGCCCTTATTTTATTTTTTTTCTTCTCCATTTTTTTTTATTAACAACTTCCATGATTGTAAACAATATCCCATGGTAATGCCCTCCCTACCTCTCCTTCCCTGTTTGAAACTCCACTCTCCTCATATCCCCTCCCCCTCTCAATCAGTCTCTATTTTATTTTGATGTCATGATCTTTTCCTCCTATTATGATGGTCTTGTGTAGGTAGTGTCAGGCATTGTGAGGTCATGGATATCCAGGCCATTTTGTGTCTGGGGAGAGCATGTTGTAAGGAGTCCTACCCTTCCTTTGGCTCTTACATTCTTTCCACCACCTCTTCCACATCAGACCCTGAGCCTTGGAAGGTGTGGTGTGGTAGAGATATTGCAGTACTGAGCGCTCCTGTTACTTCTTACCAGTTCCATTATGCCTTCTGAGTCATCCCAAGGTCACTGCCATCGGAAAAAAGAAGGTTCTCTACAAAAAGTGAGAGTAGCATTAATATAAGGGTATGAACATTAAGCGAAGTGCTTACTGGGCAGTTTGATAAGCATAGTATATTCATTTAGCCAGACAGTAGCAAACATTACAACCCTAGGGCTCCTGACTACCCCTGTTTTAAGTTTTCAGTATCAGGGATGTATTCCCTCCCATGGAGCGGTCCTCCAGTCCAATTAGAGGGCAGTTCGTTCCCACCATGACAGACGTGGCACTATTGTACCTGTTGGCTCATTTGGCCTGGCTGGATGAATATAAGACTTGCAGTGTCCACTGTTGAGTATCTTCACTGGTGATTTCTCTCTCTCCCATTGAACTTCATGCAGAAGGGCTATTTCCAACTTTCTGTCCACTGGTTTACATGGAGGAGGTTATCAGCTCAGTTCCAGCAGGATTTCTCAGTGGCCTTGCAGCCCAAGTATGTGGAGTCTTCAGCAATAGGGTCTTACCATCTATTCCTAGTGGGAAACCAAGGGCCTCGAAAATGGCCTATACTGTTTTGGGGGCATCAGGGATCTCCCTGGCCAACAACTCACTGGAAGATATTCATCCCTGGCGCTGAAAATTTTCTAGCAACAATCTACAACTCCTGGGTGTTTCATTGTCCAAAAAAGTAGCCTTCTGTATGATTTATTTATATCCTCTTAGATTTTGATTAGCCCTCCTTCCACCTTTCCTTGAGTAACAACCTCTTCCCCTGACCTCACCTGGACCTTTGCACCCCTGTTAAACTATTCTTCTACATATATATATATGTGTATATATATATATATATATATATATATATATATATATATATATATACACATATACAATACCATCCTATTAAAGACCCCACTCCCTTCCTCCCTTCCTTTCTCGACCCTTTTTATCTTTTTTCTAGCTTACTGGCCTTTGCTACTGAGTTTTCTTCCTACTCACACAGAAGGCCAATCATCTAGCTAGATCCATACATGAGAGAGAGCATGCAACGCTTGGCTTTCTGGGCCTGAATGACCTAACTTAGTATAATCCTTTCCAAATCATCCATTTTCCTGCAAATTTCATAACTTCAGTTTTCTTTACCACTGAGTAGAACTCCATTGTATAAATGTGCCATATCTTCATTATCCACTCATCAGTTGGTTCCATTTCCCAGCTATTGTAAATTGAGCGGCAATAAACATGGTTGAGCAAGTATCTCTGAGGTAATGGGATGAGTCCTTAGGATATATGCCGAGGAGTGTTATAGCTGGGTCATATGGTAAATCTATTTTTGGCTGTCTTAGGAACCTCCACACTGATTTCCACAATGGCTGGACCAGATTTCATTTCCACCAACAGTGTAAAAGGGTTCCTCTTTTTCCATATCTTCTCCAGCATCTCTGGACATTTGTTTTCATGATGTATAGCTAATCTCACAAGGGTGATATGGAATCTCAATGTATATTTAATCTGCATTTTCCTGATGACTAGGGATGTAGAACATTTTTTAAGCTACTTATATGCCATCGTATTCCTTCTTTTAAGAACTCTCTATTTAGTTCCAAAGCCTATTTTTTAAATGGTTTGTTCGATACCTTATTATTTAATTTTTTGAGTTCTTTGTATATCCTAGATATTAACCCTCTATCAGATATATAGCTGGCAAAGATTTTTCCCATTCTGTAGGTTGCCTCTTTGCCTTATTCACAGTGTCCTTGGCCATACAAAATCTTTGCAATTTCATGAGTTCCCAATGGTTAATCTGTGGTTGTATTGACTGAGCAATTGGAGTTATATTTAGGAAGTCTTTGCCAAGACTAATATATATTGAAGGGTTCCCCTACCTTTTCCTCTAGCAGTTTCAGAGTTTCAGGTCTGATGTTAAGGTGTTTAATCCATTTTTACTTAATTCTTGTGCATGGAGAGAGAGAGAAGAATCTATTTTCATCCTTCTGCAGATATATATACAGTTTCCTCAACACCATTTACTGAAGAGGCTGTCTTTTCTCCAATGAGTATTTTTGGCATTTTTAGCGAATATCAGGTGGCAATAGCTGCCCGAGCTACCTGGACTTACATCTGTGTCCTCTATTCTGTTCCACTGATCTACATGTCTGTTTTTGTGCCAGTACCATGCTGTTTTTGTTACTATGGCTCTATAGTATAGGTTAAAATCAGGTATGGTGATACCACCAGGCTTATTTTTGTTGCTCAGTATTGTTTTAGATATTTGAGATATTTTGTGATTCCAAATGAATTTGTGGATTGTTTTTTATATTTCCATGAAGAATGCCTTTGAAATTTTGATAGGGATTGCATTAAATGTGTAGATTGCTTTTGGTGATATTGCCATTTTCACAATATTGATTCTTCTGATCCAAGAACAAGGGATGTCTTTCCATTTCCTAGTATCTTCTGCAATTTCTCGCTTTAGTGTTTTAAAGTTTTCAGTGTAGAGATCCTTCACTTCTTAGTTAGGTTTATTCCAAGGTACTTTATTTTTTTTGATGCAATTGTGAATGGGAGTGATTCTCTGATTTCATCCTCTATGTGTTTGTTGTTAGCATATATGAAGGCTACTGAGTTCTGTGTATTTATTTTGTATACTGCTACATGGCTGTAGGTTTTGATCAGCTCTAACAATTTGCTAGTAGAGTCTTTAGTGTCCTTTATGTATAGAATCATGTCTTCTGCAAATAATGATAACTTGATTTCTTCCTTTCCAATTTGTATCCCTTTTATGTGTGTCTCTTGCCTTATTGCTATGGTAAAACTTCCAGTACTATATTAAATAAAAGTGGGGACAGTGGACACCCTTGTCTTGTTCCTGATTTTAGTGGAAAAGCTCCCAGTTTTCCTCCATTTAGTAATATGTTGGCTGTAGGCTTGTCATAAATAGCTTTTAATATATTGAGATATGTTCCTTCTATTCCCAGTCTCTGTAGGACTTTTATCATGAAGGGATGTTGGAATTTGTCAAATGCTTTCTCTGCATCTAATGAGATGATCATGTGATTTTTGTCCTTCAGTCCATTTATATAATGTATTACATTTATCGATTTGCATATGTTGAACCATCCTTGCATCTCTGGGATAAAGCCTACTTGGTTGTGGTGAATGATCTTTCTGATATATTCTTGTATTCTGTTTGCCAGTATTTTGTTGAGAATTTGTGCATCTATGTTCATGAGGGAGATTGGTCTGTAATTTTCTTTTTTTGTTCTATCTTTGCCTGGTTTTGGTATCACGGTGATGCTGGCTTCATAGAAGGAGTTTGGTAGGATTCCTTCTTTTGATATTTTATGGAAAATCTTTTTTTTTCTTTTTAGATGTGTGTTTATTGATTGATTATATTTGCAAGCAGAGAAAAACAGAGACATGAGAGATAGACAGAAAGAGAATGGATACACCCATCCTCCAGCCACTGCAAACTCCAGATGCAGGCACTACCTTGTGCATCTGTCTTTATGGGTCCTGGGGAATTGAACGTGGTTTTTTTTGTGTGCAAGAAAAGCACCTTCACTGCTAAGCCATCTTTCCAGCCCCCCCTTTCCTCAAATATTTTATTTATTTGAGAAAAAGAGGGGGGAGGAGAGAGAGAATGGGCACGCCAGGGCATCCAGCCACTGCAGAGGAACTCCAGATGCATGTGCTCCCTTATGTATCTGGCTTATGTGGGTCCTGGGGAATTGATCCTGGGTCCTTTGGCTTTGCAGGCAAACACCTTAATCACTCAGCAATCTCCAGCTCTCCAGCCCCTTTTTGTTTTCAATTTTTTCATTTATTTTATTTGCAAGCAACAAAGCAAATAGATAGGAGACAGGCACACAATTTATCCTTGAGTCCATTTTTACCAATTCTTTTTTTAAAATATGACAGGCCCAAAACTGAGGTTCATAAACTTGAAGAACCCCCAAACTTTACATCACTTCCTCCCCTTCCTTCACTTGTTTATTCATGTCTACACTAGCCAACATTTCTGAGTAAAGGTGAGGTAAGTTGCAAAGAGGATTTTAAATGAACAAGAATTTATTCAATGTAATTAAGTGGGAAGAGATAAGAAAAAGGGATTTTATACCACAATTTATAATTCCTTAAGCAGGAGCAAGGAGTCTTGATACCTTCTTTTGAACTTAAAACTTAGTTGTTGATACTTTTTTCAAGGTACCTGAAAATATGAATAGTTTAATGATTCTGCTCCTTTTATTAAGCAGTGTTTTTTCAAGAAGGCCAAAAATTAGCTGCTTTTTTGTTTTTTTATTATTGTTTCTAAATTCTAGGGCCCAGAGGGATTAGATGTTTGCTCTAGACAAAGAAGTAAAGCACAGGGAGTTGAGATTCAAATGCAAATCCAACTAAGTCCACATTCCAAAGCCTTGTTTTCCTATCTCTCACAGTGACTCCTCAGTACTGTATTATTCACTCCACAGGTCCTTGCTCTCTCTTCAAGAAAAGCTTGATGATTCATTCATTTTTATAATGTCACCAATTTTATTTATGGACGTCATCTGCAGCTTGGAGCCACTCAATGCTTTTCTTTTTAAATAAATGTATCTGCAAAGCCCAAGGATCCAGGTTCAGTTCCCCAGTACCCATGGAAACCAGATGCACAACGTGGCATGTGCTTCTGGAGTTCATTTGCAGTGGCTAGAGGTTCTGATGTGCACCCATTCTCTCTCAATCTCTCCCATTTTTTAGATTTTGACAATAGTTTGTATTTGCTGTAGTTTACACGCCATTCAAGAACTTCTTTACACCACTGACATACTCCATCATGAAGTGTTGCATTAATTTTCTTGTTCTGAACACTCTTATAAAACTTGTCATTTTTGAAGGAAAATGTATTCTGGTACTTCTGAGGTCTGGAACGAGCCACATTGCCTTTCTGGGAACTCATAGCCGTGACCAGCATCCAGGCGGAGAAAGAAGTGCAGGGAAGAGCAAGGAGCAAAGCACTTGAGGCACGAGGAGGAGGAGTGGAAAATCTTAAGAAGCAATGGTGTTAGTTCTTCCTGGAAGGTCTGGTAAAATTCACCAGCGAATCCATATGGGCCTGGACTTTTTTCAATTGGGAGACTTTTTATAACTGCTTGGATCTCTGTACTTGTTATAGGTTTACTTAAATGGTTTATCTTATCTTGATTTAGTTTTTGTAGGTCATATGAATGAAGGAAATCATCCATTTCTTTCAGATTTTCAAAATTAGAGGCATATATATTCTTCAAGTATGTCCTTATAATTGTCTGAATTTATTTGGTATCTGTTGTAACAGTGCCTTTTTCATATCTAATTTTATTAATGTTTGTCTCTTCTCTTTTTCTTCTGGTCACATTTGCTACAGGTTTATCAATCTTGTTTATCCTTTCAAAGAATCAACTTTTTGTTTCATTGATTCTTTGGATTGTTTTGTGGTTTCTACTTCATTAATTTCTGCCCTAATTTTTATGATTTCTTCTCGTCTACTAATTTTGGTTTGCCTTGTTCTTCTTTTTCCAAGACCTTAAGGTGAAGCATTAAGTTTTTTTTTTTAATTTGTGAACTATGTTCATAATATATGCACTTACAGCTATAAATTTCCCTCTTAGGGTTGCCTTCATTGTGTTCCAATGGTTTTGGTATGCTGTATTATCATCATCATTTGATTCTATGAATTTATTGATTTCTTTTGTGATTCTTCAATGATCCATGATCATTCACTAGTGTACTCTTTAGTCTCCATGATTTTCTGTATGCTCTGTAGCTTTTCTTGTTGCTGATTTGCAGTTTAATCCCATTGTGTTCAGATAGAATACAAGGGATTTTTTCTATTTTCTATTTCTATTTTCCTATGTTTGTGAGATTTGCTTTGTGTCCTAATATATGGCCTATTTTGGAGAATGTTCCATGTTTTGCTGAGAAAAAATGTATATTCTACAGCATTTGGGTGGAAAGTTCTATAGATATCTGTTAGGTCCATTTGTTCTATGACATCATTTCATTCAGATGTTTCTCTGTTTATTTTTTGCCAGGATGACCTGTCAATTAATGAGAGTGTGGTCTCCCACTACAATTGTGTTTGATGTTACCTGTGACCTTAAGTCTAATAGTGTTTGTTTGATGAAACTGGGAGCCCCCATGTTAGGTGCATACATGTTTAGGATTGTAATGTTCTCCTGCCGGAGTGTTCCTTTAATCAGCATAAAATGACCTTTTTTTAAATCTTTCCTCACTAATGTTAGTTTGAAGTCTATCCTGTCAGATATTAGGATAGCAACCCCTGCTTGTTTCTTAGGCCTGTTTGCTTGAAACACTGTTTTTTCACCTTAAGTTAGTGTCTATCTTTTATTGAGAAATGAGTTTCCTTGGGGAACAAATGGCAGGATCCTGCCTTTAAATCCAATCTGCAAGCCTTTGTCTTTTGGATGGTGTGTTGATGCCATTGATATTAAGAGTTATTATTGAAAGGTATGCATTTATTCTCAGCATTCTTATTATTTTGTAGTGTTTCCTGTTTTCCCTTTAGTCATTTGTTTTAACTGCTATTTGAGTATGGTTTATTTTTTCCCATTTCCTCCTGTGTGTGTATTGCTTTCTCCTTGACATTAAGAATTCCTTCAAGTATTTTATGTAGAGCTGGTTTGGTTGTCACAAATTCCTTTAGGTTGTTTTTGTTGTGGAGTGTCCTTATTTCTCCATCCGTTTGGATAGACAGTTTTGCAGGATAAAGTAATCTTGGTTGACCATTATTATCTCTCAGCACTTAGGATACATCATTCCAAGCCCTTCTGGCTTTAAAAGTTTGTGTTGAGTAATCTGCTGTTATCCTGATGGCTTTCCTTTGTAGATGACTTGCTTTTCCTCTCTAACTGCTTTCAATATATTTTCTTTAGTTTGTGTGTTTAATAGCTTAAATATAATATGGCGAAGAGAGGTTCTTTCTAGATTTTGCCTGTTTGATGTTCTAAAAGCTTCTTGAATCTGCATTGCATTTCTTTCCCAATTTGGGGAAGATTTTCTTCTGTGATTTTGTTGAAAATGCCTACTAAGCCTCTGGATTGAAATTTTTATCCTTCTACTATACCCTGAATTTTTATGTTTGATCTTTACATGGTGTCCTGGATATCTTGAAGTTCCCATTCATACCTTGCTATTAGCTTGTCTTTCTCTTTGTTGGACTGTATTAGATCTGCCACCTGTTCTTCTAGTTTAGATATTTTGTTCTCTCCTTCATTCATTCTACTAGTGAGACTTTCCACAGAGTTTTTTATTTCATTGATTGTATTCTTCAGAGCCAGGATTTCAGCCTGCTTTTTCTTCAGTATTTCTTTTTCCTTACTCATTTCTTGTAATGACCTCTTTATTTCATTAAGCTGGCTTCCTGTGTTCTCTTTCAGAGGTTTGTTTTCTTCTTTAATTCCTTTGTTTTCTTCTTTGATTCCCTTCATTTCTTCTCTGATTTCTTTGAGCATAGATACCATCATTTTCTTGAAATCTTTCTCAGGCATTTAATCTAAAACAGTCTCTTTGGTGATCATTTCTGATGGATTTATGGTTTTTGTGGGACTGTATTGTCTTGATTCTTTGAGTTTCTTGTATTATTTTGTAGTGACTTTTGCATCCTGAATTGATTTGATGTTTGGGTTTTCTACTTATCTGCAGTGTTCCCAGATGTGGCAATCCTCTATATACCCTCAGGATATGAGTTCAAAGTGCCAGGTGTAGCTCTTGTCCCACAATCAAGCCACAGAAGCAATCCTAGGTGTTTAGTTTGCTTGTTAAGCAAGTATTCTAGTGGGATGGGTGGAATAATTTACTGACAGCTTCTAACCAAGTAACATACACAATAAAAACCAGCACAAACTATGCAATTGTGGGGATTAGAACAGATTGTCATATAAAGCCAAAATCCCTAAGGGTGTGTGTTGTTCTACACCCTAATCTTGCCAGCTGGGTGGTAGAGGTTGCTGTTCTGAATTGGATTCCAGGTCAGCCTGCTTCTGGATCAGACCCTACCCCCAATAAGGACAGAAGCAAAAAACAAAGGCCCTATATATATGAAAGCACCAAAGGCAACAATATTCTACCCCAAAGTAGAGGTTATTTGAAAATGGAAAAGCCAACCAAGAATATATACCCCATAACCTGCCCTGACAAGGAAAGAGAGATTAGCTCTTGCAGCGCAGGTCTGTGTACCTGTTTTTTTTTTTTTTTTGATCAGTCAGCTTCATTACCTTTTGGGGTGGCTTCCAATCTTGCCAATGCTGAGTGCCTGCCTTGATCCCTCTGTGTTGTGCTGTGCAGTTTGCCTCTGATCAACTCTGCTGGCTGTGCTATCACTGGGGGATTTATGCTGAAGGTTCAGGGCTCTGATGGTGGAGGATGTGAGAGTTCAGACTTCTGGCGTTGCTTGCAACTTCAGTAGATCTTTAGTTGATCTCAGTTGTCTTTCCTTCAGATTTTGTCACTTTGCAAGAAGGCTGATGAAGTTGAAAAGGCTGCTGCTTAGTCTCTGCTGCTGCTGCCACCTGGCATGCCTGGCAGGGTGGTGCGCCTGGCAGGTGTGCATTGTGGGCTGCGAGCTCCACAGTGGGACTCCAGCTGTTTTCCTCCTTTATGGTGGATCTTAGCCTCTCCAGCTTCTCTTCTGTGTCTAAGAATAACCCATGCTCCTTCATTTTGAGTGTATTTTGCTTAAATCCCTCTCTAGGCTTGTTTGGCATGGCTCCTATGCCACTATCTTACCTGGAAGTTAGGTCCTCTTTTTTTCTCTCTCCTTCAGAACATTTAACTGTCTTTAGATCCCTTCCTGGCTCCTTTCTATTAGGTCTAATATAGTGAGGACATCATTCATACAATTATTTGGCCCTTTGTTGATTTTCTGAAAGTTCTACTATTTGCTTGGTCAGGGTTTCATAACTTGTTTCTTCATTTTGGGGTTCTGATCCTATTGTGTCTTCTATGTTTTGATTAGAGACATCCATTGTGGGACTGGACAATCTTGTTGGATTTACTTGCATTTGATTTTTCATGTTATTCCTTTTGTGCTGTGGTCTGCCCATAACAATGTAGGAGTTTTACTTACTTTAGGAGGAAGCTGTAATCTACCCTTGAAGTGTCTTCAGTGATTATTCCCTTTTATGTTTGCTTCCACTAAGCTTCTGATGGCAATGGGGTCTGCCTGCTCAGAGGTAAGGAGCCTGTAAGACTGGGGGGGGGGCAGGGACATGATGAAGGGGCTTGTTCTGTGGTCCAGAATATGGGACTGCATGGTCAGGTGGCCCCAGGAGATAGGAGGTAGACAGGAACGGGACAAAGCCGATTGGTTTGGGGCCTGGGCTGCGGAGGGGGCCACAATGGGAATGCGTGGTGGTTCCGAGATGCTGAGGGGTGAGGGGATGGGACTCAGGCCCCTTGGGACCTTGTACCAGGGGATGGATGGGACTGCTGTGTCCTATGACAAGGCAGGATGGGGATATGGGGATATGATGTGTGTGGAGGGACCCTGGGGGATCACTAGCCTGCTGCCATGGATCCACACACAAGGGTGGGGGGAAGCACTCACATGTGGAGCTCCATGGTGGTGGGAACACTGAGGGCAGGGTGGGAACCCTAGCCTGCTGGCTTGGGTCCAGGAACAGAGAGTGCAGGGGGTGGCAAGTGCATCCACGTTCATGTGGAGTCTTCAGCAATAGGGTCTTACCATTTATTCTTGGTGGGAAACCAAGAGCCTTGGCAATGGCCTGTAATGTTTTGGGGGCATCAGTCACCTCCCTGGCCAACAACTTACTGGAAGTATCCAATCTGTGGCACTGAAAATTTTCTAGTAACAATCTGTGGCTTCTGAGCATTCCATTGTCCAAAAACAGGTTATCATATGACTTATTCATACCCTGTTAGATTTTATTAGCCCTCCCCCACCTTTCCTTTACTCAATGTCTTCCCCTGACCTCACTTAGGCATTTTAACTCATATTAATGTGTTCTTCTACTTACATATATACAATACCATTCTATTAAGTCCCCGCTTCCTCCCTGTATATCCCCTTTCTAGCTTACTGGCCTTACTACTGAGTTTTACAATTTTTTTTTATTAACATCTTCCATTATTGTAGGCAATCACCCATGGTAATTTCCTTCCTCATCCAACCTTCCCCCTTGAAAGTCCATTCTTCATTATATCCTCTCCCCCTCTCAATCAGTCTCTCTTTTATTTTGATATTATCTTTCCTCCTATTATGATGGTCTTATGTAGTTAGTGTCAGGTACTGTGAGGTCATAGATATCCAAGCCATTTTATTCCTTGGGGATCATGTAGTAAGCAGTCCTACCATTCCTTTAGCTCTTACATTATTTCCACCGTCTCTTCCACAATGGGCCATGAGCATTGTAAGATGTGAGAGAGATATTTCAGTGCTGAGCACTCCTCTGTCATTTATTCTCAGCAATATGGTACCTTCTGAGCCATCCCAATGTCACTGTCATCTGTAAAGAGAAGCTTCTCTAACCAAAAGTGAGAGTACCATTAATATATGGGTAAGAACATAAGAGAAGTGCTTACTGGGCAGTCTGGTGACCACAGTATATACATTTGGCCAGACACCAGCAGATATTACACCCCTAGGGCTCATGACTACCCCTGTTGTAGATTTTCAGTATCAGGGATATATTCCCTCCCATAGAGTGGGCCTGTAGTCCAATAAGAGTATGGTTGGTTTCCTGCATAACACACATGCCACTATTGTACCTATTGATTCATTGGACATGGATGGCAAAATTTAGGGCTTCTAGTGTCCACATTTGAGTATCTCCACTGGCTATTTCTCTCTCTACCATTGATTTGCATGCAGCATAGCTCTGGTCTAAATGGAGAAGGTTTTTCAGCTCAGCCCCAGCAGGATTTCTCAGTGAACTTGCAGACCAACTATGTGGAGTCTTCAGCAATAGGGTCCTACCATCTATTCCTGGTGGGAAACCAAGAGCCTTAGCAATGGCCTGTAATGTTTTCTGGGTGTCAGTGACCTTCCTGGCCAACAACTCACTGGAAAGTATCCCATCCCTGGCACGGAAAATTTTCTAGTAACAATCTATGGCTTCTGAGTGTTACATTATCCCAAAACAAAACTTGTCATTCAACATATTTATATCCTCTTAGACTATGCTTATCGCCCCCTCCACCTTTACTTTACTCAATCCCTTCCCCTGACCTCACTTAGGCCTTTTTACCCACATTAATCTGTTCTTCTGCTTACATATATACAATACCATCCTACTAAGTCCCACCTCCCACCCTTTCTATTCCGTTTCTAGCTTAGTGGCCTTTGCTGTTAAGTTTTATTCTTACTCACATAGAATTCAAATCATTTGTAGCAAGGATCCACATATGAGAGAGAACATGTGATGTTTGGCATTCTGAGCCTGAGTTACCTCACTAAGTATAGTCCTTTCCAGATCTATCCATTTTCCTGAAAATTTCATAATTTCATTTTTCTTTACCACTGAGTAGAACTCCATTGTATAAATGTGCCACATCTTCATTATCCTCTCAAAAGTTGAGGTACATCTAGGCTAGTTGCATTTCCTAGCTATTGTGACTAGAGTGGCAATAAACATCATTGAGCAAGTATCTCTAACTTAATGAGATATGTCCTTAGGATATATGCCTAGGAGTAGTATAGATGGGTCCTGTGATAAATGTATTTTTAGCTCACTTAGGAACCTCCACACTGAATTCCAGAATGTCTGGACCAGAATGCATTCCCACCAACACTGTAGAAGGATCCTCTTTTTCTACATTCTCACCAGCATTTACTGTTATTTGTTTTCATGAAGGTAGCCATTGTGACAGGAATGAGATGGAATCTCAAAGTAGCTTCAATTTGCAATTCCCTGATTACTAGGGATATAGAAAATTTTTTAGATGTTGGTATGCCATTTGTATTTATTTTTTTAGAACTCTCTATTTAGTTCCATAGACAATTTTATTAAATTTATTTTTTATTGGCTTCCATATTATAGACAATAACCCATGATAAATCCCCCCCTCCCCACTTTCTCCTTTGTAACTCCACTTTCCATCATACCTTTCCCCCCCTCAATCAGTCTCTCTTTTATTTTGATGTCATCATCTTTTCATCCTATTATGATGGCCTTGTGTAGGAAGTGTTAGACACTATGAAGTCATGGATATCCAGGCAATATTGTGTCTGGAAGAGCATGTTGTAAGGAGTCCCATCATTCCTTTGGTTCTTAAATTCTTTCCACCACCTCTTCTGCAATGGACCCTCAGCCTTTGAAGGTGTGATAGAGATATTTCAGTGCTGAGCTCTCCTCTGTCATTTCTTCTCAGCAACATGGTGCCTTTTGAGTCATCCGAAGGTCACCACCATATGTAAAGAGAAGCTTCTATAACCAAAAGTGAGAGTAGCATTAATATATTGTTATGAACATGAATACAAGTTCTTACCAGGCACTTTGGTAAACATAGTATATATGTTTAGCCAGACACCAGCAGAAATTAAACCACTAGGGCTCATGACTACACCTGTTGTAGGTTTTCAGTAGCAGGGATGTATTCTCTCACATAGAGCACACCTCCATTCCAATTAGACAGCAGTGGGTTTTCCTCATTACAGACATGCCACTATTGCACCTATTGATACATTTGGCATGGCTGGCCAAATTTAAGGCTTGCAGTGTCCATTGTTGAGTATCTCCACTGGTAATTTTTCTCTCTTCCATTGAATTGCATGTAGAATTTTTTTCCAAGCTTTCTGTCACCTGGTCTACATGGGGGAGATTTTCAGCTCAGCTTGAGCAGAATTTCTTAGAGTACTAGCAGCCCAAGCATGTGGAGTTTTCATCAATAGGGTCTTACCATCTGTTGCAGTCAGGTTCACATTGCTGGTAGAAATCACCCAACCAAGAGCAGTTTCTGGGAAAAAGAGATTTTTGCTTACAGGCTCAAGGGGAAGCTCCACAATGGCAGGGGAAAACCATGGCATGAGCAGAGGGTGGACAACATAAGGTGGACAATAGCAACAGGAGAGTATGCCAAACACTGGCATGGAGAAACTGGCTGTAACACCCATAAGCCTGACCCCAACAATACACTTCTTCCAGGAGGCGTTAATTCCCAAATCTCCATCAGCTGGGAATCTAGCATTCAGAACACCTAAGTTTATGGGGGACACCTGAAACAAACCACCACATTCTGCACCTGGCCTCCATAAACTGATAACCATACATGATATAAAATAAAATGCATTCATCTACCTTTTAAAGTCCTCATAATTTTTAATCATTTCCAATGATGTTCATACATCCCCATAGTCCAAGATCTTTTAACTGAGCCACAATACCAAAAGATAACCTCAGAAAGACACCACAATGGCACAGAGTAAACATTCACATCGCAGTAGATGGCATTGGGCATAGCAAAGAAACCTTCAAGCAATACATGATTTAAACAGGGCAAATACCAAACTCTGTAGTTCCAAGTCCAACAACTCTAGTTAGTAACAAATCTCCCAGTCTGATAACTCTAAACAGCAACAAGTCTCTGGACTTCCAATTCAGCCCCTCTAGCTAGGCTACTCACAGTTCTGGAAAACTTCATTGGGGCAGGCAGCTTTCCGTAGCAGCCATCTCATGGTCCCGGCATCTCCACTGGGTCTCTACTGCAACCCATGGTTCATCCTCATGGCTTCATGGTGTCTCCTTGCAGGCATCTAGCAAACCTGCTTCACACTGCCCATGGCCATTTCCAAAACACAAGACCATGTTGCAAACTCACTGACCCTCTCTTTCCTGCACTTTTTATACTCCACAGTACCAGGTAGGCTGCCAATTTTTTAATCCAGAGGAGAATAAAGCAGATTTTGAAGAAAAGGACACTCCTTGAGCACTCAGGCTCCTTCAAAAGAGTCTACATTCTTTCTGTTGCCCCAGTGCAGGTTAGATAGCCAAATCTCAAAGGTTATAATCTCTCAAACAATTTGTAGGTGAGTGGGCAGCAGTTTAGACCCACAGATTTCATTTTTTCTGTGCCATATCCCTCTGCTCACACTAGTTCATTTCTATGCACAGCAACCCTGCACAAATTCTCTGGACCCAGGCATAACAGCAAGCTTCCCACACAAACTGCTAGCCCAGTCCAGGGACAGCTCTTTTTCACCCCATAAGACAAACCTCACAGTCCATAGTTATTACTGCATTCAGGTCTTTCAACTATGGCCAGAATATCAAGCTGTACTTACAGCACTGCAAGGCATCTCTTGGGCAAAGGTTTCAAATCCTCCCACATTCCTCTTGAAAATCAGCTCCAAAAGGCCAAAGCCACACAGCGAGGTGTTTAGCAGCAACCCCACTCTCAGTACCACTTTACTGTTGTAGTCTGGTTCACATTGCTGGGCTGGTAGAAATCACCCAATCAAGACAAGCTTCTGGGAAAAAGAGGTTTATTTTGGCTTACAGGCTCGAGGTGAAGATCCATGATGGAAGGAGAAAATGATGGCAAGAGCAGAGAGTGGACATCACCCCCTGGCCAACATAAGGTGGACAATAGCAACAGGAGAATGTTCCAAACTCTGGCATGGGGAAACTGGCTATAATACCCATAGGCCCGCCTCCAATAATACACTGCCTCCAGAAGGCATTAATTCCCAAATCTCCATCAGCTTGGAATCTAGCAGCCAGAACACCTAAGTTTACGGGGGACACCTCAACCAAACCACCACACCATCTATTCCTGGTAGGAAACCAAGAGCCTTGACAGTGGCCTGTACTGTTTTGTGGGTATCAGTGACCTCCCTGGCCAATAACTCACTGTAAGGTATCCCCTTCCTGGTACTAAATAATTTCTAGTTACAGTCGATGGCTTCTGAGTGTTCCTTTGTCCAAAATAGGTTTCCATAAAGTAGGTTTCCATATAAATTATTTATATCATCTTAGATTTTGATTATCCTTCCCTCCACCTTTACTCAATCTCTTCCCCTGAACTCACTTAGGCCTTTTCACCCCCATTAATCTGTTCTTCTACTTACATATATACAATACCATTCTACTAAGTCCCACCTCCCACACTTTCTATTCCCTTCATATCCCCTTTCTAGCTTACTGACCTCTCCTACTGAGTGCTATTCCTACACACATAGAAGTCCACATATGAGAGAGAACATGTGATGTTTGGCTTTCTGGGCCTGAGTTACCTCACTAAGTATAGTCCTTTCTAGATCCATTCATTTTCCTGAAAATTTCATAATTTCTTTTTCTTTACCGCTGAGTAGAACTCCATTGTATAAATGTGCCACATCTCCATTATCCACTCATCAGTTGAGGTACATGTAGGCTGGTTCCATTTCCTTGCTATTGTGCATAGAGCAGCAATAAACATGGTTGAGCAATTAATTATCTCTAAGGTAGTGAGATGAGTCCTTAGGGTATATGTTTTGGAGTTTTATAGCTGGGTCATGTGGTAAATATATTTTTAGCTGTCTCAGGAACTTCCCTGTTGAATTCCACAATGACTGGACCAGAATGCATTCCCACCAATAGTGTAGAAGGGTTCCTCTTTTTCTGTACTCTTAGCAGTATTGATTGTGATTTGTTTTCAGGATGGTAGCCATTCTGACAGGAGTGAGATGGAATCTCAATGTGGTTTTAATTTGCATTTCCCTCATGGCTAGGGATGTAGAACCTTTTCTTAGATGCTTATATGCCATCTGTATTTCTTCTTCCTCTTCTCCTCCTCCTCCTCCTCCTCCTCCCCCCTCTTCCTCCCCCCTCCTCTTCCCCCTCCTCCTCCTCCTCCTTCTTTTTGAGTAAGGGTCTCGCTCTAGCCCAGGCTAAACTCTAATTCATTATGTAGTCTCAGGGTGACTCTCAGTGATCCTCCTACCTCAGCCTCCGGAGTGCTGGGATTAAAGGTGTGTGCTACCAAACTGGCTGTATTTCTTCTTTTGAGAACTCCCTATTTAGTTCCATAGACCATTTTATTAAATTTAGTTTTTTATTGACTTCCACAATTTTAGACAATAACCCATGGCCTCCCCCCACTTTCTTCTTTGTAACTCTACTTTTCATCATACCTCTTTCTCCTCTCAACCAGTCTTTCTTTTATTTTGATGTCATCATCTTTTCCTCCTATTATGATGGTCTTGTGTAGGTAGTGTTAGGCACTGAGAGGTCATGGATATCCAGGCAATTTTGTGCCTGGTGGAACATGTTGTAAGGAGTCCCACCCTTCCTTTGGCCCTTACATTCTTTCCACCACCTCTTCCACAATGGACCTTGAGTATTGGAAGGTGTGATAGAGATGTTTCAGTGCTGAGTACTCCTCTGTCATTTCTTCTCAGCACCATGGTGCCTTCTGAGTCAACCCAAGTTCACTGCCATCTGCAAAGACAAGCGTCTCTAACCCAAAGTGAGAGTAGCATTAATATATTGTTATGAACATGAATACAAGTTCTTACCAGGCACTTTGGTAAACATAGTATATATGTATAACCAGACACCAGCAGAAATTAAACCACTAAGGCTCATGACTACTCCTGTTGTAGGTTTTCAGTAGCAGGAATATATTCTTTCCCATAGAGCAGGCTTCTATTCCAATTAGACAGCAGTGGTTTTTCCCCATAACAGACATGCCACTATTGCACCCATTGGATCATTTGGCATGGCTGGCCAAATTTAAGGCTTGCAGTGTCCATTGTTGAGTATCTCCACTGGTGATCTCTCTCTCTTCCGTTGAATTGCCCATAGCATGTTTTTTTCCAGTTTTCTATCAGCTGTTCTACATGTGGGAGGTTTTCAGTTCAACTCCACCAGAATTTCTCAGTGACCTTGCAGCCCAAGTATGTGGAGTTTTCAGCAATAGGGTCTTACCATCTATTTCTGGTGGGAAACCAAGGGCTTCAGCAATGGCCTATAACGTTTTGGGGGCATTAGTGACCTCCCTGGCCATCAACTCATTGGAAGGTACCCCATCCATGGCACTGAAAATTTTCTAGTAACATTCTATGGCTTCTGAGTATTCCATTGTCCAATAACGTAGGTTTCCATATGCCTTATGTGTATGTCCTCTTAGATTTTGATTATCCTTCTCTCCATCTTTCCTTTACTCAGTCTCTTCTTCTGACCTCACTAAGGCCTTTTCACCCATCAATCTCTTCTTCTATTTACATATATAAGTACTATCCTATCAAGTCCCCTCCTCCCACTTTCTCTATGCCTTTTATATCCCCTTTCAAGCTTACTGATCTCTGCTATTTGGTTTTATTCCTACTCACATAGAAGTCCAATCATTTGTAGCTAGGATCCACATATGAGAGAGAACATGTTATGTTTGGCTTTCTGGGCTTGAGTTACCCACTAAGTATAATCCTTTTCAGATCCATCCATTTTCCTGCAAATTTCATTTTTATTTTTACCACTGAGTAGAACGACATTGTTTAAATGTGCCTCATCTTCATTCTCCACTCATCAGTTGAGGTACATGTAGGCTTGTTCCATTTCCTTGCTATTTTACATAGAACAGCAATAAACATGGTTGAGCAAGTATCTCTAAAGTAGTGAGACAAGTTCTTAGGATATATGCCTCAGAATGGTATAGCTGGGTCATGTGGTAAATCTATTTTTAGCTGTCTCAGGAACCTCCCCACTGAATTTCACAATGACTGGACAAGAATGCATTTCCACCAACAGTGTAGAAGGGTTCCTCTTTTCTGCACTCTTGCCAGCATTTATTATCTTTTTTTTTTTCAGGATGGTAGCCATTCTGACAGGAGTGAGGTGGAATCTCAAAGTAGTTTTAATTTGCATTTCCCTGAAGGATAAGGATATAGGACTTTTTTTTACATGTTTATATGCCATCTTTATTTCTTCTTTTGAGAACTCTGTCTTTAGTTCCATAGCCGTTTTTTTTTTTTTTATTCCCCTGAGGTAGTGTATCACTCTAGCCTAGGCTGACCTGCAATTCACTATGTATTCTTAGGGTGGCCTCGAACTCATGGCAATCCTCCTACCTCTGCCTCCCCAGTACTGAGATTAATGGCGTGCACCACCACGCCTGGCTCCGTAGTCTATTTTTTAATTTGGTTGTTTTATTTCTTATTGTTTGTTTTAGTTCTTTATATATCCTGAATATTAACCTTCTCTTAGATGTATAGCTGGGAAATATTTTCTCCCATTCTGTAGGTTACATCTTTCCTCTATTCACAGTGTCCTTTTCTATAGAAAATTTTTGTAATTTTGTGGGGTCCCAGTGGTTGATCAGTGGTTTTAAAAAAAGTTTTTTTGTTGTTTATTTTTATTTATTTATTTGAGAGCAACAGACAGAGAGAGAAAGAGGCAGAGAGAGAGGAGAGTGGGCGCGCCAGGGCTGCTTAGCCACTGCAGATTTGTGTACCCCCTTGTGCATCTGGCTAACATGGGTCCTGGGGAATTGAGCCTCGAACCAGAGTCCTTAGGCTTTACAGGCAAGCGCTTAACTGCTAAAGCCATCTCTCCAGCCCGATCAATGGTTTTATTTCCTTGAGTAACTTGGGTTATATTCAGAAAGTCTTTGCCAATGACTCTATGTTGAATGTTTTCCCTACTTCTTCCTCTAGCATTTTCATTTCCTACTTCTTCCTCTAGCATTTTCAGAGTTTTGGGTCTGATATTAAGGTATTTAGTCCTTTTGTATTTAATCCTCATGCCATTTTCACAATATTAACTCTTCCAATACAAGAACAAGAAATATCTTTCCATTTTCTAGTGTCTTCTGCAATTTATGTCTTGAGTGCTTTAAAGTTTTCATTGGCGAGATCCTTCATTTCCTTGGTTAGTTTTATTCAAGGTACTTTCCTTTTTCGATTCAATTGTGAATTGGAGTAATTCTCTGATTTCATCCTCTGTGTGTTTGCTGTTAGTATATAGGAAGGCTACTAATTTCTGTGTGTTTATTTTGTATCCTGCTACATTGCTAATATTATTTATCAGCCCTCACAGTTTGCTAGTTGAGTCTTTAGGGTACTTTATGTATAGAATCATATCAACTGCAAATAATAACTTAATCTCTTCCTTTCCAATTTATATTCCTTTTGTGTGTGTTTTTTGCCTTACTGTAATGGCTAATATCTCCAGTACTATATTAAATAAAATTGAGGACAGTGGACACCCTTGTCTTCTTCCTGATTGTAGTGGAAAAACTTCCAGTTTTTCCCCATTTAGCATTATGTTAGCTGTAGGCTTGTCATAAATAGCCTTTATTATGTTGGTAAATGTTCCTTTTATTCCAAGTTTCTCTAGAACTCTTATCATGAAGGGATATTGGATTTTGTCAAATGCTTTTTTCTTTCTTTCTTTTTTTTCTTTTTCTTTTATTTGGTTTTCCAAGGTAGGGTCTCACTCTAGCTAAGGCTGATCTGGAATTCATTCTGTAGTCTCAGGGTGGCCTTGAACTCACAGCAATCCTCCTACCTCTGCCTTCTGAGTGCTAGGATTAAAGGTGTGTGCCACCATGCCCAGCTGTCAAATGCTTTTTCTGCATCAAATGATATGATCATGTGATTTTTGTCCTTAAGTCTATTTATATATTGTATTACATTTATTGATTTGCATATGTTGAACCACCCCTGCATCTCTAGCATAAAGCCTACTTGGTTGGAGTGAATGATCTTTCTGATATAGTATTGTATTCTCTTTGCCAATATTTTGTTGATAATTTTTGCATCTATGTTCATGAGGGAGATTGGTCTGTAATTTTCTTTTTTTGTCCTATCTTTGTCTGGTTTTGGTAATCAGGAGTATTTTTTTTTAAAGGATTCATTCATTTTCTACTTTATGGATCATTTTGGGATCCATTTGTGTTAGTTCTTCCCAGAAGGCCTGGTAAAATTCACCAGTGAATCCATCTGGGCCTGGACTGTTTTTAGTTGGCAGAATTTTTATGATTGCTTGGATCTCCATATTTGTTATAGGTCTATTTGTTTATCTCATCTTGATTTAATTTTGGTACATCATATAAATCAAGGAAATAATTCATTTCTTTCAGATTTTCAAACTTAGTAGAGTATATGTTTTTATAGTATGTTCCTATGATTTTTTGAATTTCTCTGGCATCTGTTGTGATGGTCCCCTTTTCATCTCTAATTTTATTAATTTGTGTCTCTTCTCTCTTTCTTTTTGTCAGATTTGCTAAGAGTTTATCAATCTTGTTTATCCTTTCAAATAACCAACTCTTGTTTCATTGATTGTTTGGATTTTATTTTGTTTCTATTTCACTAATTTCTGCTATGCAGTTCTATGTGCAGTGAAGTGTATTAATTCCTCATTATACAGAATCATCTATGTTTGCTTTCAAGTAGCCTAAATGCTTTTAGAGATGTTTGATCTATGTTCAACACTATGCCATTCCATGTAAGTAATGCTCTAAAAGCCTAAGGCATGGGTTTTGACCTTAATATATTTTACTTATTTATGTGTCTTTGGCTTTTTTTAGGCAAGATCTCATGTACCCTAGTCAAGCCACAGACTCACTATGTGGCTGAAGGTGACCTCAAACTCCTGATTATCTTGTCTCTACTTCCCACAGGTGCTGGGATTACAAGTGTGTGCTAGTATTTTATTCCTTAGAAATGGTTAGAGAGTGGATGTTAAATAATATCACCACAAAATGACATGAGGTAACACATATATTAATTAGCTAGGTTAACATTAGGTACAGATGCTTTAAAATATGCTATGCATGATAAATACACAAATTTTGTTTTCTTTTGAGACAGGGCCCAGATGGCCTTGAACTCTGGATGATGAAACAAAAAGCTTTATAATTTAGGGAATAGCAATAACAAACTAGTAAAATTATTAAAGGCAGCATTTCAAAACTCTTAAATATTAACCAGGAGTACACAATCAGGTGGAAAGTAAGAAACACTGGGATCTTTTAACCGGAGGTTGATCCTACTTCTTCTTCCAACCTGCCTAACTCTATGGTGCAGTATCTATGAAACCACTGCCCTTGCTACTAACTTGGTTTGGAGTTCTTTTGAAGTCCAAATGGCCAGGGCCATTGTTAGAATACTCATAACATGTCAAAAGAAATAAAATGCTAATATTATAACTCTCTGGTACATACCTGCAATCCTAGGAACTTAGAAGCTGAAGCAGTAAGACACGAGCTTGAGGCCAACCTGGGGTACATGGTGAGTTTGCGGCTAGCTACATAGCATAGTCTTGCAGTCAGCTTCATGTTTCTGGGATAAACATCCAACCAGACACATATTATGGGGGGAAAGGGGTTTATTTCAGGCTTAAAATGTCCAGGGTAACACCTTCAATGACAGAAGAAGCTGGCTCCCTTTCATAGATCCAAACAGAGAGATAGCATCAATAGGCAGCACCATAAAAACCACAAACAGCCAGAGCTCAAATTACTTTGAATACACCCAGTAAGGTTGGACTCAAGATCTACCCCCACACAAACCTTAGGGCTGGAATCAAAGATCTGCCTCAAGTGACACTTCCCCCAACTGGATTACTGGAAAGCCAAATTACAAGCCAAATTCTTAGTCAAAACACCCAAGTCTATGGGGCTATACATTTTCAAACTACCACACATAGACATAGAAAATATTTTCAAGTGGTACAACAATGTTTGGAGTTTGTCATGCTGGGTTTTGATTTTATTTTGGTCTGGTCTTGCATACTATGTTCTCATTCCTCCCTTTTGCAGTGGGAATTCTTACTATGTACCTTTGCATGTTTTAAATATATAACTTGCCTTTTTAATGTTTAGAATTTGCCCAAGTATCAGAAGAAACCCTGTACTTACAGTTTTGAACAGAGTTGGAATTTTTAAAGACTATAGGTAATTTTGAAATTGGACAGAATGAATTTTGATGTTCATGAATGAGCCTATGGGGATAAGGGTGGAATGTTACAAGTGATATATTTGAGTGTAAACTTGACAAAGAGTAATTTGTGATGATCAATCTTAGTTGTTGATATGAAAAGATTTAGAATAATGATAAAAAATATTTCTGGGCATGTCTGTGAGGGATTTTCTAGAAGTGATTAAGTTGGGAGGACTTATCCTAAAACCAGGCCATGCCATTGCATGGGCTAGGGATACTAGAGAAAGCTAGTTGAGCACCAGCATTCACTGACTTGGTGGGTCACAAAAAAGACATAAAGGCAGAAAACAGATGAGTTGAAAAGAAGAGCCTCATGTGAATGAGACAGGAAAGGATGATTGGAGTGAATATGATCAAAATATACATTTATAAATTGATCAATAAATTAATTAAAAAATAAATAAAATACCCTGGAATAAACCTACCCAAGGAAGTGAGACACCTACAATGAAAACTTAAATATACTGAAGGAAAGTGTAAAGCACATTAAAAAATGGAAAGATTTCTCATTTTAATGGATTGGAAGAAGTAATTTGGTAAAAATGACTGTCCTACCAAAAGTATAAATTCAAAACTATAAATTCAGTGCAGTCCCCATCAAGAATCCACCATTCTTCATGGAAATATAAAAATATTCAATCTTAAAATTCATATGGAAGCACAAAAGACCCCAAAGCAAATAATGCAGAAAAAGAATGATGCTGGTGGCAACACCATACCCAACTCAAGTTATACTATATATATAGTATATACATATATATACTATATACTTTGGAGCCATAGTAACAAAAACAGCATGGCTTGGACACAAAACAGAGACATAGATCAAGGTAATAGAGTAGAGAACCAGATATAAGCCCACACAGCCCACTGTGAAGCCACATGTTTTTTTGTTTTTTTGACAAGGAAGCCCAAATTCCACACTGGAGAAAAGTCAGCCTCTTCAAAACATGGTGCTGGGAAAACTGGATATCCATACACAGAAGAATGAAACTAGATAGTTATCTCTCATCCTGTAAAAATAATCAACTCCAAATATATCCAAGATCTTATCATGAGGCCTGAAACTCTGAAGCTGATAGAAGAAAAACTAGGTATAATATTTCAAGATGTATGATCAGGTAAGGCCTTTATGAATAGGATTCCAGTCATTCAGGAAATAAGGCCAGCTGCACATATTATAGAGAATTAATACAAAGAACTCAGAAAACTAAATATAAAAAAAAAAAAACACCAACCCAATTGAAAGTGAGCTAAGGAACTCAACAGAGAGTTCTCAAAGAAGAAATACAGCCAGGCATTGTGGTGCATGTCTTTAATTCCAGCACTTGAGAGGCAGAGGTAGGAGTATCACTGTGAGTTCAAGGGTACCCTGAGACTACATAGTGAATTCCAGGTCAGCCTGAGCTAGAGCAAGACCATATCTCAAAAAATGAAAACAGCTGGGCGTGGTGGCGCACACCTTTAATCCCAGCACTCGGGAGGCAGAGGTAGGAGAATCACCGTGAGTTCAAGGCCACCCTGAGACTACAGAGTTAATTCCAGGTCAGCCTGGATCAGAGTGAGATCCTACCTCGAAAAACCAAAAAAAAAAAAAAAAACCCAAAAAACCAAACAAACCCCCAAAAATATAAATACAAATGACTAATACATATTTTAAAAATTGTCCATCCATAAGAAAAATGCAAATTAAAATCACTTTGATATTCCACCTCTATCCTTTCAGAATGGCTATCAAGAAAACAAATGACAGTATATGCTGGAAATGTAAACTGGTATAACCACTATGGAAATCAGTGTGAAGATTTTCAAAAACTAAAATAGAACAACCATATGACCAATCTATACCCACTCCTAGGCATATATTCAAAGAACTCTACATCTAATACAGGATACTTGAAAATCCATGTTCATTGCTGTTCTACTCATGATATCAAGGAAATGGAATCAGATTAGATCTCTATCAACTGATGAATGGATAATAAAAATGTGGTATATATTCACTCCAACCAGAATGGCTAACATCAGGAAAACAAACAATAACAAATATTGGTGAGGATGTATGGGAGGTGGAGACTTTATTACCTCTGGTGGGAGTATAAACTCCCATACTAGAGCAACTATATAAACTAGTAAGGAGGTTCCTGAAAAAAACTAAAAACAGAATTACCATATGATCCAGCTCAACCACTCCTCAGTATATAAGTAAGAGTTCTATTAGCATACCACAGATATATTTGTGCATTCATATTTATTGCTTTGCTAGTCAATATATCAAAGATGTGGAACTAGTCTAAATGTCAATCAAAAGATGAGTGGATAAAGAAAATATAGCATATATACACAATGGAATTTTATTCAGCCATAACCAATAATAATTTCCTGAAATATTTTCAGGCAAATGTAAGGAACTGGAAGTCATTATGTTAAATGTAGCTAGCCAGACTCAGAAAGACAAATATCAAATATTTTCTTTCATATAAATATATATATTTTTCTAGATTTACATGTATACATAGACATGAATATATGTGAATCTATTTGTAGGACATAAAATTAGTAGGACTATGAGAGTCACCCCTTAATTAAGTTTTTGATAATCAAGAGGTCTAAATGGGAGAGAGAAACAAGAGTGGGTAATGGAATATATATATATTTAATGATATATATATATCATTAAAGCAGAAGGGAGGTTAATGTATTGGGGGAGTGAGGAAAGGGCACCAGTAAGAATGGAGTGGGGATTACTGGGCAAATAAGAAAAAAAGTATAATTATAAACAATTCACTACTAAATGATGAATGGGTCAATGAAGAAATCAAGAAGTAAATAAAAAAAATTCATAGAGTCAAATGATAATGAGAACACAACATACCAAAACCTCTGGGACATGATGAAAGCAGTAATAACAGGGAAATTTATAACTTTAAGTGCCTATATTAAGAAATTAGAAAGGTCTCAAGTAAATGACCTAATACTTCACCTTAAAGCCTTAGCAAAAGAAGAACAAGGCAAACCAAAAATCAGTAGACAGGAAGAAATAATAAAGATTAGGGCAGAAGTTAATGAAATAGAAACCAAAACAACAATCCAAAGAATCAATGAAACAAAGAGTTGGTTCTTTGAAAGGATAAACAAGATTGATAAACCCTTAGAAAATCTGACCAAAAGAAAGAGAAAAGACACACAAATTAATAAAATTAGAGACAAAAAAGGCAACATCACAACATATACCAGAGAAATTAAAAAAAACATAGGGACATACTATAAAACCATATATTTCACAAAGTATGAAAATCTGGAAGAACTGGATGATTTCCTTGATTTATATGACCTACCTCAATTAAATCAAGATGAGATTAATCACTTAAATAGACCTATAACAAGTATGGAGATCCAAGCAGTTATCAGAAATCTCCCAACCAAAAAAGTCCAGGCCCAGATGGATTCACTGGTGAATTTTACCAGACCTTCAGGGAACAACTAACACCATTGCTTCTTAAGCTTTTCCAGGAAATAGAAAAAGAAGGAACCGTACCAAACTCCTTCTATGAAGCCAGCATCACCCTGATACCAAAACCAGGCGAAGATAGAACAAAAAAAGAAAATTACAGACCAATCTCCCTCATGAATATAGATGCACAAATTCTCAACAAAATATTGGCAAACAGAATACAAGAATATATAAGAAAGATCATTCACCACAACCAAGTAGGCTTTACCCCAGTGATGCCGGAATGGTTCAACATATTCAAATCAATAAATATAATACATTATATAAGTGGACTGAAGAACAAAAATCACATGATCATCTCATTAGATGCAGACAAAGCACTTAACAAAATCCAACATCCCTTGATAATAAAGTCCTACAGAGACTGGGAATAGAAAGAACATATCTCAACAAAATAAAGGCTATTTATGACAAGCCTACAGCCAACATATTATTAAATGGGGAAAACTTGGAAGCTTTTCCACTAAAATCAGGAACAAGACAAGGGTGTCCACTGTCCCCACTTTTATTTAACATAGTACTGGAAGTCTTAGCCATAGCAATAAGGCAAGAGATGCACATAAAGGGGATACAAGTTGGAAAGGAAGGTAGTAAATTATCATTATTTGCAGATGACATGATTCTAAACATAAAGGACCCTAAAGATTGTATTAGCAAACTTTTAGAGCTGAAAATTGATTCTTCTCTCTCTCCATGCACAAAAATCAAGTTCAAATGGATTGAAGACACCAACATCAGACCTGAAACCTGAAACTGCTAGAGAAAAAAAATAGGAGAAACCCTTCAACATAATTGGTCTTGGGAAAGACTTTCTGAATATAACTCCAATTGCTCACACAATAAAACAACAGATTAACCACTAGGACTTCATGAAATTACAAAGATATTGTACAGCAAAGGATTCTGTGAATAAAGCAAAGAGGCAACCTACAGAATGGGAAAAATCTTTGCCAGCTGTACATCTGATAGAGGATTAATATCTAGGACATCCAAAGAACTCAAAAATTTTAATAATAACAAATCAAACAACCCAAGTAAAAATGGGCTTTGGAACTAAATAGAGAGTTCTCAAAAGAAGAAATACAGATGGCATATAAGCTTCTACAAAATGTTCTACATCCTTAGTTATCAGGGAAATGCAGATTAAAAGTATGTTGACAGTCCATTTCACCCCTGCCAGATTGGGTACCATCATGAAAACAAATGACCATAAATGCTGGCGAGGATGTGGAAGAAGAGGAACCCTTCTAAACTGTTGGCGGGAATGCAACCTGGTTCAGACATTGTGAAATACAGTGTGGTGGTTCCTAAGACAGCTAAAAACAGATCCACCATATGACTCAGCTATAGTACTCCTTGGCATATATCCTAAGGGCTCATCTCATTAACTTAGAGATACTTGTTCAACCATGTTTATTGCTGCTCAACTCACAATAGCTGGGAAATGGAACCAGCCTAGATGCCCCTCAACTGATGAGTGGATAATGAAGATATGGCACATTTATACAATGGAGTTCTATTCAGTGGTAAAGAAAATTGAAGTTATGAAATTTGTAGGAAAATGGATGGATCTGGAAAGGATTATACTAAGTGAGGTAACCCAGGCCCAGAAAGCCAAGTGCCACATGTTCTCCCTCATATGTGGATCCTAGCTATAGATGATTGGACTTCTGTGTGACTAGGAAGAAAACTCAGTAGCAAAGACCAGTAAGCTAGAAAAGAGATATAAAGGGAAGAGAAAGGAAGGGAGGGGGTACTTAATTGTATATATGTAAGTAGAAGAATAGATTAATGGGGTTTAAAGGCCCAAAGTGAGGTCAGGGGAAGAGATTGAGTAAAGGAAAGGTGGAGGGGAGGCTAATCAAAATCCAAAAAGATATAAATAAATCATATGGAAACCTACTTCTTTGGACAATGGAACACTCAGGAGCCATATATTGTTTCTAAAACATTTGCAGTCCCAGGGATGGGACACCTTCCAGTGAGTTGTTGGCCAGGGAGGTCTCTGATGCCCCCAAAACATTCCAGGCCATTGCCAAGGCCCTTTGTATCCCACCAGGAATAGACGATTAGACACTATTGCTGTAGACTCCACATAGTTGGGCTGCAAGTTTACTGAGAAATACTGCTGGAATTTAGCTGATAACCTCCTTCATGTAGACCAGCTGACAAAAATCTGGAAGTAGCCATTCTAGATGCAGTTCAATGGGAGAGAGAGAAATCACCAGTCAAGATACTCAACAGTTGACACTGCAAACCTTTTATTTTGCCAGCCAGGCCAAATGAGCCAACAGGTACAATAGTGACACATCTGTCATGGTTGAAACCAACTGCCCTCTAATTGGACTGGAGGCCTGCTCCATGGGAGGGAATACATCCTTGATACTGAAAACCTAAAAAAGGGGTAGTCGTGAGCCCTAGCAGTGTAACGTCTGCTGCTCATCAAACTGCCCAGTAAGCATTTCTCTTAATGTTCATACCCATATATTAATGCTTCTCCCACTTTTTGTAGAGAACCTTCTCTTTTCAGATGGCAGTGACATTGGGATGACTCAGAAGGTAACATGGTGCTGAGAAGAAGTGACAGAGGAGTGCTCAGCACTGAAATAGCTCAGTCACACCTTCCATGGCTGAGGGTCCATTGTGGAAGAGGTGGCAAAACGAATGTAAGAGCCAAAGGAAGGGTAGGACTCTTTACAACGTGCTCCTCCAAACACAAAATGGCCTGAATATGCATGACCTCACAGTGCCTGACATTATCTACACAAGACCATCATAATAAGAGGAAAAGATCATGACATCAAAATAAAAGGGAGACTGATTGAGAGCAGGAAGGGATATGATGGAGAATGGAGTTTCAAAGGGGAAAAAAGTGGGGGAAGGAGGGCATTACCATGGGGCATTGTTCATAATCATGTAATTTGTTAATAAAAAAGTAAAGAAATGAAAAAAGAGAAATGTATAATTATATGTGAATATGAAAAGGTCACAATGAAATCTTTTTCTTTGTATTATATAATAATAATAAACAGTATTAAGAAAACAATGAGAGAACTGTGCATGTACCTCATTTGTTTGTTTGTTTTGTTTTTGTTTTTCGAGATAGGGTTTCACTCTAGCCCAGGCTGACCTGGAATTCACTATGGAGTCTCAGGGTGGCCTCGAACTCACAGTGATCCTCCTACCTCTGCCTCCCAAGTGCTGGGATTAAAGGCATGCGCCACCACACCCGGCATCATTTGTAGTTGATTATCTATCATACAAAAGGCCCTGGGTCAAATCCCAGAACTACAAAAACAAAAACAAAAAACACACAAAAAGGCTGGAGAGATGGCTTAGTGGTTTAAGGTGCTTGCCTGTAATCCTAGCAACTTAAGTTGATTCTCCAGATGCACAAAATGACACATGCATCTGGTGTGCCTATTCTCTCAGCCTCTCTCTCTTCTATTTCTGCTTACAAATATAAAAAAAAAACCTAAGTCTGGGCTGAGGAAATGGCTTAGTGGTTAAGGCATTTGTCTGAGAAGCCTAAGGACCCCAGTTCAATTCCCCAGGACCCACGTAAGCCAGATGCACAAGGGGCACATGCATCTGGAGTTCATTTTCAGTGGCTAGAGGCCCTAGCGTGTTGTGCGCATTCTCTCTTTTTCTCTGCTTACTACCTACCCCCTCTCTCAAATAAGTAAATAAAATATCTGATACATCTCATCCAGAAAATGAAAGAACTCTCAAACGAGCTGTCAATAAAACAAATAAAATTAGGTAGATTTTTGGAATAGAGATTTCTCCAAAGACAAAGGAGTGGCAAGTAAGCTCATGTAAAGATGCTCTAGGGCAGTGTGAGATAACACTTCACAATCAATAGGAATTACAATAAAGCACACAATAATATATGTTGATTAGACTATGGAAAAACTAGAGCCCTCAGGCACTGCATTCTAGAATATAAAGGAATGTTAAACAGTCATGAGCAGTTTGGGAAACAATTTAGCATTTCTTCCAAATAATAAACATCCAGGTACCAATGACCTAGCAATATTACCAGGAAAGATTAAAATGGTAAGGTCTTCTGGTCAATGAACATATCTTTATATTTGGGGAGCATTACCAAGTACATGCAAAGTTACTCATTTACATAAGATCAGATGCTGCCTCCTCACTGAGTTGGTTATTACAAATCTACATTCTCTGGGGCCAGATCGTTGGCTCCATGGTTTTTCTCTGTCACATACAAGCCCAAATAGAGCTAACTATTCATGAAATGATGAACCAAATGAACTCTTCTTTTTTTTTGTAAGTTTATTATCTCAGGTACTTGGTACAATAATAGAAATTCTAAAATGAGTAATATAGTGGCTTGACTCAGATATGCCCCCATAAACTCATGTGTTTCCAATGCTTGGTCCCAAGCTGGTGGCAGTTTAGGAGGTAGAACCTTGCAGGAGGAGGTGTGTTGTTGTGGATGGGCTTTGGGAGGTTATAGCCCAGCTTTCCCCTTGACACAGATCAGCTCACTCGTTTGCTGCCATTTGTCACCAGCTATGGTAAGAAGGAATGTCTGGACTCTGCTTATGCCTTCTTTTGCCATCATGAAGCTATGCCTTGAGACTGTATTCCAAAATAAACTCTTTACTCCCATCAGCTGCTTTTGGTGTTTTGTCTTAGTAACATGAAGATAACTATGGCAAATAATAAAAAATAATAGAATAACATAAAACTGATGAACACACTACTAAACACAAGTTTATGTAGCAACAATATGTTTGTTCCTTGAAGTATAACCTTAAAACAGAAATTATTTCCAAAAACTATAACATTCATATTCAATCCCCAAATATTTTTATGACAGCATCTAGAGATCACTGAGTATTCTCTCACAATATGGAAAGTGGTGGGCTTGCTTCCTACCTAGACCATTTTGAGAAATGAAAAGAAAATGGATGTACATTTTAAATATTTTAAGCTTTGAGTAGTTTGGCATGTTATGTTAGAATGATACATGTCACTGTACATTAATGCTTATTTTATTGTTATAAACAATGCCTGAGCTAGGATCAGACTTAGAGATTCAACTTTCAGAGGATAAAAATTAAATCCCATAGGAGTTAGTTCAAAATCAAAGATTAGTTAGGTCTACATTTTATGTGAGGACCATGCTCATGAATGTCCTGAACAACTCAATGTAGGCATAATTCTAATAAAAAGTACAAGGAATTTATTTGTAAATACTAAATGAGTTGTGGCAATAGCATAACCCAGTGTATCTGTCACATTCCTGCTTATTTTGAATTATGTTATTTTTGATTCTTTGAACAATTTCAAAAGTTGCAAATAGACACACTATTTTGTCTTTTACCAGCTCAGCTTTCCATAGTTAAAACTTCTGTAACGTGTAATCCAATGGGAACAAGTGAGAAATTGCTCTTCAATTTCATATCATCTGCTTTTCATTAATACTGGATATCTTTTTGTTACCTGAACATTGCATGCTTCTTCTGGCCAAAGTACCTTTGCATATGCTCTTTTTTGAAATTTGAACGAAAGATATATAGAGATATATGGATATAACTCCCTATATAGATATAGAGAGAATGGGCATGTCAGGGTCTCCATCTACTGCATATAAACTCCAGATGCATGCATTTGGCTTATGTTGGTACAGGGTATATTGAACCTGAGTCCTTAGGCTTTGCAGACAAGCATGTTAACTGCTAAGCCATCTCTCCAGCCCATGCATATGGTCTTTCTTGGGATTCCCTCACTTCTTTCCCAAACTTCTTCATCTAGGTAAATTCTACTCATTCTTAGGGTGGTAGTTCCAGAATCAGGCCAAATTTCTTAGTGATTTTCATAGAAGTATGTGACTTTCCTTAGGGTTCTTATTTTAGTTTCAAATTTTACATTCAGAATCAAAGTGCCTTCATGATTTATGAGGAGTCCTATTTTGCTAATCATGCCATCCTCAGTACCTATAATGGTTGCTGGCATGCAGGAAGTACTCCTCAGCAACTTCTTCAATGATTAAAATTAGCAAAGGTCCAGGCTGGAGAGATGGCGTAGCAGTTAAGGCACTTGCCTGCAAAGCCTAGACACAGGTTCTACTACCCAGGGCCCACGTAAGCCCAGTGCACAAGGGGGTGCATGTGTCTGGAGTTTGTTTGCTGTGGCTGTACACACTGGTGTGCCTATTCTCTCTCCTCTCTCTCTCTCTCTGACTCTTTCTCTCTGTCAAATAAATAAATAAGAAAACATGCTAAAAAGTGTCTAATCCAAATGAGCAAAAATGCATAGTCGATTCAGTAAATTCTAACTTAGCCATAGCTGCCCAGATAATAAACTAACTAGTGATTTTTTTTTGAGGTAGGTTCTCACTGTAGCTCAGGCTTACTTGGAACTCACTCTGTAGTCCCAGGTGATGCTCCTACCTCTGTTTTCCAAGTGTTGGGATTAACGGTGTGTACCACCATGCCTTTGCTTGCATTTTTAAATTGAAGGGAAGGGTCTTCTAATATAATTGGTAGTGTTTATTGGACATTTTAAACATGTACTAGCTAGTATTTTAAATGTTTTATATGCTTATTTCAATCCCTCAAATCCTATGAAATGGGTACCATAATTCCATTTCACAGGTAGGGAAATTGAGGTAAGTCTTCTTAGCAAGGGAAGAAATATGGTTCCTTAGGCTTCACAGGCAAGTGCCTTACTGCTAATCCATCTCTCCAGCCCTTGTCTGAATTTTAAATTCAATTAAGTTGTAAAGCCAGGATTAGAACCCAGGTATTTTGATTAATAATTTGTAGCTCTAACTACCTCACTCTACCAATGATTATTAACTTAATTCTAATAAAAGATCTTTAATGATTTCTAATTTTATTTTTAGAATAACATCTTTATCTGAAGATCACAGTCTTGGGTTGGAGAGATAGCCCAGTGGTTAAAGGTGCTTGCTTCAAGCCTGTTGGCTTGGGTTCAATTCCCCAACACCTACATAAATCCAGATGCACAAAGTGGCATATGCATCTGAAGTTCATTTTCAGTGGCAAAAGACCTTGGCATAACCATACTCCCTTTCTCTTAAAAACAAAACAAACAAACAAACAAACAAACAACAAAAAAAAAACAGTCTCTTTGAGGCACAAGTTTGCTAATTTTCTTTTGAAATCTAATAAAAGAAAAATCTTTGGGGGAAGCAGTGGAGTGATCTTTAAGAACCAAAATAAGGGCTGGAGGGATGGCTTAGCGGTTAAGTGCTTGCCTGTGAAGCCTAAGGACCCTGGTTCGAGGCTCGGTTCCCCAGGTCCCACGTTAGCCAGATGCACAAGGGGGCGCACGCGTCTGGAGTTCGTTTGCAGAGGCTGGAAGCCCTGGCGCGCCCATTCTCTCTCTCTCCCTCTATCTGTCTTTCTCTCTGTGTCTGTCGCTCTCAAATAAATAAATAAATAAAATTTTAAAAAAAGAACCAAAATAAGAACTATTAAGAAAATGCCTGTCTTTATCTAATAAGTAATAGCAATTATTAAGTATGACTTGATAGTCCATTGGCAAGTGTGATCTTCCATCTTCATGACAAGCCATCAGAATGAGAGTTTCATCATTAGGGTCTTTATGTGCATGTGTGTTGTGATGGGGATCAAACTGAAGTTCATGTGCATGCTAGGCAAACAATCACTGAGCTACATCCTCAGTTTTACACTTCTTATTTTCATTTTTTGGACTGAGACTCTTGGATACAGAAATTGAAGTTATTCATCCAAAGTCACACAGCTAGTTAAGTGATGGATGCAAGCTTGTTTTGAACCAATTCTAAAATAGGAGGAAGAGTTGAAAGCAATATATTGGCTATTGTGAGTGACATTTTGTGACAATTACTCTATCATTACAATGAATGAAGGTTTGTCTTCTCAGGTTCTTAGAGATAGTAGCAATTTGGTTACTTTATATGTGATTATTCATCTTCAACTGACCACCAGCAGCCAGGTGTGATGGTGCACACTTGTAATCTCAGTACTTGGGAAACAGAGGCAGGAGAATCATAAGTTCCAGGCCTGCCTGGGCTACATAATGGTATTCTCTCAAAACAAAATAGACACACTCACACACACACTATCTTTTGATGTTAGTATATTTAAACTATTAAATTATACTTATATGTTTAATATGTGGACTCCTAGAGGACAAACTGTGTTTTATGCTTAAATTCTGTTTCCTTAGAATTTGCACAATATTCAACATATCCAGTTATTTGTTGACTAACATAAAATACCAGTATTAATATTTATCAACATATATGTGATACGGCATATGTAGTCTATGTGGTTTATATTTGAAATGTCTTCGATTAGAAACATGGGCTTGTTGCTAGGCATGGTGGCACATAACTTTAATCCCAGTACTCGGGAGGCAGAGGTAGAGGATCATCATAAGTTCAAGGCCACCCTGAGACTAGATAGTGATAGTGAATTCCAGGTTAGTCCAGGATAGAGTGAGATCCTACCTCGAACCCCCCCACCTCAAAAAAAGGAAAAGGAAAGAAACATGATTGTGATGGAATACACATAAGACTTTACTAATTTTAGTAGAGAGCTTTTATTTATTTATTTTGAGGTAGAGTCTTGCTCTAGCTCAGGCTGACCTGGAATTCACTATGTAGTCTCAGGTAGGCCGTGAACTCACAGCGATCCTCCCACTGCTGCTTCCCAAGATTAAAGGCATGCCCGGGCAGTGGGGAGCTTCTGGTTATGTATTCGTGAAGAAGTGTACTGGAACTTTCTGTCTCAAGTTTCTTATATGTAAATTATGGAAGACACCTCATTTGTAGGGTTGTTGTGAGAAGTTGTAATTCATGTAAAGTAGCTGTCATAATAGTAGGAGATAAATGATAGTTATTACTTGCATTATTGAAGAAGAGGTAGACTAAGAGAATCCATTATGAGTGGGGAAAATGTTTTAGGGGATTTATGCTCTTAATACAGTAATTCCAAGTCTGTACAACTTCTGGAATCCTATGCAAAATTTTGAATAAATTCATTTTTGTGGACAAGGCTCATTGATATAATTAATGGTCAAGGTGGTATGTGTGAAGTATAATGACTATCCCTCCAATTACTTTAAAATAGAGAACTATATTAAAACAGTGCTATAATTGCTTGTCATGATTTCAATCTGAAATATCCTCCAAAGGCTGTGTTAAAGGCTTGGTTCTTAGCTGATGGGCTTTTGGGAAGTGGCTGGATCTCAAGGACTAATAAAGTAGATTGATGGGCTTCTGAATTCATGAAATTATTGGGAGGTTATGGAAACTAGGAGGTAGAGCCTATTTAGAGGAAGTAGGTCACTGGCGGTATGTGCCCTGGAAGAATATATCAGCCTCTTCTGCATCTCTGCTTCTTGATTGCCATGAGGTAAGCAGAACTGGTCTGTCTCACTTTCTCTACTATGATGGCCTGCCTCAACAAAGGCCCATGACAATAGGGGCAAGTGACCATGGACTGAAATTTCTATAACTATGAGCCTTTCTTCTTTAAGTTGTTTTCTCTTAGGTGTTTTGTGACAGAGTAAAAATATTGACTAACACATCATTCCTTCCCCAAATTTGGTCCATCAAAAGCTAAAACCCGGGGCTGGAGAGATGGCTCAGTGGCTAAGGTACTTTCCTGTAAAGCCTAATGACCACGGTTCGATTCCCTAGTACCCATGTAAAGCCAGATCCACAAAGTAGCACATGCATCTGGAGTTCATTTGCAGTGGCTGGAGGCCCTAGCCTACTCATTTTTTTCTGAATGTATCTATTCTATCACTCTGTTTTCAATCAAGTAAAAATAAGAAAAAAGCTAAAAGCCAAGACTCAGTTTTGGCCAAGGGGGAAAGAGATGTGAAACTACAGTGAAAAGAATGGGAGGACACACTCATCTCAACTCTGCCACTATTTAAGCTCAAACAGAATCTTCCCTTAAGGCCATTCACTAGTATACACTTCTGAATACTATGCATTGAGAAGAACATGCATCTGGAACATTAGTCACATATGAAAATCCTAGAGATCGGGATACATAAAGCCTTAGGTTGCAGCCAGACACATGCAACTGAGAGTAGTTATGAATATGGCCACATACAGTAATGGTTAACAAAAACAAAACACCAAACAAATAATAATGGTACACTTAAAATATTATGATTTGGCCTTTTTGTAGTTTACTTGCAGATTTTGAGCATGAACTCTTTAGATGATGACCACGTTGTGCCAAAAGGCTGGACATACTTCCTAAAGAAAATATTGAAGGGGGCTGGAGAGGTGGCTTAGCGGTTAAGCGCTTGCCTGTGAAGCCTAAGGACCCCGGTTCGAGGCTCGATTCTCCAGGACCCACGTCAGCCAGATGCACAAAGGGGTGCACGCATCTGGAGTTCATTTGCAGTGGCTGGTGCGCCCATTCTCTCTCTCTCTCTCTCTCTCTCCCTCTTTCTCTGTCCATCGCTCTCAAATAAATAAATTTAAAAAAAATTAAAAAAAGAGAAAATATTGAAGGGTCTGATAATGGGAACTTTAACTGCTTGGCTTTTTTTTTTTTCCAAGGTAGGGGCTCACTCTAGCCCAGGCTGACCTGGAATTCACTATGTAGTCTCAGGTGGCCTCAAACTCTCAGCAATCCACCTCCCAAGTGCTGGGATTAAAGGTGTGCACCACCACACCTAGCCTTGGCTTTTCATTCTCTACCAGTCTTTACCTTTTTAGTACTGAAACACAAACTCTTTTTTATTTAATTTTTTTTCATTTTTATTTATTTATTTATTTGAGTGTGACAGAGAGAGAAAGAGACACACACACACGCAGAAAGAGAGAGAGAGAGAGAGAGAGAGAGAGAGAATGAATGGAAGCGCCAGGGGCCACTACTAACGAACTCCAGATGCATGCATCCCCTTGTGCATCTGGCTAACGTGGGTCCTGGGGAATCGAGCCTCAAACCAGGGTCCTTAGGCTTCACAGGCAAGCACTTAACCGCTAAGCCATCTCTCCAGCCCACAAACTCTTTTAAATCTTTAAAGTAATAGGTTGAGGGTGTGGTCTCAGTCTCTCATAATATATGGTGAAGAGAAAAAAAGATACTATAGTGCACATAAAATAAAGGACTGCACAATCATCTTTTAGTGCTTAATAATCTCTGAATCTCTGAAAATAGTTTAATTTTTTCACTCCTTGTAATTACTTTTTTAGTTTATTGATTTTCTAAATGAAAAGGTTGTACACACAGGTACCCCTCCCCCTTTCCCAATTCTGCTGAGTGTCTTCGGTGGGGTCATAGTTTAATTTTTAAATACTCTGGCTTAGTAAAATAAAAAGTTGGTGGCAAAAGAATTTTCAGGTGAAAAGTCCAACTCTAAAAATGACTGACTTAGAACAATGTTGAAATAGCACAGGTAACATACCATTTAAGCTTGAATTAAAAAAATGACAGTGGGGCAAGAAAAGTATGAATAGTGAGAGAAACCAGCTATGTGGAGCTAGAAATGAAAGGAATTGCTGGCTTGGGTCACTAATTAGATGGGTGAAAATCCTAATTCACTGAGAAGAGATTATGAAATCATCTTGAACAAGGAAGTCTGAAGATGCAGCAGAATGTCCACTCTATAACAGGAAGCACAGATCAGGAACTTGGGAGACATTTGTGGGAATCAAATGGTATTTCAAGTGCTGGAAGTGGATATGTCCCAGTGAGAGGAGGGCCACTCCTTCATACATATTTTTCAGCTTCTTTGAACAATAATATTTAAAACCAAGGAAATGGTTATTGGAATGTGTGTGGGGTACAATGACCTGTGGTTAGCCAGAGCTCCAGGCTTTGATGGACAGCTTAAATTGTCTGGGCATCTGAAAGTAAAGCCATTGTTTTTAAGGCACAACTATCCAAATACTAGGCACAGAGACTGTGGAATACCTGATTAAAGGAAATAGGGGCCATGGGTGAATGGTAAGTAAAATAATGTAGGAATTGCAGAGATTTATGGAAAATTTGACATTTTGGGGTACCAGGCAAATCAATATTTATTACTTTCAACAAACAGCATTTACACTTTGAGGACTACTTCTCCTCTGCAGAACCTATCTGGACCATAAAGTGAAGGATACCATTTGTTTTAAGGTCACTGAAAGTGGGACCAACTGAAAAATGACTCCCCAATTTGAGATGCAAAAGAAACCCAAATACAAAATTCTAGCCCAGTGCTTCTCAAACTTTAACATGTCCACAAATCACATAAGGATCTTCTTAAAATTCAGATTCTGATTGAGCAGAACTGGCAAAGAGCCTGGCATTCAGCATTCCTAGCAAGTTCCCAGACAATAGTTACATTGCTGATCCTATTCAAAGTGTTAGCATGGCTCAAACCTTCTATAGCAATTTGACATCAGTCAGTGCACTTTTACCAACCCTGTAGCAATTCTTTTCTTTTTTCCTATGCTATGTTTGTTTTGAAATGTAACTTTACACGATGAATCTAAATTCATTTGGATTTTTGTTTTACATATCTTTCCATTTCACTTTTTCAGAATTTCCTTTTTGTGTCATAATAATGGTTGTTTGAGACGGACTGTAAGAAAAATTGGGCCCTCACCAGATAGTTTGAGAAACACTGCTCTAGACAATGAAGAACTGTTTATTTAGGTTATAAGTTTAATTAGAAATGGTTTGAATTCTGTTACATATGATTCTAAAGCAGCATTTTAAACTTTTCTTTTATTTATTCCATAAACAATAACAAAACTCAGCTAGTAACATTATGACAGTTTCACCATACATTCAGTCACAAATATTTAAAACTTTTTCAACAAGAACAACAAAACCAGAGGTGTTACAAGAATAATTTACAAGAAAATCTATAAAACAGCAAGAAGCTCACAAATGTTCATTTTCTTTTGCACAAGATCACTACACTCTTTCACAACATGTTTTCTGTTACAAAATTCCCAACAAAAGTGTATTTTTCTTTGTATTGTGGTTTCTAAAACCAGAAACTTTGAAGTAAATATCCTTTTATTAGCACCTAGTGGTGCAGAAAAAGGAAAACTCTCACATACAGACACTTCACAGCACTTTTCTAAGAAAAATATACACTTACAAAATATGTTACAAATTGGCACACTTAAAAATATACAAGATTTTGTAGGCGTTTTAAGAGTGATCCTTAAGCTTTATACTTCAATTGACTCTACAGATTATTTATAAAGCTTAATTCTAAAAGAAAAGGCAAATTATTTCCTAACTTTAAAGTTGCAGTGTCATATGTTAAACAGAAACAGGTTACATTCATAAAAAGGGTCTCTAAATGCTTTTAAATTTTCTTAAATGTTTAAAGGGCTTAGGGAAGAAGAAAAACAGGGATAATCATTTTCTTTAGCACCATGAATCATTAACTTACTAAAGAGGTGCATTCAGTTCTATGGAAACTAAGGACTAGTACATTCAAAACTCTGTAGGCAGCAAACTCTAGTCAGTGCTACAGGTATCCCAGTAGAGCAGCTTAAGATTTCTGTCCTCCTCACTGGGTTAAAAAAAAAAAAAAAAGGCCTCATCTAGCTTTCATTCAAGCCTTTTCTTTTGTGCTGTAAAACCAGGCATCTCTCAAAGAGGCAAAATGATTTGAGATTTCTGTTTTTGGGAGGGGGGGTTGAGACAGAGTTTCACATTATAGTCCAGGCTGACCAGGAACTCTCTCTGTAGCCCAGGTTATCATTAACTTCTCAGCAATCCTCTTGCTGAGGCCTCCTGAGTGCTGGGAATACGAGCACGAGTTATCACGCCCAGCAACTTTTCCTTCCTTCCTTCTTTCTTTTTTTATGGGATGTCCTTCTGAGACATGGAAACTCCTGAGTTTGTTGAGTGGACAAACATCCTTTCCATCTCATATGATGAGTGTTTCTTCAGCATCTTTAGTATTTATTTACCTTACCTATCATTTTTAAAGCCTCTTTCATCCCTTAAGCCTTGTACTAAACCTCTCTCTTAAATTGTCCTTCCCCAATGTTGTACTTCTTAGTTGTGTTTCTCAAACCAAGAGTACATCTCAAGTATCATGTAGCTGCAATAGGAACTCTGCTTCTGACTGTAGCTACTGCTTAATTCTGAGTGAAATATGTGCCTTAAAGGGTAGCCTGAGTACTGTCATCAAAATAATCTCATGCTAGTTGAGGACCCTCAATCTGATGACAGTGTTTCCCAAGTTAAAAATCCTAACTAAAATTTTTTCTCTCTCCTACTTGGGTCTTTGAGAACCTCTATAAAATCCCTGGCCTACATTGTATTGACAAAAATCTCTATTCGTTACTAAAACATTTGATTTTGGTACTAAGCCATCTAAATATAACTATTGGCTTAGAATTTTATGATTAGAAAACAAATCAAAGTTGTATTAGTTTTATTTTATAAAAAGGACTTATTTCTGTAATGATGGGTAGTCATTAAAAAATCCCTAAGTGAAAATTAAAACTCCTTAAATTCAACAACTTCTCAGTAATGTAGGAGAAAACAAACATTTCTAGTTCTAGCAAAAACTAGGACTAGCTAGTCTTCCATTTTCCTCTTCAGCACAGAAACTTAGCTCTTTCTTCCTATCTTGGAATGGTTATGAGAACACCTGTAAATTGAAGATGTGGTGGATCTACACCACAGTGGTTCAATTTAGTAAGAGCAAGCTTGGCTAAGAGGTCCTTGGATATGGTTTTTCTCCTTTAGGCAGTAAACACTAATTCAAATTCACTAAAATGGAAATTCACTAGAACTGCAATACCTCACATGAAAGAACTCAGGATGCTAGCTAGTTGTTTACAGCTTTTAAAGCATCCTTTATGCTTTTCTTTTACCTACACAGACACACACACACACACACACACACACACACACACACACGCACGCACGCACGCACGCACGCACGCACAGATACACAGATACACACACACACACACACACACACACACACACACACACACACACACTCATACCCTCTTCCTCCCACCCCCTTCCTCACACACACAGATGCTTCCTAGTAAGGAAAAAGGTCCAAGAAGGTGAAAGTTTTGTCACGAAAGCCCACCTAGCACCAGGGACTTCAGGGAAATGACTGAAGAATTGATGATTAAAGTAGAACAGGAGATTTGAAAATATTTAGGAAAATGTAAGGCCTTAACACATAATTGTAGAGTAGCAAGAAGAAATCAGAAGGGAGAGCTGGAAGGAAGCAGCACATATGAGACAGCTTGTATCTGAGACACCGGAGAGGCATAGAAGAGGGTCACTGGTTCAAGTCAGTTTTCCAAACAGAATCCCCAAAGTCTTGAAGACCCTTGGGTGGGGCTGTTAATCTACACTTTGTTACACACAATGCAGCATCTAACTAGAACAGTAGATCAGACCTATTCTTATAGAATTTGAAAAAAAAAAGAATTCCCAATTTTCCAATGCAATGTGATATTTGTGTCTCAAATGCTTAAAATTATGTCTGAAAATGGCCCAGGCAATGAAGTGATTAAGAATGGGAAGGTAGCCATCTAAACTTCCAGAAGAAAGCATTCTAGCTGAAGTTCTCAGACTCTATCAATTTGGGAGGTGGAATATAATGCCATAAAAGAAGAAAAGTTCCAAGACCAAGAACCAAGATTAAGAAAGAAGAGTAAGAGACGATACCATTTCCAGGAGAGCAAAGACTAAGTGAGACTCTATTGGGGAATAGGAAGCAACTTCTCAAAAAGGAGAGATTAGAATGGAGTGGTAATCAGAAATTTCAGACCAAGGAAAATCTATTATTTATGACTTGAAAAATCAGTGATAGGGCAAAACACTATTTTCATACATTGGTCCTCACTCTACTAAGGCAGCTGGTTGAAAAAGAGATCTCTAGTAAGTTTGGCCTACGCTGTAATAGGAAGGAAAAGAATTCTGAGAGCCAAGATGGGACCAACAGCATATTAAGTGTTCAACAACGCAGAACATAGTGTACTGTAAGGGATATTAAGTATATGTAAGAGAATAAGCATTTTTTTGCCTTGGCCTGTTGTTCACTTTTCAAATTCATTTTCTTGTTATGTTTTAGTACAAAATGACTAGTTACAAGCCACTAGTTTATGTTAACAACATATAATTCCTCACAGGCCAATAAAAAGGTGCTTAAAATAGCAATTCTCTTTGGAGAAAGGTATGAACCATGCCCTAGAGTTGGCCCGTAGTGGGCTCCACAGGAGCAACTGAAAGAGTATCCACTCCAAAGGATAAATCCAAAGGATAGTAAATTCTGACAAGGAAAATTTTTAAACAGTTTCAGGCTATCCTACTCTTCTCCAAAGCTGAACTGATGCTTTAAGAAAAACCTGGGATAACTGTTCCCATATTTATTTTTATAAAACACATTATACTCATTTTCTTTATTTCTTCTTTAATATTTACTTTTTGGTTACATAGAAAGAACTCCATTCCTACAAGCCAGCAGATGACTTTGAGGTTTGGAGTTTTGGAGATCACAATACAGGCTGAGCTGGTGATTCCAAGCTAAAATTCAGCTGCAAAACAGAACAAATGAAAACAAAAACCAGTTCCTAGGAAGAAGCCAGAGCATTTAGTACAAATAGCTAGCTATCAGAGGATTGAGAAACAGAAGAAAGTGTTCTAGTGTGATTATTTTCCCTTTTGGATGGCAGCTGTAAGGCAAGAGACTTGTTTCATCTGATGCCCTTCCACTAAATAATTTTCCAGGGTTCACTGCACAGAATGTCAAAGTCTAGGAATGTGCCTGAACTAGCCTCACAAACTGCTCCTCGTACTTGTCCCCACAGACAAAAGAGACTGATGCTGAAATCACACACAATCAATAACATGGGGCTGTTCATTTTACTACCTAGCTGTAAGTAGTAGAGTAAACGCTGGTGAAAGGAATCATGAACTGGGAAGTATATACATTTGTATATGTGATAAGCTTCCTTCCATTTCTCTCTGACCACTTTCAAATGTTGCTTCTCTGTTTGTGAATATATTTCGGTGTCAATGATTAGGTAGGTTCATATTCTGTCTAAAATTTTCCTTTGAAACATCTTCCCTCTTTTGTTAAGTACGTTTTCCCCACCCACTTATTCTCCACCCTCCCACCCCAGCCTATATATTCACAAGTTAACAGGTTAGTAACAATATTAGTAAGAATAGTAACAACAACAACAACCAACAACATTAATAATATTAATCCCCTATATCTGTATAGCACTTTTCGATCTACAAAGCGCTTTCATATTCATTATCTCATCTGTGCCACAATGCATCAGTCATCAGACACACAGGCCTTCAACTGTGCAAGGAAAAGAGATCAAATGTTAGAAGTCAAGTGGTGAATAAAGGGGAAGAAGAGGCTAGTAGTGAGGGATGCTGGGAGCTGTGAAATTTTTTTTAAAGGTAGTGGAGGGGAGGACTGAATTAAAAATATGATTTAAAGATTTACTGAAATTTGAAATTTATACTTAGTGTGTGGTATCAAACACTAGTCACCCTCAGACTAAGTATGTATAGTCCAAGTCAGTTGCTACGACCAATTTCCAGCTTATTTAATATTATATCTAACTAATAGGAATAAAAATTTGGTTAATCTGAGATGTGTTAACATTTTATTTAAATGACATTGGCATTGCAAGATTAAACATTTAAAGAACAATAAAGCCATGATATGAGTGCACTTTTGACAAACTGGAATAAAACATTTAGGAATCTATTTAAACAAAAGCAATCTATGCATTTCATTTATCATTAGTGTCAATTTTATAGTTATTTTATAATTTATCCCAGGCTATTATAAAATATATAAAACTGAGATATAAAGTATCAGCAATATAACTTTGCACTTTAAATAATTTTCCACAACAGATTTTACTTTTAGAAAACAAACTTTCAAAGCAGCTGTTTTGTTTCCTTGTAAAAGGGTCTATAAATGCATATACTCAGGTTCCTGATGGACTTAAGTGTTGTGACCTTCAAACTTTTCCAACATTTTCATCCTCAGATGATGTAACAAATAAATCTTTATTGTGCCTTGCTTAACTCTTCATGTTTCCACACAGGATAGTAGAGTTTAAAACATTAAATGAATGTATGTATGTATGTGTGTATGTGTATATAGAAATACATGCATATATATGCATATATGCATGCATATATATTTGAAAACTCATTAATGATCTTTAAACTGTGGGGTGAATCTGTGAGATGAGGTAAGGAAATTTGGCACAATTCAATCAAAATCCTTAAATTTTGGTAAGTTATGTAACACAACATATTTTCCACTGTGATCTACAGGTGCTATCCACAAATGTGGGGGTGGTTAATAGCAAGAATCACTGGAATGTTTCTAGTAAATTAACAGGGACAAACTCCCCCAAATACTCACAACCAAATGTTGATATAGAAGTAAAACTATATACAGTACAGTCACTTGTTGTAGTTTGGCACAATGTTTTCCGTTTTTCCTTGTGGGTAAATAGTGCATAAACTACTTGTGAAACTGCATGACTTTTAAAGTCTTTTACATAGAACATCAGATTAAAGTTTGATTTCAAAGACTTATTCCCACAATTTAAATTCTTTTCTTTAAGCACTTACATGTCAACATACATACCACAAGGCATATTTTGAAAGAAATAAAACACAAACATCAAATGTCTTTCTGGAAAATACGAGTCTCTTCTTCAAACACAGGTAAAACTCAAAATGTTGTTTCTGCTTTTAGGAGATTGTAGTTGGAATCCCTGCAGAAAAATCAAAGAATTTATGCCACCTTAGTTAGTTTTAGTGTATGTCCCACAAAGGGAACATACAATCTAAATTTCTTGATACCATACTAGATGTTGTATGATGCAGAAAGATAGAGATAGCAGGGGCACCAGAAAGTACTCCTAATTGCCATGTTGACAACTAATGCTCTTTTTGTTTAAATGATCTTGGTTTTTTTTTTTTTAATGTGACTTTTAAATTCTGTTGTTCAAAATCTGTCTTACTGCAAAGCCCTTCCATTCCCAAAATCATTCAAGAGCATATTTTAGTTCTGTTTTCTTAATAAGTACAAATTAATGCTGAATAGAAGAAGAAAGATGTATCCTTGTTAGAGCTTATCCCTAGCCAAGCCAGAACGAAATTTCCCAATATTATGGGTGGCTTAAAGGTACAGGGATTTTCATGCACTTTTTCTTTTCTTTTTAATTTGACAAAGAAGGGAATGGGACAATTTCTTTCATGCAAACTTTTGCTTTCAAGAGGGGAAAAATTAAGAACTATAGGCTCAGCAGGTAGTAGGAAAGCCAAGGGTGCATCATCTCAGCCGTTTTGGTGCAGCATTACCTCAGTTTTTCAAAAGTTGTCCCAGCCTCATCCTTGCGGACCTGTTCTCGCTCCATGCGCTTTCCCTTACACTTCTCATCTCTTAGGGCCTTGGAGCTGGATTTGTGACGATACAACTTTTTGTGTGTTGGTCCATTATTCCCTAAAGTGCTCACGTTACCATATTTTTTATCAAAGAAGGCAGATCGGGAGTCCTCATTATAAGCAGGCACGTCTGCACGACCAGGATCACCTATTGCAGCTTTTCCATTGCTTTTGCTCACACCCTTGATAGATCTGTGATTCTTAGTAGCTCCTGAGGATCCACTATTGGTCTTTTTCTTAGACTCTTGTGGTGTCCCAGCCAATATTTTGAGGGTTTTTAATTTTAGACTATTAGACTCAGGGGAGTAGAATGTATTGCTGTCTCCATGTTGTTCCATGGGCTCCCAAAGGGGCTCTATGGAGGCCATCATGAATCTCTGCACATCTGCCATACCAGAGGCAATGTTGGACAAGATATAGGAAGGCTCTTGAAATTCCCGTTGATCATCATCTAGGAGGTTGTTGGTGTTAGTGCCCACACTCATGTCATTCCAGCCTGGGCTAGTCTCTTTCTCCAAAGTCCAATCTCTAGAAATTCCCTTCTGACTTGGCATCTTCATAGAGGTGACAGGGCCACCATGTTGGATACATTCAGTCAGTGTCTTTCCAGTGGAGGATACACTATTGATTGGGCCTCCCCCACGGCCAATGCCTATTTGCATTTTCTCTCCATTGATGGCAGCCACATATTTCCCCTTCTTTGTTGACTTAGAGACCTGGCGGGAGTTTTTGCCAGGTGGCTTTTCAATACCTTTGTTATTGGATTTTGGAGACTTTTTCCTGGTGTTTTTCTGAGAAGAGCTTTGGCTCATAGCTCCACTCTTGCCTGGCGAAGTTTTCTTTCTTGATTTTGACACTTTGTTGTTGGTACTAACTTGACCAGCTGGATCAATAAATGTTGACTGGCAAGGGTTTTTTTGCAGTAGGCCAACAGAATCCTCATCATTGAACATATGAAACTGAAACTGATGGTTATTTAATGTAAATCCATCATCTGCTTGGACCTGTTTTGACAGGGCACTACAGTCCCACTTGATTTTCTCCATGCTGCTCAATGGTCCTGCAACACCCTCTTGGAACCCCTTCATTGTTCCTAGTGTTTTGACATTCTCACATCTGGTAATCTGAGGAGAAAGGCTGGGGGTGTCTGGTGGGGACATCTCTGAGAGTGACGAGTGGCGGAATTTGTCAGGGGTGAAGTTGGAGATATCCAGGAGGTCAGTGGACTCCTTTAGTGGTGTTATCTCATCAATGCTTTGCTGGATCACCAGTTTAGGGCTGCAGTGGGCCAGGAAGTCATCAGCAATATCATCATCAGCATCCTTTTCACAGGACTTCAAGTTTAAGGAGCAATAAGTGCTTGAGCTTACAGAAAGTGGGGTGATGGTATCAAAGCTAAAGAGCCTACCATCATCCATATTGACTGGGGTCTCTTGGAAAGGAAAGCAGATCTCTCCATTATTAAAGTGACACAATTGATAAGAGTCATCTGATGGGAGCTGGGGGTCCTGCACGGAGGTATAAAGGACTTTGTTGCAACTACCACCACCACTACTGAGGCAGACAGAACTGTATGTTATAGCAGTAAGATTGTTTTCCATGGAGACTACTTGGGAAGTTTCAAATTCACTGGATTGGTTTGAGGTTATATCTCTTGAGACTTCAGCCATTAATTCCTGGGGAGCAGAAGTAGCTTTGTTAGGCCACACATTTCCATAGTTGCTTGTTTCCATTTTGAAATTAGGGGATGGTTGTTGTAGCTCAGAGTCAGATGATGAGGAGAGTACGCAGTCCTGGGCAGACTGGAGAGGCACAAATGATTTTTCTGTTTGAGTGAGACTACCTTCATTTTGCTCTGGAGACTGGTGGGTAAAGTATGAGATACTAGTATTATTTGACAAGTCAGAAGCATCTAACAATGTTTGCAGATACCCTCCAGGGATAACAGGTATATTGGTGGCAACATTAGCAGATGATAGAGGCATTTCAGAAGAGCAGGTGGTTGGTAAGAAAGTAGAATTTTTAGAAACCTTTGCTTCATGAAATTCAGACAGATTGGAATTGTTTGAGGTCCCAGGAATTACTTCATTTTTTAAATTAGCCTTGGAGGATTGGTCCTCCAACACAGGGCTCATTTGAACAAGTGATTTGTTTTCTTGCCCAGCTTTAATTTTTTTGGATTTTAACCTAGCTTCACTCTTAAACTTGATTTTATTGAGCACTTTTCTCTCTGGTCCCTTAAATGCTTGGTCTTGAGCTTTGACTTTCACTGTGTCAGGGCCTGTGATAACATTTAAATGTGATTCATTGGCACAGCTGGGGACAGCAAGAAGCGCTGACTTTGGTGTACCTTTTAGGACTCCTTCTTCTTTGCGATTACCGACTTGTTTCTGATCACTGCAGAATGAAACCTGCTTACTTGGTGAAGTTTCCATGGATTGAATTCTTTGAATCCTGTGTCTATTGCCAAGCTTAGATTTTCGTTTACGAGCAGGTGGCAGGAATGACACCTCAAAGCTACCTGGTTCAAAGCTTTGCTTTTGGCATAAGGGTGTTTTAATAGAGTCTGCATTGCTACTTCTCTTTTTCTTCTTCTGCCAGAAGCCTTTCAAAGGTGACATCTTGGCATATTTGTTGAGCTGATTTTCACTCAAATTTACTGTTGTCTCACTGGCATCTACCTTACTTAGCTTCACCAGCATGTTCTTCTCACCTTTAAAACGATTAATAATAATATATTTGATAATAACGGGAGGCTCCTTACGGGTTACTTTTCTTCTCTTTTTGGGACACCATTCATCATCATCTTCTTCTTTGGAACCACCTGGTAGCCATTCCTTCCTTTCATTTACTTTTTCACCCTCTAGTGAGTCAACATCATATAGATAATCTTCACTGTATCTAACTTTTCTCTTGGCTCGCAGGCCATAGTTCTGCTGGGAGGAGGAGCTGCCAGAATTAGTGTCCCGAGCCATATAGCGGCTACAGTCCTTAATCTCCCCCATGGCATCATACGAGACCTCAATGAAGGAACTGTCATCACTGAAATTACCTGATGTCTCTAAGGAATTAGCAAGATGGTCTTGCTTTAGATTCTTAAAGTGTTCTACCTCAAGCCCACCACTAGGTTTATTTAAGGCAGGTTTTTCTCCATTATCTTTTCCATCTTTTTTCTCTACACCTTTATCTTCAAGTCCTTCTTCTTTTCCTTTCTTCTTGTCCAAGTTTTTATCTTCCTCCCCCCAGATGATGCTCACATCGGGGACCTTGAATTGGGAAAGGTCACTGTTCTGCTTCAGGACTGTACTCTTAGATTCCCGTTTGGGACAGGTAGTAAAGACACTGGGAAAAAAGTTGAATTGGGCATCTTCCTGCATCAGGAGGGTGGTCTTGTCTCGAACATTGTCCTGAAAGGACTCATATCTAATTTTCAGGGAGCAGACATCACTACCCAGTGTTGACTCATCATCATCAAACATATAGTTATCCACATCTTCTTCAGAGAACAGGTTGACAGAAAGCTCATTCTTGGAACAGAGGTCAAGTAGTTCAATCTTACTCTCACTGATGAAAGTCTCAAAGTAACCCCAATCCTGATTGGAATTTGCAAGCAAAGCTTCTTCTGTATTACATTTATCTAACAGTAGTGCTTCATAATAACTTTTCTGAGCTGGATCTTCCAAGTCAATGTCAGGCTTCTCAGCTTCTCTTCTATCTCCTGCCCTTGATTTATGTAGAGGGAATCCTAGTAGCTGATCTGAAAGCAGTTGCTCTCCATATTTCATGTTTTCTCCAGCATTAATGCACTGAATCCCTATATCAGAGACTGCACACGTTTCATAATCCCTATTTAGATCACTAACTTTCAAGCTGATCCCTGGCTCAGGATCTACTGCCTCCTTGGACTCCATGAAACAGCCCAAGCAAGTCCGGCTTGGTTGCATGAGACAGTCTCCATTCAGAGCTGACATACCTGCAGGCTCCATTATGGCAAAAGGAGCTTTTTCACACTCACTGGGCAGTGACCAAGTATTTAGGCCTTTGGAAACTCCAGATGTGAGGGAGATGGCATTAACAGAAGCACTATCAGCAGCATGCTCGGGTGCTTCAATCAGGCCCAAAGGAGAGGGAGGGCTCTGCATACAGGGCTTCTTAGAGGGCAGGGGCAGGAGACCCCTGGGAAATACCAAGGAGTCTTTTTGTACCACTGGTATAGGCTGGATTGGTGTAGCAGCTTCTAGAGCTGCAAATGACTTCATTGCAACATCCTGGTCCTCTGAGTCTAGAGAAAAAGGGAAAAATGATAGAAATAATGTTAAGGGTCTAGGAACAGACTCCTTAAGTTGCTTTGCCTTGATCACTTTCTGGTACTTGGGTGTTATTATATAAAGTAAGCCTCTGTTTCTCTAGCTTTAGAAATCACAAGCAGAACATTAAAAAGCAAACCCAATTTTATATTGAACAATCAGCATACAGTGAAAAATAATCATTTTTTAGCTCCAGCTTCTTCCTCAGGGAAAAATACAGTGCTCCTCAGAAATGAGTTAAGAATTTTACTGATCAACTGGAAAGTCAAGGATTTTGGTTGGGGGAATAATGTTTAGATGAGACATTCATAGTTTTGACCTATGAGGCACACCCTTGAAACTTCTGCTCTGTAATCTAGAAGTTCTAAGTTTCATATTAGAATATATATATATATATATATATATATATATATATATATATATATACACATACATACACACACACACACACACACACACACACACACATATTGGATTTTCAAGGTAGGGTCTCACTCTGGTCCAGGCTGACCTGGAATTAACTATGTAGTCTCAGGGTGGCCTTGAACTCACGTGATCCTCCTACCTCTGCCTCCCGAGTGCTGGGATTAAAGGCATGTGCCACCTTGCCTGGTGATATTTTAAATTTACTAAGAATTTTGGAGCCGGGCGTGGTGGCGCACGCCTTTAATTCCAGCACTCGGGAGGCAGAGGTAGGAGGATCTCCGAGGCCACCCTGAGACTACATAGTGAATTACAGGTCAGCCTGAGCCAGAGTGAGACCCTACCTCGAAAAACAAAACAAACAAACAAACAAAAATATTGAAGAACACCATTTAATAAGTAATTTTGGATGGTAAAGGGATTGAGTTTGAGGAATCCCAGATAGATATTGTTCTAGCCAAGTTAATGATTTGGTAGAATAGTTTAGGATTTATATCAATCTTAAAAGACATCCTAGGCTAAATTTTTTCCAGTTTTGAGTATAATGAAAATGTATATTAGTAACAAAGGACTACAGGAAAGGTATTATATAGTATACAATTAAATTCTCTTACCATTTTCTTTGAGCCCATTAATCAGAGTCTTTTCTCCATTGGCTGAGGCAGCAATAGCCTTATCTTGTTGGTTATCCATGAATGTAACTTCTTATTATTTCATTCCAAGTTCAAATGCTGTACAACCTACACATTTCAAATATATAATGTCAGTCATTAAGTTTATTTTATTCTGCATTTTATATATTTTTAGACATCGATTTTTTTTATTTATGGGGGGGGGAGAAGGACGGAGAGAATGGGTGTACCAGGACTTCTAGCCACTGCAAGCGAACTCCAGATGCACGCATCACCATGTGCAACTGGCTTACATGGATTCTGAGGAATTGAACCTGGGTCCTTAGGCTTGCAGGGAAGCACTGACAACTCATCTCTCTAGCCTCAGACATAGAGCTTTAAAATGATTATTGGGACTTGTCTTTTTCCAGGTTTGCTTCATTACTTTCATTGTTTTTTTTTGTTTTTTTTTTTGCTGAGTAGTTTGCATGTAATATATAAGTAAAGTTGGAAACTCACGTTTCATTCATATACCTTAAGTCCTTATATTTTTTCAATGACATACAATTCAAAATTGAAAACTGATAAATCTGTATCTTTCTCCAGATAGTAGCAAATTGAGCTGAACCATAGCTGTCCAATTAGAAAGAATGCAAAATAAAGTCTTCGGTAACTTGAAATTAGGTGTTGTGTTGATGTGACAATTTTATTTGTTTGCCTCATTTCTGCTTCAGATAGTCAGAAGTTCTTTTAAAATAAGCTAATTTATAATACACACATGTCAAATTAGTTTTCTCTAATTGACTTCTACAGTTGAAAGATGTAGACACTTCCTTAGTTTCTTGACTTACAGCACCTGGAGAGGATTTTGACAAGTATTCCTCTAAGCTCACAAGATTTAAAATATGACTATTAGTAGGATGTCCATTTTCTAAAAAAGTCCCAGACTCATGTGCCACTTTTTGGTCATGGTATACATATCTGCAGTTCCTCATTTTCTGTCCAACTACCTGGGTGGGAGGGATATTGAAAATAATAGATGAGGCCATTTGAGATAGAGGTGATTATCATGTGTCACTATCAAATGTATAAATTCCTATTCATTCCAGCCACGCCCCATCCTTACACAGTGTCCTCAGCACACACTAACACCATATACCACCACATGCTTGTAATCCCAGTAGTTTGGGGCCAGAGGCAGGAAGATTGCTGCAAGTTTGAGGCTATCCTGGTCTACATTGCAAGACTTTATCTCATAAGAAATACAAACAAGCACTCACTCCTGATAGTCAATTGTTATTATAAGAATCTCAACTGCATACTCATTTACCCTAATACTGATGGCCCATAATTTATGATTGCTAAACTTATGACTTTTTTGTTTAAAATGCTAAAAATACAGTGAGTTGAAATTGTAAAATGCATTGAGTTGAAATTGTATTTTTAAATTTGATATTTCCCTGGACAAGCAATAGGCAGTATCTCTCTCATGATACCAGGTAAGAGTCAGCCACACCTCTCAATCAGCTAGCTATACAATCATAAGGTAAGCAATACTCCATAGTGTATTTGTTGCCTGAATTCTTTGATACTGGTATTTAATGAAAATATTAAAGCATCAATACTTTATTATAAAACAGGCTGCTAGATGATTTTGTTCAATGATAAGCTAATGTAAGTGTTTTGAGCACATTTATGGTAGGCTATGCTTAACTATGATGTTTTGTAGGCTAGGTGTATTAAATGCACTGTCAGCTTAATGTTTTCATTTTACAACAAGTTTAACTAGGCCTTAATCACACTGCAAGTCAAGAAGTATCTGGATATATATGTATACACATTTTAAAAGCCAAGTCCAGTATTGAAGGAACAAGAAACAGTACCAGTTTCACATTATTCAACCTATAAGATACTACCTATCTAGTTCTATTTATAAAATAAAATAAGACATCTGCAAGAGACCACGCTAAACATTTTAGATGATTATTGAATTTACTCTAACATTTCTATATGATAATTATCATACTTAATTCACATTCTACATGCATTTTGACCTTGTACAGAGCCAATAAACGATGGGTGCCAAGGGCTGGAGATTATTATTTAACAAGAAGAGAAGTAGCAGAGATGAATGGATAGAAATATTGAAGTTCTAAACTTTTGGCAAGTAGACTCATGTGTGATGGAATCATATGAGAAGGATATCCCATGGGTAAGATTGAATCATGCCATCAATATGGATTGCTGTGTACATCTTTCTTTCTGTTTAAGGAACTCAACAGACCTTCAACTATCATTTCTGTCTCTTTAAACTCTCCACTCTTTCTGTCTCTGTAGGGACTTGATATATTTATGGATTTTAACATTTAATTAATTGATTTATCTAAGAGAGATAGAGATTGAGTATGGGCATGCCAGGTCCTTCTGTCACTGTAAACAAATTCCAGATGCATGTGCCACCTTGTGCATCTGGCTTTACATGGGTGCAGAGAAATCAAACCCAGACCAGCATGCTTTTCAGGAAGTGTCTTTAACTGCTGAGCCATCCCCTCAGCCTGATTTTAATATTTTAGTGTCTTCTTATCTGCTATGTCTTTTTAATTTCAAGGAATTCCATTTTTGTCACCAGCAAGACCAAGACACAGAAAAAGGGATTGTGATAGATAAGGTCATAAAAAATATATTTACAGATCCATAAAAAAACCCATGTCTGATCAAGAGACCAGGCATTTTTGTCTTCAAAATGCTTTCTACAAATTTACTATAAAAACTTTCCCCTAATTTTCACCTCTTCCAATTGCTGTCCTAAACAAGGATAGAGAAATGCAAATTTTCCCATTAACTGACTTTACTTTCCCATTTCAGAAAATATAGTATTAAATAGTTGCTTCAGGCAAGTCTTGATTATTAGTAAGAGTTAATGTTCCATGAAATATATAAAGGAACAATATAGTTAAGTATCAACAATCATCCAATCATGTCATACAGGAAAATAACACTCTGTCAGGTGACATTAGTACCACTCTTTATAACTGTAATCTGGGATATTATTTTCCTATGAACATACATTTCCTATAGCAGAAAAATATGACCTAATAGTAACATCCTGTATTTATATCTCTGAAGTGAAGGAAAGTTTATAAGGCTGATAATGAGTATCTTCTAGGCTCTAGGACATAGTTTCAGAAGTTATTATCATTTTTGATGTACACTCTCTTTTTAAGGTTAGCTTTACTTGGTTCTCATGTTTTTCAAAAATGAAAACTGAGTACTGTAAGTATTAACTTAGTGATTATCAATAACTTGAGTCTTTATTCTCTAGAATTAGAATGTTAAAGAGTATATTATCTTTTTGTTATTTCCTATGACTTTTTAAATCTCTCTCTAGAAGACAATTATAAGGATATTTTCCTACATTTTAAATTATTTGTACCTTGGTTGTTTATCATTTGGTAAAAGATTATAATTTTTCGCTTTTAGGTATATGAGTGTGGTGTGCAAGCATGTTCATATGTGTGTGTGGAAATGCACATACACATGTTGTGCTTGTGTTTCTATGTGTGTAAGACAGATCAACATGGTGTACTTAATTGCACTCTACCTTGTATGTTGAGACAGGGTCTGTTGCTCAGCCAGATATCATTGATTTGGTTAGACTAACTAGCCAGCATGCTCTGGGGATTCTCCATTTCCTTGGCTCTGGGATTTTAAATGGGTTCCAGAGATCCAAACTCAGGCCTTCATGCTTGGGTAACAAGTACTTTACCTTCTCAGTCATCTCTTTAATCCAGGATAATTTCTTACAGCTACAATATGAATAGCTCTAGGGTTACTTTAGCTTTACTCCACTGATGAACATCTACAACAACAAATTTGGTAGGGTTTTAAAAATCTATTTTAAGTTAAACCTGATTAGCAGTTTAGGAAGAATACACAATAAATTGTTTAATAAACCATACAGTATAATGGCATTGAAATAACATTGGCCAGAGACAGGTATTCTGAAACAAGGGAATTCTCAATTAAACTAGAAAAGCAAGCCTTCCTACCTGTCCTTCCTCTTAGTTGGGCCTGAGGAAGGCTTATAAATCCTGTCCCACTAGGATGTTATGCTCTTCTCCAGAGGCCGTGAAGCCTTGGGTTTCAGGGTGTAGATGACCCACACCCGTATTTGTGTTGAGGGACTATCCATTGCTTTTCCTAACAGGAAGAAAAGTGAAGCAGAAGGTAATGATATAGTAGTGACAAAGCTATTGGGCTACTTTTGGTTATGGTATTATATCAGACATTACAATGGAAAAGAGATGAATGAAACTAGATGTCTATGCTCAAGGTGTTCAGTATCCAATGTGGAAAACAAACCATAAACAAATTTATAATACAGGTGTAGTATACTGAAAGAGAGTCAAAGACTTTCTATCAGAGCCCTGAATGAAATTATTCCAGTTTTGAAGAGGAGGAAGAAGCAGCAGCATTTGAGATGTTCCTTGAAAGATGATCTTTCATGAGGTATAGATGGGGAAGTAGGGTGGAGAGAAAGGCAGCTTGGGCTGAAGGACCGTCAAGTAATGCCATCAGTGTCCTCAAAAAAAATCACAGACCTGATGATTGCTCTGAAAATTTTCTGTTTCATATTGCATACAATATTCACCTTTGTGAGTTATAATCTCTTTTCATCCTGTTCACCTTCCACATTATATTCCTACCCTTTATACTCCCTTAATATATGACTTTTTTGCTTCTTGGAATCTTGCACTTGAGATTTTTTTCTAATAGAAATGTCTTTTCTCTTTCCCTTTTTCTCTCCTTTACATTTATGTCATTTTTTTCTACTCAAATTTACCTTGACATATTCCTTGACTCTTACAACTTTGAAGAAAATTGGTCTCTGTCCTTTAAGTTCTCAAAGAACTTTGATCTTTTCTGTTTTTACACACCACTTTGTTATGTCTTATGCTTCCAAAGGACCCTGCTCAACTCTAAAGTGCCTGGCTCAGAATATGGTATTAATTCTATTTTAGTTAAAATTTAGGGGAGAATTTGGAGAGCAGTAAGTGTTTGGCTGAAATAGGTATAAGAATATATGGCTAAAAACAGACGCTGAAACCAAACTGTTAAAGTAATTCAGGAAGACACTGTAGGGTTTTGAGTGGAGAACAATAGGATGAATGAGATTTTCATGACCAACACTTAATTTTGTAAACTCTATTGTTCTCTGGTGTCTGGTGGCTCTTGCTTATAATCCCAGCACTTGAGAGTCTGAGGCAAGAGAAATGCCATTAGTTTGAGGCTACATAGGGAGTTCCAGGCAAGCTAAGGCTACAGAGTGAGATCCTGTCTCAAAATGCCCAAAAAGGATAGGGAGATAGGTTAGGGGATAATATTCAGATATGAGATGTCAAAAAGATTAGAATTAGGAAGCAGGAAATAAAAAGAGGAAGGAGATAATATACACCAGTAGAACTACATAAATGTGCTACGGAGCCTTGGAAAATGGTTTGCATATGACAGGTAAAGGAAAATAGTCAGCACATGGATTAAAGAGGTCAAGAAATTAATATATAATTGTGAAAAAAGCATTATGGGTAGTTGGGTTTCAGGTCAAAGTAGCCTCAGAGATATTTGTGCCATGAATTTGTATGAATAATGTAAGGTAAATAGTAAACTGTCAGCTCTAGCATAGCTAATGAAGCAAACTGGGGCTGTAGCTGTCACACTGGATAAGGAATAACTAACCAACAAGCTGCTACAGATGGATAATTTACAGGCTTGGTTAGAGACTGCAAAGAAGCAAGAAGATGGTAGCAAACAGATCCACAGGAGGTTTTTCAGGCTATCCTACTAGGTCTGTGTATCCATTCTTCTCTTTCCAGTTCCAATCAGTAGAAAGGATGACATAACTAGCAAAGCAGACCGCATTCTTACTTGTAATTCTCCTTGGTTAACTGAATTTTAGGACACATAATGAGATTTCAAAGCCCTCAGTTAGAAATATGTATCTAAATAATGCTTTTAAGTACAGAAAGTTTAATCACACAAGTTAAAAAATTTTAAGCATGAAGACATGAAAAATGATCACAATGAAAATTTAAAGGATTCTATATATCCCAAAAGTACAGTGTTAATATATTAGCTCATGGTAAAGATTCTAAACTTTTTAAAATGCCCAAAATATCTTATATAGAAGAGGTGGTCCTAGGTAATGAACAAAATATAGCCACTAAATAGCTGAGTACAGTCAGACAAGCTCCTCTCCCCTCTGATCCTAAATTTTCTTAAACAATCAGGCAGATGAGCTAGATTATATCTAAAAATCCATTAAGCTCTAGACAATTTCTATTTCCTTTTTGCTACTGTTAAGTTTGAAAAGTGGCCACACATTAAGGAATTCTGATTTGAATTTCATGTATACTGAGATGAGCCTAAGGCATATAGCTAAGAGACTGTTTACTCCTTTCCATGCATGCCCTTTTCTATATTCATACCTTTATCCTATCAAAGGTAATGTTTAGGGTGCTTCCACCAGTTGCAGTGCTCTGAATGTTCCACTTGACTTCATTGTTTTTGGCAGTATCAGTCAAGGTATGGATGTTTTTACTTTCATGATACTGAGCAGAAATGATAGTTCCAGTTCTGTTCAGGTGGCACAACATGTGGGTTTCCCCTCCTTAGGATTTCTTCATTTCCCCACTAGTCATGTCTGCACCATCTTTGGGGCATCACTCCAAAGAGTTTTCAAGTGCAGCTGGTTTGTATGAATGTAAATCAATGTGAAAGTATACAAGCATGCACTATGTTAAAGGGATGTACAAATGCTAGAAAGTAGAATAGTCATCAAGATTTAAATTTGGAATAGAAAGAACAACAGAGGAATTTATGGGATCAATTCAGCAAGTATTCTTCACTTATACACACATGTAGCTCAACTTTACCAGCACATCCTAGAATTCCTTTTCCTTTGCAAAGGAATTTTATTTTCAGGACTTCTGCTTATTTTCTTTCTCAAGCTCAAGGAATCCAGTCAAATTTCCAGTTGTTTATTTCCAAAGAGAGTCCTTTTCTTCATGACAGTAGACCCTTATTGTACAGTAGTCACATATGGCACCAACCTGGAATCCTCCCATTGGTGTGTGCAAGACGGTGTGTCCTTGGAAGGACATCAATGTACACAAGAATGATTTTATATAAGATAATCACAGAGTACTTTTGTTGCCAGGCAACAATGAATTATATTTAATGCTTGAGTTCAATAACTTTATATTTTCTCTGTATGGTTTCCAATCTTTTCTTATTAGTAATCTACACTGTTAATTCCATTCTAAAATGTTATTAAATTCTTCTTAGAAATATAATCAATGAATCATAGGGCTAGAAGGGTCTTGGAAAATAGTAGAATCCCAAATTCCCCACATTATAAGCAGTAACCAAGTTCTAAAAAAATAGACTATTTGCCAATATCACAAAGTGATATTGTTATCTTTTTTTAATATTTTTTTGTTCATTTTTTATTTATTTATTTGAGAGCGACAGACACAGAGAGAAAGACAGAGGGAGAGAGAGAGAATGGGCGTGCCAGGGCTTCCAGCCTCTGCAAACGAACTCCAGACGCGTGCGCCCCCCTGTGCATCTGGCTAACGTGGGACCTGGGGAACCGAGCCTCGAACCGGGGTCCTTAGGCTTCACAGGCAAGCGCTTAACCGCTAAGCCATCTCTCCAGCCCTGATATTGTTATCTTTTAGTTACAGTAACATTACCTTCTAGTTCAGAAATAATTCCTAGCTGTATTAAGTTTTATAAGTTGGAATAAGTTATAAATTAAATAACCACTAATCATAAGACCAGTAACTTTTTACTTTTTTACATTTAAGATTATTATTATATAATATTAATATATAATATATATTATATAATAATGTATAATTATACTTTATATATATTATTATATATATAATATATAATATATAATTATTAAAGAGAGGTTCTATAATGATTTTTAAAAATATTTTATTTATTTACTTATTTGAAAGCAAAGGTGGGGGAGGCAGATAGAGATAATGGACACACCACGGCCTCTAGCCACTCCAAACTAACTCCAGACACATGTGCCACCATGTGCATCTGGTTTATGTGGGTACTGGGGAATCAAACCTGGGTCCTTTGGCTTTGCAGGCAAGTGCCTTAACTACTAAGCCATCTCTCCATCCCCTATTTTTTTTAAAATAAAATAAAACAGCATGACATAATGTCTTCTAAGTGTCTGTACTCATGTTTTCACTGGGTGCAGAGATGGTACAAACACCTACTTAATGGCTTACTTTTTTAAAAAATATTTTATTTATTTCAGAAAGAGAAGAGAAAAATAGAGAGAATGGAGTCCTCAGGGCCTCTAGCCACTGGAAACGAACTCCAGATGCATGTGACACCATGTGCTTATGTGGGTACTGGGAAACCAAACCCAAGTCTTTAGGCGTTGCAGGCAAGAACCTTAACTGCTAAGCCATCTCTCCCACCCAAATTGCTTACTTTTAAGAGATTACCAGAGAATCACCTAAAATTGGCTTGTGACTTTAGAATACTGTACCTTGAAGGTTCATGATGTATCAAACTGAGCCTTTTGCTACTATCTAAATGTCTACCTTTAGGGTCTTTTTTCCTTTGGCATTACCTTATAAAGTTTAGTCCTATCAGTAAGCTGAAGCATATTTTAATGAAAATATTTGCAATAACATTACTCATCTATGTGACAGTATTTGAGAAAGGAATTTCTGCCCTTTCTGCCCACTATCAGCAATATGGTGTTTCAGGTGTGATCCTAATCAACAGTGTGGTTTGTTACAGAGGTCATGCTTGTTTTTATACTTGTCCAAGGCTTTTCTGGTTCTAAAAAGCAAGCAAACCACTTCAGTAGTATCCAGTGATTACTTGAACTCAACTTTATTCTTTTGTGATCTATAACTGAAGTAAATCACACATTACGCATTTTATTAGTGGTAAAATAATGCTACAAATCTAATTATAAGAACGGTTCAGTTTGTTATAAAGTGACCCTGTGGATGGTCATTTCCAAAGAACCTAGCCTTCCTTTTACTAAGTGTCTGTACATGACCAAAAACTTCTGTTTGGGGCTGGGGAGATGACTCAGCAGTTAACGTGCTTGTCTGCAAAGCCTAATGACTTGAGTTCGATTCGTCAGTTTCCATGTAAAGCCATATACACAAAGTGGCTCATGCATCTGGAGTCCATTTGCAGCAGCTGGAGGCCCTGGCGTATCCATTCTACCTGTCTTTCTCATATTTCTCTCTGCTTACAAATAAATAATTAAAAGTATTAAAGAAACTGATGCTTATAGCTTGAGAAAAACGTTAAATTATTCAGAGTAGCTAGTCTTGCTGGAGAACTTATGTTTGTTTTCTTGGTGTGTTTTTTTAGTTTAAAAATAGTAACTAAAATCTACATATTTAAAAATATTTTGCCTATTTATTTGAGAGAGACAAGAGGTAGATAGAATGAATGTGCCAGGGCCTTCAGCCACTGCAAATGAACTCCAGATGCATGCACCCCCTTGTGCATCTGGCTTATGTGGGTACTGGGGAATCAAACCTGAGTCCTTAGGCTTCATAGGCAAGCACCTTAACCACCAAGCCCTTAAACCTATATTTGTGAATGTTTTCTGGTGTGTGTTTAAAAATTCTTTTTCTTTTCCCCAATTTTGTTCATGATGTGTTTAGATATTGTTACACATTAAATGATTCTGTTAAGGGTGCAACTAATTTCACTGGTTGAATTTTGAAGATAGATTTAAAAAATTAAAATTAAAATAGGATTTAAAGCAATGTGTTGATTATAGATTGATGTAATATACACAACCCTTTTAAAGGTTGAAGCCATAACCATTAAGTTGTAACCCCCAAAGGCCCTTTCTATATTATCTAAATAACTGCAATTATTTCTTCAGGATATTATATAAATTCTAGAATTATCTAAGCAATTGTTTGTATGATTTTGAAAATATAATGGTATTCTTCTATATTTAGAATGCAGAAAATGCTAAAAGTACATTTTTGTTCACTGATTTAAAAGGATTGATTACAGGTGAAAACATTATTCAAGAATTCTGATTTTTTTCTTAGTGCAGTATATCTTCTTTCATATGCTTTTAGTGTAAATGCTTCATATGCTTAAACATTATAATGTGCTAATGCCACATTTTTAGGACTAATGACAATAGTAAGGTAGAAAAGACTTCAGTGAATTTCCTATTCTAAGCCTGATAATTAAGGGTGCATTGACATTTGTGAATATTTTCAACTACATGGGTTTGTCCAGTAATGATAGGTCTGCTTTGTTCAGTGTCCATTTTTTAATGTACATATTGATATTTATGTGTTTGCTTTTCAGTCACTTAATTTTATTAATATGTAAGCCTTTACTCTCCCAAATAAGAGCCAGTTTGTAAAATTGGACAATTTAACTTTTTAAAAAATAAATGAATCAATACTTCTCTTGATGACTGTAGATATTAAGGCTACTTGGTAGTATTCAGAAACATCATAGTCATGGTAATTTTCCTGATTGGTTTGTAGTCTTTGATAATGGTCCAGAGTTAGGTGTATGAGATGCTGTCAAACCAGCAAGACTGCAGTGGTGCAGTGATTTTCAGGATTGCTGGTAACTTGTGCATATTTTCCCCAAATAACCTTGCTTCCTTCTGTCACCATGCCAAACTCACTCACATTCGCTTCAATAATGGTACCTTTAAAGGGAAATTATACCCAAAGTTTCACATAGTGGTGATGAGGGATTCTTTTCATACCAAGTATTGGTAGGCAAAAGGTGACTTTCAGCTTAGGATGTTACAAGGTTGTTCTTGAAACGTAAGCCCATTGGCCTAATGAACCTTTTATATTTAGGAGGTTTATGTGTAAAACCATCACCAACAAAAGGACTTTAGTAACAATCCTCTTCTATGCCTTTTTTCTCTTTCCTATTTTAATAATTTAAAATTATTTATTTATTTGCAAGCAGAGAGAGAGAGAGAGAAGAGAAGCAGATAGAGAGAATTGGTACACCGGGGCTTCCAACTGCTGCAAACAAACTCCAAGTACATGTGCCACTTTATGCATCTGGCTTTATGTGGGTACTGGGGAATCAAACCAGCGTCATTAGGCTTTGCAGACAAGTGCCTTAACCGCTAAGCTATCTCTCCAGCCCCTGAATAACTTTTTTGTTTGATTTTTCAAAGTAGGGTCTCACTAGCCCAGGCTGACCTGGAATTCACTATGAAGTCTCAGGCTGGTCTCAAACTTCCAGTGATCCTCCTCCCTCTGCCTCCTAAATGCTGGGATTAAAGGCACGCACCACCATACCGGGCTTCAAATAACTTTTTTTTTAATAGTGAAAAAAAGGTGTTTTACGAATTAACCAGCTGGATCCAGTTTAGATGATCCCAATTTTGTTGGCAACATCCAAAGCATCATAATTAGGAGCCAGTTGAACATATGCTTTCTTCGCTCCATCAAGCCTGATCAGGGTGTTGACTTTGGCCACATCAATGTCATAGAGTTTCTTCACAGCCTGTTTGATCTGGTGCTTGTTAGCCTTGACGTCCACAATGAGCACCAATGTGCTGTTGTCTTCTGTCTTCTTTATGACTGATTCGGTGGTCAGGTGGAACTCAATGATCACACAGTGAGCCAGCTTGTTTCTCCTGGGGGCGCTCTCCCAAGGGTGCTTAGGCTGCCTTGGGAGGTGCAGTGTCTTGGGTCACCAAAAGGTGGTTGATGTGCGGATCTTCTTCTTTTTGTGACGGTGGACGCCTTTCAGTGTGGCCTTCTTGGCTGTCAGAGCCTTTGGTTTGGCTTCAGTTTTGGGAGGGCAGAGCTTCCTTCTTCGCTTTCAGCACTCTTTGTGAAAAGGGTTTCTCAAATAACTTTTAGTAGTTCCATTTCTCCTGGGAATGAACTTTGGGCTGAGAAACTTCCCATTTTCCTGCTTTCTATTTTCAGTTTTACTTAATCATGTTGGAAAGTACTTTTGCTGTAGACTGTCCTTCTCTGTCCAGCAGATAGGCAGGTACCACTCTCTGTGGAATCTTTTCATCATTATTTTTTTTTTATTAGTTATGTACACAATGTGTAAACAGCCATGTTGGTACCATCATTAGCCTCCTCTCTGTCCTCCCCCCTCTGAAGGGACCCTCCTTATTGGGGATTGTAGGTTGTGCATTGTGAGGGTAGCCATCAGTTATGGGGAGGAGGCAATGCCTCTGGGCATAATGTCCCAACTTGTAGCTCTAACGATCTTTCTGCCCCCTCTTTCACGAATTTCCCTGAGCCATGATGGGTTCCTTTTAGGTCTATGTCAGTGATGAGGTCTTGGGAGCCTCTGTGTCCTGGATATCTGGTTTGGTAGGAGGTGAGTGTTCTTTGTGCCTATCTCCTTCACCCTTGTGCTGGTATCAGGTTCACCAAGAAAGCAGTACTCTTGCTCATTTCCCCAATTACTCTATGGTTTCAGCCGGGGCTCTGGTGAGGTGAGATGGGTTGATTCTCTCCTCAGGTTTTGTTTGTTGTTTCTCTTTTCATGCATTTTGAGTCTTAATAATTTGTGTTTTCTCAGTTTATGGTAGAGTTTAGCTTTTAGACCAATCATTTTTTTTTCCTTCTTTGAATGTTCATGAGCCTCACGATTTCCTTTCCTTTCTAATAGTAATAGAAATGATATCCATAGCATTTACGGGGCAATCTAATAAATTCATTTTGTGGTATACTGGCAGCCACAGAGCAGCCAGGGGTAGTCTTTGGCATGTGAAGAAATTGTCAACTTTTGGGTCTTCAGAGACCCATGAGCTGACTTTGTGCAGCCTGAAACCAACTTTTTCCTTTATTACAGCAATGTTGCTACAAATAAGAAAGCTGTCATTGTTTAACCCAAGATGTTATAGAGAGCGGTGTGTGTGTGTGTGTGGGGGAAAGCCTAAATCCATCTGGGAAGACTGCTTATGCAGTCTTGGACTCTAGAAGTCCATGTTTTCACCCCATGGACTATTCCAAGCACTACCTTTCCCTATTACACACACACACACACACACACACACACACACACACACTCACACACACTCACATGTTTATGTACATTTAAAAACATCATGGTATAGGGGTGGAATACTTTCCAGTGAGTTGTTAGTTAGGGAGGCCCCTGAGACTCCTCAAACAACATATGCTATTACCAAGGCTATTGGTTGCCCCACAAGATGTAGATGGTAAGGTGAAAAGCCATCAACAGTCTTAACCATCAGTGGACCCTGAAAACTATACAACCAGCCTGTCAAGATGTGCCTGCTAGTGCAATAGCAACATGTCTACTGCCCCCCAATAGGATTTGAGGCCTGCTACATCTAGTTAAAAGCCTCCAGGGAAGGTCATAAGCCACAGAGGCAAAGCTGCTACTGTTATTAGACTAAATGGATATATTCTGCCCACTAAATTGTCCTTAAATATTTATATTTATGACCATGTATTAGTGATGCTCTCATTTTTGGTTACAGAAGCTTTCATTTTCAGATGTCAGTGACTACTGGAGAGACTCAAAACTCACCAAAGTGCTGAGAAGTGACAGTGGAGTGTTCAGCACTGAGACATCTCTATCATACCCTCCAAGGCTCAGAGAACATTGCAGGGTAAAAGAATGTAAGAGCCAAAGGATGAGAAGGAGCCCCTTGGAATGCTATCTTCCAGACACAAATTGGTGGTTGCATGCATGGTCTTAAAGCAGCATTCATTACCTGCATAAGACCTGCATAATACTGGGCCCATAAACATCATGTCAGGGATGACAGAGAAGTGCAAAAAAAGAGACATCTATCAAGATAGAAGAGGAACTAGTTATAAAGAAGTAGGGATCTAGTGATAAGGGGCTGGGGAAGGGGCGAATTCAGGAAAGTAATGAAAGTGGATTATGACCAAAATACATTATATATATATATATGAAAATTTGGAAAAAATCATGCTGCATATTATCTCCTATTGTGGAAGCAGGATATTGCACAAAGGACCAAAAGATGATATATTCCAATCTCTGAAGGTAAATAACTTCCAACTGAGAATGCTGTACTCAGAAAGTTATCCTTCAAAATTGATAGAGAAATAAGGATATTTCAAGACAAACAGAAACTAAAGCTATTCATGTCAAATGTGGTGGCTTGACTAGAATAGGTGGCCCCCAATATATTCAGGTTTTTTTGTTTGTAGTTTGCATTTGCAGCCATCTGGCTGAAGGCAATGTCACTAGGTGGACCTTAAGGTGTGGTGGTGGGTTTCAGATTTCAATATAAAGATATGCAAAGTGTGCCTAGCTGGAGTTCCTGAAGTGTGCTGTGTGGCTTTTGACCTTTAGGCTTGTGCTTCTTTCTCTCCGCTTGGTCCTGTGAAGGCAGGCCCGCTTCTCTGCCATTATGGAACTTCCTCTGGATCTGTAAGCTTCAATAAATCCCTTCCTCCATAACTGTGCCTGGTCTGGAAGTTTATCTCAGTGAACCTGAATCTGTCTGCTACAGAACTTGGTACCGTGGAGTGGGCTGACTATGTGCATGCTGATCTTTTGGAAACTTTGTTTTGGAGGAATAGGCATGGACTTGGTGCTTGCAAAGAAGATGTCTTCTGGAGTGGTAAGCCAAATTTTACAGACTATTATGATGAAAGTTTGAGAATTCTAAGTGTAGACAATATTGGACTTCAAGGCTTGGCTTATGAGCGTTCTAAAGGGAAGGAAAGACTGCAGAGGACTTTGTTGGAACTGGGATACTGGCATAAGGGCTGGGTGCGTCCTGCTGCCCAGGCCCAGAGAGTCTGATCAAGGTTAAATTTGTAATGGACTGATGTGCTTGGCTAGAGATATTGGACTGAGAGGTTTAAGATTTTAAGCTGAGGCCACCCTGAGATTACCTAGTGAATTCCAGGTCAGCTTGAGCTATATTGAGACCCTACCTCGAAAAACCAAAAAAAAAAAAAAAAAAAAAAAGATTATTCCATGAGCAAAACAGAACTTAGAAGCAGGTTCTACCCTCAAGTCACTTACAGCTGAAGAGATATGCATGTAGTTAGTAAAAAAAAAAAGTTTCTCTTCTTGAGACCAATCTTAGATTGGCTTAAACTATTCGTTTATTCTTGTTCATTCTTATATTCCTTATAGGTAAGTATTCTAATGTGGTAAATGTGTATGTGCTCATTTAAAAGGTGAACTGGAGCTGGGGTAACAGCTCAGTTGGTAAAGTGCTGTTGCACAAGCATAAGGACCTGAGTTGATATCCTCAGCAACCATATAGAAGCCAAGGAGAACAACACATACCTATAATTCTAGCATTAAGGGGGATTGCTGGCTATCTAGTATAGTTGAATTACTGAGATCCATTTTCAGTGAGAGAACCTATCTCAAAAAATAAGATGATCCCTTCAAGGCTCAGGGAATACTCCAGAAGATGGGAAGAAAGAATATAAGAGACCCAGATAGTGGCACTTTCATCCTGACTAGAACCAATTGTTGCACTCATGACCCCACAGTGATTACCAATACCTCCACAAACCTGCAAGGTTCTAAGCCCATAAACATTTTCACATAAAGGATGGATGAGGAAAAAAGGAATGAGGCAATAAAACAGAGGAATAATTACCTTGAAAAAGGAGGAACCTAAACAGAATAGGGGCAGGGGAGTAGGGACAAAAGAGGATAATGAGATGGGAACATGACTTAATTACAGTATATTCATATAGCAAAGTTCTCAATATACTCAATGATACTCAGTATCATCCTCTTGCCTACGCAGGCACATGTAAACACAGCATGCATATCTAAATACTCATGTATACCTACACACATACTAACATCCATAAACACACACATATCACATTCAAAAAAGGCAAACTGTTATGTGTGTATAGTTAAAGTTTACATGTAAGTAGTATTTTAATATAGATCTTATTATTTTATTTTTGGCTTTTTTTAAGACAGTGTTTTACTATATCAACCAGGTTGGTCTCAAACTTGCATCAAACCGCCAGTCACTGCCTCCTAAGTGCTAGGATTATAGCCATGCACCACCATGTCTGCTCTCATTTTTTAAAAATTTTATGAAAAATCATGTTTGTAAGACTTATTCATGTGTTTATTTAATTTCTTGTTTTCATGTGTTATACAATACTCTACCACATTTTGCTTATTTACTTTCATTATTATAAGATACTCAGAATGGCTGACATACCACTTTATAGAAATTCCTGACATCACAAAAATTCTTCAGAGATAATCATAAATGAAAGTACTTGCTATTTGGGCCTATGACCTCACTTTTAATTACAGGTGTCATAATCTTTGTCCTTTCCTTCAGGATCCTAAATTACTGGTAACACTCATTTGACAACTGCTGACATTGCCAATTTGTTTTTTGTTTGGCACTGGTCTTGTATTAGTTTTCTTTCCTATTATTGATTTCAAATGATGAGTTTCCATTCATTTTTGGCTATTTCTTGGACTCACACTATTAGCTACTGAAGCCTCTCAGCCCTTTTGGTTTGGACTCTTAATACATCTTTCCTTTGCCTTGTTGCCACTCAGCATTCAATCTGACAGGTAGTTTCCTGGCTGAAGTTTTTATAGAGGAGCAGAGGTTAGGGACTTAATGGAGATGGGGTTAGTACACTGACAGCTAGTGATGTACAGGGCCTAATAGGAACTTTCATGTTCTCTGTTACCTTGACACATCAGGGAAATAACCTTTTAATCCAGTGCAGCATATTTCATTTATTGTAGCATTATCCAGTTCAAAGATGTTATGAAAAACATCCCCAGAGAGATTTAAGATTTCAAAAACATCCTGAGTTTGAACTTAATTCAACCACTTCAGAAAGCTAAAACAATGGAATATGACCTTTTAGAAACTTCAAATGCTAGGCACTGTTAGGCCAGATAATGTCATGCCAAATTAGAATATTTGTCTCCTGAGAGGAGAGGAGAGTGGATGGGAAGAGGGGATTGAGAGTATGTGTTTTAATTAAAATCCTCTTTTAGTGCTAATGATCTAACATTAAAAAATAACAATCTACAGAGATACACTACAAGAATTAATCTACAGAGATAGAACTAATTGAACAGAAGACTCATGATGTCATTAGGTGGCAGAAAGGGAATAAATGTTTGCTCATATCAACTTTGATAAGCATTATAGACAAACTAGAACTCATTTGAGTGGGAAAAGTCCAGAACAAGAAAGCTCAAAATTGATGTTTAGCTTGGGGGAGAAAATTCAAAGAATGTGTTTTCTGTCTTCAAATGTATCTATCATAAAAGATTAAAACAGAACTTTGTTAGATCATAGTGGGAAGTAACCTTGGGGAAGAAGATTGGAGTTCAACACATGGATCAACAGAAATGTCTAAAGATGAAATGAATGCTAGAGGACAGGTGTTTTAGTTTTCTTCTCATTGCTGGGACAAAGCACCCAACCAAGCAGCTTGTAGGAGCAAAGGGCTTATTTTGGCTTACAGACTCGAGGAGATACTTCATGATGACAGGGGAAAATGTGGCTTGAAAAGAGGCTGGACATAAACTCCTGGCCAATACCAGGTACACAAAGCAGCAGAAGAGTAAACCAAACACTGTCAAGGGGAATCTGGCTATAACACTCATAACCCTGCCTCCAACAACACATCTACAGCAAGGCTCCAATCCTAAATTTTCTCTGGCTGTAGCATTCAGAATACATGAGTTTATGGGCTATACCTAAGTCAAACTACCACATTCTGCCCCAGGCCCCATGATAACCATACATGATATAAAATTAAATGCATTCAGTCCAACTTTAAAAGCCTCCATAGTTTTTATCAATCCCAACACTGTTCAAACATTCTCATAGTCAAAGGTCTCTTAACTGTTAGCTTATAAAACCAGACCCCCCCAAAAAAATTATGTTGCAAAAGATGACATTAGGCATAGCAAGGAAAGACTGTACCAATCCAAGATTTATAACAAACAGGGAAGACATCAAATTCTGTAGCTTCTAAGACCAACAACTCTGACCAGTGACAAGTCTCTGGAGTTCCAATTCTGACCATCAAGCTTGGCCACTTACAGGCCCAGGGGCCAATACATCACGAGGCAGCAGCTCTTTCTGGCAGCCATGCCACAGTCTTAGAATATTAAAAAGTCCTGAGAGTCTCCACTGCAACCCATGGTACATCTTTATGGCTCCATTGGGTTTCCACACAGGGACTTCCAACAACCCTGCTTCACATAGCCCATTGCCATTTCCAAAAAACAAAACCATATTGCAAAGCCAGTGACCCATTCTTTACTGTATTTTTTATACCCCCATAATAGCAGGCAGGTTACCAAATTTATTAATCCAGGGGTAAGTAAAGTTGATTTGAAGAGCAGGACACTCTTTTAGATTTCAGGCCCCTTTACTTTCAAAAGAGTCTGTGTTCTTTCTTCTATCCCAATGCAGCACAGCTAGCCTAATCTCTATGAATGTAATCTCAAAAAAAGTTGCAGCTGACTGGGCAGCGGTTTCAGCCCAAAAATTTCATTCCTTTCTGTATCACAGCCATAAGCTCATACTAGTCCATTTATAGGCAACACAATATTGCACAAGTTCTCAGGACTACATAGACAGAACAGCAAACATCTCACACAAATTGCCCTAGCCCAGCCTGGACAAAGCTCTTTCTTCCTCGCTCTTTCTTCCTCTCATAAGTCAAACCTCACAGTCTACAGTTCTTTCTGTACTTAGGTCTTTCAACTCTGACCAGAATCCATCAAGATGTCCTTATAGTATTGCAAGGTATTTCTTAGGCTAAGGTTTAGAATCCTTCCATATTCCTCCCACAAATCAGTTCCAAAAGGCCCAAAAGTTGCAGTTAGGTTTCTATCAGTAATGACTTCACTTCTTGATACCAATTTTACTGTTGTAGTTACTTTCTCAGCTTGCTGGAGGAAAGGGCTTATTTTGTCTTACAGACTTGAGGGGAAGCTCCATGATGGCAGGGAAAAACACAGCATGAGCAAAGGCTAAACATCACCTCCTGGCCAACAATCAGACACACAACAACAGCAGGACAGTGTGCCAAGCAATGGAAAGGGAAGCTGGCTATGACACTCATAAACATACCTCTAATAACACACCTCCAGCAAGGCTCCAATTCCCAAATTGCCACCAGCTAGGGACCTAACATTCAGAACACATGAGTTTATGGAGGAGACATAAGTCAATCCACCACAAGAGGCATAGTAAAAAAGTGAGTGCTTTGTTACTGGAATTATTCAAGAAGAAGTTGGGCAACAATTTGGGAAGATTAAAGAAAAGATTTAAGCTTTAGATGGAGAAAATGGACAGGATGACTATGTGACAGCAAGAGAATCCATTATACACTAAAAATAATTGGTGAACTTCTAAAAAGACATAGAAGAAAATACAGTAAAGCTGACAAAATTGTGTTCTACTCAAGCTATCCAGTTCTGTGTATGTAAAAGGAAACAACAGTAGAACATCTAACTGAGTACAGCCTTAGATGTGGGTTCATAGCAATAGGTATGGTCTTCTCATGGACTCAAGTCATATGTAGGACATATTTTTATAAAGAGCAGATAAATTCTGTCAAAGACAACGAGTTTGGGCCTTGGGGGAATGTGGTAAGTTTAGAAAAATCTTAAAGACTCAACCTACAATTCTTTTTTAAAACTCAAAGTCATGCAAGTTTTTTCAAAGGAATTAAGATACATATTAATTGGCCAAGGTAGATGATGGTACTTGCCTGTGTCAAAGGTAACTTGACTCCACTTTTCTCCATCTTAAAAAAAAGCATGTTTTCTCCACAAAGGTTCTATTGCATTTTCCCAGGGCTCTGTGCAGAGGTTGAAAGCCAGATGAAATGACACTTCACTTGGCTGGATTTTATTGTCTGCTATCCTCTTCAATTTTCTGTCTAGTTCAGACTTGATTACAATAGTGGTTTGTAGAAGGAACGCAACATGCAGTGAACCAGCTACATTACCACTTAAGTGCAAACATATCCTGAAAATTAAAATGGAAATCAAAATGCCAACACTATGAAAAGACACTAAAAACTTCCTCAAAAGCCATGAAGAAATAAAGACAAATGGAAAAAACAAGAACATCTTCTTAGTCTTAGCAAGGCAGCCTTAACTGCAATATACATTCTCATTTCCCTCTGCCTCCCAAGTGCTAGCCACTGCAAATGAACCCCAGTACCCACATGGAGCCAGATGCACAAGGTGGTGCATGCATCTGTACCTTTATCAGATTGTTTACATTTTTAGAACATTTATAATCAAGATGTCTTAATGCTTATTTTGTGGCACACAGTTGGTTTAAGTTTCCAAGATAAGATGTGTACTTTATTCCAGCCACCCAGTAAATCACGACTATCTATAACACATTGTGTATTGACAAGACTAGAGGCACTTTGTGATCTAAGGAATGGCTCTAGCATGAAGGTGGTATTGGATCCCTAATTAGAATTGTCTGGTTTTCAATTTTTGATTTCTAGGTCTTATTATGTCTAGGCTATGGATCAAAGATTCCAAATCAACCTTATAAAGCTATATCTCAAAGTAGCTAATTGTTTAGTTTCTTTTTCTCTCTCTGTACAACTATCTCGGAAAGCTGATGGTTCATGATATGGTAATGGCAAGAATAATTAATAATGCTTAAGGTAGTGTTATCTTCCTTTGAAGATAGCTAGGAGAGTGTACAGAAAAAGGAGTTCATGCTTACTAAAGTCAATAGGTTGACATCTAGTTTCAGCTGTGCCACTTAGTAACTATATGCTGAGGAAATCATTTAACTTTCCAAGCTTCAGCTTCTTCGTTTGTAAAATACAAACTTCCCTCAACAGCACAATTACTGTTAGAGTTAAATGGTCTATACACACACAAATGTCTCTGCCTCTCTACATCTGTCTGTCTATCTGTCTGTCTGTCTGTCTATCTATCTATCTGTCTATCCATCCATCCATCCATCCTACCTATCTGTCTATCTGGGATATAGCTCATAATGGGTCCTCAAAAGTGGTCGTTATTGGGCTGGAGAGAGGCTTTAATGGTTAAGGTGCTTGCCTGTAGAGCCTAATGACCCAAGTTTGATTCCCCAGTACCCACATGGAGCCAGATGCACAAGGTGGTGCATGCATCTACCATTTGCAGTGGCTAGAGGCCTTGGCATGCCCATTCTGTCTCTCTTATATCTCTCTCTCCTTGCAAATAAATAAATAAATAATTTTAAAAAGCATTAGTTATTTTCTTCTCCCTTTTCATTCCAAGGATAACACTTGAAATTTCCCAAAGGACACCTGAATTGAAGGTAAAATCAGGCTGGAGAGATGGCTAAGCAGTTAAGGCCCTTGCCTGCAAAGCCTAATGACTGTAGTTCAATCCCCCAGTACCCATGTAAAGCCAGATGCACAAAGTGGCACATGCATGTGGACTTTATTTGCAGTGGCTAGACCCCTGGAGCACGCATTGTCTCTGTGTCTGTGTCTCTTCTGTCTTTCTCTGCTTGCAAATAATAAATAAACAAAATATTTTTATAAAAAGAAGGTATAATATCTCCAGGGCATTGGGGTTGTTCAAAGCAATTTAAATATGGTGGCAGACAGGAACTACCTCAATGAGGCATCCTGGTTCATCTTTCTTGTAGATCCTTTTTCTTTTATTTTGAGGTAGGGTCTCACTTTAGCTTAGGCTAGACCTGGCACTCATTCTGTAGTCCCAGGCTGTCCTTGAATTCACAGAAATCAACCTACCTCTGCCTCCCAAGTGCTAGGATTAAAGGCATGTGCCATCATGCCTGGCTTTTCTTGTAGATATTTAAGACACTTTGTGGTACTCAAAGCAATGGGGATGTTAAAGTTCCTATAGCCTGTGTAGTGTTTAAAGAGCATTAGCTCAGTGGTTTGTGATAATTTAAAAACCTTCCCCTCTGCCATGTTGTAGAACTTCCCCATGGATACAGCATAGAAGGTTTTACATAGTTCTACTATAATCTCACTTTTTATCCTTCCATTTTCTATCCTTGCCTCAGACTATGCTGGAGCCAATTTGGTCTTTCCCTTACATCTTGATAACCCTTGAAAACCAAATCTCAAAGTCTAAGTACAATCCAGAATCTAATGTTTTTAGGTGAAAAAAGAGTGACATTTGAGGAGCCAGGGGTTTCTGCTTCAGAAAGCTGATGACAAAAGCCTCTTCTGTCTTGTCTTTTAGACCCTCTTTGAGGAAAGAAAGAGCACTCAAGTACCACAAATGCTCCATTTTAGTTTTATTTATCCAATGGCAACTTAACAAATATTTATTTATCTAAGGAAGAAAGGGAGGGAGAGAGGGAGTGAGGATGGGCACACCAGGGCCTCTAGCCACTGCAAATGAACTCCAGATGCATACACCACCTTGTGTATCTGGCTTTATGTGGGTACTAGGGAATCGAACTTGGGTCTTTAGGCTTTGCAGGCAAGTGCCTTAATCTCTGCGCTCTCTCCAGCCCAATGACAGCTTTTCATCTTGGTTATTATACCACTTGCTATGCCACAAGGAGAAATCAAGCTTTGATATAGTGTCTCTAAAGTCATTTATACTGTTGTGTCCACAAGGAAGGAGGGAATTCTGGAAAAATGACATGAATCATTAAAACTTTCACTCCCAAGTCCTCAACTTTTTACCTCTTTAGGTATCCCCTTGTTGCCATGTTTTTCAAATGCTTATATAGCTTCTTATGTAGATTTTTAAAAATGCAGCTTTTTCTTGGGATGGTAGCTGGAATATGTGTGTGTGAGGAGAGGAAATCAAGCTACAATTATATTTTTTATCCAGAAAAAAGCAAATCAGATGGTGATGCAATCCCAGAAGAAAATAGATTAAAGCCTGCACTTTCTAAATCTGTTACTCAACTAAACACAGCTGTTAAAGATGAAGTATTTGCTTGCATATGTAGCTATAATAATGTTTCCATTAGCATTCAAATAGGATGCTGGCCACCCTCCCCATTCTTAAGATATGAACTCAGAGGGACTTTCTTTATACTGGGGGTAGATTATATGCTGATCCATCCACAAGCTCTCCTTGTTACATTTTATATTTTCAGGATGAAAAAGGAAAGAGATTAACATGTACTCAGTGATACTTTATTAATATTTATTTTTAACATTTTGTTCATTTACTTACACGTGTGTGTGTGTGTGTGTTCATGGACATGGCAGGGTCTTTTGCCACTGCAAACGAATGCCATCTGGCTATATATGGGTGGCTGGGGAATTGAACTCTGGACTGGTCGGTTTTGCAAGCAAGCACCTTTAACCACAGAGCCATATCCCCGGTAATTAACTAAGCACTTTAAATATATTTATTACTTTAACTCAAACAGTAGCCTAATGAAATAGTTGTTACTATCTCCTTTAACAGGTAAAGAAACAAAACTGAGAAAAAGTTAAGTAACTCATTCAGGCCCACCCAACTAGGAGGATATCAGAATTTAAAACTAGTACTATGGTACTCCAAAGGTCATGGTCATGGCACTCATAAAAGGATGTAATATCTAAGCTGAAGGCAAGGGATCAGTCTTTGGTGGGGCTGTAAAATTGGAAAAAAGTGATATTTAGTGGATCAAAGCTGGCACACACCTTTAATCCTAGCCCTTGGGAATCAGAGGTAGGAGAATTATTGTGAGTTTGAGGCCGCCTTAAGACTACATAGTGAATTCCAATTCCAGGTCAGCATGGGCAAAACCCTACCTCAAAAAAAGTGTGGATCACTCACTGGTACTAGACCCATAGCTGGAGCTGGGAAACAAGTCAGAACCATACCCTAACATAAGCCCACTCTCCAATATCAAGCTACCATCAATCATGGGGTACAAGAGGGCCTACACAAACTCTCTATCAAAAAAGTAAATGTTATCTCAAATTTCCGGGTGCTAACTTACTCTCTGTTGGAGAATCTGCTTCTCTTTTTCAGATAGATACAGATCCTAAGGAGAGAGCTGCCCCAACATACCTCAAAAGGGGCCCAACTGAAACTAAGGACAACTGGTGAAACAAGCAAGGGTGATGTTTTCCTGTGAACCGGATACTAGCACCAAGGGGAAGGAGACCAACGCAGAGAAAAATCAACTCCTACCAAATCAGAGAGCCAGAGCCTCAGAGGCCCCCAACACCTCATCACTGAAGCAGACCAAAAATGAACCCAACATGGCTCAGGGAAATTTTGCGAAAGAGGGGGCGGAAAGAATGTCAGAGTCACATGTTGGGTCATGATTTGCAGAGACATTTATCGTACCAATAACTGTGGGCTAACTCCACAATGCACGACCCATTTTCATCAACAAGGAGGGTCCAATGGGAGGGGGTAGATCACAGATGAGCCTAAACAATGGTACCAAACTGCCTGTATTTACTGAAAAGAAAACTAATAAATTAAATTTTAAAAAGTGTGGATCATCCATTCTATTGTTATTTATGATGTATAAGCATATTGTTATATAAATCTGAACCATTTCCAATGAAGTAATAAAATAGTTGTTCTCTCTGTACAGATGTGTGTATATAACTGTGTGTGTATGTATGTAAATGCAATACACACACATATGAGACTATAAGAGGTGAGGAAGATGCCTAAATGGAGAGGGAAAAAGAGAGGGGAAAGGTATCATGAAAACAGAAGGGGGTGCTATTTGGGTGAAAGTAGGGAACCAGAAAGAGCAGAGAAGGAGAAGGGAAGGGGTTACAAACAAGAATAAAGTATAATGATATATATGTATGAAAATGTCACAATGGAATCTATTTCTTTTCATTTCAACCCAAAATTAATAACAAAATTAGATAGACCCTAAGTTTGAAAGAGCAACCATGAACTCATTAACATTCTTCTCTAAACAAGCCAGTTGATATCATATATAAGATATCCACTTAAAGAAAAGTAATAAAAAAAGGAGAGATGAGATTAAAGTAGGTCTTCAACTTGAAGAACATCTGAATTAGCATTACAATCAAGATTTTTTTTTTCAGGTCCAACTTAATCAAAAGAAACACAATAGTGTCTTGTCCAAGAACAACCTAACAAGAATTTTTTTTGAGTCAGGCATTACTCTGTGCATGCTTATTATTTTTCCAATGCCACTTTCAGTTAAAGTTATGGAATTAATAAGTAATTATGGTAGTAGTATTATAGAGGGCTTTATAGTTTAATAAATATATCACATACATTTTGTCACTTGAAAAATCACCACATAGTGAGAAAAAAATTTTAAGCTTCATTTATAGATGTAGAAAGTAAGAACCAGGGATGTAATAAATGGGTATGGGTAGGTCCTGAAGGTTGTGAATGTTATGTTCTTTTCAATACATTTTAAAGTAGGGATATGACATGATTCATTGTTTTCTGATTGGTGTTGAGACCCACTCCACAGGAAAGAATTCATACCTGATATTATAAAACTGGTCAAAAGCCCAAGTCCATTTGTATTTCTTCTTTTGAGAACTGTCTGTTTATTTCATGAGCTAATTCACTGATTGGCAGGTTTGACATCTTTTGGTGTTTAGCTTTTGCAGTTCTTCATGTAGTCTAGATATGAACCCTCTCTCTGCTTGGAATAGCTGGCAAAGATCTTCCATTCTGTAGGCTTCCTGTTTGCTCTGCTGATAGTTTCTTTTGCTGGGAAGAAACTTTTTAACTGAAAACACCATAATGAAACCTAATTCTCCAGATGCTAATAAATTAAAAATAAAAATATACACAAAAACCATGACCAGGGAGGGAGTCTATTACTATTGTTTGCTACATGATCATGTTGTGAAACTGCCTTCTAAATATTTAAGCTCATACCCATAGACTAATGCTGCTCTCAGACTTCTTATCAGAGAAACTTCTTTTCTGCAGTGGGTGATGGTTAGTACAGAGACTCTTAACACACAAAAGTGCTGAGAATTAATAATAATTGAAGCTAGGATCCACAGATGAGAGAGAACATGCCACGTTTGGTTTTCTGGGCCTGGGTTACGTCACTTAGTATAATCCTTTCCAGATTCATCAAATAACTGGATTCCTGTGTGAGTAGGAAGAAAACTCAGTAGCATATGACAGTAAACTAGAAAGGAGATATAAATGGAATAGAAAGGGAGGGGGGTACTTAATAGGATGGTATTGTATATATGTAAGTAGAAGAACAGATTAATGGGGGTGAAAAGGCCTAAGTGAGGTTAGGGGAAGATATTGAGTAAGGAAAGATAGAGAGAAGGCTAATCAAAATCTAAGAAAACATAAATAGGTCATATGGAAACCTACTTTTTGGACAATGGAACACACAGGAGTCATAGATTGTTATTAGAAAATTTTCAGTGCCAGGGATGGGATACCTTCCAGTGAGTTGTTGGCCAGGGAGGTCACTGATGTCCTCAAAACATTACAGGCCATTGCCGAGGCCCTTGGTTTCCCACCAGGAATAGATGGTAAGACCTTATTGCTGAAGACTCCACATACTTGGGCTGCAAGGTCACTGAGAAACCCTGCTGGAGCTGAGCTTAAAACATGCTCCATGTAGACCAGCTGACAGAAAGCTCTAAAAAGCCATTCTGCATGCAGTTCAATGGGAGAGAGATAAATCACCAGTGAAGATACTCAACAGCGGAAACTACAAGCCTTACATTTGGCCAGCCAGGCCAAATGAGCCAATTGGTGCAATAGTGGCATGTCTGTTATGGGGGAAAACAACCACCCTCTAATTTGACTGGAGGCCCACTCCATGGGAGGGAATATATCCCTGATACTGAAAACCTACAAAAGGGGTAGTCATGAGCCCTAGAAGTGTAACGTTTGCTGCTGTTTGTATACAAGTATATACTATGTTCACCAAACTGAACAGTAAGCACTTCTCTTAATGTTCATACCCATATATTAATGCTACTCTCACGTTTGGTTAGAGAACCTTCTCTTTTCAGATGGCAGTGACCTTGGGATCACTCAGGAGGCACCATGGTGCTGAGAAGTGACAGAGGAGTACTCAGCCCTGAAATATCTATATCTCAATCACACCTTCCATGGCTCAGGGTTCATTGCAGAAGAGGTGGCAGAAAGCATGTAAGAACCAAAGGAAGGGTAGGACTCCTAATAAAATGCTCCTCCGGACACGAAATGGCCTGGATATCCATGACTTCATAGTGTCTGACACTACCTACACAAGGTCATCATAATAGGAAGAAAAGATCATGACATCAAAAGAAAAGAGAGACTGATTGAGAGGGGGAGGAGATATGATGGAGAGTGGAGTTTCGAAGGGGAAAGTGGGGGGAGGGAGGGAATTGCCATGGGATAGTGTTTATAATTATGGAAGTTGTCAATAAAAAATATTTAAAAAAATAAGTAACAATTGAGTGATCATCCCTAAACAGGACATCTGTATCAACCCCTCCTGCCAAGGCCCAGTGAACAATGCAGAAAAAAAAAACAGAAAGAATTTAAAAGTGGGAGGATGGGGCAGAGAAACCATGTTGCAAGTATGAATTCATAGCAGCTATGGTTACCTACACAAGAATGTGTCCATCAACATTCCATACTGGATGGGGAGGAACTTATGAGCCCCACACCTCCCCAAAGAGCTATTGGTAGTTAATGGGTTGCTGGGGGAGATGGACTTATTTTCCTTAGTGGTGTAGCCACTGGCCAGTTGCCTTAATTCCAGTAAATAACCTCCTATCCATGGTCACACAAGCAACCCTAATTAAACTAAGTAAGAAAACAATGTAAAAATAGTTAGGGGCTAGTTGGAAAGAAGAGGTTCAACAGGAATGAGAGGAGGACAATACAGGATAATGGGAGTGAATATGATCAAATATACTATAGACATGAATTGTCAAGAAAATGAATTTAAAAAGTAGCATTTTAATTTTTTTGTTGTTATTTTATTTATTTTAGAGCGACAGACAGAGAGAAAGAGGCAGAGATAGAGAGAATGGGCGCGCCAGGGCATCCAGCCACTGCAAATGAACTCCAGACGTGTGTGCCCCTTTTGCATCTGGCTAATGTGGGTCCTGAGGAATCGAGCCTCGAACCAGGGTCCTTAGGCTTCACAGGCAAGCACTTAACCGCTAAGCCATTTCTCCAGCCCAAAAGTAGCATTTTAGACAGAAGAGTCAAATTACATTGAGTCACTGCAGTCAACATAGTAGACAAAAGGAATGACTACCTAGGAGTTAGGGCTCTGAGTTTAATTCATGACCATTTCACCTTACTGGTATATGATCCTATAAAATAAACATGAAGATCCCTGCCTGGCCTTAGGGGCTCAGATGAGAGAAATATCAGGTGTAATGTTGTTTAGATTTGAGTTTTGACTCCCAGTACCTCACAAAAGATGTTTTGGGTTGAGAGTATAATGTAGTGGCAGAGTGCTTGCTTAACATGCCTAAGGCCATGAGTTTGATCTCCAGAACTATAAACATGCACATGTACTCACACATACATGCACATAAATATACAGAGTTCTTAATAAGTAATCAGCTTCTTTAAAATAAACTGGACTTTTGTTAACTAAAAGAGTTATAGTCAGATTTTACATTCTTGGTGAAAAATAAAATAATTGTTCACCATAAACTCACTTCTATAGTTATTGGATACTTTATGTAGGTTCTTTTCTTGAATTTGTTACAAATAAGTTAAATCTGATGGTATCACTCTTTCCTTATTACATGACCTATTTCTTCTGAGCTTTAGGGACTGCTAGGGTCCAAAGAAAGCAGCCTCATTCAAAGGCTAAGACACCAGAAAGAAATCAAGAATAAGGGGTTATGATTCATAGGAGATAGAACTGAATCAAAATGCTTCCTAACATCTTCCACTATGGGATAAAGAAACACCCCAACACATTCACATTTTGGTCTTTTTCCAATGTTAGAGGTAGCCTAATTTGTTCCCATTCTATGCCTAGATAAAAAATCTTACTATATTCCTAGATCAAAATATTATACCACATAATGAGACAGCCTGTGGACTACAGACAAGTTATCATTCTGACACATATTAAAAGATTGAGCAGGGAGGGAGGCTATTATTCTGACCCAAGTTTTTTCCTTCCAAGTACTAACCAGGCCTGACCCTGCTTAACTTCCAAGATCAGATGAGACTGGATATGTTCAGGGTGGTACTGCCATAGACCCAAGTTATTTTTATTCTCTCTTCCTGTTCCATCTTTTATTGGTCTCCTTTCATTTTTGCTCCAACCATATTCTAGTTTTCTCATCCAGTTATGCACTATCACTCACCTCATCTGTTCACAAAATGTTCCAATATATTTATAACACTGTTGGGATAATTGTACCACATTTTAAATAGAACATTCCCATCTCCAACCTATTCCATAGTTTGTTTAATTGGTGGAGTTTTTGTTTTGCCAGGATGCTGTATCTTGAAAGATGAAAACTAAAATCATAAAGGCAGTGCCCTAAATATGATCTGGTAATTAAAGATCCAGAGCCCTTACTGAAACTAGTAAAAGGCACCTTGTTACTTGCAAACATTTCATGGAATGAGTTGGTAATTTTGTTAATGCCTTGCTCACTTACTGAGCTTGCTTGTCTCAGGCTTATGGAATATAAAAAACTGAAACTAAGTACCTACATTTTTCCAGACAGTAGGTATGAAGGACTGAATATAAGTGTTCAGTCCTGTCATCTCAGGGTGGTAACTATAGCTGTAGACACTAAAATATTCGTGATCCTCAAATAGTTGTCACTAAGAAGCTGTGGAAATTCAATGGAGTGACCAAGGTAGGGTCAACAGTTTATATCCGCTAACTTATTGTAGAGAATAGTGTGGTATCTTAGAGCCAATGATTTGCAAACACCTAACTATATTATTATTTTTATACCAAATATACTATTACTTAGGTGACCATAAAAGAGATAAGGACAAGAGGGTAAGTTGTACATAGACTTGAGCTCCCAAGCATATCTAAAAATATGAGCATGCTATCATTGCTCAGTGTACTGCAGATAAATGAGAATGTCCATGTTTCTGCTATACATGCACAGGCTCCATAGACAGCATATGCAGATGAATGCCAATAAATAGCTCTTGCTGTGAATGTCTCATATATAGTATTTTTAATTGTTTCCTGAGGTCTCCAAGTGAAGCTAAACTATATTGAAGTTCCATGGTAGAAATGTAGTTTTTGACCAGGTAAAAATATAGTCAAAGCATTCCAAGGAGTGGCCTACTTTATTTCTAGAGTATGACTACAATGAGTAAGTTTGTTTTTAAGGTTAAAAATATAGTAATTCACCAGACAAGTTACATACTGGATTTGCTAGCTGCAGATCATTCCTCCAACATAACCTCAACCCAACTGCAGGCAGTTAAGTAAGTTGAAACCCATTGCTATTTAAGCAGCTGCTGATGCATGGGCCACTACTTAAACAGCAAGCTGGAGAAATGTCTGCTGCCTTTAGATGAATTCGAGATTAAGTTTCAATGCTAAGCTGACCAGTGTTGTCATGATGTCTAATGATAAAGGTATTATCTTTACCAAATATCTACTGTTTGCTAGAAACTTTGTATGTATTTACATTTAACCCTTAAAAACAAAAATCCTCTGCAGTACATAGGAATTAGCACTACTGTTTTACAAATAGGAAACAAGTTTTTCAGATAGTTTATGTAGCCTTTAAAAGTCACACAGCCTTACCAGTGTTTTAGTCCAGTATGTTCAGGTCTTTTATATATATAAACAAGGGAAGCAATACATATTGCTGTATGGCAAATTTCCTCTGCATTGAAAAGTATAAACTATTGCCAAATTTATCAAAAGCAGCTGGGTTAACACACAAGAGAAGGCATGGGGAGAGTCATGATAGCCCCACCTGAGAGTCAGGTGCCCCCTGTGCCAGCTGTATACAATAAAGTACAAAATTTTGTGACCTCAGAGGGTCGACTATATAGAAAGTAAAAGATCTGGGAACAATGGGCTCCATTGAGGTGGTGTCTCTGGAGTGTCCATGCTCTGTAAATAAGTCCTTACCCCAAGGGAAAAGCATATGCAGTGACAATCCTAGTATAGTGAGCCCCACTCAAGTGCTGCTTTGGGGTCTCATACTCTAAGTAAGCCCTCAACCCCAAGTTGAGGGAGGAGCATCCATGAGGGTAATGCCAGTATAGTGAGCCCCACTGAAGTGCTGCTCTGTGTTCTCATACTACTGTACAGGGGACCAGGAGCTTCTAGAAGTGGCCATAAGGAAGCCATCACTCAGGGTGAAATGAGACTTCTCCATGATGCAGCTGCTCTGGGGTCCAGGTGCTCTTGTAAGCTCTAATCCTGAGGCTGAGGGTGGAGCATCCAAGGAGTAATTCAGACATAGGAATCTCTATCAAAGAGGTTGCTTCGTCTGAATCTGAAAGGAAGCCAGTTACCAGATGCTTAGCCTGTATAGTACATGAACTACTGGAGGAAAATGGCCAACAATGTCGTGAGCAAGCAGGGGACACTACTATATGAAAATAGCAAACATAACAAGAGGTACACACCTGCACAATAGTGGCACACAGTCTAAGTGGGTAAAAATGGCTCTGATTGGTTATGAGATCTGCTCAGTGGAAAGGAACTCATAACTGGAAGTAGAAACCAAGTCTGAACCCTATGGAAACCAAGATAATGGACGCCAATGAAAAGCTCACACTAGCTTTTGTCTGAAAATGAGGCTACACTCATCAAAATCTCTCTAAATTAACAATGCTTATCCCCTTTCACCTATCCTAATCTCACTCTCCATTAGAGATTCTCTTTTTGTTTTTCAGAAAACATTGAGAACTGAGGACAACCATAATCTACCATCAACACAAGAATAGATAGCAGACTCTGTGACAGGAGATGAACCACTCTTCACACAGCAGCCAGGGCTCAGGTGAAACCACAGAGGAAAGAGCAAAATGAGCAAGTGTGCAGCTTCTATAGTGAGTCTGATAACCTCGGCTAGGGTGATGCAGACAGACACTGCACCAAAGCAGGAATCCTTAAGCTGCTGAGAACTCAACACTAAAGTCAACTTAAAGTAGAGTCACCAAGGCTCAGGGAAGTTTGTGGAAAAGGGGGAAGAAAGAACATAAGAGCCCCAGAGTGGAAAGAAATAGCCAGAGACATAGCCCTCCCCACAATGACAGACTGCTGCTCTTACAACTCAAAACTTACAACTCCATGGTGAATACCTACCAGCAATCCCACTAAGGAGTGCCCTCAGTGGAGTGGGGGCAGGAAGGAGGAAAATGATGGTACCAACATATGATGTGTCCATACAAAAAGATTCTGCTTAAGAAAAAAAGTGGCTGCTTTTGGGGCCCCACATTCCTCTAATAACCCTTCTTTATTCTCTGTAAATGACCCCCCCCCATGAACTCATTGGTTCATCAAACTGGTATTGGTATTTTGGTCTGCCATTTGGGGTGAAGGCATGTGTTCATGCCTCTCTAGGGGAAAAGTTTCCCACCACACATATGCATGTGTATGTGTCTGAGTGTGTCAAAGCAAACCATGCTTTCCTAAGCAACAAAATGCAAAATGCAGCGAGGTGTGGTGGAACATACCTTTAATCTCAGCACTCGGGAGGCAGAGGTAGGAGGATCGCTGTGAATTTGAGGCCACCCTGAGATTACATAGTGAATTCCAGGTCTGGGCTAGAGTGAAACCCTACCTTGGAATAAAAAAAAATAAGCAAAATGCTTCTTAAATATATTTTTCTTGCTTTCCATTTATTTTCCTCCTTTGTTTATTGTTATTTTGTGGTGGTGCTTTCTTCAGTTTGTCTTTTATACTTCCTTAATTTCTTTACAGATGGCAATGGCCTTCATTTTAACCTAGTCACACACTAACATAAATGCCAAATCCATCAGCTCTGAGAAAGTCTTGAGAGGAAAGATTCTTGCACATCTTTGTTCCTGGAAACAGGTCATGTACAAAAGCCATTCAGTGATTTGACTCTTGGAACTTACTGAATTTTAAGCCTATATACAAGTCAGTTAATGGTAAATTTGTTTCCAACAGCGACATTTTTTATAAAATCACCTATGATGGCAGCTTGATAAGGTATAATCAGACTTTCTGATCACCAATGTTCTTATTTGTTCTTTGATCATATCTTGCTTTCAATGACTACCGCCACATCCTACAATGAAAGCTAACAAATGGATTTTGGTAGTAAATGCTTACTCATTTACTTTGCATGTTGCTTAACATAATATTTTAACTCTTTAAGCCCCTGATTTAACTCATAATGGAGGCTAGAGAGATTGCTCAGTGGCTAAAGGTATTTGCTTGAAAAGTCTGAAGGCCTGGGTTTGATTCCTCAGTACTCACATAAAGCCAGATGCACAAAGTAGCACGTGTGTCTGGAGTTCATTTGCGGTGGCAGGGGGCCCTGGTGCACTCATTTTCATTTTGTCTCTTTACTAGCGAATAAATAAATAAAATTACATAAAAATATATTTAAAAACTTATAATTGGTTAGCATTGCCCAACATATCAAATCCATTCTCCTCTGCTATGATTTCAAGGACTTATATAGTTTGTTCTCACCATATCTCAATAGCATTATGCACATTATGCACAGCATGTGACATGTTTCTTTCATCTGAAAAACAACTCTTGTCCTTCCTGTCCCCAAACAGGCAAAATTTCCTTTATGTTTTTTTCTCTTGGCCTCTCCAAATATATTCTGGCTCACATTGTTTTTTTTTTTTTTTTTGGATGCCTTCTGTTCCACAACATTAAATACACGATGCTATATTACTTTAGATTTTTCATTTCTTCAGCAAAAATGCTGGCTGAGGAAGTGGGAGCTATTTTCTGGAGTGGTCTAGCCACTGGTAGGATCCAAGTGCTCTGGTAAATAATCCCTCAGTCGTGCTCATATTGGTAACCCTAATGAAACCCCATGGGTTACACCCACACACATGGAAAAAAGACATAAGGGCTGGAGAGATGGCTTACTGGTTAAGACATTTGCCAGCAAAGTGAAAGGGCCCAACGAAATCCAGATGCATAAGGTGGCACATGGGCCTGGAGTTCCTTTGCAGTGGCTGGAGGCCCTAAGCACCCATTCTGTATCTGCCTCTTTCTCCTTCTCTCTCTCAAATAAATAAATAAAAATTAATTAAAAACTTAAAACAAAGGCATCAAAGTAGAAGGACTAGTTGGAAAAAGAAGGGGTTCCATGGAAGGAGTATGAGGAGGGGGAGTTCAGAAAATGTAATGGGGGATTATGATCACAATATATAAATTCGTAAAAACTGTCAATAAAATAAGTTTTAAACTTGCTTTTCCCCACGTTTTGTGGATCCACCCAGAATATAAATTGCTGGAAAGCAGGCTTGTAAGATTTTACATCTACTACCATATCATGCTCGTAAACACAGTGCAGGATAGACAACAAGAAATCATTAAATTCTTGCTACTTAATCCCTCCAAAGATATTTCTACATATGGAGGAATATGGAATACAGAGTTATATATTTTATGTGTAGATTCAGTTTTCATCAACGTTTCTTACAGTTTCCTAATTGCCTTTAACATATTTCCTCCATTAAAGCCAGTCTATTTTAATTACTCTTGGGCATTCTTTTGGGAATTTTACCAAGATACAAAAGGAAAATGAAATCTAACTATATTTAAGTGATGTAATTGCTATTGGCCTTTGTGTCAAACATAGAAAAGATTGGATTTTTTAACCTAATGTTAACTTTAATCAAGGTGTCCAAGATAACTGAACCTAAGCAAACTTGAGTCTATAAATAGGCCTGGAAAATATACCACATGACCTAGTGAGAAGTCTGGTTCATTGATGTGATAAAATTTTATGCCTTTTAACATTTCTAGACTAGTATTACATATTTCACAGTACTTTATGTTATAAACACCTCACATCTGTTATTTGATATGTGCAACAAAGATGTGAAGCAGGAATTATCTTTCTCTCATGAAAGGTGAAACAAACTTAAGAGTCAGAAGAATTAGGAAACATACCAAAGCCTTAATGCTAGGAAGTATAGAAACTAAACCTGTTCCCAGGGTATAGAGAAGTTGGGCAGAGATATTTATTTGAGAGAGCCAGAGACAGAGAGAAAGGAAGGGGGGAGAGAAAGAGAGGGGGGGGAATGGGTGTGCTAGGGCCTTCAGCCACAGCAAAAGAACTCCAGAAATGTGTGCCACCTTGTGCATCTGACTTACATGGGTCCTGGGGAATCAAACCTGGGTCCTTTGGCTTTGCAGGCAAACACCTTAACCACTAAGCAATCTCTCCAGCCCTACCTACAGGATTTTAAGTCCCACCACAGGGATACTTATAGATCCATGCTCATTGCTGCATCATTCATAATAGTTAAGCAATGGAATGATACATTTTAGTATGCGGTTCAGAATAATGAAATCATGACATTTATAGGAAAATTAATAGAACTGGAAACCATTTTGTTAAGTAAAATAATCCAGACTCCAAAAGACAAATATTACATATGTGGAGTCTAGATTTAAATGTTTCTGTGGCTGTGTATGTGTACATGTGTGTGTGTATCTAGACCATGAATGTAGAAAGGGGACCACAAGACAGAAGTTATTAAGTGAGGGTTGAGGGGAAAGAGAGGGTAACAGAATATATAAGACAGAGGATCAATAAGACATAGACAGGGAAGCAAGAAGTACCAGTACTAAGAAAGGGGGACAAATAGGAACAATGTATGTATTAAAATGTCACAATGAAACTCATTATGCTGTGTGCTAACTTAAAAATATTTTGAAGTATATGCTAGATATTGTTAGATGATAAAAATGACAACTCTTACCCTAAAAGTACACAAATCTGTGAGAAATATAAGTAAAGACAGACCAACTATCATTTAAAAGAAAATAGTCCAAAACAAAGTCTTCAGATCTAAACTTTTATTATTGTATACTGTCTCTCATACCTCTGTTGTAAAAAACCTAGATCTTACTTTATTACTTGATCTTTCAGAGGCAGGTTTTTGGAACAGTCATAAAGTAGACTTTAGTTAGATTACACTGTTTTTCAGAGAAAGAATAAGAGGGTATGGAACTTATATTGAGAAAACTTAATCCAGTTAGCACCGTAAACAGATGAGATTATGCATTTTTGTATTTCTTGTCCTTTGACAAATGTGAGGTTGGTATCAAACAACGAACTATAAGAAGTATGTCTGAGGGCTAGAGAGAGGGCTTGGTGGTTAAGGTGCTTGCCTGAGAAACCCAAGGACTCATGTTTAACTCTTCAGGTCCTACGCAAGCCCGACGCACAAAGTGACATAAGCATATAAGGTTGCACATGCACACAAGGTGGCACACATGTCTGGAGTTCGTTTGCAGTGGCTGGAGGCCCTGGCATGCCAATTTTCACTCTCTCTTGCTCTTGATCTCACTCTCATACAAAAAAGAAGTATATCTGAGAGAAGGATTCAGAGTAAGATGGAGGGAGGGAGAGATGAAGACTAAAAAGGAGAGATAGCAAGGAGCAGCCTTGGGTTTTGGGTTTATAAAATTTATAGTAATAATTATCCTTATCAGTATGTAGTATGGCTCAGTTAATGGAAGCCAGTAGTTTTTCCATACTTGCTACTCTTAAAAATGAGGAAGAATAAAAAAAAATTTTTGAGGTAGGGTATCACTGTACCCCAGGCTGACGTGAACTCTGTAGTCCCAGGCTGGCCTCAAACTCACAGTAATCTTCCTATCTCTGCCTCCTGAGTGCTGGTACTAAAGGTGTGTGCCACCATGCCTGGCCTGACTAAAAATTTACTAAGTCCTTGCGAGACACAGACATGTCAAGGTTTGGGCAGCATACAAGAAGCTAAGAGTACTGAGCCAAATGTTACCTGAATGACAGCATTCTCAGGATAAATTTAGATTAGAAAAGATGAGGGGAGGGTAGTTTAGGATTCATGCTTTTTTGGAGGGGGACTTGAGGCAAAGTCTCACTCTAGCCCAGACTGACCTGGAATTCACTCTATAGTACCAGGCTTGTCTCAAACTCACAGCAATCTTCCTATCTCTGCCTCCTGAGTGCTGGGATTAAAGGTATGAGCCATCATATTCAGCCCATGCTTTTTTTTTAAAGAAAACTACTCTGATTTGGAGAGTCGGAGAGAGGCCATGGGATTAGGCAGCTTCTCCAGGCTACAGGGAATCCTGATTATCATGGTAAAGAGTTTTAAAATTTTCAAACTTGCAAGAGGGACACATTTGAGCTCAGGTTCAGAAATTGGCAAGTTAGAATTCTTTAAAGTGGTGATATTGCTTTGTAATCCATACTAGTCTTAGACTTACAGTTCTGCCTCAGCCTCCTGAGTACTGAAAGTACATAAATTATATATATATATATATATATATAGACATACATCATTATATGTATATGATGTGTGTGTACATATGTGACTGCAGGTGTATGCAAGCCAAAGTGTACATGTGGAAGGCCTAGGATAACTTTGGGTGTCAGTCATTGCCTTCTGCCTTGCTTGAGACATGGTTTCTGGTAGTTCACTGCTATATATTCCAGCCTAATTGGTCCACAAGCTTTCAGAGATTCTCTTATCTCTGCATTTCATCTCACTGTAGAAGCTCCGGGATTACAGACATGTGCTATTGTATCTGACTTTATGTGAATCTGATGATATGCACTCAGGCCTCACACTTGTGCAGCAAAGTGATTTATTCAGTCACACATTTCCCCAGCCCAAATTGGAATTTCTTCTTTAGGCTCAAGAACTTTCATGAGAAAGAGAGAAGACAAGAGAAACAAAGAGAAGAGGAGAGGAGAGGAGGGGATAGGAGAAGAGGAAATGCCAGAGTGAGGGAAAGAAAGAGGTACAGATGGAGATGGGGAGAGGGAAAGATATAGAGTGAATGCCTGCCAGGCAGAGAACCAGAGAGCCAAAGAAATAGAGAGGGAGAAAGGCAGGGAGAGGAATAAAGGAAAACAGTAAAGGAGAAGGAGGGAGAGAAACAGCAAGGGAAAGAAAGACACACACACACACACAGAGAGAGAGAGAGAGAGAGAGAGAGAGAGAGAGAGAGAGAGAGAGAGAGAGAGAGAGAAGGAGGGAGAGGATGGGAAGGAAGGAGGGAAGGAAAGAGTATTAGAATATTTTTAGTAAGGGATACTTTGTAGCCAGAGTTGATTGAGCCAGACGGCAGGAAAGTCAGGGGTGTAAATTCTGACCACCACATTCAGCCTCCAAAAGAGTTGCTAGACTGAAAGCCTAGTCTTGTCTATAGCCTATTCCTCCTTATAATCTTCTGCATAGTTCCTTATTTCCTAGTACAGCACATCCCAAAATTTATGTGTGGTCTTTAAGATCTGCTCAAAAAATTTCTAATATCCTGGTTATTAGGCTCAACATCAGTATTCCACACAACATGCTTTTGCTCCTACCTTCCTTATGTGCTTTCACTGCTCTTTCTGTCTGGATCATCCTCAAAGCACATTTTTTGGGGGTTTTGGTTCTAAAACAGGGTCACATATAGTCCAGGCCTCCCTCCAACCCACCATGTAGCAGAGGACAACCTCAGTCAGACTTTTGACCCTCCTCCCTCCACCTCCTCAGTGCTGGAATTGCAAGTATATGCCTAGTTAATGTCATGGTTGGGATGAAATCCAGGACTTTGTGCATACTAAACAAACACTCTACCACCTACCTACCTTCCTAGCTCCCCTATACATTTTATCTAGTAGACTTATACAAACCTGTCAAGGTCCACCTCTTCTTTAAAGCATTTCTTGCCTAGTAGTATTTAGCTGATCTTCTTCCTAAGAAGAAAGAGTAAGTATGATCTGGTCAGCATAAGGAAGACAGTGTGGTAAAGAATTTAAATAGTAATTCAAGATTAGGAGAAAATCTGAATTCAAATTCCAAATCTGTGAGTAATTAAATGATTGACAAGGTTGTCTAAGCTTTGAGCAGTTATTTGTTTTCTGCTCTCTTTTATTTCCATTATTCATTATTTGTCTGCTATATGCCAGTTGTTAGTGATGAATTATGTATATAAATAATTAAAAAATGGGAAAAGTGTCAAAACACCAAGAGAGAATCACAAACAGTCCCTCAAGAGGTCAGAGGAAGTTAAAATTAATGTTTCTGTATAAAAGTGTTTAAGCTTGGCTTTTGGAACATGGACAAAAACAATGCAAGGATCCAATACAGAAAAATAAAAAAGTGGTTCAAATGTAAGTGTGTGTGTGCGTGCGTGCGAGCGAGCGAGAGAGAGAGGTGCTGGAATGCTGGGTGTCCTGCTCCATCATTCTTCACTACCCCTCTTATTATTTTTTTTATTTTTTGGTTTTTTGAGGTAGGGTCTCACTCTGGTCCAGGCTGACCTGGAATTAACTCTGTAGTCTCAGGGTGGCCTTGAACTCATGGCAATCCTCCTACCTCTGCCTCCCGAGTGCTGGGATTAAAGGCGTGCGCCACCACGCCCGGCTACCCCTCTTATTATTTAATAATCTACCCCGGAGTCTTACCAATCCCCGAGGATGCTCTGATGATTCTCAGATTTATGCTCCTTTATGGGACTGGGGTTACAAGTTTGCTGTGAGTAACCATGCCCAGCTGCTTATGTGGGTCCTGGTAATAGAACTTGAGTGGTTTCTCAGGCCTCCTAAGGCCCTCATGCTTGCAGAGGAAGTGCTTTTAACTCTGAGCCATCTTTCCAGCCCCAAGGATTAGCATTTTTTTAAATATTTTTATTAACATTTTCCATGATTACAAAATATATCCCATGGTAATTCCCTTCCTCCCCACCCCCACACTTTCCCATTTGAAATTCCATTCTCCATCATATTACCTCCCCATTACAATCATTGTAATTACATATATACAATATCAACCTATTAAGTATCCTCCTCCCTTCCTTTCTCTTCCCGTTATGTCTTCTTTTCAACTTACTGGCCTCTGCTACTAAGTCTTTTCATTCTCACACAGAAGCCCAATCATCTGTAGCTAGGATCCACATATGAGGGAGAACATGTGGCGCATGGCTTTCTGGGCCTGGGTTACCTCACTTAGTATAAAGGATTAGCATTTTTTAAAATTATGAGTGAGAGTGAGAGAGAAGAAGAGAGAGAATTGGCACACCATGGCTTCTAGCCACTACAATCAAACTCCAGACGTGTGTGCAATGTTGTGCACATGCACGACCTTATGCTCATGCATTACCTTGTGTGTCTGGCTTATATAGGATCTGGGGAGCTGAACCTGGGCCCTTAGCTTTCACAGGCAAATGACTTAACTGCTAGGCTATTTCTCTAGCCCCAAGTGTTAGTATTAGTATTTTAACTGGCATAAAAGGTAAAAGAAGCTGTCCTAAGGAAAAATAGAGTGAGGCAAGGAATGACTCAATCCTTTAATTCTCTAGGTACAACCTGCCAAATATTTATACATAGCAAAATAAATTATGAACTCTCTCGATGTCAGGTCCTCAACTTAATTATGTTCTTTTCTGCCAGGACACTAAAGACACTATACTATGTTGTATATGAAAAATTTCCATAGCCACCTAGAGCAGGGTGCTCAGAAAGATTCCCAGGTAGGGCATGGTCAGATATTACAGAAGGTCTTAGAGAAGAATCACTGACATGACCCAAAATGAAAGTAAAATATACCATCAAAATGAGCCAATTTTAGCTTATATGCAGAGTAAATGCATATGAGGTCCCTTCCACTCTTGGGGTAGGGGCTATAGCATCTACACAGGCATAAAGCAGGGGAGGAGCCTGACAGCTACTAAGACACTAACACCCACATCTTCAACAAAGTTCTATCAGGACTTTTGGTTAGTGGTTGTGGTGGTTTGATTAAGGTGTCCCCTATAAACTTAGGTGGTCTGAATGCTGGAAATTAAGGCCTCATGGAGGCAGTGTATTGTTGGGGGCAGGCTTATGGGTGTTATAGCCAGCTTCCCCTTGCCAGTGTTTGGCACACTCTCCTGTTGCTATAGTCCACCTTATGTTGGCCAGGGGGTGATATCCACCCTCTGCTCATGCCATCATTTCCCCCTGTCATCGTGGAGCTTCCCCTCAAGCCTGTAAGCCAAAATAAACCTCTTCCCCCCCCCCCCAGAAGCTGCTCTTAGTTGGGTGATTTCTACCAGCAATGAGAACCCCCTGACTGCAACAGTGTACCATATGTAAGATACATCTTCCTAAGCTGTTTAGCAATCTGTTATCTACCATTACTACCTAGGTTCAGATAGAACAAACTATCCTTTGATAAATGCTTCTAGGTGTTTTAGGTATGAGTATATTCACTATCTTCTTCCTCTCCACAAAAAGAAATTATCCCTGTGTACAATGCTTGAATTTTCTCTTTTTATGATCTTTTTCTTTACCCTTAGAGTATAATAATTTTGGAGGAAAGATCAGAACTGGGCTGGAAACACTTGTTTAGATCAAAAGTGGTATTTCAGCAGTATTCACGTTCATATGACTTCAATTCAGATTCAGATTTACTCTTTGTATTTGGTATTAGTCACCATTGTTATAATAGTATTAACCATAGTATGTCACTGAGACTTTGGGGTTTACTAGGAAGCACCCATTTCTGCCTTTCTCCAGTGGCTCAGTTTTATGTTTTTTTTCTTTTGGAGGTGGTTACAACCTTGCCAAAGCCCCATGGTGGAGGAACAATGTGGCCTGTGCAAGAAAAAAACCAACCCCCAAGGGACTTGTAGTTATTGATAAGAGACTATAATATGAAACTGGCAAGGAGCAGAATTGTTCTAGTGACAAAATTATTTCTAATTGCACAGAAAAATAAAATTCTCAGTAGAATTACTTTTTACTGCTTCACAATTTTCAAGGCAACTCCCCTTGCAATTTCTATTCTTACTGTACTCAATTACACCCTAGACCAATTCCAGCTCTTATTATACATTTGTGATAACAATAGTTCCTCACATTTAATGTATTATTTTATTACACATGCACACGCGTGCATACACACACACACACACACGATAACATACTTATCTGTAAAAGGAAGAGTTGCTCCAGAAGAGCTCTGATTTGCTCAAATATTGTATATTTTTAGATGCATCAGTCTTTGTGATGGTTCTTTAAGCTGGCTCTTGGGAAATTAGGTTTTAGGATGTTCCCTATGCTACTAAGTGAAAAAGGCATTTTGAATGCTTCAAGTCTTTATGCAATAAAACTTGTCTAGACAGTTTATACCAAAATGTGATTTACTGTGCATTCTTTTCTGTGGGATCTGGAGTTTAGGTGATTCTAGTCTATCACTCAAGTTTGAACTTTCCTTTCAGAAAGCGTTCCTAAAGGAAATACTCTGCATGTTTCTGTAGTCCACTACTTAGGTATGACGTCTATGCTGTATTACTCAACTGGGAGAAGACTTTGGAAGTATGAATCTGCTATATTTAAAGCTTTACTTGATAAACATTTTCCATAGATCTTAGTTTCTCTCTTTTTTGCTATAACAAATAGTGGTCTCGTTAAAATAACTTCTGAGTACTTCTAGCAATTCAAAAAACCCGTTGGTTGTATTGGGTTCTCTTTCATATTTTCATTATTAAAGTATCATCTCAACTTTATAGATAAGGAAACTCAGTTTCAGAAAAGTTAAATAACTTGAGGTGGTGCTAGAACCCAATTCTTTTTTCTAAATCTCATGTTCTTTCTTTGCATTAAAATTATTCCTTGTAGGGATGGAGAGATTGTTCAGTGGTTTAGGTAAAATTCTAACACCCTGGGTTCAATTCCCCAGTACCCATGTAAAGCCAGACGCATAAAATGGCATATACAACTAGGGTTAATTTACAGTGGCTGAAGGCCCTGGCACACCCATTCTCTCTGTCTCTCTTTTCTCTATCTCTTCTTGTAAATATATGAATAAATAATATTTACTAAAAAGTACTCCCTATAGACTGTTGCAGAAGAGGGAGCATGAAGATTGTAAGAGGTACAGCTTGGGTAAAATTATCCCTAGGCACAGCTTCCCCCAGAGACTGACAGAGGCCCCAATTATCCCACAGTGAACACCAACGACCCTACTGAGGAGGACCTTCAGAGAAATGGAGACCAGGGATGAAGAGATACAAGACTTTAACCTATGTAAATTGTGTGTGTGTGCATCTTCTATATTATGTTGGGATTGTGGAAGAGATAACACAGTATAAGAGGTCCTGAACCTTCAGCTCTGATAGAATTCCAGGGTTGGAGGAGCTGCTTAGCGATTATGGTGTTTACCTGCAAAGCCAAAGGACCCAGGTTCGACTCCCCAGGACCCACATAAGTGAGATGCACAAGGTGGTGCATGCATCTGGAGTTCATTTGCTGTGGCTAAAGACTCGATGCACCCATTCTCTATATGCCTCTCTCTCTCTCTCTCAAATAAAATAAATAAAAAATTAGAAATTAAAGCTGGGCGTGGTGGCACACATGTTTAATCCCAGCACTTGGGAGGCAGAGGTAGGAAGATTGCTAAATTTGAGACCAGCCTGAGATTACATAGTAAATTCTGGGTCAGACTAGGCTAGAGGGAGATCCTACTTCAAAAAGTCAAAAAATAAAATTAAAAAATTAAAATAAAAAAACTAGAAAAGGCGAAGCACAACTAAACATGAAAAGTTTTCTCAAATAAACTTTTCTGTTTATCTTTTATAAACTTCATTTCTGTTTTATGGTGTCCAGGTTTGTACTTATTTTCTACAAGAATTCATGAGTAAGGGAAGAAATCACATTTAAAAATAATTAGTTTTACTACGCTTGCTTTCCTCAGACATTTTGCCTTTTTCTCTTTTTTATTTTTATTTTTCATTTTTATTTATTTATTTGAGAGTGACAGAGAGAGAAAGAGGCAGAGAGAGAGAGAGAGAGAGAGAGAGAGAGAGAGAGAGAGAGAGAGAGACAGAGAGAGAGAGAATGGGCATGCCAGGGCATCCAGCTACTGCAAACGAACTCCAGATGCATGTGCCCCCTTGTGCATCTGGCTAACGTGGGTCCTGGGGAATCAAGCCTTGAACCAGGGTCCTTAGGCTTCACAGGCAAGCGTTTAACCGCTAAGCCATCTCTCCAGCCCAAAGAGGTAGTAGTGTATTGGCCGGGAAACAAACCCGGGCCTCCTGTGTGGAAGGTGAGAATTCTACCACTGAACCACCAATGCTCACTGCCTTTTTCTTAAAAAAATAAAAATTGAACACATAGATTTAAGAAAGATCCTCCTTAGGTTTGTTCAGTGTCATTATTAGGGTGAGAATGGAAGGGAAAGTTTATACCTTTCTCTGGTAAGCACAACCTTGACTTACTCTAAATTTCCAATGGTTTAATTTTGTCACTTAATATTGTGTTGTTTCTTTCCCTAACTAAGATATATGTTCTGAGACTGTCTGAGAAAGATTGAACCTAGGCAGCAATAATAGACAAGGCATGTTAAATAAATTCCCTTTTGTGAAGTTTGGTATTTATAAAATATATGTTTTGCATTTTATAGATAGGATTAATAAATGAATTCATCTGAAATCTTGCTTTTATCCTCAACATTAAAATTCTGTTGTGTGAATTTTAAAGCTCTGGGCTAATCTTTTTCTTTTTTGTCATGGGCAAAATTTTATACTGGGAAGGGGAGTTGAGCAGACAAAGGCCTATGTAGCAATAAATCTTGTCTTTGGCAATGGCTTTCTAGAGGGTCTTTCTGCTGAAAGTTTGGCATTAGCAAGTCCAGTTCTATTATAATGTGTGCAAGGGTTTTACAGATTCATATCATTTAAAAAAGAAACTTACATGTCTAAGCAGATGACATTGAGTTGATTAAACAGTGGGCAGGAGATAGAGTGTGGCTTTTCCAGAGCTAGAAAAAACCTTGAAAAGTATGAAAAAGAGAATAAAGACTGAGAATTGTTTTTAAAAATCATACGTGTGAGGAAATACTTAGAAATGAAGAATAGGAAGCTCAATTATTCACTGAGATTCTCAAGTAAAAATTACTACATGGTGTGCCACATTGGTTAATAAAACTTAGCCTTGCAAGAAAAAAGGTAGGTCGTGTTAAAAAGCTCCATTTCAGCCTGGAGAGATTGCTCAGTGGTTACAAGCATCTGCTTTCAAAGCCTGATGGTCTGATTTCAGTTCCCCAGTACCTATGTAAAGCCAAATGCACAAGTAGAGCATGTGTCTGGAGTTTGTTTGCAGTGGCAGGAAGCTCTGGCATTCCCATGCTTACTCACTCTCTCCTCTCTCTCTCTCTCTCTCTCTCTCTCTCTCTCTCTCTCTCTCTCTCTCTGTCTGCCTCTTTAAAAAGTTTTTTTAAAAACAAAACAAAACAAAAGCTCCATTTGGGTATGGTGGCTCATGCCTCTAATCTCTGTACTTGGAAGGCTGAGCCAGGAGGCTTCCTACAAGTTCAAGGCCAGTATGGGCTACATATTGAGTCTTTAGACAGCTTGGGCTACAGAGGGAGACTCTTTCTCAAGGAGTATACAAACAAAAAGCTCTAGTTTTAGAGCTAGGAGTTATGACAATCACAACAATTGGGAGGTAGAGGCAGGAAGATCAGAAATTCAGGTAAATCTAAACTATATAGCAAGTTTGAGGGTAGTGTAGATTACATGACACCCTGTCTCCAAAAAAGGCCTAGTTTTGAGGAACTATTACTATTCTGAATCTAGTCTATGACCCCTCACAACCACATACACCTACCCATATGAACATACAACATTCCCAGACATTTTTCATCCTAACCTCTATTTACAAACTAAAAAAGAAAGTACTTAATTTATTAAATGATTCTGAGAATAGGAGGAGAAAATATGTGGAATTTAGAGGCAAAACAGAGATAGGTAACCTAAAACAAGGAGAGAATGGGGAAATAACTAACTAAAAATAAGGATGTATGAAAAAAAAGCCATATGGAAATATACTACTTTGTGAATGAATTAAAAATACAATTTAGCTGGGCATGGTGGTGCATGCCTTTAATCCCAGTACTCAGGAGGCTGAGGTAGGAAGATCACTGTGAGTCTGAGGCCAGCCTGAGACTATATAGTGAATTCCCTGTAACCTGGGCTAGATCAAGACTCCATCTCGAAAAACCCAAACAAACAAACAATTTAAAAACAGCCTTAACAAAGGCACCCGAAATGGGTTAATAAAGCTGCTACCAGGATGTTTTATTGTCTATAGGTATGGAAGTTGTCAGTAAAAAATTAATAACAGCATAAAAAGGTGCCAGGTGTGATGGCACATGCCTTTAATCCCAGCATTTAAGAGAATGAGATAGGAGGATTGTTGTGAGTTTGAGGTCAGGCTGAGACTACATAGTGAGCCTGAGCTAGAGCGAGACCTTACCTCAAAAAAAAAAAAAAAAGGCAAAACAAAAACAATATTATGGGCTGGAGAGATGGCTTAGTGGTTAAGGCAAGGACCCAGGTTTGATTCCTTAGGATCCATGTAAGCCAGATGCACAAGGTGGTGCATGTGTCTGGAGTTCCTTTGCAGGGGCTAGGGTAGAAGTCCTGAGTGTCCTCTCTCTCTCTCTCTGCTTCTTTACCTTTCTCACTTTCTATTAAATCAATAAATACAATAAAATACTTTTTAAAGTTATTACTCAAAATCCCTGTAACAGGGGATGAGGTACTTTCTAATGAGTTGTTAGGGAGGCTACAGTGGTCCCTGACACAATATAGGCTACTTTCATTGCTCTTGGTTGCCTACCAAAACTAGATGACAAGTCTCTATTGCTGAAGATACCACATGCCTTGTTTGCAGGCATAGAAAAAAATCAAACTGGAAAAGCAACAAACAAACCATAAAATATCCTGTAAGTCTTCTTTACTAGATGAAGAAGATTGGCACCATGAACAGTATAAAGCTCCTTTTCTACTAAACCAACAGCAATTCTGGGTTCTGTTAAAATTCATGCAATGTGATCAGTAATAAAGGGAGACTTACATAGCTTAAGTAGAGGTGGTTTTTGGTTTGGGTCTCCAGTTTCTCTAACTGTAAAATAAAGGAACAGAACTGGACCTCCCAAGCCAGCTGATGTCCTGAAGGTTTTTGACTATACTAAAAATGCTATATATTTGGTAATATAACCTAGGCATAAAGGTTCAATGTTTATACTTTTCAATGTGGACAGTCATGGGCATAAACTGGACATGAATAATACACCCCATTCCAGGTCAAAACTAATGTGGCACTGGTGGTATACAGGTGAGTACAGTTGCTTTTCAGGTCAAAACTTATCTAAGTCAAAATTTAGCTTCAGGTTACATGCATTTATTTGTTGTGATACTTGCCAACTTAAGCCTACCTTCTTATATCAGTAATGAGGTATAGCTAGGACCCAAAAATCTGGTTTTCTATTTCCTTGTTTGGGCTACAATAACCAATTAAAAAATTTACTGAAAGTTTTCATAAATGTACATAATTTGATCACAGTCCACACTCATCCCTTATTCATAATCTCCAAAAGCTAAAAGTAATCAAGATGCCTTTCTTTCAACAACACACTGGACATCAATTTAATGATAAAAGGGACTATTTGAAAAGAGCTATGAACTGAGTCTTCAATTAACTTTGCTAAGAGACAGATACCATACTCATTAGGCTATATATTATATTATTATATTAATATGACACTTTGTAAAAGGTAAAAATACACAGATGGAATACCTATCAATAGTTTCTGGATATTAGTAAAGGGAATCCTGGTTGATAATGAAAAGGATTCACAGAGGAATTTTGAGAGTGATAGAACTGTACTGTACTGTGGTGATGAATATATGACACTCTGCATTTGTCAAAAAATATGTACCTGTAAATGTACTTGTTAGCTTTAATGAATGCAAATTCAAAAATCAAGCAGGATGGCAAAGGAACCAAAGATGAAATAAAGATTGTGACAAATGAAACAAATTGTATTAAACATGTGTGACATAACTGTACTGAGGGGATTATAAAGCTGACTAGACTTGAGAAAACTGTATTTTGACTAGTAACTATAAGGGTAAGGACAAGGAAATATACATAAACACTATTCATGTCAGTCAGTTTGTTTGTCATGGGGAAATAGGTCAACAATTATAAAACTGGCTTTCATGTACTGAGATTAAAGAAATAAGTAAATTGATAGTGGTTAGTAGAAGCCAGATTTCTGTTATAAAGGGAATTTATAGATAAAAAGGAAAATAAGATTAGAATGAACCCTAAACTAACAAATGAGAGTTGGAGATATAAGTATGACCTCATGCTTAATTTAAGGATTATACAATTGTATTGATAAACAATTAAATATATATATATTCATACATACACAAATGTATACTACCTATCTCTGTCCACTGATAAAGTATGGAAATGATGACAACTTAGTAACAATTATCACTTCAGATCTTGGTTTTAAAATATATTTGCCAATAAGAACAAAGGTTCGAAGAAGTAATTTATGATTCTAGGGTTAAGGCACAGAAAATATAAGGTGAATATGGAATAAATCTAGAACATCTTAGAGTACTAGAAACTAAAGAAGTACCAAAAAGGTAAAACGAAAGAGGCATGCCAAAAGGAAACAGAAGCTAACATGAAAGAACTAATGGCCAGAGTAGAAACAATTTAAACAACAAAACAGATAAGGCAATATCAGGTTAAAAACTAAAGTGAGTATGTGTGTGTATTAGAGAAGATATATATCTTCTTTACAGAAGAACTCCAAATGGTACATGTAACTCTTATGTAGTATATACATATGCATTATATGCAATATATAAGAAAAATATACATATATTCACATTATTCCGTTCAAGGAAGTTTATCTTGGGTCTGCATTAAACTTTGGAAATATAGAGAACAGAAAGGGAAAATAACTTTCCACTAAAGAAACATGGCAAACACTACCTTGAATGATCAAAGTTAACTTGTAATAAGTTTTTATACCGTGTACCTCTTAATATAGTGTGTTGACAGTGGCACTTTAGTTTCTACTCCAAAACCCATAATCCTTAAGGCAGACAACAAACTAACTGAACTGAAGGACATTGTGCAAAACACCTGGATAGTGTTCTACAATAATGTGAAAATTATGAAAAACAAGGCAAACCTAAGAAACTGTCATAGATTGGAGAAGACTGAGGTTACATGCTTAATAAATGTAATATATTATCATGGACTAGATTCCAACTTATAAAAAGTTAGTGTGGGCGGCGCTCTGCTTGAGCAGCAGGAAAAGCCAGGCAAGGGGATTTTCCACTCACACTGGAGCTCTCCGCAAATTCAAGAAACGTGGAAAACCACGGTGAACAACACAGGAGCAGATCACGAGTGGGAGAAGAACACGTGGAACAGCAGGCAAAGTGAGCAGCATCGGCTCCCTCCCCTTCTGACCGCCAGAGCCCAGCCCTCGGGAACAGCCCAGCAGTCCAGGGACCCAGCCATGCCTACTAAACTCACAGAGCACCAAAGAGAGACCCAATCAAGAGCGCAGCTGAGACCAAAATCATGTCAAAAGGTAACTGGGATTACACCAGGTCAGTACCCGCCTAATAAACCTGGTATATATGCCTGAACCAGAAGTGCTAATTGCACCTTCCATATCAGGATAAATTATATGTTAAATCGAATGGATGGTCAAATTTGCCATTCTTAAATAAGCTGTAGTTTGGGCTTGTTATTTGTTGCTTCTTGAATGATAATGGCTTTGTTTACTCTTCTGTTACACATTAGGGAAGGGTCTCACCTGGTCACAAGCTGACTTGAAACCCTCTACAGACCAGAAATCATAACCTCCTTGTTGTCAGGATTAAGGGAGTGGGTGAGGCACCACACAGCCTAAGGGACAGACAGAGGATCTGGTTGTCATAATACCTACTCTTGGATAAATACTCTGAGCTGTCTTTCCTTGACAGTGTACACTGTTTAGTTAAATTTTAGAATCTGCCTGTATTTTGTTCCTCTTAGCCTACTTGAATACTCTCATAGCAGGCACACCCAAAACCTAGAGTCACTTTTGTACATACTCTGAGAGTCTTCAGAGCCACACCTAGTGCCTAAAGCTCCTACCCTGAAGATATATAACAATAGATTGATTGAAACATCTCATAATATCCAAAATCCAACCATTAAATAATCCAAGATGCAAAAATATATACATTATAACAAAAGAAACACCAAAAATCAAGACAATATAAACCCACCAAAAATTACTAATGCAACAGAAATGACCTCTAGTGAGAATGAGTTAGAGGAAATGCCTGAGAAGATTTCAAAAGAATGCTTATAAATATGCTCAAAGAACTCAAAAAAGAATTCAAAAGAAGAAAACACAGAACGTCAATTTAATGAAATAAAGAGGTCAATACTAGACATAAATAAAGAAATAGAAATAATAAAGAAAAACCAGTTAGAATTACTAGCAATAAAGAACTCAGGCAATGAAATAAAAAACTCTGTAGAAAATCTCACCAGTGGAATCGATGAAGGAGAGGACAGAATATCTAAGCTAGAAGACCAGGTGGCAGATCTAATGTAGGCCAACAAAGAGAAAGACAAAGTTATAGAAAAGTATGAGTGGGAATTTCAAGATACTTGGGACACTATGAAAAGTTCAAACATAAGAATTCAGGGCATAGTAGATGGAGAAGAATTTCACTCCAAAGGCATAGTTAGAGTCTACAACAAAATCATAGAAGAAAAGTTAAGCCCCCAAATTACGAAAGAGGTGCCAATGCAGATACAGGAAGCCTTTAGAACACCAGCCAGACAAAACCTGAAAATAATCTCTCCTCGCCATATTTTAATCAAACTACCAAACATACAAACCAAAGAAAAAATATTGAAAGCAGTCAGAGAGAAAAATCAAGTTACCTACAAAGGCAAGCCTATCAGATTTACAGCAGATTACTCAACACAAACTTTAAAAGCCAGAAGGGTTTGGAGTGATGTATTCCAACTCCTGAAAGATAACAACTGTCAATCAAGGTTACTTTATCCTGCGAAGCTATCCATTCAAATAGACGGACAAATAAGGACATTCCATGACAAAAGCAGGCTAAAGGACTACTTGAAGACAAAACCAGCTCTACAGAAAAAAAATTGAAAGAATCCTCCATGCTGAAGAAAAAGAAAAGCACACATATAAGGAACCTAGAAAAAAACAAGCAATACTCAAATACTAATTAACACAAGAGAGCAAAGGTAAAACTGGAAGAACTACAAAAAAAAGGCAAACCTAAATACACACCTTTCAATAATATCTCTTAATATCAATGGCCTCAATGCCCCAACCAAAAGACATAGGTTTGAAGACTGGGTTAAAAAGCAGGATCCTTCAATTTGTTGCCCCCAAGAAACCCACCTTTCTACAAAGGATGGACACTATCTTAGGGGGAAAGGTTGGAAAATGAGGTTTCAAGCAAATGGACCTAGAAAACAAGCAGGGGGTGCTATCCTAATATCTCACAAGGTAGACTTCACTCCAACATTAGTTAAGAAAGATAAGGAAGGCCACTTTATATTGATTAAAGGCACCCTCCAACAGGAGGACATTAGAATCCTAAACATATATGCGACTAATATGGGGGCCCCCAAATTCATGAAAAAAATGCTATTAGAATGAAGGTGACAGATAACACCAAACACAGTGGTAGTGGGTGACTTCAATACCCCACTCTCATCAATTGATAGGTCATCCTGGGAAAAAATAAACAAAGAGGCATCTGGACTAAATGAGGTCATAGAAGGAATGGACCTAACAGATATCTACAGGACATTTCATCCAAATGCTGCAGGGTATACATTCTTTTCAGCAGCACATGGAACTTTCTCTAAGATAGACTATATATTAGGACACAAAGCAAATCTTAACAAATACAGGAAAAATGAAATAATTCCTTGCATTCTATCTGACCACAATGGGATTAAACTGCAAATCAATAGCAAGAAAGGCCACAGAGCATACACAAAATCATGGAAATTCAACAACGCATTACTAAATGATGAATGGGTCAATGAAGAAATCAAAAGGGAAATAAAAAAATTCATAGAGTCAAACGATAATGAGAATACAATATACCAAAATTTCAGGGACACAATGAAGGCAGTCCTAAGAGGTAAATTTATAGCTTTAAGTGCCTATATTAAAAATTAGAAAGGTCACAAGTAAATGACCTAATGCTTCACCTTAAAGCCTTGGAAAAAGAAGAACAAGGCAAACCCAAAATCAGCAGGCAGGAAGAAATAATAAAGATTAGGGCAGAAATTAATGAAATAGAAAGTAAAAAAAAATAAAAATTCCAAAGAATCAATGAAACAAAGAGTTGGTTCTTTGAAAGGATAAACAAGTTTGATAAACCCTTAGCAAAACTGACCAAAAGAAAGAGAGAAGAGATACAAATTAATGAAATTAGAGATGAAAAAGGTAACATCACAACAGATGCCAGAGAAATTTAAAAAAATCATAGGGACATACTATAAAAACATATACTCCACAAAGTATGAAAATCTGGAAGAAATGGATGATTTCCTTCATTTATATGACCTACCTAAGTTAAATCAAGATGAGATTAATCACTTAAATAGACCTAAAACAAGCATGGAGATCCTAACAGTTATCAAAAATCTCCCACCTATGGGCTGGAGAGATGGCTTAGCAGTTAAGTGCTTGCCTGTGAAGCCTAAGGACCCCGGTTCGAGGCTCTGTTCCCCAGGACCCACGTTAGCCAGATGCACAAGGGGGCACACGCGTCTGGAGTTTGTTTGCAGAGGCTGGAAGCCCTGGTGCGCCCATTCTCTCTCTCTCCCTCTATCTGTCTTTCTCTCTATGTCTGTCGCTCTCAAAAAAAAAAAAAAAGGGCTATGGAGCTAAATAGAGAGTTTTCAAAGGAAGAAATATGGATGGTATATAAGCATATAAGAAAAAAGTTCTACATCCCTAATCATTAGGGAAATGCAGATTAAAACTACACTGAGATTCCATCTCACTCCTGTCAGATTGGCTACCATCATGAAAACAAATGATCATAAATGTTGGTGGGGATGTAGAAAAAGAGGAACCCTTGTACACTGTTGGTGGGATGCAGTCTGGTCCAGCCATTGTGGAAATCAGTGTGGAGGTTCCTAAAACAGCTAAAGATTGATCTATAATATGACCCAGCTATAGCACTCCTAGGTATATATCCTAAGGACTCATCTCATTTCCTTAGAAGTACGTGCTCAACCATGTTCATTGCTGCTCAACTTATAATAGCTGGGAAATGGAACCAGCCTAGATGTCCCTCAACTGATGAGTGGATAATGAAGATATGGCACATTTATACAATGGAGTTCTACTCAGTGGTAAAGAAAAATGAAGTTATTAAAGTTGAAGAAAACTGGATGGATCTGGAAAGCGTTATACTAAGTGAGATAACCCAGACCCAGAAAGCCAAGTGCCGCATGTTCTCTCTCATATGTAGATCCTAGCTATACATAATTGGGCTTCTGTGTGAGAAGGAACAAACTCAGTAGCAGATGCTAGTGAGCTAAAAACAAGATACAAAGGGAAGAGAGTAGGGTACTTAATAGGTTGGTATTGTATATATGTAAGTAGAAGAACAGATAAGCGGGGGTGCAAAGGCCCAAAGTGAGCTCAGGGGAAGAGAGTGAGTAAAGTAAAGGTGGAGGGAGGGCTAATCAAAATCTGAGAGGATATAAATAAATCAAATGGAATCCTTCAGTTTTGGACAATTGAACACCCAGGAGCCATAGATCATTGCTAGAAAATTTTCAGTGCCAGGGATGGGATACCTCCCAGTGAGTTGTTGGCCAGGGAAGTCCCTGATGCCCCCAAAACATTATAGGCCATTGCCCAGGCCCTTGGTTTCCCACCAAGAATAGATGGTAAGTCCCTATAGCTGAAGACTCCACATACTTGGGCTGCAAGGCCACTGAGAAATCCTGCTGGCACTGAGCTGATAACCTCCTCCATGTCCACCAGCTGACAGAAAGCTGGAAGAAGCCATTCTATATGCAGTTCAATGGGAGAAAGATACACCACCAGTGAAGATACTCAACAGTGGACACTGCAGGCATTATAATTGACCAGCCAGGCCAAATGAGCCAACAGGTGCAATAGTGGCACATCTGTCATGGTGGAAACCAGCTGCCTTCCAATTGGACCTGTGGTCCACTGCAAGGGAATGAATACATCCCTGATATTGAAAACTTAAAACAGGGGTAGTCATGAGCCCTCGGGTTATAACATCTGCTGATGTTTAGATTAGGGTATATACTATGGTTATCAAAGTGCCTAGTAAGCACTTCTCTTAATATTTATACCCTTTATTAATGCTACTCTCACTTTGGATAGAGAATCTTCTCTTTTAAGATGGCAGTGACTTAGGACGACTTAGAAGGTATCATGGTGCTGGAAAGAAGTAACTGAGGTACTGCATAACTTCTCGACCACACCTTCCAAGGCTCAGGGTCTAATGTGGAAGAGGTGGAAGAAAGAATGTAAGAGCCAAAGGAAGGGTTGGACTCCTTACAACGTGATCTCTCCAGACAAAAAATTGGCCTTCATATCCAGGACCTCATAATGCCTGACACTACCTACATAAGACCATCATAAGAGGAGGGAAGGATCATGGCATCCAAATAGAGGAGAGACTTATTTTGATGGGGAGTGAATGTGATGGAAAAGGGAATTTCCAAGGGGAAAAGGGGGGAGGGGGGTATTACCATGGGATATTTTTTATAATCATGGAAAATGTTTAATAAAATTGAGAAAAAAATAAAAAGTTAGTGTGGCAAAACTTGTGAAATCTGAATAAAGCCTGGAGTTTAGTTTTGATAAGTGCACACTAATGTAAGAGTGGGGACCGTCCTCCTTCCTGGTACAGTGATATTACACATGAGTCTCTGGGGATATCTGCACAGACTCTGCACTCCTCTTCATGTCTGTATCACCTGCTCCTGGGATTCCCTACATAAGTATGGGCACAGTCACCTGGTCTCCATGCCCCACCATTCACTGCTGTGATCTCTGACAGATCTCGGTGGAGCTGGTCAGTCTCCAATCCTTCCTCTTGCCCAAACATCTATAACAGGGACACCACACATTAGAAAACATGCTACTTCTTACCCCCAGCATACCATACATATCCTGGCTTGCAAGATCAGTGGCAGCACACATCCTCCCAGCTGAACTGAGGTTGCCTCACTTACCCCAACCAGAAATCAACACCAAATGTCTCCATGACCTAAAATCAAGCACCATTGAGCCAAGCTAAGACAAAGGAGCATAAGCACTGATTCAAATACTCATGCAACACAAGTGTGCCAGGAAGATTTGATAAAAGCACCATTTCTACATGGTTAAATCCAATGCAAAAAGAGTAATACAAAAAGCCAAGGCAATGTCTCATACAAAAATTACCAATCCCATAATACTGTCCCCCAATAACAGCTATTTAGAGGAACTTCCAGGCAAAGAATTAAAAAAGAATTACAGATATATGCAAAGAACTCAAAGAGGGCATGAATAAAGCCTGAATTAAATCCAAACAACACAAAAGAATGTATTATACAAGAGGTCAAGAATAAGTACTTAAATTAATTCCAACAGAGCATAAACAACTCGAATAAATGAGAAACTAAAACTGGGGTATGAGAAGGGAATTTAACAGAAAGATAGAAATACTGAAGAAAAGACATGATATGATACTGGAAATGAAAAATCCAATAAATTAAATAAAAAAACTCTGTGGGATGCCTCACCAATAGAATCAATCATGTGGAGGATAGACTATCAGGGCTAGAAAAAAAGGTGGAGGAATTAGATCACTTAGTCCAAATCAATGATAACTTCAAAAAAAAAAAGTATAAACAGAACAAAAGATATATTTGGGACACCATTAAAAGACTAAATTTTTGAAGTATGGGCATAGGAAAAAACTTAAGCCAAAGCATAGACAATATTTTAATAAAAGTATCTAGGGGAAGAGATGCCCATCCAGGTACAAGAGGCATACAAAACATCTAATAGATATGACCAAAAAAAGAAACTTCCCATATCACATTATTGTCAAAACATTGAATATACAAAACAAAGAAAGGGTATTGAAAGCTGCAAGAGAGAAACATCAAGTCACATATACAGGCTGGTCCATCAGAATAACAACTTTTTTTGGGGGGGGTTTGGTTTTTCAAGGTAGGGTCTCACTCTAGTTCAAGCTGACCTGGAATTCACTATGTAGTCTCAGGGTGACCTTGAACTCACGGTGATCCTTCTACCTCTGTCTCCCAAGTGCTGGGATTAAAGACGTGCACCACCACGCTCAGCTTACAACTTACTTTTTAGTGGAAACTCTAAAAGCCAAAAGAGCTTGGCATAATATACTTCAAATACTGAAAGATCACAGCTGCAAACCCAAAATAGTATACCCCCCCAAAAAATTATCTCTCATAATAGAAAGAGCAGGTAAAACTTTCCTTGACAACAGCAGGACTAAAGGAATTTATGAGCACTAAGCCAGCTCTATAGAGGATGCTAGAGGGCAGGCATACTTTGGACTAAAGAGAAAGATAAACACATTCAAGAGGATACAGGGAAAAACAGTGCTAGAACAGTTGTTAAGAAGATAAGGACTAAAAAACCACTAAACTTAACAAAATCATCAACAGAATGAATTCATATTCTTCAATAATGACTCTGAATAGTTTTTAAGGTTTTGAGAGATTTCATTGAGATTATAGGTTGAACTAAAAGAAGAAAAGATGATAGAGTACAGAGAACTCCTGCCCAAGAGAAGGCAGGAATAGGATAAAGCCCACCTGGAGACCCAGATTGGGGACTTTTATAGGTTCTGAATTGGGGCTGAACTAATGAGCTCAGTTTCCAGGTTTCTACATAGGGGATCAGGTTTAATTCTTCCATGAATATTAATGGTCTAAATTCCCTGAAAGACACAAATGACCAGTTTTGGATAAGAAAACAGAATTCTTTTTTTTTTTTTTTTGCTGTCTCCAAGAAACTCAGTTCACCTACCCCATCCAAAAATCAGCACCAAGTGTCTGACAATATAGACTTCAAACCAAAACCAGTCAGAAGAATAGGACATTTCATACTACTTTAGAAAACAATCCATCACAGGAACATTACAAAGCACATGTGTTTTAGTACTCAGAAGGCTTAGATTAGGAGGACTACCATGAGTTCAAGGCCAGCCTAGGGCAACAGTTTCAGGCCATCCTGGGCTAGAGTGAGACCTTGTTTAAAAAACAAAAAAGAGAACATTACAATTCTAAATATACATGTAGCAAAAACAGGGGGATCAAATTTCATAAAACAAATACTCTGGACATGAAGTTACAATTGACCTCCACACAATCATTGTTGTTGACTTCAAAACACTACTCTTTAACTAGATTAGCCACTCACCAAACTGGTTGCACTTCCCAAGCCAGATGGGTATAGAGACTGCATAGGCACTGAGTAGGACACCCAGTGTTCAGGTAAATGTTCCCCCAAGTCCATTCAGTGCTATGGGTACAACTCTAGCCTGTGCATGACTGGATTAAGGATGAGGTCCACCTGGCATTCTTCCCCATCCCACCCAGAACTGCCTGAGTAGGGACAACTACATTAGGCCCTCCCCCAGCTGGTTGTATTCCCCAGCAGCCCAGCTTAGACCCCTATGCATACTGTCCATGCATGGAGTAGTAGGCTTCTCATCTTCCAGTGTGCCCTGCCCAGACCTGCAGAGAAACCACCAGTCCATGCCTACTTGAATCAAGGCTGAACAGGCCACTCAACACAGGCCCTACTAGAGCCACTATTCTCCAACACAAACTCCAACACAAAACAACACAAGAAACCAAGGCTACATATACCCACCAAGAATGCCTAGACCCACAGTGGAAGCTTCTAATGAAAACTACTTAAAGGAAACTCCAGACAAAGCATTCCAATATGCAGTTATGATAAACATATTCAAGAAATTAATGGGGCCTTGAAGAAAACCAGTTGAATAAAATGTAAGAGAATCAACAAAAACAATTCAATTCACAGAAGAAATAATTCCAAGAGAACATGATCAGCTACGTAAGTGAATTCGAAAAGAACACAATCAACTAAGTGAAAAGAGAAAGTCAAACCAAGAAATGAAAATGTAACTCAGTAAGGAAATAGAGAGGCACAGAGAATATCTTCAATAAATTATAGAGGAAAACTTTCCAAATCCAATCTTAAGCAAACAGAATGCTGCTGGTGGTATCTAGCATGCCAGATTTCAAGTTATATTATAGTATAGCCATGAAAAAATCAAACTAGTATAAAAATAGACATGTGGTCAATGGAAAAGAAGATTCAAAGATCAGTCCATGTAACTGCAGCAACATGATTTTTGACAAATATGCCAAAAATACACTGTAGAAAAGAGTGTCTTCAATAAATGTCTTTTAGAAACTGGCTACTACAGATTATTTTGTATGTTTGTTTTTCAAGGTAGGGTCTCACTCTAGCCCAGGCTGACCTGGAATTCACTCTGTATTCTCAGGGTGGCCTCAAACTCACTGCGATCCTCTACCTCTGCCTCCCAAGTGCTGGGATTAAAGACGTGTGCTACCACACCCGGCTCATCTACATAGATCTTATGTAGATTATCGACATAGAAGAATAAAACTAGTTCCCTATTTCTCACCTTGAAAAAATGGATTCCAAATGGATCAAGGACCTAAAATTCGGAAATGGCTAAAGGAAAAAAATAAGGAGTACAATTCAATATATAGGCACAGGGAAAGACTTTCTGAATAGAACTCCAGTTGCCAGAAAATAAGGCAAATGGTCAACAAATAAGACCACAAGAAATTAAAAAACTTTTGTATAACCAAAGAAATCATTAGTCAGGTGAAAATGTAGCCTACAGAATGGGAAAATATCTTTGATATCTATGTATCTGACAGAGTATTAATATATAAAATATATAAAGAACTCAAAACACTAAACACCAAAGAAACAAAGAACTTAATTATAAAAATGGGCCATGGAACTGAACAGAGATCTCAAAAGAAGAAATATAAATGGTTAATGATGAATTTTTTAAAATTTTCTTTTGGTTTTTTGAGGTAAGGTCTCACTTTAGCTCAGGCTGACCTGGAATTCACTCTGTAGTCTCAGGGTAGCCATGAACTCTCAGTGATTCTCCTACCTTTGCCTCTCGAGTGCTGGGATTAAAGGCATGCACCACCATAACCGGCTTATTAATGATTATTTTTAAAAGTGGTCAACATCCTTAGTCAGCAGACAAATGCACATTAAAAGAACTTTGAGATTTCATCTAACAACAGTCAGAATGGCTACCATCAAGAAAGCTAATGATAAAATGCTGGCATGGATGTGGGATAAAAGGGAGCCCTTATTTACTGCTGGTGAGAGTGTAAACTGGTACAGCCACTATGGATGACAGTGTGGTGGTCCCTCAAAGAGCTAAAAATAGAACTACCATATGACCTACTATTCCACTCCTGGGCTTATACCCAAAGAACTCTATAGCCTATTACAGAGATACTTGAATAACCATGTTCATTGCTGTTCTATTCACAATAACTAGGAAATGGAACCAGCCTAGATGTCCATAAACTGAAGAATGAGGGGTTTGAGAGGCCACTACCTTCCCTGAGGAGCTAATGACGGTTAATGGTTATTGGGGGAGGGGAAATCATTCTCTTCCATAGCCACTAGTAGTGGTTGGAAGAAGAAAGGGGTCCTGTGGCACTGGGGGAGACAAAGGAGGGTAATATGGGGTGCATGTGATCAAGATGTCATGTATGTATGTATAAGTCAGGAGCAAATAAAAATGGGAAAAGAAGGTAGAGAGTACTTGCTAATAAGTATATTAAATTTATGAACTTTTGCATTTTTCTATAAATATAAAATATGTATAAGCACTAAAAAATTAAGCTATGTGGCACAACATGAAAATTTTCAGAGTTAGTAGTTAACAGATACTTGTCAGATTTCTCCTTAATATACAATGAAGGAAGAACATTTTTTTTTTTTCGAGGTAGGGTCTCGCTTTAGTCCAGGCTGACCTGCAATTCACTATGTAGTCTCAGGCTGGCCTTGAGCTCATGGTGATCCTCCTACCTCTTCCTCCCGAGTGCTGGGATTAAAGTCATGCACCACTACACGTGGCTAAAAAGAACAGTTTTTGGAAGCCTGGAATTCATTATCTGATTCTGTGACTTTGAGCAAGTTCCCTTTTTCAACTCTAGACTCAAACTGTCTATATGTACCATAAGTGATTGAGCTAGATTGTTACCAAATGCCCTTTTAGCTGTCCCCAGTTTGGGTTTCTTTTTGGCTGTCTAGAAGACAGGAACAGAGCCCCAAAGCTTCCCTTTGGCTCGCTTAACAAAACCTGCTGCTTTACCAACACAAGGCCAAAGTAGCATGTTCTACTTTAGTTTCCATTACCAGGAATCCTATAGAGATGGGTTTAGTAAGAAACAGGATGGAACTGTGTATAGTATAAACCTCCTTTCTGAGCAGTGTTCTGTGTTCTTTAGGAACTGTGGCCAATATGAAAACCAATTTATAGGTGGGGTTTAAAAAGAGAAAATGAGCCTAAACTTGTATCTCCTTGTTTAAGATAGATTGCTGTTTGTCATGCCATTGCTACCAAATAATGCTGCCTAGGCAAGGACTTATTCATTGCCACTTAAGTTGAGTGCCTTCAAAATGCCAGTCTTTCTATTTACTAGATATGAGATACAATTTGAGAACAAGAAGGAGAGTTGGACATGCTCAGGCAATCACATTACATATTAATACTCACTATTCATGAATGTGTTTGGTCTTGACTTTCTAGAAACAGAATGTTACAGCTTAAGATGTTGGCATAACTTTAATGGCTTCATAAGAAATAGATGGCTGAGAAAAATGTGCACCCTCACTTTCGAAGATAGTGACTGTGTGTGATAAATATGTATACTCACACACAGTACACCAACCTCAAAACTAAAGGGCTAGATCACCATCTTGTATAAGAGCTTGTATAAAAGCTACCAAAAGCCTATACTAGCACATACTAGCTGCCTATAACATTCCATTAAGATTAAAATAGAAGTAAAAAACAAACCTAAAATAAATGGAGATTTCCAAATCCTATCCTGCATGAGAATTAAGTAGGATCTTATACAAAAAGGCAACAAATAGCTGGCATGGTGGAGCACACCTGCAATCCTAGCACTTGGGAGGCTGAGGCAGGAAGACTGAGCTTTGAGGCCAGTCTGTGCTACATGGAAGACACTGTTTCAAAAGAAGAGAAGACAAGGCAAGAATAGAGGGAACACAAGGATATCACTACCACCACTACACTTAGGAATACTGAGACTCAATAGCTGCTGCTGTATGTTATTTTCCTTTAGTCAAACCTTATAACAGTTCTATCAGTGTGAAAATGTCAGAAATTCTTGCTTTTCCCTGAAGCTCATAGCTTTGAAGCGAAAGGATCTTTTTTTGTTTTTAGTATTGTACTTTAAAAAATATTTTATTATTCATTTATTTACCAGAGAAAGAGGGAGTGAGCATGAGAGAACGGGCGTGCCAGGGCCTCCAGCCACTGCAAACAAACTCCTGACACATGCACTCCTTTGTGTATCTGGCTAATGTGGGTCCTGGGGAATTGAACCTGGGTCTTTTGGCCTTGCAGCCAAATGCCTTAACCACTAAGCCATCCCTTCAGCCCCAAAGGATCTTTTTGCAGAGGTTTATTTCTTAAGTCAGAGTCTTACATCTATTTAGACAATTCTAATTAAGAACAATGTAGGCACTCAGGCCCATTTACTATAATTTCTTTTTTTCATGTCAACATATTTATTTAGAAATTCTGTACTCACTCCTTCCTTCCTTCCTTCCTTTCTTCTCCTCCTCCTCTTCTTCTTTTTTTTTTTATTTTTGAGGTAGGGTCTTACTCTAGCACAGGCTGACCTGGAATTCACTATGTAGTTTCAGGGTGGCCTTGAACTCACAGCGATCCTCTTACCTCTGCCTCCCGAGTGCTGGGATAAAGGCATGTGCCACCATGCCTGGCTTTGTACTCATTTCTTTTTTTTTTTCTGTTTATTTTTATTTATTTATTTGAGAGCGACAGACAGAGAGAAAGAGGCAGAGAGAGAGAGAGAGAGAGAGGAGAGTGGGCGCGCCAGAGCCTCCAGCCACTGCAAACGAACTCCAGACGCGTGTGCCCCCTTGTGCATCTGGCTAACGTGGGTCCTAGGGAATCGAGCCTCAAACCGGGGTCCTTAGGATTCACAGGCAAGCACTTAACCGCTACGCCATCTCTCCAGCCCTGTACTCATTTCTTATATTAGAAAGTTTTTTTTTTTCTATCACAAAGTTATACAGAAATGCCTGATAATTTTATATATAACTCCAAAGGTCCTTTATTCATATTTTCCTATGTTCATATTTGTTTTATAATACTTTAAAATTTTTGACAACCTCCATACATAAACCCAATATACCATGATTACAATCCCCTCCCTTCACCTTCCTTTGTTCCCTCCTCCCCTGCAATCCCTCCACCGAGTCCCTTCTTCCCTGGTGTATTTTGATGTAATCATTTCCCTACCTATTATGCATAAAATATTTTTTGTTTACTTTTACAATTATATTTTTTCTTCTCAGAAACTACAATTAGATGGCAATGTAGTATTTTTGATTTAATTGAATAGAATTACTATAAAGAAACATTGTGTTTGTTAATTCTGTTAATATGTCCCTAATTATATTAACATAAAAGATTTAGTATAGGGCTGGAGAAATAGCTTAGCAGTTAAGGTGCTTGACCGGTGAAGCCTAAGGACCCAGGTTCAATTCCTCATTACCTACATAAGCCAGATGCACATGGTGGCACATGTGTCTGGAGTTCATTTGTAGTGGCTAGAGCCCCGGTGTGCCCCCATTCTCTCTCTGTGTCTTAAATAAATAAAAATCAAATATTTTTTAAAAGATTTAGTATTAATGATAGTGTGCAAAAACACACTAAGTTGAGAAAAGAAACCAAGGAGAAAGATATATGGGAGGGAAGTATATAGAAGAGGAAAAAGAGAGCAAATGCATATATGTAAAGTGGGGTAAATAGAACAGTTGGAGGAAAAAATAAGGAATAAAAAGAAGCACAAGGAACAAGATGGCAGTGAAATAAGGGAGCAATGAAGAAATCCTTTAACTTGGCACAGCTTTTTCATTTTATTCACTAGTGATACTGAAGACTTAAGAGGTGTTGTTCAATGTGGAATAAATTGGATTTCAATATTTACCTGTGTGTGCAGGGTAATTTTCACAGAGGACTTAACTTCATAATGAGGCCATTAACTCATTCTCCACATAGCTTTAAGATCTTATTAGAAAAGCAAGTTAATAATCCCAGTTTGTGCTGGTTTCAGATCTGTCAACAAAAATACTTTTAGCTTGGTGTGATGGCACAAACCTTTAATCCCATCACTTAGGAGGCTAAGGTAGGAGGACTACTGTGAATTCAAGGCCAACCTGGACTACAGAGTGAGTTCCAGATCAGCTTGGGCTAGTGTGCAACTCTGATTCAAAAAAAGTCTTCTCACTTCCCATTGAATTAAAAACTGTTGGTTCTTGCTATTTAGCACGCTGATGAGCAGCATATGCATGTATGCACAAAGTGTATATACTCCCAAATTAGGGGATTTGATTGGGCCTAAATATGAATTAACTGCCAGAATCTAGTTGAAGAACATTATGTATTGGTATGAATCAATTAATGAAAAAGTCATAACAATTATAAACATACATATACTCAATGACAAATCCTGAAAATAAATGAAACAGAAACTCAAGGAATTAAATAAACACTCTGTAATAATACTTAGAGTCTTCAATAATGGCTAGAACAGATAAGTAAAGAAACAGATCAGTATAACACAATAAACCACCATGATTTAAGAGATATACAGATAACAGTAGAGGCAGCAATAGGAGAATATTCATTCTTTTTGATTATATACAGAATATTCTCTAGGAAAGGCCATATGTTAAGCATCAATAAAATTGAAAAGATTGAAAACATACAAAGGATCTACTAATTTGTGTGTGACCTTGGAAAGCTCACTCCTTCCTAGCCCTTACTTTCTACTGAAAAATGCAGGTGCATATGTGAGGTGTTCATGTATATGTATGTTATATGAGCTTTGACAGATACATGTAATAATATAACAATCACAAGGCAGAACAGTTTCATCACTCCACAAATTCTGTCATATTAAATTCTTTATAGACGATCTCTCCTTCAGTCCCTACTAATAAGTTATTTGTTCCCTATGGTACCAAGAAGTGGGGCTGTTGAGACAATAAATGTGATTATGTGGTTCGTAGGAGTTTAGAACTGGTTTGTTGGAAGGATGGTGACCAGTCAGTTTTTGTTTTTTGTGTTTTTTTTTTTTCTCTGGTTTTTCGAGGTAGTTTCTCACTCTAGCTCAGGCTGACCTGGAATTCACTATGTTGTCTCAGGGTGGCCTCGAACTCATGGTGATCCTCCTATCTCTGCCTCCTGAGAGCTGGGATTAAAGGCATGTGCCACCTTCCCCAGCACCCAGTCAGTTTTTAACTACTTCCAGCTGAACAAGCGTTATAGAGTCATTGCAATTAGAGTCTCTTCTAGAGGGGGCACTATCTAAGGTACCCAAAACGTGTATTCCTTCAGCCATTCTGGTCTTCTAAACTTCCATCAGAATGACTCTGTAAGCTCTGCTCTCAATATTTAAGGGCTTCTCTAGGCCTCGAGCCACTGCGAAGTCCAGAAGCATGCACCACTTTGTACATCTGGCTTACATGGTTACCAGGGAATCATACCTGGGTCCTTAGGCTTCAAAGGCAAGTATCTTGACCACTAAGCCATCCCTCCAGCCTTGTTTTTGTTTTTATGATTATTGGCATTGCAATAGTTAGCTTCAGTTTATTTTAATTATATTCTACATCTAGCTTCTTTTTTTTAACAACTAACCTTTTCAATTGTTCCCCTGAGTTGCTGGGTCTCAGGGGGCTGGTGACTTGCCATCATGGAAAAGGCCACCCATCATGGACTGGTGACCCTGAGACTTACCAAGCCCTATTCTTTTTAAAAATTTATTTATCTTTATTAACAACATATTTCGTATGGATACATCATGTGTTGGTACCCTCTTTTCCCTTATCCCTGCCCCCATTCTGCCGACAGACACTTATCAAAGCAGAGATCCAGAAGCTTCTAAGAGCTCATCCCTGAAGTAGACTTAAAACAGACCTACCACAGCTCAGGGAATTTTGTGGAAGAGGAGGTGGAAAGATTGTAAGAGTCACAGGTTGAGACATCATGTCCAGAGGCACTGCCTCCCCCATCTAGCTCATTTTGTTGTTAGTGTTGTTGCTGTTAAAATATATTGTTTTGGGGCTGGAGAGATGGCTTAGCGGTTAAGCGCTTGCCTGTGAAGCTAAGGACCCTGGTTCGAGGCTCGGTTCCCCAGGTCCCACGTTAGCCAGATGCACAAGGGGGTGCACGCGTCTGGAGTTCGTTTGCAGAGGCTGGAAGCTCTGGCGCGCCCATTCTCTCTCTCTCCCTCTATCTGTCTTTCTCTCTGTGCCTGTCGCTCTCAAATAAATAAATAAATAATTTTTAAAAATATATATTGTTTTGCTTTGTTTTCTCCACTATTGAGTTATACTAGGGATTAAGTCTTCAAAGGAAGACTGTTCACTTAAAAGAAAAATATGAGCTGGAAAGATCATTTAGTAGTTAAGGCACTTGCATGCAAAGCCAAAGGATCCCAGTTCAATTCCCCAGGGTCCATGTAAGCCAGAAGCACAAGGTGACATATGCATCTGGAGTTTGCAATGGCTAGAGGCCCTGACATGCCCATTCTCTTTGTCTCTTTCTTTCTCAAATAAATAAATAAAAATTAAAAGAAATTTTAAAAGATACACAAATAAGTAACAAGTAAAATAACAACAGATATCTATCCCAGAAGACAGGCAATTACAATTTAGAAACACAACAAATCTTAAAATGTAAGACATGACCTCTCCAAAAGCTTATAACTTCTTATCAACCAAACCAGCAAATATTGAAATGACTAGTTTTACAATGCAGGTCATTGCCAAATAACTTGGTTATGCACCAGAAGAACTAGATGGTATGACCCTATTGCTGAAGTCACCAAAGTTGTGCTCTCATGCCATTGAGAAATCAATCTGGAAATGAGATGGAAGCCATCTCCCTGTTAGTCAGCTGTCATAGTGCATAAGCGCTATACCAGCTGTTGGATAAAATTCACCAATAGTGTGAACAAGCAGTGGATTTTGAAAGTAACACGATCAATCAGCTAGGTTTGATGTATCTCTTAGTGAAATAGTGGCACATAGGTTATGGGGTAATCAATTGCTCTCTGATTAGATTTGAGGCATGCTCAATAGGAGGGAATTCCATCTCTGGTACTGAGAACCAAGTCAAAAGCCTATGGCTTAGAACGTCATGAACAACAGCGGGAAGATTACACTGTTGTTTGACTAAATGGTAAGTCTTCTAATTGTATTTGTTTATCTCCTTTGATCAATGCTACTCACACTCTTGGTTTGAAGACCTGATTTTTACAGATGGCAGAAAATACTGGGGAGAACCAACACCCATTAGAATGACAAAAAGAAAAAGCCCAGTGCCTAGCATGAGATGAGTCATCTCTAATCTACTCACCAGGGCCTAGGAAGCATTACAGAGTAAGAGGTAGATTCAATATGAGAGTTGCTTTTTTATGGCTATCCAGAGAACGTTCTCCAGAGAGATGATAGTGGTAGACACTGGGGAGACTCAAAACACATCAAAACAGAAAGCAAGAGGCTGCTGAGTGCTCAGCACTAAAGTAGATTTCAAACATGCCCTTCAAGTACTGGGTAATAGCAGAGGTGGAAAAAATGTAAGAACCAAAGTCTGGGAAGGTGTACTATGAGTCATTGCCTCTCCACAGGAACTGACTAGTACAACCATGATCCCAAAGTGACTACCAATAGCCCACTGAAGAGGGCCTTCCATAGAACTGGTGGGGGGTAGGGAGGCTTAAGAGGATAATACAGTGGGAGTATGACCAATTTTATAAATGGCATCACCATCCCTCACTCTCCAAAGGGGATTCATTCAAGGACCCCCATGGATTCCATAGTATAAGGATACTCATGTTCCTTCTATAAAATAGTGCAATATTTTTATAGAACCTACACATATCCTCCCATATATTTAAGATCTCTAAATGACTGATAATATCTAATACAATTAAATTCCTTCTTATAGTTGTTATGCTGTATTACTTAGCAAATAGCAAGAAAAGTCTATATCTATTTAGTAAAGATGCAATTAAAATATATATGTATAAATATGTACATGAAAAAACTATTTTTAAAATAATCAATGACCTCAAGGAAGAGACAAACAGATGAATGAATGAAATAAGGAAGTTAATTCTGGACCTGGAGAAGAAAGTCAATAACATTGATGAGACACTCAGCAAGGAATGTGAGTGTCTAGAAAACAAAAGCAACAAATTATATATTTTAGGAATAAAAACTCAGTAAATCAAATAAACGTGGAAAGCATAACAAATACACTGTATGTCAAAAGAATATTGCTACTAAAGGGTTTAAGGAAATACTATATACAAAATAGCAATATATAAATAAAATGGGCATGGTGCACATCATCCTAACACTTGAGATACAAAGGCAAGAAGATTGTGAGTTTCAGACAAGTTATATACTCATAGGACAGCCTTAAAAAATTTACTGATTTTATTTTTTATTAGTTTTGTATTCAGCAAATACAGGCAGTTTGGTACCATTATTAGGCTCATCCGTGGCCTACCCCCTCCCCATTGGCCCCTCCTTGTTGAGGTATATGGGTCATGCATTGTGGGGTTAGCCCACAGTTATTGGTATGATAAATGTCCCTGCATGTCATGACCCAACATGTGGCTATACACCAAACTTTGGCATACACACTTTTATAAAATAAACATTACTGAACATAAAGAGGAAATAAGAGTAGATTACTTCAATAATGCATTTTCATCAGTAGGTAACATAGACGAAAAAAAATATCATCAAACTCCAGAGTTAAATGTCACCATAGATCAATGCGTAGTCTTCTACAAAAGATTCTACTCAATAGCTATAAAATATACATTTTCTTAACAAACCATGAAATTTTCTCCAAAATATATCATAGGTTATGCCATGATGCAAGGCTTAATTGCAGCAAACTGAGATGAGATATTGTATCTTCCCAGATCATAATGGAGTAAAAGCAAGAATAACTACAGCAACAGACAAGAGGTTGAAAAAATACTCTTGAATGCTCAATAGAATATTGAAAAGGTCAGGTAAAATTTTTAAAAAATCTTAGAATAAAATGAAACTAACTTATAACTACTGAGATATAGCAAAGACAATTCGAAGAGAGAAGTCTATGAGTGTTGTGGCTTGAATGTACAATGATCCTAATAGGCTCATTAGTTTGAACTAGTGTAACTTTCGGAAATATTGGGAAACCTTGTTGGAGGCATTGAGGTTTTTATAGCTCATTTCCTACATCTTGTTTGTTCTCTGCTTTCCGACTTCTAGTGCAATGTGGCAAGCAGGCCTACATGCTTTCCTAATAGTAATGGACAGTTTCCCTTGACACATAATCTGAAACAAACCCTGCCCTTCCTTAAGTTGCTTCTGATCAGGTATTTGTTCACAATAATGAGAAAGTAACTAATACAAGTACCTACACTTGAAAACTCAGAGAGAACTCATAAACAACTGAATGATATACTTCAGGTTACATAAAAATAAGAATAATCCAAACCAAACAAAAGCAGTAGGCAGCAAGAAGTAATAAAGATCAGAATAGAAATAAAATAGAAACTAAATGAAAAATATAATAAATAAAGCTTTTTTTTTTTTTGGTTTGTTGAGGTAGGGTCTCTAGCTCAGGCTGACCTAGAATTCATTATGTAGTCTCAGGTTGGCCTCAAACTCACGGCGATCCTCCTACCTCTGCCTCCCGAGGGGTAGGATTAAAGGCGTGCACCACCATGCCTGGCTCTAAATAAAGTTTTTTTGAGGTAAGGTTTCTGTCTAGCTCAGGCTAACCTGCATTTCACTATGTAGTCTCAGGCTGGCCTCAAACTCACAGCCATTCTCCAACCCTTGCCTCCGGAGGGCTGGGATTAAAGGCATGCACTACCATGCCTGGCAAGAATTTTTTTTTTTACATTTGTATTTTATTTATTTATTTATTTGGCAGACACAGGGAGAGAAAGAGAGAGAGAGAGAGAGAGAGAGAGAGAGAGAGAGAGAGAGAGAGAGAGAGAAAATGGGCACGACAGGGCCTTCAGCCACTGCAAACGAACTCCAGATGCATGCACCCCTTGTGCATCTGGCTAACGTCCCGAGGAATCAAACTTGGGTCCTTTGGCTTTGTAGGCAAATGCCTTAACCTCTAAGCCATCCCTCCAGCCCTGTTTTTTTTTTTAAATAAAGACAAACAAGACTGACACACCTTTAGCCATATTAACCACAGAAAAGAAAAAGCAGCCCCAAAATTTGATATGAATAGAGAGACAGTACAACAGATACCAATGAAATCCAGGATCATTATAGAATGTACAAAAAAAAGCATTAAAATATACTGGGAAATCTAGAAGAAATAGGAAAATTTCTAGCTCCATATGGCCTGACAAAATTAAACCAAGAGACCAGAAACAACTTAAACAGATCTATAGTAAGTAACAAGCATAAAGCACTAAAGAGTTTCTGAATAAAGAAATGCTGAGAACCAGATGGATATACTGCTGAATACTATCAGTCTTCTAAAGAATGAACACAAATGCCCATCAAAATTCTGAATAAAGTAGAAGGCATGGACTAGACATGGTTGTGCACAATTGTTATTCCAGCATTTGGGAAAATGAGGAGGAGGACTATGAATTTGAGACCAACTTCGGTTACATAGTGATTTTGAGGCCAGCTTAAACTACATGGCATTACTGTATCTCAAATCACCAAAAAGGACTTCCAGGTAAGATGGGTGACTACAAGCTGCCTCTGAGTGACCCAGTGAAAGAAAAGAGTCAAAATAAGAATAAAAAGACTCCATTCCAAAGACAGAAAGAGAGGAAAAGCTTTAGTGGTAGGATACTCAAAGAGTAATGGGTAATTCATGGGGGAAAAGCCAAGGAAACACAGCTCTAGCTGTATGGCTACCTGGCAGTGGGTGAGCAGGGAGCAAAAGAGTCTTCTAAAAGGTAGCCCAGTTGGCTCTGGTGAAGACTCAGCAGTCAGTCCTACCCTGAGGACAAGCCCACAGCCCTTATAGGTGTTAAAACCAACTGCAGCTTTTGGTGAGACAATGATTTCTCTGTACAGACAGGTCAGTGGTGGAGATATATCACATGTTGTCACCCTGTAAGACTTAGTACAGGGGCCAAGTACCATCTTAAGAGAGAAACTCTATATTTTGAAATTAAGCTGCCATTGGGGCCTGAGGCTGGGGAATAGCTACGAGTTGGGGAGCCTGACTTTAATCTGTCACAGCTTGAGAAAGACTTGTGGTGAAAGCCAGATACTGACAAGTACAGATGGCAGAAAGCTTGGCTCAGGCAATCAACTGAATAGGGAAAGTCAAGCCCATTTTGGTAGCCAGAGCAGATCTCATCAACTAACCTGGAGCTTCATAGACCCTGAGCATGAGGTCACTGGATGGATATACCTTTGGAGCCACCTATCAGTTATTCACTGCTGCAGAATCTGAAAACTATGAAGCTTGAGAGGTATTCTTGACACTTATAGCTGCATCCCTCCAGTAGGGTAATGAATAATATTCAGGTGGTCTTGAAAGTACAGATAGGTCCTACACATAAACACATCTCAGTGCTATGGCTGCTCACTCCTAACATACTTGGGAGATCAACTACCCCCCCCCCCGCCACACACACCAGATAGACTATTTCCCACACAAGGGGTATGATCTGGTGAGTCTTGGGAGGGTGAAAGAACCTGTGTAGCCCACAAACTGCAAAACTGTGTGGCCAGCCCAGCCCTGCCCCCATACACAGTAAAGGGAGACTACTAAAATGATAAACATTAGATGTGTCCAATATAGGCCAATTCCAGCTTAACCATAAGAAAGACAAGAGTCCATAAGTTCAACTGAGTCCCCCCCACTACTCCAGACCAAAATAATTGGCAGTCTCCAAGTTTCAATGACCCAGAAAAATGCTACTCCAACATTTGCTTTGTTTTTTTACTTTATGTTTTGTCCTATGCATCTCATTTCATTTTATTACACTTTCAGCAGTACTTTTACTTTATCATACTTAAAACTATGCTTTTGTTTATATTTATTTTTAAAGATATTTATTTAAGAGAGAGGGAGGAGAGAGAGAAAAAGAAAGAGAGAATATGAATAATACTGAGAATAAATGGATGTACAAGGGCCTCCTGCTCCTGCAAATGAATTCCAGAAGCATGTGCTACTTTTGGCTTTATGTGGGTACCAGGGAATTGAAACTGGATCATCCCTCTTTGCAACCAAACACCTTTAATCACTGAACCATCTCTCCAGCCCCTATTTTTATTGTTAATCCCCTTCATAAATTCATCTAATTAAATATTTTTATTTTATTTATTTATTTGCAAGGGGGAGAGAGTGAGAGAGAAAGAGAGAGAATGGGCATGCCAGGGCCTTCACTAATTGCAAACGAGCTCCAGACACATGCACCCCCTCGTGCATCTGGCTTATGTGGGTCCTGGGGAATCAAACTGGGGTCCTTAGGCTTCACAGGCAAATATCTTAACAACTAAGCCATTTTCCCAGTCCCTAATTAAACTTTTTTTTTTATTTGAGATGGAGAGAAAAAGACAGAGAGGGGAGAGAGAAAAGGGAGAGAGAGATTGATTGATTAATTGTATGGGTGCATCAGGACCTCCTGCCACTATAAACGAACTCTAGACACATGAACCATTTTGTGCATCTGGTTTTATGTGGGTATGGAGGAATTAAACCCAGGCTGTCAAACTTTGTAAGAAAGCACCTTTAACTGCTGATCCATCTCTCCAACTCTGACCTAATTTTTTTTGTTTGTTTGTTTTTGTTTTCTTTTTCAAGGTAGGATTTCATTCTAGCCCAGGTTGACCTGGAATTTACTCTGTAGTCTGGGCAGGGGTGGCTGAACTTATGGCAATTCTCCTACCACTGCCTCTGTGATTAAAGGCGTGCACCACCATGCTTGGCTGAACTAATTTTGTTTAACATATTTTTCTTTTTAAATTTTTTTAAGGTAGGGTCTTGCTCTAGCCCAGGCTGACCTGAATTCACTATTGTTGTCTCAGGATGGCCTTTAACTCATGGCGATACTCCTACTTCTGTCTCCTGAGTGCTGGGATTCAAGGTATGCACCACCATGCCCAGCTAATTTTAAAAAAATATTTTATTTATTTATGAGAGAGAGAGAGAGGTAAATAGAGGGAATCGGCACACGAGGGCCTCTAGCCACTGCAAACAAACACCCAGACATGTGTGCCACCTTGTACATCTGGCTTTTGTGGGTACTGGGGAATGGAGCCTGGGTCATTTGGCTTTGCAGGCAAGTGCCTTAACTGCTGAGCCACCTCTCCCACCTATCGTTTATGAATTCTTCATTATTAAACGATCTCTTACCTTTTCCTTACTTTCTTTCTGTATCTTTTTACCTACGTGCTTCCTCTTCTTTCTATTTTACTTTGAGTAATATTTTAACTTTTTATGTTATTATTTTTCTTACTTTTCTAAAACATGCTTTTATTTTTATTCTCCTGTTTTTCTCTTTTCTGATCTTTGGCTCTTCTGTCTTTCCCTCTGCAACATTCTTCACTTCCCATCTTTTCTTTTTTTTTTTGTTTTTTTTTAATGGTTATAATTTACTTTATTATAATCCTGTACCTGTTATGTTTTTTTTAATTTAATTTATTAGTTTTCTTTTCAGCAAATACAGGCAGCTTGGTACCATTGTTTAGGTTCATCCATGATCTACCCCTTCCCAATGGACCCTCCTTGTTGATGTAAATGGGTCGTGCATTGTGGAGTTAGTCCACAGTTATTGGTACGATAAATGTCTCTTTTCCTGATGAACCAGGTACCAGCATAAAGGGGAAGGAGACCAACACAGAGAAAAATCAACTCCTACCAAATCAGAGAGCCAGAGCCTCAGAGGCCCCCAACACCTCAGCACTGAAGCAGACCAAAAATGAACCCAACATGGCTCAGGGAAATTTTGCGGAAGAGGGGGCGGTAAGAATGTTAGAGTCACATGTTGGGTCATGATATGCAGAGACATTTATCGTACTTCCCATCTTTTCAATTTCACTTATTTTGCCTTGATTTTCTTCTATTTTCCCCTTTCCTCTACCGCTCCCTTCCTTTAGCTCACTCATGGACTGCCTCCTGATTTACCCTGAATAATTTGTAACTTCACAGCACAGTCTCCATAATTTTCCCCCTTTCTGGTTTATGCTCATTTGTGATGTATTAGTGAGCCTTAATATACTTTAAATGTATTCCTTTATCTTGTGCAATTTGATGTTGTTACTGCTTTGCTTTTGTTTTCTCCTCATTGAATGTTATTGGAGATTGAGCCCTGCAGCATAGGCTGTACAATAACATCTTAAAATGAAACAAAAAAGTTATCCAACCCAAAGTTAAAAAAGATGCAACACAGAAAGACAAACATTTTTGGAAAAGCAAGGTAATATCACTCTTCCAAAAGATCACAATTCCTCAACTACTGAATTCAAAGAAGTGAAATAGATAAATTGATAGATGAATGTTTCATAGCTTTAAAGTCACCAATAACCTTAGTAAAAATGATACAAACAAGAAAATGAATTCAATCCAAGACCCGGGAAGGAAAGTCAGCAACACAGAGGAAAAGATCAGCAAAATTTATTAGAAAATCAATGACATGGACATAAAAGGCAGTAATATGAAAGAAAAATGTAACAAGTAAATTGAGATTTTGAAGAAAATGGATGTTGGAATTGAAACTCAAAGAATCAAATGCAAATTACATTGAAAAGCATCACTAATAGACTTGACCAAGTAAAACATTAACATAAGTCACATAAGTGACTTAATGATCCACCTCAAGTTCTTGGCAAAACAAAATAAACCAAGACTAAAAGCAGTAGGTATCCAAAAATAATAAAGATCAGCACAGAAATTAATGAAGTGGAGACTGGGCTAGCTGCCTATGGCAGCAGCCTGAAGAAAAAGAAAGAAGGTGATGCTTAAGGTTTAGTTCAAGTCAGAGTAAACCCAGTGCATGTGCTGTCACGACCATTCTGATGTTATTGCAGATCCATCTATCTATCTAAGTAACCTGCAAACACTATTCAATATTATTTAGCTAATTTACATATTTTATCTTTCCATAAATTTTAGAATCAGTTCATTGATATCTACAAAATAATGTTCTTGGACTTTAAAAATTGGGATTACACTGAATCAAGTTAGGAAAAACATCCTGACACCATTAAGGTGTTGTATCTATGTACATGAAGTAGACACTGAATATATCCATTTATTTATGTCATTTGTATCATCAAAACTTCTTAGTTTTACTCATGTAAATCTTGTGCATATTTAGTTAATTTATAATAAAGTACTTCCTCTTTTGGATGCTAATATACATAGTTTTGTGTATTAATTTCAAGTTCCAATTTTCATTGCTGGTATATAAGGAATCAAGTAACTTTTATATACTTACCTCATATCCTGTAATTTTTCTATAATCACTCATTAGTTTCAGGAGGGCTTGTGGATGATTTCTTGAGACTTTTGTAGATGATCATGTAATCTGTGAACAGAGATAGTTTTATTTCTTTTTTAATTTTTCTATCTTTTATTTCTCTTTCTTGTCTTAGATCATTGTTTTGGTCCTTCATTCAGTAAATTGTTGAATAGAAGTTGTAAGAGTGGATATCTGGATATCTTTCTCTTCTTTCCAAATTTACTGAAAAGACAACTACTTCTTATTATAAAGTATGATGCCAGCTGTAGGGGTTTTCTTTGCAAATGTTTTTTATCAAGCCAAGGAAGTTCCCCTCTTTTCCTAACTTGCTAAGGTTTTCTTTCAAAAAGAAATCGTGAATGGATGTTACATTTTTTTGAAACGTTGCCCCATATTTATATTTTATTATTTTATTTGCATTTATTTATTTATTAGCAGAGAAAAAGGGGGAGAGATGGTGGGAGAGAGAGTGAGAGTGAGAGAGAGAAAATGGGCACACTAGGGCCTACAGCCACTGCAAAGGAACTCCAGATGTATACGCCTCCTTGTGCATCTGGCTTATGTGGGTCCTGGGTAGTTGAACCTGGGTCCTTTGGCTTCGTAGGTAAAAGCCTTAAACATTAAGCCATCCCTCCAGCTGTGGGTGTTACATTTTGTCAAATACTTATTATGTATCCACTGAATGAATGGTTTTTCAAGGTAGGGTCTGACTAGCATAGGCTGACCTGGAATTCACCATGTAATCTCAGGGTGGCCTTGAACTCACAGCAATCCTTCCACCTCTGTCTCCTGAGCACTGGGATTAAAGGCATGTGCCATCACACTTGACTTAATAATTTTTTTTAAATCAGGCCTAGTAATATGATGGACGACACTAATTTTGTTTCAAATGTTGAGCTAACAAATTCCACTTGGTATGATATATATAAAACATTGTTTTGATTCAACTTGTTAATATTTTATTGAAAATTTCTACATTTATCTTGATGAAGGATACATTTGTTATTTTCTTTTAAAGATTTTGATTTTGTTATCAATGACTTTATATAATTAATTAGGACAAATTTCCTATACCTTGAAATTCTGGAAGAAATTTTAGAGATTGTTATAACTTCTTATTTAACTGTCAGGATTTGCCAGTGAGAGTCAGGTATGGTGGTATGTCCCTACAGTAATCAGGCAGCCAAGTCAAGAGGATTATTTGAGCCTGTGATTTCAAGAACAGGCTAGATAGATATCATAGTGAGATACCTGTTTCAAAAAAAAAAAAATTCACCAATGAGCTAATCTTGGCCTAGTGTTTAAAGGCTAGCTGTTGATTCATTTTTAGGCTTCAAAATCAGAGCTGGAGGGATTGCTTAGTGGTTAAGGCACTTGCCTATGAAGCCAAAGGACCCAGATTCAATTCTCTAGTACCCATGCAAGCCAGATGCACAATGTCTTGCATGTATCTGGAGTTTGAATGCAGTGGCTAGAGGCCCTGGTTTGCCCATATTCATATTCTCCCTCTCTCTCCCCTCCCCCTTTCTCTCAATAAATAAAAGATTACAAAAAACACATTTACTTAAAACTGAAAAGAGAAATACATGATATCATTCCAGGTGACTCAGGCACAAGGCACATGGAAGCTGCTTCATTGTGGTCCTTTCTTATCCCCTGGGTAAGATTGACCTGACATAAGAGTGCTTACATGACATAAGAGTGTTTTCATGAGCTATTAATTAATTCTTTCTCTCTCTCTCTCTCTCACACACACACACACACACACACACACACACACACACACACACACATAAAAATGAAAAAATCCAGGCAAATGTTTGTAATCAAATAACCAGCAAAATTATAATTAGGCTAAAAATTCAAAGGCACTGATTGTTCATGTGTTCTGACTGTTTTTCTCACAAATATAGGAAGAATAGTATAGCAAGAATGCTCACCACCAGCCCCTAAGGGCTGGCTGTGGTAGCCAAGGGTCTATAACACATAATGTTCAATGATTTTGTATGGTGTCATTACCATTCAAAGTACCAAAATGCGGGCTGGAGAGATGGCTTAGCGGTTAAACGCCTGCCTGTGAAGCCTAAGGACCCCGGTTCAAGGCTCGGTTCCCCAGGTCCCATGTTAGCCAGATGCACAAAGGGGCGCACGCGTCTGGAGTTCGTTTGCAGAGGCTGGAAGCCCTGGCGTGCCCATTCTCTCTCTCCCTCTGTCTTTCTCTCTGTGTCTGTCGCTCTCAAATAAATAAACAAAAAAAATTTTAAAAAAGTACCAAAATGCAACCACTTGATTATTGATTTTTCCCCTCCACTTCTGAAGATATACAGTCAGATACCAATCATCAGTCACAGTCAGACAGTCACAGTCTATGGTAAAAATAGAAATGATTATGACCTGAGTTTTATTCAAGTCCAGTGAAGATTACATGAGGACATTCTTCACAATGCAGAATATTAGCAACTATACTATAACCATGTGATTCTTCAAAGTTAGGACAAGAAGTTAGTAAGCAGAAAGGTTCTATGTGCTCTGCTTATCCTTGCATTTCAGATCAAGGTGCCTGGTGTTTCTTTTGCCTCCCTGTCATAAGGAAAGCCCCAAATAGGGAAAGTCATAATTTAGGGTTGATTCAATTTTTAAAATATAGAGAGTCTCTGTAAGCTTTTCTTTTTTTTTTAAAAATTATTTTTATTTATTTATTTGAGAGAGAGAGAGAGAGATACAGAAATAGGCAGGTAGACAGAGAGAACTGCAAACGAACTCCAGATGCTTGCATCCCCTTGTGCATCTAGCTAACGTGGGTCCTGGGGAGTCGAGCCTCGAACCGGGGTCCTTAGGCTTCACAGGCAAGTGCTTAACCGCTAAGCCATCTCTCCAGCCCTCTGTAAGCTTTTCTATAAGGTATTCCAAACTTATCTCATCTATAAAAACAAAAGGTAATCCAACAATTAAAAGGAAATTTTGTTGATTTGGTGGAGCAAAGTCTTTGGTACTTGTTGTGATAAAACTATTTTAGTGCCCTCCAAAATCCATGTGTCAGAAACTTAGACAATAATCTATTGTATTGGGAAGGAAGACCTAATGAGAGGTATTTTTAGTTCATGAGGGTTCATTGGTTATAAAAGCATCAGTTTCAGCTTTTATAGTACCGAAAAGTGCTATGTAAGCTACTGGGGGATAATGCTCATCAATACTGTGAAGAAGTAGTGGATCCTGCCAGCTGAAAAAGCAATTATCCAGGCAAGATGTACACACCTGTGTAATAGCAGAACAGAGGTAATCCACTGTTCTCTGATTAGACATGAGGCTCTATCAGAGGAATTCATGCCTGGTACTAAGAACCAAGTCAGAAGCTAATGGCTTGGAAGGTCATAGACCCTAGAGGGAAGCTTCCTCTGTTCTTTGACTAAAAGCAGAGGTGTGCCCATCAAAAAAGTCTTCTAAATGTCTACGTTTATCCACCTTGACCCCTGTCACTCTAACTGTTGGTTAGAGAATCTCCTTTTTATTTATTTATTTTTTAATTTTTAAATTTTTATTAACATTTTCCATGATTATAAAATATATCCCATGGTAATTACCTCCCTTCCCACCCCCACACTTTCCCATTTGAGAATCTCCTTTTTTTAAAGAGAGCAATGAATACTCTGGAGACCCAAGACTCATCAGTATGAAAAGGAAATAATGCTAAATGGCTAACAAGGGATGATTCATCTCTATCACATGTTACAGAGGCCAGAAAACATTTAAGAGGGAATGGCTGATTACATATAAGTGCTGCTCTCACTGCTAGCCTGAGAATCTCCACTAGGAAGATGGCAGTAGACACTTAGGAGACTCAAAACTCATCAAAGCACTGCAGAGATGACTTAGCGGTTAAGGCACTTGCCTGCGAAGCCTAAGGACCCATGTTTGACTTTCCAGATCTCATGTAAGCCAGATTCACAAGGTGACAGAAGCACACAAGGTCGCACATGCACATGAGGTGGCACACACATCTGGAGTTCAATTACAGTGGCTGGAGACAGGCGTGCCAATTCTCTCTCTCCCTCACTCTTGCTCTCTTGTATAAAAAAGGCCTGTCTGTTAAGCTTGTCTTTTAAAAAAAAACAAACTCATCAAAGCAGATAAACACAGGCTGCTGAAAGCTCAACATTAAAGGAGACTTATAACACCCCTTCCAAGGATCAGGGGACATTATGAAAGAGGGGGTATAAAGACTGTAAGAGCCCCAAGGTGGCATGGTTTATTCTGAGGCATTGCCCCCACCAGGGTGACTGGTGCAATCATGACCCCACAGTTAATACTAATAACTCCACTGATGAGGGCCCTCAGTGGAATAGGAGCAGGGGGAAAGGAATATAAGAGTATAACTGCCAATGAGAATATGACGAATATGCAATAATTTCAAACAATAAAGGTCTCAATTTAAATTAAAAAATGGCTTCAGTTTCATGAATGATTTAATAACACCACAAAAATGGCCTCCAGAGATAGGTTTGTTTTATCTACTCTTATGCCAATATGAGTACACAGTACAAAGGACTTCATAGATCCCAGAACCTTGATCTTGGAGTTTTCGAGCTCTGAAACTGTTAGAAATAAATTTCTATTCTGTATAAGTTTTCCTGTCTCAGATATTCTATGGCAGAACAAACAAATTACCACACTTCTTTTTTTTAAAAAGTCCAAGTATAAGTTGGGTGTGGTGGTACATCTCTAATTCCAGCATTCAGATGGCTATGGCAAGAGAATCCTGAGTTTGATTAAAGGCCTATCTGACAAAACATCATAATATTCCCTATCACACCTGGCCATTATTTCTATGAGGGATTAATAAAAAGAAAGTAGTAAATTGAAAGGACTACCTTTTGTTTTTATAGATAAGTTTGGAATACATTATAGAAAAGCTTACAGAGACTCTCTATATTTTAAAAATTAATAAAAAGAAAGTAGAAATGTAAGGAAAATTGTAGGGCAATATCTTGAACCCAGGTGAAGGCAAAGGTAATTGTGTGCTTTAATCAGTTGACAACTGTGAGGCATGAGGCTCTGTCATTCCTGCGTGCAGAAGAAATTTAAACTAAAAAAATCCAAGAAAATTTACAAAATTACACTTACATTGTGTATCTTTATTTACAATATCCTAAGAGGAATTATCAGCCCACAATTACAAATTTCAGCTTAAACACTTAATGCATGCAACAAAGAATTTTAGGTAACATTATTACAAAAACAATGAGAGACTTGTTGAATTCATTGACCTCACTTAACAGAGGACAGAAGCTGAGTCACATGACATGCTGGAGCATAAGGTTTTCAGATATAAAGTTCATTGTTCTTTCTAGTGTACTACAAATACAAATTATTTTTTCCAGATACTCCCTCAACATACTCTGTGGTTTTGATGTCACAAAGGAGGAAAACTTCGGAGTGTCTATATGGTTGTCTCCAGAGACAGTTAACCAAGTATGGATGGTACCATTCCATGGGCTAGATCCTAGACAGAATAAGGAGAAAGCAAGTAGATCACCAGCACTTATCATTTTCTATTTCTTGACTGTAGACACAATGACCAGCTGCTTCAACTCTGGCTCTCACCTTCCTCACCATAATTGACTGTATCCTCAAGCTGTGAGTCAAAATAAATGTTTTCCTTTAAGCTTCCATTTCTCAAGTATTTTGTCATAGCCTCAAGAAAAGTAACAAGTACATAATCAACAGCCATATCCACAGACATTCCAGTGTCAACTGCACATATACAGTGTTTAACACACAGTAGATATTATTAGGATGAATGATAATAGTAATTACTCAACTATATGGGAGAATCAGAAATAATATACTTGAATAACAAGCTTAGAAGCTCAAAAAACCCAAAGACCATTACTGGGCAAACTGAATAAAAGAGGATCACAGACAATTCTATGAGAGCTGAATATGTCAAGAGGAAGAAAGCAAATATATCAAAATGGCCTTGGTATTTTTGAAAGGAAGAAAAATTTCAATATTATTCTTTTCTAGACATAGTAGCAATGAATACAAGTTATATGATGAATCATCCTTATACTTCTAAAATGCTATAATATTTTTTTAAAGTAGGATTTTTCAAAAAAGAAAATTATATTTGCAGAAAGCTTGTCTCAAGGAAAAGAGGCTTTTTGCTTATTTTTTCTCAATTTTTATTAACATTTTCCATGATTATAAAAATAGCCCATGGTAACACCACTCCTCCCCCCAAGTTCAACTTTGAAATTCCATTCTCCATCATATCCCCACCCCACCTCAATCAGTCTCTCTTTTATTTTGATGCCATGTTGAGTACTTTCACTGGTGATATCTCTAGGCCATACATCTGGAGGGAGCACATTGTAAGAAGTCCTACCCTTCTTTTGGTTCTTACATTCTTTCCATCACCTCTTCTGCATTAGACCCTGGGCCTTGGAAGGTGTGATCAAGATGTTACTCGGTACTCTAGTTATTTCTTTCCAGCACCATGATACCTTCTGAGTTGTCCCAAGGACACTGCCATCTGAAAAGAGAAGATTCTGTATCCAAAGTGAGAGTAGCATTAATATAAGGATATAAATATTAAGAGAAGTGCTTACTGATAAGCATAGTATATACATTTATCCAGACATCAGCAGATGTTACACCCCTAGGGCTCATGACTAACCCTGTTTTCAGTATCAGGGATGTATTCCCTCCCATGGAGCAGGCCTCCAGTCCAACTGGAGGGCAGTTGGTTTCCACAATGACAGACATGCCACTATTGGACCTGTTGGTTCATTTGGCCTGGCTGGTCAATTATAAGGCTTGCAGTGTCCACTGTTGAGTATCTTCACTGGTGGTATTTCTTTCTGCCATTGAACTGCATGCAAAATGGCTTCTTTCAACTTTCTGTCAACTGGTCTACATGGAGGAGGTTATCAGCTTAGTGCCAGCAGGATTTCTCAGTGGCCTTGCAGCCCAAGTATGTGGAGTCTTCAGCCATAGGGTCTTACCATCTACTCCTGGTGGGAAACCAAGGGCCTCGGCAATGGCCTATAATGTTTTGGGGGCATCAGGGACTTCCCTGGCCAACAACTCACTGGAAGGTATCCCATCCCTGGCACTGAAAATTTTCTAGCAATGATCTATGGCTCCTGGATGTTGCATTGTCCAAAACCGGAGGATTCATATGATTTATTTGTATCCTCTTAGATTTTGATTAGTTCTCCCTCCACCTTTGCTTTACTCAATCTCTTCCCCTGACCTCACTTAGGCCTTTGCACCCCTACTAATGTATTCTTCTACTTACATATATACTATGCCAACCTATTAAGTACCCTCTTCTCTTCATTTATCTTCACTTTATATCTCCTTTTTACCTTACTGGCCTCTTCTACTGAATTTGTTCCTTCTCACACAGAAGCCCAATCATCTATAGCTAGGATCCACATATGAGAGAGAACATGTGGCACTTGGCTTTCTGGGTCTGGGTTACATCACTTATTACCATCCTTTCCAAATCCATCCATTTTTCTTCAAGTTTCATAACTTCATTTTTCTTTGCCACTGAGTAGAACTCCATTGTATAAATGTGCCATATCTTCATTATCCACTCATCAGTTGAGGGACATCTAGGCTGGTTCCCTTTCCCAGCTATTATGAATTGAGCTGCAATTTCAGAGTTTCATTTCTGATGTTAAGGTCTTTAGTACATTTGGACTTCATTCTTGTGCATGGAGAGAGAGAAGAATCTATTTTCATTCTTCTTCAGATACATATCCAGTTTCCCAACACCATTTGCTAAAGAGGATGTCTTTTCTCCAATTATTGGCATTTTTATTGAATATCAGGTAGCTATAGCTACCTGGACATATATCTAGGTCCTCTATTCTGTTCCATTGATCTACATGTCTGCTTTTGTGCCAGTACCATGCTGTTTTTGTTACTATGGCTCTGTAGTATAGGTTAAAATCAGGTATGATGATATCTTCCGCCTTATTTTTGTTGCTCAGTATTGTTTTAGATATTCAAGGTTTTTTGTGATTCCAAATGAATTTTTGGATTGTTTTTCTATTTCCGTAAAGAATGCCATTGGAATTTTGATGGGGATTGCGTTAAATGTGTAGGTTGCTTTTGGTAAGATTGCAATTTTCACAATATTGATTCTTCTGATCCAGGAACAAGGGATGTTTTTCCATTTTCTAGCATCTTCTGCAATTTCTCACTTGAGTGCTTTATAGTTTTCATTGTAGAGATCTTTTACTTCCTTGGTTAGGTTTATTCCAAGGTACTTTATTTTCTTTGATGCAATTGTGAATGGGACTGATTCCATGATTTCATCCTCTGTGTGTTTATTGTTAGCATATATGAAAGCTACTGATTTCTGTGTATTTATTTTGTATCCTGCTACATGGATGTAGGTGTTTATCAGCTCTAACAATTTGCTGGTAGAGTCTTTAGGGTCCTTTATATATAGAATCATGTCATCTGCAAATAATGATAACTTGATCTCTTCCTTTCCAATTTGTTTCCCTTTTATGTGTGTCTCTTGCTTTATTGCTATGGCTAAGACTTCCAGTACTATATTAAATAAAAGTGGGGACAGTGGACGCCCTTGTCTTGTTCCTGATTTTAGTGGAACAGCTTGCAGTTTTTCCCCATTTAGTCATATGTTGGCTGTAGGCTTGTCATAAATAGCCTTTATTATATTGAGATAATGTTCCTTCTATTCCCAGTCTCTGTAGGACTTTTATTATAAAGGGATGTTACATTTTGTCAAATGCTTTCTCTGCCTCTAATGAGATGATCATGTGATTTTTGTCCTTCAGCCTATTTATATAATGTATTACATTTATTGATTTGCATATGTTGAACCATCCCTGCATATCTGGGATAAAGCCTACTTGGTCAGGGGGAATGATCTTTCTGATATATTCTCGTATTCTGTTTGCCAATATTTTATTGAGAAATTTTGCATCTATGTTCATGAGGGAAATTGACCTACAATTTTCTTTTTTTGTTCTACATTTGCCTGGCTTTGGTATCAGGGTGATGCTGACTTCATAGAAGGAGTTTGGTAGGATTCCTTGTTTTTCTATTTTATGGAAAAGCTTAAGAAACAATGGTGTTAGTTCTTCCCTGAAGGTCTGGTAAAATTCAGCAATGAATCCATCTGGGCCTGAACGTTTTTTAGTTTGGAGATTTCTGAATAACTTCCTAGATCTCCATGCTTGTTATAGGTCTATTTAAGTGATTAATCTCATCTAGATTTAATTTAGGTAGGTGATATAACTCAAGGAAATCATCCATTTCTTTCAGATTTTCATACTTTGTGGAGAATATACGTTTATAATATGACCCTATGATTTTTTGAATTTCTCTGGCATCTGTTGTGATGTTACCTTTTTTATCTCTAAATTTATTAATTTGTGTCTCTTCTCTCTTTCCTATGTCAGATTTGCTGAGGGTTTATCAATCTTGTTTATCCTTTCAAAGAACCAACTCTTTGTTTCATTGATTCTTTGGATTGTTTTTTTTTTCTTTGTTTTCTATTTCATTAATTTCTGCCCTAATCTTTCTTATTTTTTTCTTGTCTACTGATTTTTGGTTTGCCTTGTTCTTCTGTTCGAAGGCTTTAAGGTGAAGCATTAAGTCGTTTACTTGCAACCTTCTAATTTCTTAATATAGGTGCTTAAAGCTATAAATTTACCTCTTAGGACTTGTCCCTGAAATTTTGGTATGTTGTGTTCTCATTATTACTTGACTCTATAAATTTTTTTATTACCTTCTTGATTTCTTTATTGACCCATTAATCATTTAGTAGTGTGTCGTTTAATTTCCACGATTTTGTGTATGCTCTATAACCTTTCTTGCTATTGATTTATACTTTGATTCCATTGCGGTCAGATAGAATGCAAGGAATTATTTCAATTTTCCTGTATTTGTTTTGTGTCATAACATATGGTCTATTTTAGAGAATGTTCCATGTGTTGCTGAAAAGAATGTATATTCTGCAGCATTTGGATGAAATGTCCTGTATATATCTGTTAGGTCCATTCCTTCTATGACCTCATTTAGTCCAGGTGCCTCTTTGCTTATTTTTTTTCCCAGGATGACCTGTCAATTGAGGAGAGTGGGGTGTTGAAGTCACCCACTACCACTGTGTTTGGTGTTATCTGTCACCTTCGTTCTAATAGCATTTTTTTCATGAATTTGGGGGCCCCCATATTAGACGCATATATGTTTAGGATTCTAATGTCCTCCTGTTGGAGGGTGCCTTTAATCAATATAAAGTGGCCTTCCTTATCTTTCTTAACTAATGTTGGAGTGAAGTCTACCTTGTGAGATATTAGGATAGCAACCCCTGCTTGTTTTCTAGGTCCATTTGTTTGAAACCTCATTTTCCAACCTTTCCCCCTAAGATAGTGTCCATCCTTTGTAGAAAGGTGGGTTTCTTGGGGGCAACAAATTGAAGGATCCTGCTTTTTAACCCAGTCTTCAAACCTATGTCTTTTGGTTGGGGCATTGAGGCCATTGATATTAAGAGATATTATTGAAAGGTGTGTATTTAGGTTTGCCTTTTTTTTGTAGTTCTTCCAGTTTTACCTTTGCTCTCTTGTGTTAATTAGTATTTGAGTATTGCTTGTTTTTTTCTAGGTTCCTTATATGTGTGCTTTTCTTTTTCTTCAGCATGGAGGATTCTTTCAATTTTTTTTCTGTAGAGCTGGTTTTGTCTTCAAGTAGTCCTTTAGCCTGCTTTTGTCATGGAATGTCCTTATTTCTCCGTCTATTTGAATGGATAGCTTCGCAGGATAAAGTAACCTTGGTTGACAGTTGTTATCTTTCAGGAGTTGGAATACATCACTCCAAACCCTTCTGGCTTTTAAAGTTTGTGTTGAGTAATCTGCTGTAAATCTGATAGGCTTGCCTTTGTAGGTAACTTGATTTTTTCTCTCTGACAGCTTTCAATATTTTTTTCTTTGGTCTCTGTGTTTGGTAGTTGGATTATAATATGGCAAGGAGAGGTTCTTTCCAGTTTTTGTCTGGCTGGTGTTCTAAAGGCTTCCTGTATCTGCACTGGCACCTCTTTCACAATTTGGAGGAAGTTTTCTTCTATGATTTTGTTGAAGATGCCTACTATACCTTTGGAGTGAGATTCTTCTTCTACTATGCCCTGAATTCTTATGTTTGAACTTTTCATAGTGTCCCAAGTATCTTGAAATTCCCACTGATACTTTTCTATAACTTTGTCTTTCTCTTTGTTGGACTGTATTAGATCTGCCACCTGGTCTTCTAGCTTAGATATTCTGTCCTCTCCTTCATGGATTCCACTGGTGAGATTTTCTACAGAGTTTTTTTTTTTTTATTTCATTAACTGTGTTCTTCATTGATAGTAATTCTGTCTGGTTTTTCTTTATTATTTCTATTTCCTTATTTAGGTCTATTATTAACCTCTTTATTTCATTAAATTGGTGTCCTGTATTTTCTTTGATTCCTTTGATTTCCTCTTTCATTCCTTTGATTTCTTCTTTGACTTCTTTGAACATATTTATAATCATTCTTCTGAAATCTTTCTCAGGCATTTTCTCTATCTCGTTCTTACTGGAGGCCATTTCTGATGCATTAGTACTTTTTGGTGGATTTCTATTGTCTTGATTTTTGGTGTTTCTTGTGTTGTAATGTATATATTTTTGCATCGTAGATTATTTAATGATTGGATTTTCTAGGTAGCTGGGTATTATTCGATGTATTAATCTATCTGATGTTATATAATTTCAGGGTAGGAGCTTAAGGCACTAGGTGTGGCTCTCAAGACTCTCAGAGTATCTACAAAAGTGACCCTAGGTTTTGGGTTTGTCTGCCATGAGAATATTCAAGTAGGCTGAGTGTAACCAAATACAGATAGTTTCTAAAATTTAACTAAACAATGTACACTTTCAATGAAAAACAGCTCAGAGTATTTATCCAAGAGTAGGTATTATCACAGCCAGATCCTCTGTCTGTCCCTTAGGCTATGTGGAGCCTCACCCACTCCCTTTATCTTGACAACAAGGAAGTTCAGATTTCTGATCTGTGAGGGTTCCAAGTCAGCTTATGACCAGATGACACCCTTTCCTGATGTAATCCCAGTTACCTCTGCTCTTGCTTGAGTCCTGCTGTCGGTTCAAGTAGGTGTGGTCGGGTCCCTGGACCACTGCTCTGTTCACTGGAATTGGACACTGGTGGTGGAGGATGGGAGGCTGCCGATGCTGCTCTAGTTCTGTCTCTGTTCCACGTGTTCTTCTACCTTGTGATCTGCTCCTCCGTTGTTCACTGCCGTTTTCCCTTCACATTTCTTGAGTTTGCGGAGAGCTCTGGTGTGAGTGGAATCTCCCCTCACCTGGCTTTTCCTGTGGCTCAAGCTGAGCCTAGTGGCTGGCTGGCTGCCGCACTGACACAGTCCCCGGACCTGCCAGAGCTGCTTCTGCTGGCCTGAGTAGGTTCTGGATGCTCTGGATCTCTCCTACTTCTCCGCTGCTGTTTCAATTTCCTATGCACCTCACTTTTTATTAAAAGTGTGCATTTTGCTGTTTGTTTCCCCCCCCCCCAGGCTGCTTTGGCGTGGTACCTATGCTGCCATCTTAACCAGAAGTCCTTTTATTTATTTTTATATAAATACTAGACTTCAGGAATATGACAAGACATATATAGGTATAGGGGCTTTCTAGTGGGGTTATAATAATATACAACATTGGTATGTAAATACTGTTTTAACAACCTTGTGATATTCAAGTATCTTCCTTTTATAATTTATTTATTTATTATGTTTGTGAGATAGGGTATCACTGTGTCCCAGCCTTGTCTGGATCTCACTGTGTTGCCAAGGATGACTCAGTTTACAGCAATTGATATGCTCCAGTCTCCTGAGTGCTAGGATTTCATGTGTGAGCCACCATGCTCAGCATGCACTTCTAACTTTTAAAAACTACCAAACATGGTAGCCACAGAAACAAAATACAAATAACATCAGCTTCAGTTTGGGGAGGTATGATGAAAAGAACACTAAATCAAGCATCAAGTGACAACTAGTCAAACAAAGTGCTCCGTCATGGAAATCTTCACCAATAGAATCAATTCATGTGGAAGACAGAATACCAGACCTTCAAGACAAGAAAGAGGATCATCTAGTCAAAACTAATAAGAAGTTTAAAAAAGTCCCATGTGAATGGAACATGAGAAATGTGCAACACCTTGAAAAGACCAAATGTTTGCATTATAAGTGTACAAAGTGAAGAAATTCAGGCTAATGACATACAAAGTATTTTAAATAAAATTGTATGAGAAAATATCCCAAATTTAGGGAGATGCATATCTAGGTACAAGAGGCATACCGAATAGACAAGACCAGGAACGAAATTCTACATGTCATGTTATAATTGAAACACTAAAAACACAAAATAAATGATACTGAAAGATGCAGCAGAGAAACGTCTTATCTCATATAAAGGCAGCCCCATGAAACACCTGATTTTCCAATGGAAATGCCAAAAGCCAATGTATTTCAGGCATTCAAAGACTACAGCTCACAACCCAAACTACTGTACCTAGCAAAATTATCTCTCATAACAGGAGAAAGAAAAATTTTCCATGATAAAAAGAGACTAAAGGAATTTATGAGCAGTAAGCCAGCCCTACAGACGTATCTGAGTGGACTACTTCACAGTAAAAAGAAGAATAAAATTTAAGAAGATACAGTAGGATAAAACAACCACTTCTAAAATTATTTGGTAATAAAATGACCAAAAATATCAGACTCTCAAAATCATCAACATGACAGGGATTAACTCACATTTTTCAGTAATTACTGAATATTAATGATCTCAAATCTCAAATGAAAAGACATAAACTAACAGGCTGGACCAGTAAACAGGATTCACCCTTTTATAGCCTTCAAGAAACTTACCTGTCAAAGAGAGATACTACCCTAAGCTGTAAAAAATGGAAAAAGATATTCCAAGCAAATGGAACTAGGAAAAAAGTTCTAATATCTGACCAAAAAGATTTTAAACAAACATTAATTAGAATAAAGAAGATCACTTCATGATGATCAAGGGAACAATTCCAAGCAGTACAGAATACACATTCTTCTTAGCAGCCCATTGAATTTTCTTTTTCCTTTTTCTTTACTTAATATAATTATTTAAGCAAAAAGGAGAAAGAGAATTGTTGCACCAGGGCCTCCAGCCATTGCAAATGAACTCCAGATGCATGTGCCACCTTGTGCATCTGGCTTATGTGGGTTCTGGGGAATCAAACCTGGATCATCTGGCTTTTCAGGCAAGTGCCTTTACTGTTAAGCCATCTCTCTAGCTTCCCCAATTAATTTTTCTAAGAAAAATACATGATAGATTATGACACAAAGCAAGTCTCCAAAAAATTTAGCATTACTGAAATACTTCTTTTTATTATATATTACCACAATGCAATGAAGCTAGAAATCAACAAGATAACTATAGAAAATACACAAATGTGTGGGATTGAACAATACACTATTGCAATGGGTAGGTCAAAGAAATCAAGAAAGAAAAATTCCTAGAACTAAATAAAAATAAAAACAAAACATGACATACCAAAACATATGGTTCACAATTAAGATAGTCATAAGAGGGAAGTTTATAGTATTAAATCCCCATATTGTAACTACAGAGAAATATGAAACAAATAAATTAACGTTACACCCAAAAGCCTTAAAGAAATAAGAACAAAGCAAATACAGAGGTACCAAACAGAAAAAAAAAAAAAAAAGAATCAAGACCAGGGCAGAAATCAATGAAATAGAAACAAAACAATTAAAAGGATTGATAAAAGAAAGAGCTGAGGCTGGAGAGATGGCTTAGCTGTTAAGCGCTTGCCTGTGAAGCCTAAGGACACCGGTTCAAGGCTCGATTCCTCAGGACACACGTTAGCCAGATGCACAAGGGGGCGCACGCATCTGGAGTTCGTTTGCAGTGGCTAGAAGCTCTGGCACGCCCACTCTCCTCTCTCTCTCTCTCTGCCTCTTTCTCTCTCTGCCTGTCACTCTCAAATATATAAATAAAAATAAACAAAAAAGAAAAAGCTGTTCTTTAAAAGATAAACAAAATTGGCAAACATTTAGCCAAATTAACCAAAAGAGAGAGAAAACCTTAATCAATAGTATTAGATATGAAAATGAGATACTACAAGAAATGCAAATGAAATGGAAAGAATCATGTCAAAAACATAATTCACCAACTTTAAAATCCAAATTAGAAAATTTAGAAGAAATTGATGAACTTCTTAACACATATAACCTACCAAAGTTAAACCAAGATGACTTAAATAATTTAAACAGACCTATAGTGGGCAAAGAGACTGTAGCAGTAATTAAAATCCCCCAATTAAAAAAAAAAAGTCTAGGTCCAGATGGGTTCAGCAGAATTATATCAGACTTTTTACAGAAGAGCTAAATTGGCTGTTTCTCAAATTATTCCATGAAATAGAAAAGGAGGGAATGCTCCTAAACTCCATTTATGAAGTTGGCATTACAGTAATAGCAAAACAAAAGATAATAGCAAAAACTAAAAGTATAGACCAATATAGGAATATAGAACAATCACTATGAGTTCAAGACTAGTCTGGAGATCTGAGTGAGTTCTAGTTCAGTCTGGCCAGAGTGAGGCACTTTCTCAAAGAAACCAAAACTGTAGCAGAGAAGAAAGAAATCATGGAAGACAGCAAAAAATGGAAAGTTTTCCATGCTCATGGGATAGAAGAATTAATATCATGAAAACCACCATATCCCTAAAAGCAACCTATAAGTTTAATGAAATCTCAATCAAATTTTAGTACCATTCTTCACAGAAAGAGAAAAACAACTGTAAAATTCATATGGAAGCACAGAAGACCCCAGATCGTCAAAACTATCCTCACCCAAAAGAATACTGCTGAAAGTATCAATATATCTGATTTCAAGTTATACTATAGAACCACAGTAATAAAAGCAGCATGGTCTGTTACAAGACAGACATGGAAATCAATGGACTCGAATACTTGTATCCATATAACTACATCCATCTAATATTTTTACTAAGATGCCCAAAACACACATTGAAGAACCACCAGCATTTCCAACAAACGGGATTGGGAAAACTGGGTATCTACATATAGATGAATGAATTTAAACCCTTATCTCTCACTATGAATAAAAATCCATTCCAAATTGATCCATAACCTCAGAATAAGACCTGGAACTCTGAAATGGTCAGAATAAGCAGAAAAAAAAACACTTCAAAATATATAGGCATAGGAAAAGACTTTCTGAACAGGATCCTGTTAGTTCAGGAAATAAGGCAATCAACATATGGGACTTCATGAAACTACAAAGCTATTGTATAGCCAAGGAAACGGTCAACTGAGTCGAGACCCAACAGAATGGGTGACAATCTTTGCCAGCTATATATTTGACAGATTACTAGTATCTAGAAGATATGAAGGGTTAAAAAAACTAAGCAATAAAAACCAACCTGATCAAATAAAATAATGAACCACAGAACTAAACAGTTTGCAAAAGGGATACAGATGGTCAATTTTTATTTATTTCTTTACAAAGAATTTTATTTTTATTTATTTATTTGAGAGAGAAAAAGGCAGAAAGGGAGAGAGGGAAAATTGGTGCACCAGGGCCTCCAGCCACTACAAATGTACTCCAGATGTGTGTGCCACCTTGTGCATCTGGCTTATGTGGGTCCTGGGGAATCAAACCTGGGCTTTTGGCTTTGCAGGCAAGCACCTTAACCACTAAGCAATCTCTCCAGCCTCATATATATATATATATAAATTCACACACATATATAAATATATATATATAAATTCACACACACACATATATATAAGTATATATATATATATATAAATTCACACACATATATATATTATATATATATATATATTATATCTATAAATTCTCAACATCTCTAGCCATCAAGGAAATGCAAATTAACATGACTGAGATTCTACCTTCCTCCTGTTGGAATGTCATATGTCATTATAAAAAAAATCAGACAACAAATGCTGGAGAGTGTGTCAGGAACAGGAACTCTCACTCACTACTGGGACTATAAACTGGTTCAACCCTTATGAAAATTAGTGTGGATGTTTCTCAAATAGTTAAAATTAGATCTATCATATGACCCAGGTACACAATTTTGACATATACACTTTACTATAGACATACTGCTTATTCATGTTGCTGTTCTATTCCTAATATCAGAAAACGGACGGACCTGGAATATATTATATTAAATGAGGTAACCCAGGCACAGAAAGGCAAATGCCACAGGTTCTCTGTTGTTTGTGGCTCTTACTATTGAATATTTAGTGTTGTATGTAAATTCAAGTAAGAGTCAGAAGTAGAGCCCAAGAAGCTAGAAAGGGATCCTGAGTGGAAAAGGATGGGGGAGGGCTTTAGGATAAGGGATAAAAGATACACACACATATGTGTATATATATTCTGTCCTTCTACATATATATGCATATCTACATATCTATCTATCTATCTATCTATCTATCTATCTATCTATCTATCTATCTATGTAGAGGGACAGAATACTGGGAAGGGGACAAAGAAGGAGTATGAAAAAAGGGTGGTGTGGGGGAAGGTTTATCAAAACTAAAGAAGATATTAATAAGCCATATTGAAACCTATTTCTTTGTTAGACAATTAAAATATAATTTAAGTCATAGGTTGTTAGAGGAAAATCCCAGTACCAGTGAGTTGTTGTTAGCCAGAGAGACCCACAAGGCCTTCTAAACAATACAGGCTTTTGCCAATGTTCTTGACTTACCAGAAGAACTAGAATGCTAGACCTTATTGCTGAAGACACCACATGCATTTGTTTCTAGATACTGAGAAATCAAGCTGTATCTGAGCTGGAAGCCTACTCCCTGCTGGCTCACTTCCATAGTGTTGGAAAGTGCTATGTAGCCTGCTAGGGGAGAAAAGTCATCAATAGTCTTAAACAGCAGTGGACCCTGCAAACTATACAACCAACCAGCCAGCCAGGCAAGTTGAGTTTATCAGAGTCAAGAGTGGCATGACTATGATGAGGGTAACCAATTCTCTGGATTTGAGGCATGCTTCATAGGACAGAATTCATGTGTGGTATTGAAAATCTAGTCAAAAACCTAGTCTATAGGAGGGAAGGTCACAGGCACTAGGGGTAAACTATTGCTGTTGTTTGGATAAATGGATATGTTGTGCACATCAAAATACTCTCTAAATAATTATAGTCATATAGTAGTTCTATTCTCACTTTTGATCAGAGAAGCTACTTTTTGTAGATGGCAATGACTACTGGGGGGACTCAAAACTCATCAAAGTGCTAAGAAGATGTGACAGTTAAACGCTCAGCATTAAATGAGACGTCTCATCACATACATCTAGGCTAAGGAAATATTGTAGAAGAGGTAATGAAAACAATGCAAGAGCCATAGGATGAGGAGGAGTGTTTTGGAACACTGTTATTCAGGACATGAGGTAGCCATTGTATTCATGACCTCACAACAAGTGTCATTAGCTGAACAGTATTGGGCCCATTAACATATTGTCATGATTGATGAAGAAAAGCAAAAAAGAGAAATACATCAAAATAGAAGAGGGACTTGTTAGAGGGATGGGGATTCAGTGGCAGAGGTACTAAAGAATGGGGACAAGAAAGAGTGATGGGAGGGAATTATGATCAAAATACATGATGTACATCCATAAAAATTGTCAATAAGAGTTACAAAAATTGCTGGGTTCAGTGGCACACACCTTTAATCCCAGAACTCAGGAGGCAGAGGTAGGAGAATCTCTGTGAGTTTAAGCCCAGCCTGGGACTAGAGTAAGTTCTAGGTCAGCCTGGACTACAGAAAGACTCTATCTCAAAAAAAGTTATAACATTTATAACATTTATTTTAATAAAGATTTTTGTTAGCACATTAAAGTGAAGTAGATATTTTCCAAGTTATCTAGTATCTTTAATTTTCATTATATTCAATATTTTATATTCCTCTGACAAATAATAAATTAGGACCCTGTATCCTTTGTATGGATGGCAAATCAGGCTCACTTTCTCTTCATTCAAAGATGATGCAAAAAAAAAATAAACAGTTAAATGTTACATAGAATAAAATGATGCCAAGAGAAATAGGAGACAGGCTAAAAAAAGATAGAAATCAGGCTGCAAGAGAATGAAATTTCAGAAGAAAAAATAAAAGCTGAGAGTTAAAGAATAGAGAAAGGATGATTAAATAATGATATCTGAAGAGTAGGAAAATATGACAGTTTCAAGAAAAGCTATCATTTATTTAATTTTATACATGCTTAGCATGCTTAAATGTCTGTTCAAGGTCATAAAAGAGAAAGAATCAGAATCAGAAGCAAAAAACAAGTCTTCTGATTCTATCTTCAGAAGAAATATAGTTTATTTTAAAAATATTTTGGGCTACTGGCTATATAAATTGGCAAAACCTGCAGCAGTGAAGTAAGTACAAATATAACAGTAGTAACACTGACTACTTTTAAATCCAAGAGGATACTGGCATAATCAAAGTCCATAGAAACAGGAAAAAAAAAAAGCCCAGTTCATACGAAAACACAGAAGACCCTGGCTATCCTGAGCAAAATGAATACTCCGGAAGTATTACCATATTTGATTTCAAGTTATATTACAGAGTCATAACAATAAAAATAGTATGGTACTGGAAAAAACCAAACCCTGACACATAGACCAATGAAATAGAATAGTGTATCCAGGGATAAGTTCAGATATTTACAGCTAACTGGTACTTTAAAAAAAGATACCAAAAATACACATTGGAGAAAAGACAGCATCTTCAATAAATTGTTCTGGGAAAACTAGATATCTACTTGAAGAATAAAACTATTTCTTTATCTCTCATCCTACAGAAAAATCAATTTCAAATGAATCAAGGACTTTAACATATGTCCTGAAACTCTGAATCAGCTACAGGAAAATTTAGGGAGTACAATACAAGATATAAGAATAGGGAAGTACTTTCTAAACAGGACTACAGTTGCTTGGTGACAGGGCAAACAATGGACAAATTGGACCTCATGAAACTACAAAGCCATTGTACAACAAAGGAAACTACTATCTGAGTCAAGAGGAAACCTACTAAGAGAAAATCCTTGTTTGCTATACATTTGACAGAGGTTTAATATCTAGGATATACAAAGAACTCAAAGAGTGAAACATCAAGGAAAAGTAGTATATAGAAATGTACAGAGAATTCTTAAAAGAAGAAATACAGATGGTTAATATTTTAAAAACTATTGAACATCCTTAGCCATCAAGGAAATGCAAGTAACCTTACTTTGAGATTCCATCTTACTCCTGTATGAATGGCTAATATTAAGAAAACAAATGTTGTGAGGGTGTGAAGACAGAAGGATCCTTATTCACTGTTGGTGGAAGCGAAAACTGGTGAAGCCACTTGCCACTGTGTAACTCAATGTAGATGTTCCTCACAAAGCTAAAAATAGAACTACCACTAACCTAGCTATACCACTCCTGGGCATATGCCCTAAGGACTCTTTACTAGAGAGATAATTATTCATTCATGTTTATTAATGCTGTTCTATTCACAACAGCTAGAAAACGGAATCAGCCTAGATGCCCATCAATTGATTAATGGCTAATAAGGATGTGATACATATATACAATGGAGTTTTATTCAGCTGTAAAAAATGAAATTATGAAATTTGTAGGAAAGTGGCAGGATATCAAAAAGATTAAGTAAGGTAACCTAGACTTAGACAAGCACTGCCTGTTATCTTTTCATATATTAATCCTAACTTTGAGATGTGTGTGTGTTTGTCTGTGTGTGTGTGTGTGTGTGTGTGTGTGTGTGTATGTCAGTAGAGGTCAGGAAGCTAGAAGTAAGTCATGAGCGTGATGGAGCAAGGACAGTAGAACACATGTGATTTGAAAGAGGTATAGAATACTAGGATGGAAAGTTTAAGTGAAGGACAGGCACAAGTGAAGGTTAATCAAAGGTAGAGACATATGGAAACCTACTTCTTTGTTAGCTAATTAAAAATGTATTTTAAGCCAGGCGTGGTGGCATATACCTTTAATCCCAGCACTCAGGAGGCAGAGGTAGGAGTATTGCCATGAGTTCGAGGCCACCCTGAGAATATAGTGAATCCCAGGTCAGCCTGGGATAGAGTGAGACCTTACCTTGAAAAACCAAAACAAAAATGTATTTTAACGGAAGTATCCTGTGTGGATGAATAATGTTCCTCTCAAAAGCATAGGTAAAGCCCAGTGAGAGTTATTGGTCAGGGAAACCCTTGAGGTTCCCCCCAAATCAAGGCTGTTGCCAATGTTCTCAGTTGTCCTACAGAGCTAGATTAAGACCCTATTACTAAAAACACCATTTGTATAGACTGTTAAACATTAAGAAATCAATCTGGAACTATGCTGGAAGGCTCCTCCCTGCTATCTAGCTTTCATAGTGCTAGAAGGTGCTATGTGCACTGCTGGGGGAGAAGGGTGATCAAATATAACCCAGCAACATATGCTGAGAGAAACACAAATTATCAGGTAGACAGGATGTGCCCACTGGTGTTAATAGTGACCAGTAATAGGGATAGCCAACTTTTCTCTGCTTGGATTAAGGCCTGCTCCATGGGAGGTAATTCATGCCTGGTACTAAAAATCTCATCAAAAGTCTATGGCTGGGGAGGTCACAGGCCCTAGGAGGGAAGCTACTACTAATGTTTGACTAAATAGATATGTTGCATGTCCATAAAATTGCCTTCTAAATATGTATGTCTATACTCATAGATTAGTTCCATTCATACCTTACGGTGAAAAAGCATTACCTTAAAGATGGTGGTGAGTACTAAGGAGACTGAAAACTCATCAAAGTGCTGATAATTAGTGATACTGGAGTGTACAACATTAAATGTGACATTTATATCATCCCTTCAAGCCTGAGGGAACAATGTGGATGAGAGGGTGGAAAGAATCTAAGAGCTACAAGGATGGGAGAAGTGCTGTATAACTCTGTCATGTAGGCATGACATGACTGTTGCATTCAATACAATATTTGGTCCATCAACATTCTGTCATGGATGATGGAAGAAGGCATGAAGCCCCCATCCCTCCCTGAGGTTGTTAATGGTGGCTAGGGGAATAGGACTGATAAGACTCAAATGCTCTGGTAAATAATAATCCCTTACTGGTGCCCATACAGACAGCTCCAATTAACCTTAGTGGGTCACATCCATATACAAAACAAGAGACAGCAAAGAAGAGGAACTAGTTGGGAAGAAGTGGTTCAGTGGAAGGGAAAAGGAGAGTGGTGTCAAGAGAAAGTAATAGGAGACCATTGTAGCCAAATATATTATATACATGCATAAAAATTGCCAAAAGTGAAAAGTATATAAAATCCCAGACTAACAAAACACAGGGTACTGGGCTGGGGAGATTGCTCAGTGGTTAAAGGCACTTTCTTGAAAAGCCTGCCAGACCAGGTTTAATTCCTCAGAACCCACATAAAGCCAAAGCAAAAATGGCACATGCATCTGGCACTTATTTTCAGACACACACACACACACACACACACGCAAATAAATTAAAATGTATAAAAAAAGAGGATACTGTCCAGCTATTCTCTGCTTTTGTTCACAAATTCACAGAGGATGTGAGATTAAAAAGAGAGGTGAGAAAACATTAGTAAAGAAATATTTCATTCAATTAAGATCCTTTAAAAAGCTACAATAATTAGGTGACACAGCATTGATTAAACATAAAGAAAGCAAGCAAGTCGTGTCTCCATATTACTTTGCACTAAATTGAAGATTTAAACAAAATGAAAATCAAAACAAGGCAGATAAACTAATATGTTGCAATGAGGATAAATAAATTTTTTCCAGGTTTCTCCTCAATGAAATACTTTTCCAAGAAACATCAATAGCTGTTGTAAGAGACAAAACAATTTTATGCATTTTAAATGAACTTTCAAATGTGTAGGATTGACTAATGTTTTATTTGTGGAAATCATGTAAGCCAGAACATGTGCATGCATGTACACATGCTTATTTTTCTAGGTAAGAATATGTGTATACATTAATACACATACATATATTTTTCTTTTATTAGTAAGTTAGATACATCAGAGCTAGAATTTAAGTTTCTTTACTCAGGATCCAATCTATAAGAACATTAATTCTATGAGAGCAAGAATCTTCATTTGTATGCATCTCAGATATATCACTAACATTACAAGTACTCTGGTCTTAGCACATGTATTCATTTAGCATATATTAAAGGCTCAATAAATTGATATTTTCATGTATTTATTTCCATTTTGAGGTTGAAATGAGGTAAAAGTGCTTGCTGTAAATGTCAATATACAATACACAATAGAGAGGAAATGAGTTTCTGAGCTTAACAGTACTTGAATATCAAAATATCAGTTATGTGTAGATTTAGAACTAAAATCTGGATGGATTTGTCTAAAAGAGAGATTGTAATCTCTGTAGCATATCCACTCCTAAATGGACAATAAGTTACCTATTATTACTCCATGAGACTGGCACTGCTAGGACATTGGCATGGGATTGTATTTTATTATCACAACTGTTGGCAATGTAGGATTTACTGTCCCATTTTACATGTAGGGAAATTTAGCCCAGAGAATTTAATTGGTAGACTTAAATGGAAAAGTTAGGAACAGCTTACTAACCAGTCAGATTTCATTTGTCAGGTATTTGTTTCTACTTTCTAGTTTGTATCACACATGATAACATACAAATAGTACCTCTGCAAACAACTCTGTTAGGAATATAAAGTCGTGTTGCTGCTTTAAGTCAGCATTCACAGCACTATTGTGGAATCTAAAGTGTTTAGAGGTCTATAATAGTACAATGGATCCAGACTCAAATGTTCAGAAATATCTTATTTTAGCTCTACACTAAGCCATGTTAACTGTGTCATGATATGCACTTGGGGGGGGGTAATAAGAGAAAATATAGTCCCTGCTCAGGAGGAGCTTCCAGTTAGCCTACGTCTAATGCACATGGAACAATCTGACAACAATATAAGAATATGTAACTGACACAAACCAATTAGCTAACAATACACAATTGAATATATAATTGACACAATTACAAGACAATGTGAGCTATGTAATTAACTTCATGCATTTAATTCCCTGCTGGTTCATAAGTGACACCCCATATAGTCTTGTGTTGTCATGGAACCTCAAGGAACATCCTATTGGCTTTAATTTCTAAACAAAGTGGGCTGAGCTCTGGGACTAGTTTGGCAATATTCCAGTCCCTGCAGTCAGTGAGCTGCCTTAACCTTCCAGACAGATTCTCAGGAGGCACATAATGTTTGTATTAACAGGATAAATCACATCAATTTCAATCACTAATCAGGGAAAGTCAGTTTAATAAATATTCTTATAAAGAATACATATATGTTTATAATACTTCCTCAAAAGCTATCATCACATATTCACATACCTTTATCTTCTTGAGCAATAAAATGTCAAAAAAGAATACATACATGCCTGTTAGATTTACTCTTAATGAATATCTTTTATAGTTCATTCAGATGCAGTCTGTCTTCTTGGTGGATATGTAGGTGTACATTCAAAGTAGAAATTTCTTATGTGTATAAGCCCTCTCTTCTCCCGTTCCTTCTTCTCTCTTGTCCTCTCTGCTTTCTTTTCCTCCCTTCCCTTTCTCAGAGGCTAACTCCTTGAAGAGAGACTTTTCCCTATGTGAGATAAATTTTTCTGGTCTCCTCTCCCTCTTCTCAATCTGTGAAGGGAGAGAACTTCTTTTAGCTTTCTGGCTTTGCTTTCCCTCTTATTTTAACTCTCCCTAAAATAAATCTCATAATTTACAATATAATAAAATAGTAATTTCTATTTGAACATATTTAGATTAATTCTTCACCTTTGTCAGGAAACTAGATTATAAAATTTTTATTTTGTGTATCAAAGCTGAGATAAATCCTTTCTAGGAAGCTCAGAGATTCTAATCTAAGTGACTAGGAACTATCCTCCAGTCATTTCTAATCTCTAATCTCTAACCAACTGTAATCTCTTTTGCATCTTTTTGCAATGTTAACAATACCTTCTGTTCTCACCTCCTTCTTTCACAATTAAAGTGAGAACTTGTTAGCTATATTCTAGACTCCAAAACATTTCCAACACTAATACAGTATTCTCTTGAAATATAGTCTCTGTGCACATCTTTATTTCCCTACTCCAAAACCACCAATGGTTTCCATTGCATTAATGAACACTTGAAAGCAGTTCATGATCCAGCCTTAGTGCATTTTAACATCCTCTTTCATTATGCCATCACATGAATTCCAGACCTTGAACAAACTCCAACTTGCTGTTCCACCATGAGAGTATATCTATTTCTGTCTATGCCTTAATACAATTCATTAAACACACAGGAAATTCCATTTTGCTAATCTTCTTTGGTCATCCCATTCAAGTGTACCCTTTTCAAAACTTTCTTCAAATAACCTAGCTTAATTACCTCTTTCTTCCTTTACATTCTAGAATATCTACTACATATGATTGTTATATACATTAGTGCTCTGCATTGTTTTTCCTTTTTATGTATTTAGAATCTCTGCCTGGATAGAAACTCAGAAATCTATACTGGATCAATGTTACCCCAAACAATACACGTTTATGTACTTTTATCCAGAGCAAAGTTATGTATAAAGTTAATGCATTTTTTGTTTTTGCTTTTCACTCAAGCCCAGGCTGACTTACTCTATGTAACCTCAGGGTGGCCTCGAACTCATGGTGATCCTCCTACCTCTGCCTCCTAAGTGCTGGGATTAAAGGTGTGCACCACCATGCCTGGCACATGAGTATATTTTTGAATCTTATAAATTTAAAGTGTTTAAAAAAAGAAATTCAAGCCTAGTCAATATGAACAAAAACTAAAATATTGGTTTTATACCTAATTTATTCAACTATTTAGATGTTGAAAAAGACAAGTTCTTACTTTTAAATTCCTAAATTATTTGCTCTATTTAGAATGGATAGATAATGAATAAGCAAGCACACTTTTTATACTTAGAGATAAAAACACTGTATTAAAAAATAACTTCATATTTTAAGTTTTTATTTTTGATCTTTTGTTAATTTCAATTATATTTGACTTGACTTATTTGAGAGAGATAGAAAGAGGGAGGAAGGGAGGGAGGGAGGGAGAAAGAGAGAGAGGGAGAGAGAGAATGGGCATGCCAGGTGTTCAGCCACCTCAAACAAACTTCAGATGCATGTGCCACCTTTTGCATCTGGCTTACATGCGTCCTGGGGAATAGAACCTGGGTCCTTTGGCTTCACAGGCAAAGCTATCTCTCCAGGCTAGATTTTAAGTTTTTGATAATCCTTTTGCTTAAGTGCACCCCCTTCACATGGTAGGACTTCCTTTGAAACTTTAACAGTAAACATAGATTCCTGAATGAGTTAATGAGTTATCTATCTATCTATCTATCTATCTATCTATCTATCTATCTATCCATCCATCCATCCATCCATCCATCCATCCATCCATCCATCCATCCATCCATCTATCTACACACACATATATAATTTATTTACTAGAGAGATGAGAGAATGAATGGGTGCGCAGGGCCTCTAGCCACTGCAAACAAACTCCCAACACATGTGCCACCATGTGCATCTGGCTTATGTGGGTTCTGGGGAGCCGAGCCTAGGTCTTTAGGCTTTGTAAGCAAGCACTTTACCAATAAGCCATCTCTTCAGCCCCTGAATGAGTTATCTTTAACCCTGAGATGTTTTTTTCTTTTGTGTGAAGGGAATAAGGCAGAATATTCATATTATAAGTAAGTCTTTTGCTTCAGCAGTTCAGGACTTGTTAAGAAAATGAACTTGAGATAGTATAACATGTAATACTAATAATATAACATATGTTATTTCCTACTAAATTCTTCCAACAACTTAAATGATAACATAATGTAACCTATAAGCATTGACATGTTAGACATACCACATATGAGTTTATATGTACTTTATACAATATACTTGAAAATCTAACTTGAAGTAAAATTTCCCAATTTATGCCACTGGTAACTGTTTACCCTATTTGTATTCATTTATATTCTATTATAATATGAAATAAATAAAAGACTTGAGACAGTCAGCCAAAGAAGTTTTATTTAGTAAAGCTTCTAATCTAGCAAAAACCCTCAGTGGAGCAAATAATTAGCACTGGGAATAGAAAGAAAAACAGAAATTCAATTTCTGAATTTGCTGTTTTTGCCCTTGGTCTTTCATTATTCCAAATTGACTCACAAGAATATTACAGTATTAATACGGTGGCCTAAGGCTTAGAACTACAAGTTTCTTTAAAATATATATATATATGTTTCAGAGAGAGAAAGAGAGAGAATGGTCACAGCAGGGCCTCCAGCCACTACGAACAAACTCCAGATGCATGTGTCCTTTTGTGCATCTGGCTTACATGGGTCCTGGAGAGTCAAACTGGGATCCTTTGGCTTTGCAGTCAAATGCCTTAACAGCTAAGCCATCTCTCTAGCTCCCCCCCCCCAGTTTCTTTTTAAAGAGCCCCACACTATACAAGTTATCACACATGCAGACTATAGAATACTACAATCCACTTTTTAGATTATGGTAAAACAACAAAAGCATTCAAAGCCACCATTTTGTGAAGACTGAAAGAAAACACATCAGATTCCTTTAACAGTCCTTTAACATGTACCATAGAGTCAAAAGAACTTTAAGTTCCTCAATACTAAAGCACTATTTCATGCTAAATTACATTTAGTGAAGAATAACGTTACCTTCTGAAAGTAGCCATCTCATCTATATTTCCTTCTTTAATCAGAAAATATACAGCAGAAATATTAATCTTCAATCTCTACTGCTTTAATATAAAACTTTTTTTGTCCCTTCTAAGATGTGCCCTTTTTGGCTCTCTCCTCCTATATCTCCTCCACTATTTTCCCATCATTACCATCTTTCCTCCATACCTTCTTTTCTTTCTTAACTAAATGAAACTTAACAGAAGTAAAGAACATTTAAATTATTTGATTCCTGTTCTATATATTTTAAATCAGATAAATTTGTCCCTATGCATGGAAAAACTAACACCAGTGTTTCCCAAACTTTCCCATAAAATAGAAAAGGAAAGAATCCTACCAAACTCCTTCTACAAAGACAGCATCACCCTGATACCAAAACCAGACAAAGACAGAACAAAAAAAGAAAGTTACAAACCAGTCTCCCTCATGAGCATAGATACAAAAATTCTCAACAAAATGTTGGCAAACAGAATACAAGATTATATCAGAAAGATCATTCACCCTGACCAAGTAGGCTTTATTCCAGAGATTCAGGGGTGGTTCAGCATATGCTCATCGATAAATGTAATACATTATATAAATGGCCTGAAGGACAAAAATCACATGATCAGCTTATTACATGCAGATAAAGCATTTGACAAAATTCAGCATCCATTCGTGATAAAGTCCTACAGCAACTGGGAATAGAAGGAACATATTTCAACATAATAAAGGTTATTTATGACAAACCTATAGCCAACATAATACTAAATGGACAAAATGAACAAAGAAATCAAAAAAATAAAAAAATAAGGAAGCAAACAACCCAGTTAAAAATGTGCTATGTGGTGGTGCACGCCTTTAATCCCAGCACTCAGGAGGCAGAGATAGGAGGATCACTGTGAGTTCAAGGCCACTCTGAGTGAATTCCATAGTGAATTCCAGATCATCCTGGGCTAGAGTGAGACCGTACCTGCTATGGAACTAGAAAGAGAGTTCTTAATACAAAAAATATAGATGAGCTATAAACATCTTCAAAAATTTTTCTACATCCCTAGCCATCAAGGAAATGCAAATTAAAGCTACTTTGAGATTTTATCTCACTCCTGTCAGAATGGATATCATCAAGAAAACAAATGATAGTAAATGCTAGCGAGGATGCAGAAAAAAAGGAGCCCTTCTATATTGTTGATGGCAATGTAAACTGGTATAGCCATTATGGAAATCAATGTGGAGGTTTCTGAGACAGCTAAAAATAGATTTACCATATGTCCCAGCTATACCACTCCTAGGCATATGCCCTAATATCTCATCTCACTACCTTGGAGATACTTGCTCAACCATGTTTATTGCCACTCTATAGTGGCACAATAGGTAGGAAATGGAACCACCTAGATGTCCCTCAGCTGGTGAACAGATGATGAAGATGTGGTACATTTATACAATGGAGTTCTATTCAGCAGTAAATGAAAATGAAATTATGAAATTTGCAGGGAAATGGAAGGATCTGGAAAGGAGTATTCTAAGTGAGGTAACCCAGGGCCAGGAAGCCAAATGCCACATGTTCTCTGTTATATGTAGATCCTAGCTACAAATGTTTAGACTTGTATGTGAGTGTGGTGTTTTGATTCTGGTGTCCCCCATAAACTTAGGTGTTCTGAATGATACATTCCCAGCTCATGGAGATTTGGGAATTAACACCTCCTGGAGAGAGTGTATTGTTGGGGGAGGGCTTATGTGTGTTATAGCCAGTTTCCCCTTGCCAGTGTTTGGCACACTCTCTTGTTCCTGTTGTCCACCTTATGTGGGCCGGGGGTGATGTCCACCCTATGCTCATGCCATCATTTTCCCTGCCATTATGGAGCTTCCCCTAAAGCCTGTAAGCCAAACAAACATCTTTTTCCCACAAGCTGCTTTTGGTTGGGTGATTTCTACCAGCAATGCGAGCCTGACTGCAACAGTAAAGTGGTACCGAGGAGTGGCATTGCTGCTAGACATCTGAATGTGTGGCTTTGGTCTTTTGGAGCTGATTTTCAAGAGGAATGTGGAAGGATTTGAAACCTTGACCTTACAGATGCCTTGCAGTGCTGTAATGGACTTAATGGACTATTTTGGTCAAAATTGGAAGACCTGAATTCAGTAAGAACTATGGACTATGAGGTCTGGCTTATGAAGATGAGAAAGATCTTTGCTTGGACTGGGCTAGAGGGAAATTGTGTGAAAAGCTTGCTGATATGCCATGTACTGAGAAGTTGTGCAGGGTTGCTTTGCATAGAAATGGACTGTTATGAGCAGGATACAGCACAGAAAAAAAGAAATCTTTGGGTGAACTGCTGCCCATTCAGCTGCAATTGAGAGATTGCAACCTTTACGACTGGGCCAGCTGACCTGCACTGGGGCAACAGGAAGAATGTAGACCCTGGAAGGAGCCTGAGTGCTCAAGGAGTGATCTTTTCTTCAAAGTCTGCTTTATTCCACCCCTGGATTAACAAATTTGCACCCTACCTGGTATTGTGGAGTATAAGAAATGCAGGAAAGAGAGGGTCATTGAGTTTGCAACACAATCTTGTGTTTTGGAAATTGCCATGGGCAGTATGAAGCAGGTTTGGTGGATGCCTGCATGGAGAACTCATGGGGCCATGAGGATGAACTGTGGATTGCAGTGGAGACCCAGTGGAGATGCCAGGACCATGAGATGGCTGCTAAGGGAAGCTGCTGGCCCCGATGAAGTTTTCCAGGACTTTGAGTAGCCTAGCTGGAGGGGTGGAATTGGAATGCCAGAGATTTGTTGCTGGTTAGAATTAGCGGACTTGGAAATTTGTCACTGGCTAGAGTTGTTGGATTTCAAGCTACAGGGTTTGATGTTTTCTCTGGTTGTTTTAAATCATGTATTGCTTGAGTATTTCTTTACTATGCCCAATGCCATCTTTTGCAGTGTGAATGTTTATTCTGTGCCACTTTGGGTTTAGGGGGGATTTTTTGGTATTATGGCTCAGTTAAAAGACCTTGGATTATGAGGCTGTATGAACATCATTGGAATTGATAAAAACTATGGGGACTTTTAACATTGGATGAATGTATTGCATTTTACATCACGTATGGTTATCAGTTTATGGGGGCCAAGGGCAGAATGTGGTGGTTTGATTCGGGTGTCCTCCATAAACTCAGGTGTTCTGAATGCTAGGTTCCCAGCTGATGGAAATATGGGAATTAATGCCTCCTGGAGGGAGTGTATTGTTGGGGGTGGGCTTATGGGTGTTATAGCTAGTTTCCTCTTGCCAGTGTTGGGCACACTCTCCTGTTTGTGTTGTCCACCTTATGTGGGCCAGAGGGTGATGTCCACCCTGTGCTAAACCAAAATAAACCTCTTTTTTCCACAAGCTTCTCTATGTTGGGTGATTTCTACCAGCAATGCGAACCTGACTGCAACAGTGAATTGCAGTAAAAATCAGTAGCAGAGACCAGTAAGCTAAAAAGGGCTATAAGGAAGGGATGAGAGAGAAGGACTTAAGGAGACTGTATTATATATATGTAAGTTGATAAACAGATTACTGGGGGTGGAATGGCCTAAGCAAGGTAAAGGGAAGAGATTAAGAAAGGGTGGAGTAAGAGTCAATCAAAAATTACAGGCCTTTGGGCTGGAGAGATGGCTTAGCAGTTAAGCGCTTGCCTGTAAAGCCTAAGGACCCCGGTTCGAGGCTCGGTTCCCCAGGTCCCACGTTAGCCAGATGCACAAGGGGGCGCACGCGTCTGGAGTTCGTTTGCAGAGGCTGGAAGCCCTGGCGCACCCATTCTCTCTCTCTCCCTCTACCTGTCTTTCTCTCTGTGTCTGTCGCTCTCAAATAAATAAATAAAAAATTTTTAAAAAATTATAGGCCTTTGCCAAGGCTTTTGGTTTCCTACCAGGAATAGATGGTAAGACCCTATTGCTGAAGACTCCACATGCTTGGGCTGCAAGGTCACTGAGAAATCAAGCTGGAGCTGAGCTGAAAATCTCCTGCCTACAGACCAGCTGATAGAAAGTTGGAAAAAGCTACACTGCATGCATCCCTATAGGAGAGAGAAGTCATTAATGGTGACAAAAAACTGTGAACACTGCTTGGACAGCCAAGTCATATGATTCAACAGGTGAAACAGTGGCATGCCTGTCATGGGGGAAACAAACTGCTCTCTCATTAGACTGGAGGTCTGCTTTATGGGAGGGAACACATTCCTTGTATTGAAAACCTAGTCAAAAGCCTATGATGGGGGAGATCATGAGCCCTAGGGGTGTAACACCTGCTGTTGTGTGGTTAAATGCATATATTATGCTCAGCAAACTGCCTTAGAAGCACTTTTCTTAATGTTCATACCCATATATATTTTTAACAAGAAATTATCTTTATAAAGTTTATTTAAATTATTTACTTGAGAGAGAAAGAGAGAGATTGAGAGAGAAAGAGAGAGAATGGGCATGCCAGGGCCTCTAGCCACTTCAAACAAACTCCAGATGCATGCACCACCTTGTGAATCTGGCTTACACAGGTACTAGGGAATCGAACCTGGGTCCTCTGGCTTTGCAGGCAAGTACTGCTAAGCCATCTCTTCAGCCCCATCATACTAATCATACTAATCATATTAATGGTATTCTCACTTCTGGTTAGAGAAGGTTCTTTTGTCAGATGGTGGTGACCTCTGAGATGACTTAAAAGGCACCAGAGTGCTGATAAGAAGTGACAGTGGAGTGTTCAGCATTGAGTCATCTCTATCACACCTTCCAAGGCTCAGGGGCCATTTCAGAAGAGGTGGCAGAAAGAATGTAAGAGATAAAGGGAGGGTAGGACTGCTTACAATGCAATCTTCCACACAAAAAATGGCTTGGATATCCATGACCTCACAGTGCCTGGTGCTACCTATTTAAGACCCTCATAATAGAAGGAAAAGATGATTCCATAAAAATCAAAGAGAGATTAATTGAGGGGGGATATGATGGAGACTGGAGTTGTGAAGGGGAAAGTGGGGGAGGGGGAATTATCATGGTTTATTTTCTATAATTATAGAACTTTTTTAATAAAAAAATTTAAAAAAACCTTAATGCCCATGCATAGTGACACTCCTCAAGCAAGGCTCCACCTCCCATGGTTCTACAACCTTCCTGAACAGCACCGTTAGCTGGGGATCAAGTGTTCAAATGTATTATCATAATGGAGGACATTTTACATTCAAACTACCACAAGTTCCAAGTGATATGTCCAACATTGGGTAGGACAGTCTATGAGCCATAGCCAGCATTCCATACTCCAAAAGGAGGGGGCAGAAAGAATGTAAGAGCCACAGGCTAGGAGAGAATATCCAGAGGAATTGCCCCTCCCAACAATAACTGACAGCTTCTCTTACAACTCATAACCCACAACTCCATGGTGAATATCAGCTATTCCACTAAGGAAGGCCCTCAGTGGAGTGGAGGCAGGGATGAGGGAAATGATGGTACCAACACATGATGTATCCATATACAGTTTCTACTTAATATAAAAAATGATAAATAAAAATTAAAAAAAGGGCTGGAGAGATGGCTTAGCGGTTAAGCGCTTGCCTGTGAAGCCTAAGGACCCTGGTTCGAGGCTCGGTTCCCCAGGTCCCACGTTATCCAGACGCACAAGGGGGAGCACGCGTCTGGAGTTTGTTTGCAGAGGCTGGAAGCCCTGGCGCGCCCATTCTCTCTCCCTCTATCTGTCTTTCTCTCTGTGTCTGTTGCTCTCAAATAAATAAATAAATAAATAAATAAAATTTTTTAAAAAAAGTTAAAAAATGAAGTTTTGAAATATTCATATGATAAGGTACATGTATTGAGAATATATAAATACTCACAAGTCAATAATAAAAATTTAAACATATCAATTAAACATAACCAAAGGAGCCATACATGGTGGCACATGCCTTTAATTGCAGCACTCGGGAGGCAGGAGGATCACTGTGAATTCGAAGCCAGCCGGACATTAGTGAATTCCTGGTCAGCCTAGGCTAGAGCAAGTTCCTACCTCAAAAAGAAAGAAAGAAAGAAAGAAAGAAAGAAAGAAAGAAAGAAAGAAAGGAGGGAGGGAGGGAGGGAGGGAGGGAGGGAGGGAGGGAGGGAGGGAGGGGGGGGGGAGGGAGGGAGGGGGGAGGGGGGGAGGGAGGGAGGGGGGAGGGGGGAGGGAGGGGGAGGGAGGGGGAGGGAGGGGGGAGGGAGGGAAAGGAAGAAGAGAGAGAGGGAGGGAAGGGAAGAAGGAAGGGATGAAAGGAAACAGGAGAAAGAATTCAACACTTCACTGAAGAAGTGACACAAATGGCCAATAAGCACAGATAAGTATGTTTGATATTATTATTCTTCAGGGAAATGCAAATCAAATCCTGACACCCATGTAAAAAGCTGAAGATGGCCTTTGCATACATGTAATCCCAGTCTTGTGGGGAGCAGAGATAGGAGAATTGTAGGGGCTTACCAGTCATCCAGTTTACCTGAAAACAGCTCCAGTTTCAGTGAGACTCTGTCTCAAGGAAAAAGTGGAATTGCAATAGAAGAAGTCACCCAATGTTATCCTCTGGTCTCTGTATGCATGTGCACAAAACATACACATCTGAACATGCATGTGCATAAACAGCATACAACACACACACACACACACACACACAAACATACAAATCACAATGGAATACTACTTCAGATCTACTAGGGTGTCTATTATCAAAGAGACAGATAACAATGTTGGCAAGCATATAAGAAAATGACCCTCCAACACAAGTGATTGAATGTAAAATGGTTTAGCTGCTCTGGAATCTGAATTGTTTCAGAGTTCTTGCCATCCCAATCTTGCTCAATCTACATGTGATTCAGCCCCAGACTGTGAAATTGATTGCTAAGGTTGAGTTGGAGGGGGAAACTGTAGGATGATAGAACAGCTTACTGTTGTATGAACTAAAAAGTATCATTAATTTTTTTTCTACCGCCTGTAATGACTCTCCTAGCTGGTCCGAAGGGTTAAAGAACAGTGAGTTAACACAACACATTCTAGTTGCTGCAATTAGTGGTGTGCATCAAATACAGGACCTAGGATTATCAGAAACAAAGATCTTTCTGGTGGAAGATTAGCACGGAAATAAATGAAGACTTCATTCAGCTGCAGCCTAACAGCCCAAACTATCTGCAAGACCACTTCAATATTTTAATTACAGCTTTACTTCTAATATATAAAAGTCATTATAAGTGATTTGCTCTGCAGAATACTGTACCTGAAATTGTCTTCAGGAAGCTATTTATATGAGTTCCAGAGACATAAGAATACAAGTATTATAATGGAAAAGTGTTCTTTGTCATGTTGCTGGTCATGCATAAACCTAGAGTTTAATACAGGGTCAGGGTTATAAATAGTGCCATTTGTATTTTTTTGTTTTCTTCTACAAAGATGGAACTTCAAATACTACACAGAAGCTGGGAAGACTACTCTGAATCAAGGAAAACAAGAACAGCAACGCAGCTAAGAAGAAGAAAGGGTCAAGGTATCAGAGAGTCGTCACCCAAGGAGGACAAAGACTGTATGCATCTACCAGCACATATTCTTATAAAAGGAAGGGATGAATCAAACATTGGAAAGAAAAATAAAGTCTGAGCTTACAAAGAAGGCATACCAATTCGTTATTTAAATGATATAGCACAGTTGTCCATCTATAAATATGTGTATTTACACTTGCATATGTACTTGTGTGAATAGTAAGTGGTGAAAAATAATCACAGAATATAATGCTACCTGGAGTAGACGGGAGAAGTAAACAAAATAGATCTCAAAAAGCAAATACCATGAACTAGAGTCTTAGATCTAAAAGAAAAAACTACTTTCAGTTAAGAATAAATTGGAATCTAAGTAAGTATAAATTTAATTCAAAGAATAAGAACTAGAACTCATAAAGTAATTATTTTTTTTTCTTTTTGTAGTTCTGCAGGTTTGATCTAGGGCTTTGTACATGCTAAGCAGACTACCAATGAGCTATACCCAACCCAGAAATTCCTAAAATTCTGATGGATTGAAATATGCATGTGCCTATGAGCAATGTGTTAAACCTGTATATGGATGAGCCTGGTGTGAACAACCTGTATTATAACTTTAATTAACCTGAACACAGGAAAAGCAAAGCCATCTGGGACCCCAAATTTCAATTTAAAAGCACTCTAAAAGCAGGATTTTGTTGGTTTTTGAGGTAGGGTCTCTCTCTAGCCCAGGCTGACCTGGAATTCAATATGTAATCTCAGGGTGCCTGAAAATCATCTCTGCCTCCTGAGTGGTGGGATTAAAGACATGTGCTGCCATGCCCAGCTAAATGCATTTTTTAAGAGGAAAAAAATTTTATATAATAAGATATTAAGTTAAATAGAAAGTTAGTTTAAAACAATTGAATTAAAGTGGGGTAATTTTGCATTAACTTTTTCAAATCTGATTTTTTTAAAAATGCTTATGTTTATCTGTTTAAACAGGGTCTTGTTATGTAGTCCAGGCTGGCTTCAAATTCATGACCCTCCTCTCCTGCCTTAGCTTCCAAAGGCCAGGATTCCATGCTTGGCCATTAATATCCTTTTAAAAGTTTTAAAAATATTTTCATTTATTTTAGAGAGAGAGAATGAATGAATGAATGAATATAAATGAGTATATCAGGGCCTCTTTGCTACTGCAAATGAACTTTAGATGCATTTGCTATTTTGTACATCTGGCCTTACATGGGTCCTGGGGAATCAAACATGGGATATTAAGCTTTGCAAGCAATTGCCTTTAACTGCTGAGCAATCTCTCTATCCTCAATAACATGTTTTGACTGATGTTTTATTGTATTTTCAATAGGGGCTCCTATATATTTGAACTGATCACCCTCGCCCAGCCTATTTGCCAACAGTTTCCTACCTAGGCATTATTATTGACATATGGAAACAATATATTCATTTTCTTTTAAAAGTTCCAAATGAAGGACAAAGCTTTTCATCTGCTCCAGGGTTGGTGTTACTAGCTGTTTTTAAAGTTCTGCCTTAAATGCTAAGTCATGCTGAAATTGAAGAGCTCTCTTCACTAAACTGTATTACACCCTGTCCAGATACAAAGAAAATATAGTTCTTATACATCGTTTCATACCACCATCATACCTTATTTTGATAAGAAGAGAATATAGAATATCCAAAAACTAATGGAAACCTGCAAGTACATATACATTTAAGGCCAAAATTTCAATTCTTTTGTATGTTTTGTGGCAAGATTCTAGTAAATTGTTCAGTCTTTACTTAGAATATAATTAAGCTTCTCTCAAAGGAGCCCTCTATTATCAGTATAAAATAAGTTCAGTTGACATGAAAAATAATTATACTGGAAAAATAAGCATGACCCCTAACCTGTAATAATCTAATTTATTAAATCATTATAAATCAATCTTAACCACTTCTCAATACCACTTCTTAATACCTGCATCAGTTACTTTTTTTACTGGTAGGACAAAATACTCTACCAGAAGCAAACTAAGGAAGGAAAAGGTAAATTTTGGTTTATGCGTGAAGGAGATAGACATGGCAGGAAAGACATGACAAGAGTAGGAAGCTGGCTTGTTACATTGCAGTCTTGAAGCAGAAAGAGAACAGGAAGTGTGACTGGGCTATAAAATCTCAAGGCCTGTTCCCAGTGAACCCACTTCCTCCAGCAAGGCTCTACCTCCTAAAGTTTTCACAACTTTCCCAAACAGTACCACCAGCTAGGGACCAAGTATTCAAACACACGAGCCTATGTGGGGAATTTTACATTCAAATTATGACAGTACCACTTAGAACAGTTAACATAAGACTTTCAATGTTCCTTATTCTTTTTTATTTAAGACTAGAAGTTAGATGGGTGTGGAGGGGCATATCTTTAATCCCAGCATTCAAGAGACAGAGGAAGGAGGATCTCTGTGAGTTCAAGGCCAGCCTGGGACAGCATTTTTTTTTCTTTTTTCAAGGTAGGGTCTTGCTTTCACCCAGGCCGACCTGGAATTCACTATGTGGTCTCAGGGTGGCCTCGAACTCATACTAATCCTCCTACCTTTGCCTCCCAAGTGCTGGGATTAAAGATATGTGGCACCATCCCTGGTCATTCTAGGACTACAGATTGAGTGCCAGGTCAGCTTGGGCTAGAGTGAGACCCTACCTCAAAATAAACAAACAAACATAAAGACTAGAACTTAGTAGGTAGCAAAGGGTTGGAATCTTATTCATCACCTATTGCAGTGAAAAAAAGTTTAGCATAAATTTTTAAAACTGTTTATTTATTTGAGAGAGAGAGGGGGAGAGAGAGAGAGAGAATGGGTGCATACGCCAGGGCCTCTAGACATTGCAAGCAAACTCCAAATGCATGTGCCACCTTGTGCAACTGGCTTATGTGGGTACTGGGGATTCCAACCTGAGTCCTTAGGCTTCATAGGTAAGCACCTTAATCACTAATCCATCTCTCGAGCCCCCTGGCATGAAATTTTTAAATGGGCCAGAATTTGCTCTGTTCATCTCTGCAATTGCCACAGAACTTTTCACATAGTAGGAATTCAGTGCCTAGCTAATAATAGACATCTGATTGCTCTTTTAGAGATTCAGGAGAAATTCCCCAACTTCACAATCTTGCTTGGGTAGTGTCACCAAGGAACTTATTAATGTTACAACTCTTTGATACTATCCATTGTGCACCCTAGGATTTTACACTGTTGTCAATTACTTTTTTTAAATTTAAATTAGAATTATTCATTAAACTCCTCAAACTAAACCAAGAGTGGTGGCACATCCCTATAATCTCAATATTTGCGAGGCTAAGGGAGGATTGTGAGATCTGGGCCAGTTTAGGTCACATGAGCTTATCTATAAATAAACAAATAAATTCCCTGAATCGTCTGTGTTTGGGGTTTATAATACTTCCCCTTGTCTTCCAAGTTCCCTTCCTCTCTGTACTACTTACCTCAATTAAACAAAAAATGGCTGCTTATAGTAAACCTCAACTCCCCTGGTGAGCCTCATGAATATCCAATACAGGGGGGCTAGAGAGGAGAGGCTGAGGAGATTTCTAGTCAACAGATGACATGTTTTATTTCTCCTTATATGAACTAAAGAACTTTTGTCATGTATATAAGCTATAAAATCCTATCTTCTCTACACATTGGCTATAACTAAACTAAACCATTTTAGAAGTGGTGCTGCTCATGATTTGATTCTTCTTAAAGCCTCTAATTTAATCCATTAGTTAAACAAGTATTTTGAGAATACCTCCTTTATACAAGGTAAAATAGGGAAGAATACAAATTTTACAGAGCCAGGATACCTTTTTTTCCCTGGTTTTTGGTCTCACTCTAGCTCAGGATGACCTGGAATTCACTATGTAGTCTCAGGGTGGCCTCGAACTCATGGCGAACCTCCTATCTGTGCCTCCCAAGTGCTGGGATTAAAGGCATGTGCCACCAAGCCTGGCTTATCTTCTTAGTTAAATCTAGCGATACATCCAAAACACATTTTTAGTGAAACCACAAAGTTTTAAAATGGGCCAGTTTGTCCTGATTTGTGAATTTTCACATTTATGGCAAGGACTATAGCTAAATAATTTAATAAACAAATCCCATCACAGCAGCTATTTTTAAGGAGAATTAGTGGTCATGTACATTTTTCTTGTTAGCTACTAGGTACTTTTAGGAACTAAGAAATGAGAACCCTAAATTGGACATTTTAAAATTATATAGTATGCGCAATCAGTTCTGGGGAGGACAGACATATCAAAATAGAAGCCATGATAATCAAATCCTAATGTAAAAAACTATACCATGGAAAGGAGACTTCTAGGTAAGATGATGGTGTACAAGCCACACTTGAGAGAACAGAGGAACAAAGATACAGACACAGAGGCTTCAGGGTGGCTCCTCTGCCCAGACAAACCACCAGTGCCAACCCCAGAACTGACAGATTGGTAACTGCTTACCAGGGTGACAACAAAACCCCTCACCAGAGGCTGCAGAGTAGATAACTGCCATGGGCCTTGGCCAAGGAAGCCATTTAGCCTTATGGATGACCTGTGGTGCTACCATTACAAACTAGTCCAATGGGGAGGAAGAAAGGACATTCACCCATATGTGCACGACCAGTACTTCCCTCCTATTCCTTATGATTTTTGGTCTTTTTCAAAATTTTTATTAGTTTTAAATTTTTGTTGGACTTTGTTATTCTTTATTTTCTTTTTCTCTTCTTTTTATTTTTAAAAATATTTTAATTTACTTATTCATTTGACATAGAAAGAGGGAGGAAGGGAGAGAAAGAGAGAATGGGCATGCCAGGGTATCCAGCCACTGCAAATGAACTCCAGATTCTTGAACCCCCTTGTGCATCTGGCTAACATGGGTCCTGGGGAATAAAACCTGGGTCCTTTGGCTTTGTAGGTAACTGCTAAACCATCCCTCCAGCCCTTCTCTTCTTTTTGTTTTCTTACTTCTTTTCAGGTTTACTGTTTTAGATTTTTCAATTCCTTTGTTCTTTTTTGATGTGAGGACAATCTTGCTGTGACATTTCACCCCAGTGTTCACCAGGGTTAATTTGGATGGTATGGCTGACTAGGCAGGTGTCCCCTTCCTCCCTCACTGATCCATGTGTGTCCTTGATGAAACTGTACTCTAGGCCGGTTGAAGAAGGTGACCTTCTCTGAACAGAGAAGGACCAGTCTTCAGCCAAGGGTATGTTAGTAGCAGAGCTACTCTGCTAGAACCTCCAAACAAGCTGTAAATTCCGTTGTTCTTTTTATTATTGATGATGATATTCTTGTTTATGGGTGTCAGATCTCTAGCAGTCTAGCCACTCTAAATGTATATTGGTATTATTACCTGTAAGTTTATACATTAATTATTAAGCTACCATATCTATCCCACAAAAATACTTTCATGACTCTCCTTTATGCATCTACACTCACAAAAATCTACTGATCAACATTTCTATAGATACCATGGTTTCCATTCTTCCTTGCACACCTGTAATACATATACTTATCTCTTCATCCAAAGCTCATCTCCTCCTCCCTCATCCCATTCTCACTTCACTTCCGACCAACAGCCTAATGACAGATAAAAGGGAACAGAAGAGTAGTAACACAAAGGGTTACCCTATAGCTGAGCAAAGCCAGAATGATCTGCAAATCTGTGGAATGCAACACTGGACCTATCTTCTAAAAACCTGAAAGAAACACTTCCTAGTCAAAGTAAAAGAACTTACATAAGACAAAAGAATCAACCAAATACAGCCTGAGAAAAAAAAGGAACAAATAAAATCAGGGGGAATAAACATCCATTTCCACAAACGTCCAAGACACAACAGAGAAACACAAAGAGCAAGGGACTACAATCTACAATAACACACTCCAAACCTCTCAACTTCCCCATAATTGATTGATATGGGTTAGGAGCAAGGTAGCCTTTTTTTCTGGTAGGTAGTTAGCTAGGGGCTGGGCCACAGAAATATGGGTCCCATCCTGCATGCTCTGGAAAGACTAGAATTCAGCCTCATCCAAGCTGGTTTCAAGCAGCAACTCCTCACATCAGCTTCTTGCTTATTTCTGCTTAGCACACCACTGGCCCTTCCTGAGTCAGCCTCTTGAATCCACCAACCAATCAGATCTCTTCCTTACGCACCTGAGCCTGATGATGAGGCTCATCCTGATTGGATACTTGATCCTTATAAATAGGCCTGAAGCACATGTTTACCCCTTTTAGTCCCTGGCCCTCTTGGATCTTGGCCCCTATTGTAAGCTCTTTGCTCCTCTCCTCCTCTGGCTTGACTCTATGTGTGTGTAGGGGGGTCTTCTCAGTCTCCTCTTCTCCTTCCCAACCTGGTTTTCCTTTTTTTTCAGGTGCTTTCCTGTTTTGCTTTGGGTACTTTTCTGCTTTGCTATGTGTGTGATCTCTAAGCTCTGAGTCTCTTACTCTCTAGTTCTTTCTGAACCCCTATGCAAATGGAATATTCTAGCTTAGGTTCTCCTGCTTTGTTTTCCATGTGTGTGAGCTCCTCCACAGAGGCTTCTTCCTAGAGATGTGAAGGGGGAGAACTTTTTTTGGCTTGGACATTCCTGTTTGCCTTCCCTCTAGATATGAACTCTCCCCAAAATAAATCTATTAATATATATTTTACCCACTCTAAGTCAGCATTTTAAATTCTTTAATAACTTGAACAAGGATCTGAAGTTGGGGTCCATTGGCATGGGCTCTCTAGCATCTCTATGGACATCTAATCTCTCCCTGGACTCCAACTTCCACGTCATAATGGAAGCTGAAAACAATAGAATAGTTGAGATGTCAAATAAAGAATTTAGAGCTTGATTTTTTTTTTAAAAAAAATTTTTTAAATTTATTTGAGAGACAGAAAGGGGGGGGGAGAGAATGAATGGATGTGCCAGAGCCTCTAGTCACTGCAAACAAACCTCAGATGCATGCACCACCCTGTACACCTGGCTTACATGGTTCCTGGGAAATGGAACCCAAGTCTTTAGGCTGTGCAAGCAAGTGTCTTAACTGCTAAGCCATCTCTTCAGCCGTAGAGCTTGACTTTCCAAAAGAACTCACAACCACATATATATCTCAAATATTCAGATGAGTGATCTAAAAAGATATGTTCAAGGTCTTGAAAAGGCAGTCTCCAAAGTGAATGAAACCGTGAGTAACTTGAGGGAAAATGTCATAAATATAGAGGGGGAAAAACAACAAAAAAATTGAAATAATGAAAATCAACCAAAGAGAAAGTGTTTAAGTGATTAAGGAATGATCAATCAAATACAAACCACATCAGAATGCATTACTAACAGCTATCATACAGAAGAATGAATTTCAAAGATGGAGTGCAAAGTTGAGACAATAAGACAAACAGACCACACATAAAGCCAAAATCTTAACATAATCAATATTTTCAAGAACTCTGATAAATTCAAACAACCAAACCTCAAAATACAAGAGGTAGAAGGGGCTGAGATAAATGCAAAAGAAACTGATTGACTGTTTACTAAAATTACAAGAGAAAAATCTCTCAAACCAAAAGAAAGACGTTGACATCCAAATGCAATGGAAACATAGAATTCAAAATAGACATGAGCACAGAAAGACTTTTGTTATTATACATCATAGTAGCAATGTCAAAAGTACAAAGTAAACAATACTAAAATCTGTAAGCAAAAAAACTTCCAACACACTTATAAAGGTAGGAATATAAGAATAATCATAGAACTTTCATCAACAAACCCTAAAAGCCAGAAAATAATGGAACGATATGTTCCAAGGTCTGAAAGTAAAAAATAAAAACACAAAATAACAAAAACCTACTAGCTGATAAATAAGGATATTTCAAGACAAACACAAACTAAAGCTATTCATGTCAATTAAATGGGCTCTACAGAAAATTCTAAATGGAATACTATACAGGAAAGGAGAAGAAAGCAAAAGCAAGCCAGTCCCACCTGGGAGAACACATGGTAGGATACACCTCAAGAAAGAAACAGATGAATAAAGAAATGATAAATAATCAATTATACCTAACAAAACAAAATACCAAAATCTTGGAGGAAAAGAAATGCCAATAATTCAGCCAATCAGAACATCATCCAGCAAAATATTAGAAACCAACCAGCCTCGTTTTGTATCAACCCTAAATGTAAATGGCTTCAACTCACCAATTAAAAGACACAGATTAAATGGCTGGATTAAGAATCAAGATCCAACTATCTGTTGTCTTCAGGAAACATACCTAGCCAGAAAAGATGTTCAAAAACTGAGTATCAAAGGATGGAAATCAAATTACCATGCAAATGGAAGCTTTAAACAAGCAGGTGTGGCTATCCTTAGATAAAGTAGACTTCAAAGGAAAGGTAATCTGAAATGACAAAAACATTCCCTACATATTAATAAAAGAAATAATTCATCAAGAAGATATCTAATAATTTTAAACATTTATGTACCAAACATTAAGGATTTCTAATTTCATAAAATAAACACTAAAAGACATAAAAGATAACATTGGTCCAGGCAAAATATAGTGAGAGAGTTCAATAACCCACTCTCATACTTAGATAGGTCTTCCAAACTAAAAATGAGCAACAAAATTTCACAGTGAACTACATCATAGATCAACTTGACCTAACAGATAAATATGGAGTACTCTATCTAATTGATAGGGAAAGCACATTCTTCTCAGTGGAACATGGAACATTCTCAAAAACCAATCACAGAACATGCAACAAAATTTAAAAAAAAATACAAAAATATTGAAGCAATGCCTATCAGACCACATGGAATAAAAGTAGAAATGAACAGCAAGAGATAAAAGAGAAAATACACCATAAGCAGCTTATGGGGGGGATATTTTCTGCTTAGAGTTTCAAAGGGCTGTTTCATCATGGCAAGAAAACCATTGCAGAACAGGCAGTTGGGGCATCACATCTTGTCACAGTATCCATGTGAGTTACCTAGCCAACACCCAGGAAAGCTGAACTAATAAACCTCAAGATTCCTTCCCTTCGTCCTGTGACCACTTCCTCTATCAAGGATTCACCTGCCAAAGTTCCACTACATGGGGTTTGAATATGAGGCTTAATCACAAGCACATGAAACTAAAACATTTCATATTCAAACCATCACTGAGACTGAACAATATACTTTTGAATAAACAATCAGTTATGGAAAAAATCAAGGAAGAAATTAAAAATTTCTATAAACAAATTGAAATGATAATACAATTTACCAGGTCCTCAGGGATATATTTAAGGCAGTCCTAAGAAGATAGTTTATAGGTATAAGAATTTAGCGAGATCTCAAATAAACAACCTAATTAATGATCCACCTCAAGGCTTTATAAAAACAAGAAGCCAATCCCAAACCCAGCAAGACAGCAAGAAATAATAAAGATCTGGGAAGAAATTAATGAAACAGACACTAAAAAACAACACATAGAATTAATCAAATAAAGAGTTGGCTCTTTGTGGAAGTAAATAAGATTGATAAACACTTAGCAAATCTAACAAAAAGGAGAGAGAAGACCCAAATTGACAAAATTCAGAGACAATGACATTGAGGCTGTAGTTAAAATTTTACCCACAAAGAAAAGCCCAGTACCAGATGGATTCACTGTCAAATTCTATCAAACTTTTAAAGATGACTTAATACCAATGGTTCTCATGCTATTCCACAAAACAGAAAGGGAAGGAGCACTTCCACATTCATAGTATGAAGCCAATATTATTCTGATAACTAAACCAGACAAAAACATAACAAAAAACTATAGACCAGGGGCTGAGGAGATGGCTTAGCAGTTAAGGCATTTGCCTGCAAAACCTAATGACCCAAGTTTGATTCCCAGTACCTACGTAAAGCCAGATGTACAAAGTGGTGCATGCATCTAGAGTTTGTTTGCAGTCACTAGAGGCTTTGGTGCATGCTCTACCTTTCTTTCTGTGTGTGTCTCTCTCTCTCTGCTCACAAACTAATTAATTAATTTAAAAAAAAACAAAAAATAGCTAATGACCAATTTTCCTGGTGAGCACAGATGCCACAATTCTCAACAATATTCTTGCACATCAAATTCAAGCACGCATTAAGATTACCTACCGTGACCAAGTTGGTTTCATATTGTGATGCAATGTTGGTTCAACATACTTAAATCAATATATCATGAATAAACTCAAGGTTATAAATCATGGGATCATTTCAATAGATGCAGAGCCATTCTACAAAATCCAACATGTCTTCATGATATAAGTCATGGAGAAAGTAGAAAGGGAAGGTACATATCTCAAAATAATAAAGGTCATATATAAAAAGCCCACAGCCAATATTATATTAAATGGAAAAAACTGAGACCATTTCCTCTGAAATTAGGAATGAGACAAAGATGCTACTTTTGCCACTTCTATAGAACATTGTGCTCAAAGTCCTAGCTACAGCAATAACAAAAGGAATAAAAATAGGAAATAAAGAAGTCAAACTATGCCTGTTTGCAGATGACATGATTCTATACTTAAAAGTCCCAATTGTATGTACAAAAAACTCCTACAGCTAGTAAATACTTTCAGGAAAAATTTCAGAATATAAAATCAACACACAATATCAGTACCTTCATATACAGCAATAATAAACTTGCAGAGAAAGTAATCAAGAAAAACATACCATTCACAAAAGCTGCAAAAAATTAAATGTCTATGAATAACCCTAACCAAAATTGTGAAATACCTCTATAATGAAAACATCAAGATTCTAAAAAAGGAAATCAAATATAATGGGAAGACCTTCCATGCTCCTGACCTGTCAAAACTAATATTGTGAAAATGGCTATATTACCAAATGTAATCTATAGGTTTAATGCAATCCCATCAAAATTTCACTGACATTACTCACTGAGATGGAAAAAAATAATTCAAGAATTCATGTGGAAGCACAATAGACTATGAATAGCCAAAGCAATCCTTAGGGAAAAGAACACAGCTAGAAGTATCTATATGTGGTATTGGCAAGAAACAGACATACAGACTAATGAAACAGAATAGAAGACCCAGAAAAAAAATTCACACTGCTTTTGCCACACAATTTTTTTTTAATTTTTTATTTATTTATTTGAGAGCAACAGACACAGAGAGAAAGACAGATAGAGGGAGAGGGAGAGAGAATGGGCACGCCAGGGCTTCCAGCCTCTGCAAACGAACTCCAGACGCCTGCGCCCCCTTGTGCATCTGGCTAACGTGGGACCTGGGGAACCGAGCCTCGAACCGGGGTCCTTAGGCTTCACAGGCAAGCGCTTAACCGCTAAGCCATCTCTCCAGCCCTTGCCACACAATTTTTGACGAACAAGCCAAACATATTCAGTGTCAAAAAGAAAGCCTGTGCAACAAATTATGCTGACAAAACTGAATATACACCTGCAGGAGAATGTAACTAGATCCATATATTTTACCCTGTACAAATACCATTTCAAAGTAGACCAAATACCTTAATCTAAAGACTGAAACTGCTAGAGAAAAGCATAGGGAAGGTGCTTCAAAATATATACATAAGCAAGAACTTTCTGGACAGCAGGCCAATAGCACAGGCAATTGCCCCAAGATTTACCAAACAGAACTACATGGAATTAGAAAGTTTCTGCAGAACAAAAGGAACCATCCACAAAAGAAAAAGGCTAGCCAATAGGAGAATATTTTGACAGCTTTATCTCAGACATGGGGCTAATACCAGAATTTACAAAGAACTGTAAAAGTTAAACACCAAAAATAAAACTGCCAATCACAAGATTAACAGACAGTTCACAAATGAAGAGATTTATGCGGCCAAGAAGTACTTTAAGAAGTTTTCAACCTCCCAGCCATCAGGGAAGTAAAAATTAAAACTACTTTTTGAAACCATCATACTGCAGTCAAAATGGCTATCATCAAGAAAACTAACAAATGATGGTGTGGGTGCAGGGAAAAAGAAACTCTTATTCACTCCTGGAAGATATACAAACTAGAACAGTCATGGAAACTCATATTGGGTTGTGATAGTTAAAATATATATGGCCACATAAACTCAGATGTTTCATTAAAATGGAGCTTGAAAACTGAGCCTCTAGCATGAAGCTGGAGGGGGGGAGGGCATGTCACTTTGGACAGATCCTAGAGTCCAGCCCTAAGGCTTGGGGTGGATCTACATTCCAGCCCCAAGGTATGTGACTTTGTTTGAAAAGGAGGCTAGACATCCCAAAAGATTCAAACGTTTGTTACTAAATAGGTAAAGAACTCAAGGTGTATGGAGAATAGTTTGAGCTCTGCCTGTTTGTGTTTTGTAGTGTTGGCTGTTGGTGATGATCTGCTTGGATCTATGAAACACAGCCAACTTCTTCTGCCATCGATGTTGTTCCCCTGGACTCTGTAATCCTGAAATAAACCCTGTTACTCCCATAATCTATGTCTGGTTGGATGTTTATCCCAGCAATATGGAGCTGACTGCAACAGGAGGTACCTCAAAAAATTAGAAATAGATCTCCTATATGGTTCAGTTATACCATTTCTAGGCATATACCCTAAGGATTCTACACTACAACAGAGATTATCTAATTATCTATCTATCTATCTATCTATCTATCTATCTATCTATCTATCTATCTATCTATCTATCAAGTATGTATGTATGTATGTATGTATGTATCTATCTATCTATCTATCTGTCTGTCTGTCTGTCTGTCTGTCTGTCTGTCTGTCTGTCTGTCTGCCTGTCTGTCTATCCATCTATCTACTTACCTACGTACCTACCTACCTAGCTACCTGAAATGTGAATACAACCTATACAGTTACAATGGTGACCAAGAGTATATATAAAGGGATGAGTAGGAAGAAGGGTAAGGGAAGGGCAAAAGGAAACATGTGACTTGTAAACAGAAGGGGTGTGTAAAAAGTAGAATTGAGGGGCAGGAGCATTGGGGAGAGGAATTGTATAAGAATCAACTAAAATAAATTGTAGTTGAAAATGTCACAGTGAATTATATCTAAATTACTGTATGTTAACTAAAAATAGATTAATTTAAAAATCTATATCCCTTGCTCTGTCACTAATATACTATCTTGTTTCCCTTTCACATAATGGACAAACTACACATAGAAAAAAAACAGGCAAAAGTAAAGGTAGTATTTCTCAAAAGAGCAAAACACAGTTCTCACTTTAGATACTGTTAAAATAGCTCAAGATACATTTGAGCAGTGAGGCAAGGAGGATATAGCAAGCAACGGAAGAGAGGAGAGTTAACATGCTAACTTTATGAGTCTGTATGTCCACTCAAGTAACAAATGAATTGTACTTTACAGCTCACACTATACAAAGAACTATCCTAATACTACACAAACCCATTTCTTTTGTAACACAAGAATATGAGTGGACAATGTAGATGGTAAATTTTTGACAACTGACATCCCTCTAAGTGAGTCACAACTTGACTTAAAACAGATATAAAATCTAAAGGGAAAAAAACTACATACCACCACTCCAAACCCTAATTATAACCTTTATTCTTAAAGAATTTCCAATTATAAGCTCCCAGGAACAGGCTAATAAAAGAGGAGTTACCAAGTGCATTTCATTATGCAACCAAGTCTTTTCACACTAGTAATAATGAAGATTTTTTACTGGCAGTGATTTAGTTACCCACCTAATGCTTACTTAGTGTGTTTTCAGGGAAAAAAAAAACACTTCAAGAATTTTCAAATAGAAACAATTAGCATCCATGGTAATTAGTATCTTCTTTCCAAAAGCAAGACAATCTACTTTGCCAGAAAGCACTGATTCTTTTCCCAGACACCAACAACTGCTATAGCTAGTATAGACGCTGGTTAAAGGGCACAGGTTTAAAGGGCAAAATCATCTTCAATTTTTGTCTGTCACTACTTTCTTTCTTATTCTTGACTACAGGGAGATAGAACCAGTAATAATCATAGTCATCACTTTATTTGACATAGTCAAAATCCCCTTCACATCACTTAAGGGGTATATTCTTGCGTGTTTTCAGTCCATACCAATTTCATGTGAATTTTTAAGGCACAGAATAAATTTCACCCCCCCCTTCCCAAAACAGTTTCAAGATCATTCTTGTCTATGAATATCCTGCCTGTGGGCTATTGCTAGCTTTTGTTCTTCATTTCTCTCTTTTCATACATTATCTAGTACTATCTGTTTCAAGTGTATCTTGTTTATAAATTCTGACATGTGAGGATGAAAAGAGGACCTTAGTGTGTTTGGCCTGAGGAAAAATGTTCTGGCACACATTAAGCAAACACATTTTTACACAATCGATGTTTTGTGATATCAATAAAAATTAAAGAATTAACTTTCATTTCTCCATATGGTAGAATTTAAAATAAGTACATTTTATGGCTATATGGGCAGGTAATAGACATTTATCATATATTTATTGTTTCATGTACTATATTGGGCATTTGTCAATATATTGTCTCATTTAACTGTAGGTTTGTCTATCAATATAACTGGTTGCCAGTAGACTAGCGTGTTTTACAAACTAGTTAGTGCTTTTGTTTTGCTATTTTAAGTAGGTACAATTTTGGGGTGGTTTGCTAATGATCAATAAAACAAAAAATGGTATCTAAAAGTACAGTGGTATCATAACAAAAATGTGAACTGAGTCATATAGAACTGGACAGGGGAGAGAAGTTGGAACAGTTGTGAAGAAGCTGCTATTTCAATTTACATTTCAACATACAACTGCTCTGATCCAGAAAACTTGACCTCAACAGACAAGATATAACCCACCCCCCATACATGACAAATGGTGTCACTGGAACAGAATAATGTCAATAGGTACTTTCAATTAAGAATAGAGATTGAGAGATACACAGCAGTTACTGAATCATAGCAGTGTGTGTATGTGTTTGTGTGTGCGTGCGTGTGTGTGTGTGTGTGTGTGTGTGTGTGTGTGTGTGTAGGCCAGAGGTCATATGCCACCACACTCAACATTTTATGTGGGTACTGGGGATTAGAACTCAGTCCATCATGCCTCCGCAACAAGCACTTTATCCATTGAGCCACCAACCCAGCCCCAAGCCATAGCATTATCTAATCAGCTGTTTCCACCGGAAGTTTGAGGCAAGGAGGATTAGGAGAATGTTATATTTACTTTAAGTTCTATTTACTTTAAGTTCTTTAAAGTTTCTTAATATTCCATTTCATGCTATTTCAGTGCTGATGATATATGTAACATGAGCAAATTTGTCTTTAGGAAAAAAATCCAAGTGCATACACACACACACACACACACACACACACACACACACACACACACTTTAAAGAAGTTAATTTATAAAATGTGAACTAGGTTCCAAGTGACATAGCTGCTACCCTTAATGGATTGAGATTTTTTTTTATTTAAAAATAAATTCTATGCTGAGAAATAACAATCCCCCACTGGGAACTACCTTGGTGAGGTAATGACCAAGGTACCTAAGGACTTAGCATGTGTCTGAAAGATACTCTTAGAGGGCCTTGGGATTACAAATTCTTGGAGAGGTTTATCCTCCAGCATCCTGAGAAGACAGCCATCCAAAGCTGCTACCTGGATACAAAACTACTCTAGGTCTGGTCCACTCTGAGCTCTGTCTCCTCAGCACTATCACCAACTTGGAGTCTGAACCATAGTATTCTTTCTTTTTTCTTCTCCAGTAGTCAGTTTGTTTCTAGTGCTTACAACCAAAGACCTCTTCCTAATTAGCTATATTTTGATTATATAAGAATTTCTTTTGTCAAAAGATTTGAGGGTGGGTTGGGGTGAAAAGCTCTATGGCTAGGAGTACTTCCTATGCAAGCATGAGGGCCTGAGGAGGCCTGAGAGAGCACTTGAGTTTAATTCACAGGACCCATGTAAGTTTGACATGGGCACTTGTATCTGCAACTTTAGTTCTAAAAGGGAGGAGAGGGCTGGAGAGATTGTTTAGCGGTTAAGCACTTGCCTGTGAAGCCTAAGGACCCCAGTTTGAGGCTGGATTCCCCAGGACCCACATTAGCCAGATGCACAAGGGAACGCACACGTCTGGAATTCATTTACAGTGGCTGGAAGCCCTGGGGCACCCATTCTCTCTCTCTGCCTCTTTCTCTGTCTGTCTGTCACTCTCAAATAAATAAATAAAAATAAAAAAAATTTTAAAGGGGAGGAGAGAGGGAAAAAACTGCAAGCTCTCAGACTCAGTAAGAGACTTTAACTCAAAGAAGAACAGGTGCAGGGCTGAAGAAGTGGCTTAGTGGTTAAGGCACTTGCCTGTGAAGCCTCTGGATCCAGGTTCAGCACTCCAGACCCCATGTAAGCCAGATGCATGAGGTGATGCATGTGCACAAGGTCATGCATGTTCAAAAAGGTGGCACATGTGTCTGGAGTTCAATTACAGAGGCTACCAATTCTCCCTCTCTCTCCCATAAAATAAATAAAATTAATTTTTAAAAAAAGAACAGGTGGGGCTGGAGAGATGGCTTAGCGGTTAAGCACTTGCCTGTGAAGCCTAAGGACCCCGGTTCGAGGCTCGGTTCCCCAGGTCCCACGTTAGCCAGATGCACAAGGGGGCGCACACGTCTGGAGTTCGTTTGCAGAGGCTGGAAGCCCTGGCGCGCCCATTCTCTCTCTCTCTCTCTATCTGCCTCTTTCTCTGTCTGTCACTTTCAAATGAATAAAAATTAAAAAAATAAAATAAAAAAAAAGAACAGGTGGAAGAGCAGTGGAGCAGGGTACCTGCTGTACATTACACTCCACTCCAGCCTCTGCCAGAAAACACACAGGGCATTACATGGGCACATACACATGTATCATGACATACCTATCTCATGCATACAAACCAATTTACATACACTAGCACAAATGGGGGGTGTTGAGGGATAAATTTTAATATTATTAGCAAATAAAGTTAAATTTTAAACTTAAAAAATAAGTAAATTCTAAGTAACATACTAAGCTCTGAAGACAATATCAGTATAAGAATTCCAAAAACACTTAAGTAATTCCAATATTGTGAGAATAAATATTTACTAAAGTGACCCATTCAGAAGACAATATGCATTTTAATATGTAACTACTGTTTTAAGACATATATTTGTCACTTTAGAATCATAGTTCATATACCTCATCTCTCTCTTTCAATTACAAGTTCCATTGTGGCAAGGACAATTTGAAGGTAGCAGTGTGCACACCTATAGCAGCAACTAACCTCTTCCCAGCTATTAAAAGGTATTCAAGGGCTGGAGAGATGGCTTAGTGGTTAAGCGCTTGCCTGTGAAGCCTAAGAACTCCGGTTCGAGGCTCGGTTCCCCAGGTCCCACGTTAGCCAGATGCACAAGGGGGAGCATGCGTCTGGAGTTCGTTTGCAGAGGCTGGAAGCCCTGGCACGCCCATTCTCTCTCTCTACCTCTATCTGTCTTTCTCTCTGTGTCTGTTGCTCTCAAATAAATAAATTTTAAAAAAAAGGTATTCAAGTCCACTTACTACTACAAGTTAATTACAGTAAAAGTAAAAGCAATACCAGTACAATATAAAGATAATTTTTTATATTTTATTTTTATTTATTTATTTGAGAGAGAGAGAGATACAGAAATAGGCAGGTAGACAGAGAGAATGGGCGCGCCAGGGCTTCCAGCCACTGCAAACAAACTCCAGACGTGTGTGCCCCCTTGTGCATCTGGCTAACGTGGGACCTGGGGAATCAATCCTCGAACTGGGGTCCTTAGGCTTCACAGGCAAGTGCTTAACTGCTAAGCCATCTCTCCAGCCCTAAAGATAAAATTTGAATGCACACATATGTCAGACACTAACTTGTCACATACATTCATCACACTTATCTCATCAAATGGTTCTTTATTCAGCTAAAATAGTCAGCCAATTCAGTTAGAGGCTTAACTGATTCCTCTTCCTTTCAACTGAATGAGAAGTTCTAAGGCTGAATTATTTGCTTTATAATCACTGATACATAGCTTACGTCTGGTCTTGACTGCTTATTACTAATTTTCTTTTCCATAGACAAAATGCAGCCTATTGAGTAATAGTTAAAGGTTATGATTATTTTCCTATTTCATATTTTCCTCTTATGGTAAAAAGTACCCTTATTTGTTTAAAATGGTAATACCTTTATCAAAATTACCATCTGGGTACATTGGCACAAATGATCTCCTCCTCCATGATAAATCAAATTCAAGCTAGCAGACAAAAAAGCCACATTCTCTAGATTAGACATATGTTGACCTCAAATCACTGTTAATTTGAGACATTAATTGTATTAGTTTCATATGGTTACTCTAACAAGCTACTATAAACATGGTGACAATTTATTCTCTTACAGCTCAAGAGGCCAGAACCCTAAGATTAAAATAGCAGCAGGAAGCTGTAGGGATGGCTTAGCAGTTAAGGTGTTTGCCTGCAAAGCCAAAGGACCCAAGTTCAATTTCCGATAACCAGATGCACAAGGGGGTGTATGTGTCAGGAGTTTGTTTGCAGTGGCTGGAGACCCTGGCATGCCTATTCTCTCTCTCCCTCTTTCTCTGTCAAATAAATAAACAAATAAAAAATAAAATGTTAAAAAATATTAACAGGACTGCAAACAAAACTAATGCTCTAGTGAATAATTCATTCCTTGCAGTTTCTGGTTGCTACTGGCATTCATTGTTCTATGTTGGCACAGCAGGGCCTTCACATAGCTCTATTCCTCTGTCTGCCTCTGTTTTCCTTTCTTCCTTCCTCCCTTCCTTTTCTGCCTTCCTCCTTCCCTCTCTCCCTCCCTCCCTCCCTTTCTTCCTTATAGGATATATGTCATGGCAATTAGGGTCCAGGAGAATAATCCATGATCATTTCTTCAGTTTGAAATTGTTAATTTAATTATATTTGCATAGACTCTTCTTACAAATAAGATAACCTTCAGAGGTTCCAGAGATTAGAATGTTGGCAGATCATTTTAAAGGCCATCACTACAAAAATGCAATACTTCAAACATAAAAATACTGAATAACATTTTGTATAAAGTTCAAAATAAATAATGCAACTAAATGAAGAGATCTTAGTTAAAAAATGTAAACATTAAAATGATAGCATTTGGGGCTGGAGAGATGGCTTAGCAGTTAAGCGCTTGCCTGTGAAGCCTAAGGACCCCGGTTCGAGGCTCGGTTCCCCAGGTCCCACGTTAGCCAGATGCACAAGGGGGCGCACGCGTCTGGAGTTCGTTTGCAGTGGCTGGAATCCCTGGTGCGCCCATTCTCTCTCTCTCCCTCTATCTGTCTTTCTCTCTGTCTGTCACTCTCAAATAAATAAATAAAAAATGAACGAAAAATATTTTTTTAAAAAAGAAGGCCTTCTGGTACACCCATTATCATTCTCTGCCCCCCTCTCTCCTTGCAAATAAATAAATAAAATATTTTTTAAAAAATGATAGCATTTGGGCTACAGAGATGGCTTAGCAGTTAAGGCACTTGTCTTCAAAGCTAAAGGACCCAGGTTGGATTCCCTAGAACCCATATAAGCCAGATATACAAGGTGGCACATGCATCTGAAGTTCATTTGCAGTGGCTGGAGGCCCTGGGATGTCCATATTCACCCCTGCCCTCTCTTTGCCTCTTTCACTCTATCTCTCCCAAATAAATAAATAAAAATACTTAACTTGTAACAGCAATTTGTAATATGTTTACTAGACAATAGAGATATTAGTTCATTATGCAAGTAACTATGCCACAGTTGGGTGTGGTGGTATAAATTCCAGCACTTGGGAAATAGAAGCAGAAGAATCAGCAGTTCAAGGTTAGTTTTGGCTCTGAAGCAAATTCAAGGCTAGCCTGATCCAAATGAGGCCCTGTCTCAAAAAAACAAAAAAAAAAAAAAAAAAGGAAATATATATGCTATACAATGGATGCTTCTTTCACTCCAAAATTCCTATATTGAAACCTAATTCCCTATTTAATATTATTTGAAGGTGGAGACTTTGGGAAGTGATTAGATCATGAGGGTAGCCTCCTCATTAATGGAATTCATGTCCTTATAAAAGATTTCAGAGAGCTACTGTATCTTTTCTTCCATTCAAGAATACAGCTGGATGGCACCATTATGAACCAAAAATAGTCTCTCACCAGACATCAAATTTGTTAGGGCTTTGACCTTGGAATTTTCCACATCTAGAATTGTGAAAAATAAATTTTATTGCTTATAAACTCCCAATTATGATAATTTGTTAATAGTAGCCAAAACTAATACAGTAAACAAATTTCATTCTTCAGCTACATCTGCTTATAAGATGTTACAACTTGTAATAGTCATTAGATTTCAAACAGTAAATTTAAATCTATAAAACTATAAACTTTAAATGAGAGATTGACAGATGGTAAAAGTATAGAAAACAGAAAGAATCTAGAACATTTGCTATCAATCTATCTATTATCCATCTATCTATCTATCTATAATATATAATAAATATATATATATTTAGTGTCAGCTGTTTATACACACACACACACAAACATACAACATTCTCATCAGCTTATGCTGAATGTGTGCAGTCTTCAACCCATCTTGATTATGATGCTCATCAACACAATAATACTCATAGTAACACTTCTATTCTACAATTCTAACATAGAACACTCAACAAACACGGGAGTAAATCAAATGCTGTAGAACAGCAACCTGTGGCCTGCATCACTCAATCACTGAGATTTTTTCAAGGGATGTGGATACAACAACAGTTCTAAAGGGATTCATTTGTAGATTATCAATTTCCACATGAACTCCTTCCAAAATCTGAACTACCTGAAAAAATGCATAGGTAGTTAAGGAATCTTTCTCCTTTTACTATGGTGCTTTGTTTTCTTCATTAAAGAAACATATTTCTGGCCCATTCTGAATTGTTTTTAATTTTAATTTTTTTTTTTACTTTTGAGAGAGAGAGAGAGAGATGAAGAGGCGGGGGGGCGGGTGGAGACAGACAGATAGAATGGGTGCACCAGGGCCTTTCAGTCACGGAGAACTAACTCCAGATATGTGTGCCCCCTTGTGTGCATGTTGCTTGTGTCATTGTGCATCTGGCTACTTGGGACCTGGAGATTTGAGCATGTGTTCTCAGGGCATAAGAATCTTAAGGATACCAAATAAAGGAGCAATTTCATGTTAGCATAGATTTGGAGAGAGTTTATACTTGATGATCTGGAAAATATGTACTTTTTGCAAGACAGAAAGCTTCCAAAACATAGTTTTTAACAAAACTGAGAAAGCTAGTTGGTTAATAAAATATTTAGACTTTTAAACTTTTTTCATTTATTTTAGAGAGAGAGGAAGAGAGAAAATGAGCACACCAGGGCCTTCTGCTATTGCAAATGAATTCTAGATGCATATGCCACTTTGTGCATCTGGCTTGTCATATATGGGTAATGGGGAATTGAACTTGGGCAAAAAAGCAAGTTTAACTGCTGAACCATCTCTCAAGCCACCCAAAGTGTTTTAAGACAAGGTCTCACTATGAGCCCAGAATAGATCTGAACTTGCAAACCTCTGCCTCAGCTTCTTAAGAGTTTGGACCATTGCTGTGTACTACCATATTCAACAAAATAATTGTTATAATAGATCACTGTGATTTGTGGCAAGTAACTTGAAAGTCAAATATTTGGGTAATACTGATATACCAAACTTCCATTCTCATCCCATTCATAAGAGCATGTTCAAAATTTTATCTTAAAAAGAATTTTATTTTAAAAAAGTATTTTATTTATTTATGAGACAGAAAGAGAGAGGGAGAGGATATGAATATGGGCACACCAGGTCCTCTTGCTGCTACAAATGAATGCATGTGCCACTTTGTGCATCTGGCTTTGCATGGATGCTGGGGAACTGAACTTTGGGCTAGCAGGTTTTATTAGCAAATGCTTTCAACTATTGAGCTATTTTCCCAGTCCACACACACATACACAGGTCTAAACCATTGATTCCCTTTGGCCAAAGGCTTCTATTATTTATTAACGACCTCCCAGTTCTGCCTTAAATTATTTTAACCAGGAAAACCTTTTTAAGATTGGATTATTTTTATGGTAAAAGGACTTAAAATTGTGTTTTGAGTGCACCTGATTGAAGTTATTTAATACACATTTGTTAACAGGGTTCTGTAATTTGAATAGTTTTCTTAAGCAGTGTACCCACTGTGCTTTAGAAATCTACAGAATTAGATGTTTCAATTGAATTTAAAATTTTTAAAAATACCTAAGATGCTTAGATTTTAGGGGTCTTGCTTTTGGATAAATTGCTCTTTATTAATCATTTCTGTGCCCCTCTCTGCCCCATTTCATTCTGACTGTGGACTACCCACCTTTCATCTCTACATATTTAAATCTTTCTCATTCTTATCCTAGTTAATCAATTTATGTACCTTGAAAAATTAGATTTTGCTTCATTTTTTTGAAAACCTAAATGACACTAAATTATACTTTGACATAGTAGGTGCTAAATTTTGAAGTCCTGAATACTACATATCTAAATTACATTGAAAAAATGAACTATATTTCCATGAAGCTTTCCTTGGCAATGCAAGTAATGTGCCCCTTTGTTGCCCAAGCTTCTAAACCCCTTTACCTCTCAACATATTGTATTGTACTATAAGATATTTTATTATTTTTATTTATTTTTTTTTTTTTTTGGTTTTATGAGGTAGGGCCTCATTCTAGCCCAGGCTGACCTGGAATTCACTATGGAGTTTCAGGGTAGCCTCACCACGCCTGGCTATTATAAGATATTTTAAGCTTGTTCTTATTGTTGTTTATACTTAAATTTTTTTATAGTTTTAGCAGAATTTTCTGAGACCCCCCCCAAATTCCTAAGAGTTAAAAACTCTCTTAGATTAAATCTGTTAAAAAATTAAAATTTAGGGGGCTGGGTATATGACTCAGCAGTTAAAGTGGCTTACTTGGAAACCCTGCCAACCTGCATTCAATTTCCCAGCGCTTGAGTAAAGCTGAACACAAAAGTGGTGCATATATCCAGTGTTCATTTGCAGTGGTAAGAGACCCTGGTGTGCACACACATGTATGCATATATACATTTAAAACTTAGGCAGAGCACTTGCCTAGCTTTTGCAAAGCTCTAGGTTCAATCCCTAGCACTACATGCAAATCAAACAAATATTTAAACTTAAAAAAATTTTGAAGCCGGGCGTGGTGGCGCACGCCTTTAATCCCAGCACTCGGGAGGCAGAGGTAGGAGGATTGCCATGAGTTCAAGGCCACCCTGAGATGACAGAGTTAATTCCAGGTCATCCTGGACCAGAGTGAGACCCTACCTCAAAAAAACAACAAAAAAAAATTTTTTTGAGGCAAGCCCAACAGATTGCCTCTGTTTATGAGAGGGAGGGACGGGGAGACAGAGAGAGAAGATTGGCATGCGAGGGCCTCCAGCCACTGTAATCAAACTCCAGATGTGTGTGCCATCTTGTGCACAAGTGCGACCTTGTGTGCTTATGTCACCTTATGTGTCTGGCTTATGTGGGACCTGGGGGGTTGAACATGGGTTGTCAGGGTTCACAGGCAAGCACCTTAACTACTAAGCCATCTCTCCAGCCCAATTAAAACAGTAAACTTGAAAATGAAAATCCCACAATGACAATAAAAATCAAGCACAAATCAGTGAAAGCAAGGAGTCATTGACAGGGGCAGGATGAGGTTGGAGCTCTTTCAAGGCCTCATTTTCAGAGAATTGCCATCATTTGACTTGTCTGGTGGTTTCCTGGAATATCCCACTCACAAGAGTTGTCTTTATTTGACATAACTGAAAACTATCCCAGTGTGAACAGCCTCTTCCCCAGGGCATTTTCTGAAAACAATCAATGATAACTATTTAACATCTGAGGCAGTGGCTTAACAGAAGTTTAAAATAATAGACTAACCAAAAACCTGAGGACTAAAGTATCTATAGGGGATATGGAAAGCTCTGATATATGCCTGGAAATTTTTTTTTAAACACTCTTTTTTTTTTTTTTGAGAGCGACAGACACAGAGAGAAAGACAGATAGAGGGAGAGAGAGAGAATGGGCACGCCAGGGCTTCCAGCCTCTGCAAACGAACTCCAGACACGTGCGCCCCCTTGTGCATCTGGCTAACGTGGGACCTGGGGAACCGAGCCTCGAACCGGGGTCCTTAGGCTTCACAGGCAAGCGCTTAACCGCTAAGCCATCTCTCCAGCCCATGCCTCGAAATTTTGATGGTCACATTCATGTGCAGAGCTACGCTCATGTTCGGGGTTATGTGTATGCTCATGAAATACCTGAGAAGGGCCTAAGCTCTCACTTCTGATTGATTCTGGGGTTCTGTATAAGAAGGAAGTTAAAATGAAAGCAAAGTTTCAACTATCTGCCTGATCATTGATGGCATGCCCCCTCTCCAAATGCACACAAACCCCTTTGTAGAGGTAGGAATATTTATTGATTTCAGATGTATGAAAGCTCTGCCCATTTACTGGCTGATTACTAAGAGAACCCAGAAACAACTTTAGTAGCCATGTATGGCACAGAATATAGACTTGACAGAATTAGTGCAGGAAAGGCATTAAAAAACAAAAACAACTGCCTGTGGATGTAGGAAAATGATATGATTTCCAGATATACTACCTTGAATTATCTAAAATATAACATTATTTTAACTATTTCCAACCTAAATGATGTACTCAAAACTCATGAAAGTATGGTACATATGCAGACTAAAAGCAACCAATACAAACTATCCTTGTAGAAGCTCAAATGTTGAACTTATTGGACAAATCATGTAAAGTAACTATTAAAATTGTTACCAAGTTAAAGTAAACCATATTTAAAGAACTATGGGGATGCATTATAACAATGTCTCACCAAATGCCAAATATAAATAATGTTATAGAAATTATTAAATGAGATGAATAGAAATTATGGAGTCAAAAAGGATAAAACAAGTGAAAAACTCGGGCAAAATACCACAATTGAACAGGTAGAATACTCAGTGATTTTGACTACAAGTCAATTGAAATTAACAAAGAAAAGAAAATCAGAAAGATGAAAAGATCATGAGAACCAACATAGACACAATTTGATCACTAGGTTGGTAAGAAGAGAGAAAAAGGAAAAAAATTTGAAAAAATAATTGTCAAATATTGTCAAACTTGAAAAAGAAATACATTAATATAAACATACAAAGAACTCAACAAACTCTGAGTAATATAAACTCAAAGAGATCCACACCCAGATACACTATTCTTCTATGACAAATTAATCTGGAATTACTTTATTTAGATGATGGCAAAGAATGGGAGCAAAGAGGCTAGTGTTACTAAAATGAAAAAAAAAGTAAAAGGAGAAAAAGTTAAGATATTTAGACAATGATTTATCACTTAAAAATCAGGACTATGGAAGCCGGGCATGGTGGAACACGCCTTTAATCCCAATACTCAGGAGGCAGAGGTAGGAGGATTGCCATGAGTTCGAGGCCACCCTGAGACGACATAGTGAATTCCAGGTCAGCCTGAGCTAGAGTGAGACCCTACCTTGAAAAACCAAAAAAAAAAAAAAAAAATCAGGACTATGGGGCTTAGCAGTTAAGGTGCTTGCTTGCAAAGCCTAAGGACCCAGGTTCAATTCCCCAGTACCCATGTAAGCCAGAGGCACAAGGTGGCACATGCATCTGGAGTTCATTTGCAGTGGCTAGACACCCTGCTATGCCCGTTTTTCTCTATCTGCCTCTTTATTTCTCTGTCTCTCTAATAAATGAAATATTTTAAAACTTGGAGTTATGGTGTTTAGTGTGAAAACTAAATTCCAAATTTCAAAACTATACAAAACATACATATAGTAGAATATTCTCATTTCAAGACTACACAAACATTTAGAATGGTGATCTGATTTTTAAAAATTGCTAAAAATGGTTATAGATAACATAATTGAATTATCTGTTGTGATTCAAGATTATTTCCTTAAGCATTACTTGATATGGTTATTTTCTTCTTAATCTCATTTTTATTTCCCACAATATTTTGACACATATAGGTGAACTTCATTTTAAAAATAATACACTTCATTTCTTGTGGTGCTAGAATCAAACTCAGGGCCTCAACAATGCTAGCAAGCACTCTATTACTGAATCACACATCCAGCCCTGTAATTATATACTTTAAAATTGAACAGAAAAGATATTTAAATCACCTGATGGTTTGGTTTATAAATATTACTATTTTTCCATTGTCAAAATTATCAGATACAAATTTTAGCCATACTTTCTAACATACTAATGGCATATTCCCAGCATTATGTATATGCATATAAATTCAGGAACCCTCATCATTGAACTATATCACATTTGCTAATAGCTGCTATGCTCAACCACAACTCCTGACCTTTACAAACTTAAATACATCTATTTCAAATGACAGTTTCTATGCAAGTTACACAATAATTAGAGGGCCTGTCTCATCTCCATACCATCTTATCTACATCCACTATGTGTGAACATCCCCCATTCCTTCCCTACCCAATACACAAGACATAAATTCAGACAGGACATTAAAAATGTACTGGAAAATAAAAATAACTTCCCAAAGAAGGCCATAGACAGATTAAACCTCCTCTTCCATGAGCAATAGAATTTATTACTCAGCAATAGAATTTATAACTCAACATTATGCCACTCATGAATTCATGACATAATGATGATTGCTTAAGAAAGAAAAGGGAAGAAGGAAATTTGCTTTTCATATTTTATCAACATTTGCCCTTTGTTACATTTGGTAAGTCTTAGAGCCCCAATCCACATTATAAACCTTACAATTTTGGGCAGTACAGGTAGATAGAATTTGGTGCAGTTTTAGAAAGTCTGTAATTATTTAGGGCCACAGTGAATGTAAGGAATTCCTATCCTAGCTTTTGTTTCTACTCAGACACCAGTGCTACAGTAAGACATAAAAGAATTAGCTTCACTTATCACCTACAAAATCAAAATTGAAAAGGTTAATCACGATTAGTCAATGAAAATTAGGAGCAGAAAGAAATTATTTATCACACAAATGAAAGGACTTTGAATTGAAGTTCAAGTATAAAAGTCCAAACACATGTGGATGCTCACCAAATGGCTGTATGTCTCTCTCTCTCCTCACAAATAAATAAACATACATATGCTTACACACAAGACAGTTGGACAAAAGCACAGGCATAAAAATAACATGAATACCATCACTCCACAGCTCTTAGCTCAACTCATCTAAGTGAAAGAACCTAATCAAATTTTCAATCTCCCAAAGTATTCAAACAGCTTCGAAGCACATTCTACCAGATTTACATCCAAAAGATGACAAGACCTCTGCTGCCCACTCCACAAGTAGGAACCGAGGCCTATAAAATCTAGGAAAAGCTATAGAATCTGAAAAATAAGAAATACCAAGGTGAGGGTTAGCAGGTGGTTACGAGTTGTTGTCAGGTGTGTGTTGTGCTTACTATTCCAGAGGAGCATAGTACTCAAGAGAATCTCCTTAAGTCCACCATGAAACAAAATCAGAGAAAAGTGATAGTCTACCTATGATCTGAAGGCTTTTCCTGACTTTTCTTAAATGGATAAATTTCAAAATGTACATACACACATACACAAACAGTAGGTACAAGGGGGGGGGAACACAACTTTTTGAGGGAGCCAGGCTCAGGCCAGTGTTCTTTACCTGAGCATTATTTGCATCTTGGTTCAGATTATTGTTTGTTGTGTGTGTAAGACAGGAACGATCTGCCCTGTGAATTATGGAAGGTTTAAAAGCATCTGTGATCTCTGCCCATTAGATGTCACTAGCAACTCCTAACAGAATTCTTACTAAAAATATCTCCAGATATTTCCAAGTGTCTGGAATAGCAAAAAAAAAACAAAAAAAACACACTTTATAAATTTATGTCTTATGCCAAAAGATTCCCCCACCCCTACAGTCTGTCTCCAAGCAATATGACAGAAAAGCAGATGCAGGTTTAACTAGTTTCCTTAATCTGACTGCTGATACAGAGTCAAGGTGGACGGTATAGTTTTTCATGACCAGAAGTTCCTCTCAGCAATGGGAAAGAGTCCAAGCTACCAAGCAATGAATCTTCTTTGTGACAGCTTAATCTAAGATGGTCTCGACTTCCTTTTCAACATAGCTTTTCATGGAGTGTTCAGGTACCAAGGGACCCAGCTAAGGTCCTCCATCTGTAACTTCCCAACAATTTTCCATATTTTTCTTTCATTATGTTCTCATATTTGCCAACAAATTTCCTAAATATACCAAGTTTCAAAAAAGTAGGAAAGGAATTAGGCTGAGAAACTAATAGTGAGTTAAATGTAGTAGAGTTTATTCATCTAGAAACCTTAATGGCTCTACCCTTAGCTGTATGGCATTGAGCTTGAATGGAATAATTGATGTTGGAATAAAATAATAAATGTGAAAGTAGCTTGAAAACACAAGGCATTATAAAATTATAAGGTACTTATTATGTCCTTTAATGTTCAGGTCTGCAGAACTGAGAGAAATAAGATATGTGAATCAGGATGGGATATTTTAATTCACAGGGCTAAAGTAGAAGGATAGAAAAGAATAGAATGGTATATGAAATCAACCCGTGGGCTTTGAAAATGAAACCACAATGATGAAATGTAAGTACTGACATCAGGTGCCAAAAGGTTTTCTTTTGTTTGAACATTGAGCTGGCAAAGGCCAGATGAGCATAGGAGCCCATATATATATATATATATATGGGCTCCTATGCTCATGTGTGTGTGTGTGTGTGTATATATATATACATATATATATATATATATATATATATATATATATATATATATATATATATATATATATAGGTTTTTCAAGGGAGGGTATCACTCTAGCTCAGGCTGACCTGGAATTCACTATGTCGTCTCAGGGTGGCCTCGAACTCATGGCAATCCTCCTAACTCTGCCTCCTAAGTGCTGGGATTAAAGGCCAGTGCCACCACACTTGGCTAGGAGGCAAAATTTAATGGAAATATTTGTTTAACAACACACAAGTTCTCTAAATTTCAATTATAGTGTTTCCCAATCTGCACATCTTGGAACACAAACATTTCTCAAAATATTACTGTAGGTATTGTCAGCAAGTAAGTATGAAGAAAGCTATATCTTAAAAAGTATTTATTTTTATTTTAATTTATTTGAGAAAAGAGAAGGAGGTAGATAGTGAGAATGGGCATGCCAGGGCCTCCAGCCACTGCAAAGGAACTCCAGATACGTGTGCCACCTTGTGTATCTGGCTTATGTGGGTCCTGGGAAATCAGACCTAGGCTTGGCTTTGCAGGCAAGCGCCTTAACTGCTAAGCCATCTCTCTAGTATAGAAAGTTGTATCTTATAGAGTCAATACACTTATCAGAAAAGTTCTTGGAAAACCTTTTTAGAACTTAGAGTTTTAAAGAATTTTTAGTTTGTTTTTTTCCATTTCTAAATTGACCATAGAAATCCATGTATGTATATATGTATTTTTTTAATTTTAAGATATTTATCTATTTATTTTAGAGAGAGAGAGATAATATGGGCATGCCTGGGCCTCCTGCCACTGTTAACGAACTCCAGATGCATGTGCTACCTTGTGCATCGGGCTTACCTGGGTTCTAAGGAATTGAACCTGGTCCTTAGGCTTCACAGACAAGAACTTTAACTGCTAAGCCATCTCTCCAGTCCCATGTATGTACTTATTTGAAGGTCAGGCATGCTGGTGCATACTTGTAATCCCAGCACTCAGGAGGCCCAGGTGAGTTGAAGGCCAGCCTGAGCCACTTGATGTGTTTGAGACCAGCGCTGGATACATAGTAAGACCTTTTTCACAAAAAGAATAAAACAAAAATCAGATTAAGAAATATATCACTCAAAGAATTTCAGGATCAGAAAGGAACATGAAGAAAATATGAGTCTTTAAGGTGGCTGCTAACTGCAGATGAGATTATAAAATCTACAAATACATGCCAGAATGTTAAATCCATCTTACTAGAGCACTGCTCAAATTTTTCCTGATGTGGTACATCTGGTTCTGGGATTCCAAAGATATGAACAAGAAAGACTAATACAGCCTGTTATCATGATAAGAATTTATTAATGGACTGGGTTTGGCGGTATACATCTTTAATCTCAGCACTCAGGAGGCTGAGGTAGGAGGATTGCCTTATGTTTGAGGCCAGCCTAGGGCTACTGAGTGAATTTCAGGTCAGACTGGGCTAAAATGAGAATATTACTTGTACAAAAAAAAAAGTAATTGTTAAAGGGATAAGTTAAAAGACTAATCTCATATAGAACTTTTGTATATTGAGATATCCATTGTATACATCTCAGAGACAGCTAAAGAACAGCTCATTAAGAACCAAATAGCAACAAGTTTTGTTTGGTGACAACCACAACTAAATATATAGTACACTTGAGTCGGCTTTTAATTTTCTCTGTGTCTGCTTCTTTCAGGTCCTTCCTACCCAATCTCTCAGTCCTTGTACTAAGTTAGTACTTGGCTTCTCCCTCCTCCCCAAAGCTCACTAGGATACATATTCCAGTTCTTATCCTTATGTGCTTCTTTTTCCATCTTTGATGCATGCCGAATGACCCTGATCCTGTTCTACGACTTTGATTCTAGACCTACATACCTCTCTCTATCAGCTGCTGAAAAGGTATATATCATATACCTAAAATAGATTCAGGAGGCTAACATGGGTAGTATTAAAGCTGAATTCCCATCTACTATTATTAATTAGGTCCAACTTAATTTTTAGGATCAGGAACAGACTAGACAAGACTAGGAGCCAGGAAAACTAAGAAAACTCAACATTCTAGTTTAGAACATATGGAAACTGACAATTAGCTTGAAAAAAATATTAAGATACTTAGGAAGGCACTCTAGAGTCCTAAACAAAAGTACAAAATTTAAAAGGGAAACTCTAATATTAAGTAATGCAAGTATATATTTAAAATGTGTTACTTCCTCTGTGGGTAACCAACTGTTCTCTGACTGGATATGAGGACTGCTTACAGTGAAAGAACTCATATTTGGCCCTGGAAACCAAGTCAGAATCTCATGGTCAGGAAACTCAGACTCCTGAGAGAAGCCCCCACTGCTCCCTGGAAAAGAAGAGCTGATCCCAATTAACATTGCATACCCTCTCAAGCTGCTCTCACTCTTGGTTGGACTATCTGTTTGATTTTACAGATGGCAGAGAAAATGGAGGAGAACTAAGATAAGACAAGAATATAGCTGACTGCCTACCATGAGATGTATCACCTCTACCACATCTACTGGGGCCCATAGAAATTGCAGAGGAATCAGTGACATAAATACCACTCTTACCACTAGCCTGACAACCAATTCCAGGGTGATGGTGACACACACGGTGATCAATCAAAACTCATAAAAGCAGAATTACAGAGACTACAAAAAGATCAACACTAAATCAGACTGTCAACAAGCCTGTCTTGGCTCAGGGAACATTGCAGAAGAGGGGGTGGAAAGATTGTCAGAACCATAGAGTGGGTAGAAATATCCTGAGGCACAGTGCTCCATTACCCCATAGGGACTGACTGAAGTTACCATGATCTCACAGTGAGTTCCATAACCCCTCTGAGGAGGGTCCCCAGGATAATAGGAGCCAGGGTAAGGGGATAAAAGAATATTCAGCTGGAGACTAGAGAGTGAGTTCCAGGTCACCTTGGACTAGAGTGAGAGGCTACCTCAAAAAAAACAAACAACAACAACAAAAATTCTTCTTTAAAAAACATTTCTTAGTTTTTTGTTTATTATTTATTTATTTGAGAGTGACAGACAGAGAGAGAAAGAGGCAGAGAGAGAGAGAGAATAGGCGCGCCAGGGCCTCCAGCCACTGCAAACTAACTCCAGACGCGTGTGCCCCCTTGTGCATCTGGCTGACATGGGTCCTGGGGAATCGAGCCTCAAACCGGGGTCCTTAGGCTTCACAGGCAAGCACTTAACTGCTAAGCCATCTCTCCAGCCCCCAAAATTCTTAATAGAACCTGCAGCCATAAGGGCAAACCCACTCTGTACAGTCATATTTGAGCCTTTCCAAACTCAGAAACCAAATCTCCAACTCTTTCAGTCCATATGTCAAAGAGAGAGATTGGATACTAAGGGTCAAGAGTGAAGCTGCAGGACATGGTAATAAAAGTGGATACAACAATTTAAAGCTATGACCCTATTCACCAGATGGAGAGAAGCACAGGGGAGAGAAGACCAAATAAAACAGTGTTTCTGGCCTGGCGTGGTGGTGGTGGACGCCTTAAATCCCAGCGCTCAGGAGGCAGAGGTAGGAGGATCGCCATGAGTTCAAGGCCACCCAGAGACAACATAGTGAATTCCAGGTCAGCCTGAGCTACAGTGAGACGCTACCTCGAAAAACCAAAAACAATAAAATAAAATAAAAACAAAAACAGTGTTTCTATAGATCTACTGCTGCTGCTATCAGCAAGTAAATAAGGTAAGAAAAAAAATCTCTTTCTGAAAACAGATCTAGAGTGGGCATGTGGTTTCAATCTGACAGTCTCATTTCACTTTGGTGCTTTGGGGAAGGGAAGTTTGGAGGAAAGGAGAAAGAGGAGGAGGTGAGATCAAAAACAGTCGATTTTTTGAAATTAAATTTCAGAATCTTTTTAGTGTGCAGTTTTATTTAATTCATTGAAAGGTTTTCTCCTTCCAGCCCCCTTAAAATTCTTACTAAATGTACTACCTTCTCCTGTGTGACCCCCCCACAATATTACCCTTGATATGAATCAAAGCAGGCACAGCAATTCTGCTTTAGCATTTGTCTTTGTAACTATGCATGTAAACAATATTCAGGAGGTTTTTAGCCTTGAGAACAGTTTAACAATAATGGTTGCCATTCCACTTTCACTCAGGAAAAGCTCAAAGGAAACTAAAAGGTTTAATAGGTACAAATATTGTGCTCCTTCTACAATCAATAAATAATGCCAAAGTGAAAGTATGCCAGTATGTGGCAACAAATTGAATGATGCTGTTTCTGGTAATCCTCCAGTGAAAGCCTTGTGAAGCTTTATGCTGCTAATCACATTAAATTGACCTCTGAGAGCCAGGACAAAACGTTCTGTCATTATCGTTGTATTTGTTTGTTTTGCTATTTAATGGCTCTCATTTTTAAGTTTGACTTAAATTAGAGGATAGTAAAGAAAAAGTCCTAAGTAACTCAAGGATTGATTTGATGAATCTGTCCAAGAAAGAGTGTGAGCTTTGGACATAGATACTTAGGCCTCTGGCCAAGAATAAATTATTGCTATGGAGCACGAAAGTAGGGGAAGGCTAGGCCTTCAGCTCTGAATTAATCAAGCTGTGTTCTCTAGACATTTCATTCAGTCTTTTCTACTTTTCCAAAAATGGCTTCTGTTACACTCACTCTTCACAGCTCAACCTAGTGTGAAGTAATAAAGAATATATTGAGGGGCTTTATCCCGCTCCCGTCTTCTCATGGGCAGAAGCTCTCTGTACTCTCTCTTCTTTCCTTCTCTTAAGTGCCTTTGGTTCTAATAAAATCTCTCTCTTAATTTTAAGAAAAGGAATAAGGAATACCATGAACTTTGACAACTTAGACAAAATAGATCAATTTCTCCAAAAGTATAACTACTTCAACTCATATAACTACTTCACTCAATAAGAAATGGATAGTTTCAGGGAGACTGAGGTAGAAGGATCACCATGAGTTCAAGGCCAGCCTGGGCTACAGAGTGAATTCCAGAGAAGCCTGGACTAGAGTGAGATCCTGTCTCAAATTTCTTTTTTTTTCTTTGAGGGAGGGGAAAATGGATGCACCAGGGCCTTCAGCCACTGCAAACACACTGCAGACACGTGTGGCCCCTCATGCACATGTGTGACATCATGCACTTGCATCACTGTGTGTCTGACTTATGTGGGACCTGGAGATTCAAACATGAGTTCATAGGCTTCGCAGGCAAGTGCCTTAAGTGTTATGCCATCTCTCCAGCCCTCAATTTTTTTTAATGAAATGGGTCATTTCAGTGGCCCTAGACATATTTTTTAAAAATCTCATTCAAAGTCGGGAGTGGTGGCGCACGCCTTTAATCCCAGCACTCGGAAGGCAGAGGTAGGCGGATTGCTGTGAGTTCAAGGCCACCCTGAGACTCCATAGTGAAGTCCAGGTCAGCCTGGGCTAGAGTGAGACCCTACCTCGGGGAAAAAAAAAATCTCATTCAACACACACATACACACACAAAAACCCCACAAAACAAAGAATGCTATGGGGCTGGAGAGATGGCTTAGCAGTTAAGGCACTTACCTGCAAAGCCAAAGGACATAGGTTTGATTCTCCAAAACCCACATAAGCCAGATACACAAGGTGGCACATGTGTCTAGAGTTGATTTGCAGTCACTAGAGACCATGGACTGCCCATTCTCTCTCTCTCTGTTCATTTCTCTCTCTCTCTCTCTCTCTCTCTCTCTCTCAAATAAATAAATAAAAATAAATTATTTTTTAAAAAGAAGAGTGTATAGAAAAGTATGTTTGTATGAGAGAGTGTTCCGAAGCTGAGCTATACAAACTATTTCTTCTGGGTCAGGAATATTTGCATTTACAAGGAGACCTTTACAGAAAGCTTCACCAAGTATTAAATATGATGTTATCCTACTTCTCAGAAATTGTACAAAGAAAATTTAGTTGACTTGGCCACAGGTTATTTATTAGAATTAGTTCTATGAGATGTTGTTTAATGTTTAAGCTTAACCATTAGTGAACACACCTACAGACTAAAAGGGGGTTTTCTGAATTCAAAGCCTGAATGAAGAAGGATAAAAGCTAAAACCTCACTGTAAGGGAATCAAATTTTATTTACTTGTGCAGTAGGGGAAAACCAAAACCTGAGGGAGAGAAAAGAGAAATTTGTTCTGGGGCTTTTAGGACTCTTCAGTGCTCAGAGGAAATAACTAAAGATCTTACACAAGGCTAAGAAAACATGGTACAAAAGTGGTATTTTTTTTTCTTCTAGATACTCAAGCTACTTTACACATATTTTCCTAACTCTTCCCACCACCTGGTAAGCAGAAGAGGCAGGTATTTTTATCCCAGTGACCCTAATATAGTCTTAGAGGCTTTGTCCTCCTGTCAGAATCTCAAGGGTTTTGCTATTGAATGACAGATACATAGATACATATTGTATAAGCAGAGTTGAAGTGCTGCCTCTAATTCAACTTCTTCCTCAAGGCTCAGCTCCACAGAACAACGAACAACTTTGCATTCATTTTAGAACATCAGCCACCTCATTTGAATGACACTATTTTAATGACAATAAATGTTGCATGGGCACTGTGAAGTGAGAAACATCACCCTGCATTAATACCCCATCTGCCTACCATCTCCCTAAGATCCTGAAGCATGTCTCAAAGCAAGAGTAGAAGAATTTATACCCAATTAAAGCCACGGGGGCAATGGCATGTCAGAGGCATAACTAGAGTACTTTTGAGGTGTCAGACTAGTATGTCCACCATATTAGTAGAGGAGGAAGGGAGGTGGAGGACAGATAATATGTATGGGTGGGAGAGATGGATTAACAATTAAGGAACTTGCCTGCAAAGCCTATCAACCTGGAGTTTAACTCCCCAGTACCCATGCAAAGCCAGATGCACAAAGTGGCACATGCAGCTGGAGTTTGTTTGTAATAGCTGGAGGCCCTGGTGTACTCATTCTCTCTCTCTCTCTCTCTCCTCTCTCCCTGCTTGCAAATAAATAAATAATTTTTTTACAAAAAAATAAAAACAAAGATACTGACTTAGGTCTTAAGAAATAAGCATACCAGAAAATAGACTAAATTTTTGCTTCCATAATTCTCTCTTACCTCTAGATGCCTAAGCCCTGTGTTGCTCTTCTGGTAGAATCCGGGGGGGGGGGTGAACCTTTGTTAGAAGTGACAGTGAACAGCTGAAGAATAAAGATGCTAGAGTCTGAATAATGCACAAAGCAGATTACTTCAGACAACAGAAAAATTGAAGGTGCCTTCATTCATCATTCAAAAAGACAGAGTACAAAGTCTTGGCTTTTTCTCCTTCTAGTTTACTATCTTTGCTCAGTCTTCATGTTGCAAAGTAAACAGAAGATGGGAAATCTAAATTTTTTCATTTCCGTGATTCTTGAAGATTTAAATGGTTCATCTGATAAGGGAGCTAAGATTCATGCATACTATCATATCTTGGCTGTAAAATAACAGCTAAGCAAAGCATTGCTTATGCCACATTAAAATTATTATACTTAATCTCATGCATTAAACAAATATAGGACAGAATGAAGAAGTGAAAGTGAGTAAAAAGTGATGGGACACCTAAGATGTGGATGCAAAGACTGGATTTAGGCAAGTTGCAAGATTTTTTAAATGTTCAGCATAAATCTAGACACAATCAAATAGCATCTATGGATAGTGCAGAAGATTTTCCTCAAAGTTTCATTTAGGACTCACCAGACCCTTTGTAGAGATTCTGTTCTCCTACATTTGTAGAAAGCTGCCCAACTACCAAGGTTAGTTAGGGTCATTTGAATTTAGAGCCACAACTGACCTGGCCCTGCCATTAACTTAGGTAGCCTTATGAAGCCCATGTTAACCATATTTCCACTAGTTCCCAAAGGCCTTCTTTTGTCTCCAGTAAAATGAGCCATATCAGCAGAATTCATAATCCTCATAAAATTTACCTCAGAACCTCTTTCAGGTGGCAAAGAAACAAAGTTCACAACTGAAAGCCAGCTTCATGGCCCCTTTTTCTATAGCACTCAAGTATATAATCACATTTACTAGATTCTACTATTAACTCACCATCTCAGAGACCCATATATATCAAAACTAAGATTTAGTAGAAACTATGGCTTCCATTTTAACATCCTTCACTCTCATGGTGTCCATATCCAGTTACTTTTCTTCATCCTTTTTCATTAAAGTTGAAAAGTCTAGCTCTTGGTCCTTTGGATACCCTTCCCCCATTTAAAAAAATATTTATTTATTTGAGAGAGAGAGAGAATGGGCGCTCCAGGGCCTCTTGGCACTGCAAACGAACTCCAGATGCATGTGCCATCGTCCTGGGAAATCGAGCTGTGGTTCTTTGGCTTTTCAGGCAAGTGCCTTAACCACTAAGCCATCTCTCCAGACCCCATTTTGTTTTTATTAAAAGTAATTTCACTCAAATATATGTTCATATGTATTATGTATATGTGATATATGCTGCATTTTGAATTTGTATAACCCTCATTACCGTCTATCTCCCTCTCACTCCCACTGTGCCTTTTTTTTTTTTTACTTCCTATCACTTACCAGTGGCTATACCACTGAAGAGAATGTTTCCCCTTCCTGCAGCAATCATTAACAGCCATTAACTCCTCCAGGAAGGATGTGGCCCCATGAGCTCCTCCCTTACTCATGAGTGAATAGTGACTGTTCCTATCTTGTGCAGGTTTGTGCTATAAATTCATGAGTGTAATGTCCATGACATGTCAAAACAATAAAGTTCCATAGCACTCCTCCCTACCCTCCAGCTCTTCCGTAATATCCCCAAGCCTTGGAGGTGGTGATGTAGATGTCCACATAGGGCTGAGTACTCAGCAGTTGCCTACCCATTTTATACTTTCCCCTCATGGCCCTGACATTCAGCCCTTCCCATGTGCCACTTTCTTCATTCAACCATGGCCAGGAGGTAGAACTACAAATAACTAGATGTGTCTTTTCAACTGATGAGTCCTTTTCAATTGATGAGTTGTGATTTGAAATATCCTATATATAATATTCACAATTTCTAGTTTGGACAAACTGATTTTGAGATTTATGGAGTGGTCAGGTAGCAAGAGGAAAAGTTTTTTTTATACCTTTTTCTCTCCTCCTCAGCACTAGCTCATATATGGAATGTGGCAACATGAATAAAAACTTACTTTGCATTTGAGTGAGCACAGACAGCCCAGTAATAAAAGGTAATGCCATTTACCAAATCTCCCAGTGCAGACTGAAATTTCTAAAATAGAAGAGCAAGGATGTAGCACTGGGGTGTGTATGTATAACAGGATATTACAATATAAATTATTTTGGGATTATATACTGTTTGGGATTAGCCACACCTCAGCACCTTTCTATTAGAATTTGATAAGTTTGGAAAAAGACACAGAGCTAGCTGCTTAATATCTGTAGCAGGCAAGGACAATTAGAAAACATTCATTTTTGTTCTGTTCATGCTGTATACGACAGCTTTCAAGCTTCTGGCTTGACCAACCAATTGATAGCTATCAGCATACAAAATAATTTTGATTTTTAAAAGGCTTGCATTTCAGACTTTCCATTCACATGCCTGTTACATCAGGAGTTAAATTTCATGTCTCATTCAGCACATAAGCAAATATACTAGCAATTATGATTAAGATTGAAGGCCTGAAAGCTATTAGCCTACACACTCAAAATTTAAACAAAATGTAAAGGTTAAGCCTGGTGTGGTGGTGGCACACGTCTTTAATCCCAGCACTTGGGAGGCATAGATAGGAGAATCACTATGACTTCGATGCCAGCATGACACTACATAGTGAATTCCATGTCAGCCTGGGCTAGAAAAACCAAAATAAAAATTTTAAAAATTAAAGATTAACAGAGTAAGTTAGGAGAACCCAGTTTTATCTAAGTCATATGGTGACATTAGACAAAGTTTTTTCTCTGAGCTTTAGCTTTCTGGGCATACCACTTCCTGTCCTACTTACCTCATAAAGAAGTTAGGAGGGTCAAGGAATGGATTTCTAATTAGCAGCAGTAGGGCTACAGGGAGGGAGATTAAGAGAAGGTAATGGGAAGGAATTATGACCAAAATACATTATATGTAAATCACCTCATACATAAGGATGGCTATTACAAAAAAATACAAACAAGAAAACCAGTGTTGAAACAATGCTGAAAACTACAACCTCTGTACAGTGGTCATATAGCAAGAGGAAAAGTTTCTTTATACCTAATATATATAATATACATTAGCACAGCCATTATGGAAAACAATATGGATGTTCTTCAAATTATTTTTGTAAACTTAAGAACTTAAAAAAAATTTAAAAATATAAATAAAAAAAATTAGGCTGGGGAAGTAGTTCCATACATAGAGTATTTGGCTAGTATGAATGAGGCCCTGGATTTGTTCCCTAGCATTGCATAAAGTATTTGTGATGGAGCATGCTTGCAATTTCTAATCAGGAGGTAGAAGAAGAAGGATCGAAACTTCAAGGTCATTCTCAGCTACATAATTCAATGCCAGTCTGGGCTAAAGACCTTGTCTCAATTAAAATATGTGTGTGTGTGTGTGTGAGATGTGGTGGGTAGCATTGGGAAGGCTAAGGTAGGAGAATCATTATGAGTTCAAGGCTAACCTGGTTCTTCAGAGTGAGATCCAGGTCAGCCTGAGCTAGAGAAAGACCACACCTCAAAATGCAAATGCAGATAGAACTAAAAATAGAATTACTATCTGATCCATCAATCCTACTTCTGGCTTTATATCAGTATGACACAAATCAGTAGCTTTTCTATATAGTAATAACAAACTTTCTGAGAAGTAAATTGGCAAGCCCATTTTCTCTCTCTCTTTTTCTCTCATAAATAAAATAGTTTTGAAAAGAAATTGAGAAATACAGTACAAGGAAAGACCTCTCATGTTCATGGAGTAGCAAAATTCATATTGTGAAAATGGCTATATTATCAAAAGTCACCTACTGATTCAGTGCAATCCTTATTAAAATCTGAATGATATCCTTCAGAGAACTAGAAAAAATTATTAAAATTTATATGGAAGCAAACAAAAAACCCTGAATACAGCTGGAGAGATGGATCAGGGGTTACAGGTACTTGCTTGCAAAGCCTGACAGCCTGGGTTCAAGTCCCCAGTACCCATATAAAGCCAGATGTACAAAGTGCTAAATGCATCTGGAGTCTGTTTGCAGTGGCAGAAAGACTTGGCATGCCCATATTCTCTCTCTCTCTCTCTCTCTCTCTCTCTCTCTCTCTCTCTCTCTCTCAAATAAATAATTTTTTAAAGAAACAACCATGAGCAGAAAGGAATGCTGGAGACATTATAATATGTGATCTCAAAGCATACTATAGGACTATTGGAAGAAAATTAGTGTTACACTGGCCCAAAAGCAGACATGTAGACTAATGGAACAGAAAGGGGACCAAGAAGTACACCCATATAGCTAAAACTACCTGATTTGTGATAAAAGTGTCAAAAATATACATTGGTACAAAAGCATCTTCAACAAGTGGTGCTGGGAAGACATATTATTCACATGTAAAATAATGAAACTGGAACCATCTCTCTCACCTCGCACCAAACAATTCAAAATGATTAACTTAAGACCTGAAATTCAGAAACTGCTGGAGGAAAGCACAGGCAAAAATACTCCAAGACATAGGTATAGACAAGGACCTTATGAAAATGACTGTAATGCCACCGGAGATAACTTCAACAAATGACAAATGGAGCTATGGTGTGGTGGCTCACACCTTTAATCCTAGCACTCAGGAGGCAGAGGTGGGAGAATTACAGTGAGTTTGAGGCCACCCTGAGACGACATAGTGAGTTCCAGGTCAGCCTGGGCTAGAGTGAGACCCTACCTCGAAAAACCAAAATAAAAAGAAAAGAAAAGAAATGACAATTGGGATTCCATGAAAATAAGAAGGACCTGAACAGCAAAAGAAACAATTAGCAGAATGAAAAGACAGCCTTCAGAATGGGAGAAAAATTTCCCAACTATCTATCACACAGGGGATTAATATCTATAATACATAAAGAACTCTAAAACTTAAATATTAAAACCTCCAAACCATCCAATCAATAAATGGACCAATGAATTGAATAGATAGTTCTCAAAAAAAGAAATACAAATAGCCAATAAAAATTTGAAATATGTTTAATATCCTTAGGCCATCAGGGAAATACAAACTGAAATGACACTGAGATTCTCTCTCAACACACTGAGAATGGAAATCATCATGAAAACAAACAACTGGTGGGTATGGCAGATCATCTGTAATCTCAGCACTCTGGAAGCAGAAGCAGGAGAATCAAGGTAATCCTCATCAAGGTATATATATAGTTTGAAGCCAGCTGAGACTGCATGAGGTCCTGTCTCAAACACATAACAGATATTGGTGAAGAAAGAAGCCTTATTATACACTGAAGGTGGGAATGTAAAGAGGTATAGTCACTATGGAAATGAGTAAAGAAGTTCCTAAAAAATTAAAATGTAACTATGATAGAATCCAGTTATACCACTCCAGGGTATATATACAAAGGATTCTAGGTCAGCATACCATAGAGATACTTTCTCATCCATATTTATTGCTGGACTACTCACAATACCCAAGATATAGAACCAACCTAGAGATCTATCAACAGATAAATGGATAAAGAAAATGTGGAACATATACATAACAGAATTTTATTCAGCTGTAAAAAGGAATAAAATTATGACATCTGCAGGAAAATGGAAGATCATTATGTTAAAGTGAAATAAGCCAGATTCAAAAAGACAAATACTGCTTACTTCCTTTTATGTATGGGATCTAGATGTGTGTGTGTGTGTTTAAAGTAGAAAGTGAACTGTGAGAGGGAATGAAGAGATCTAGAGGGGGCAACAAGAAAGAGTAATGAAATATATATCATGATACCAGAAGGAGGAACTACTTAGGAGGAGGAAGGGGACTGGCCAGAAAGAAGTAGTAGGAGAGTACAGCAGGATGGTAGAGGTGGTTAATAGGAATAGAATGTGTATATATATGTATATCAAATCCCATTTTATGTACTAACTTAAAAATTAATATAAACAATAAATAATAAAAGAAATCAATATGTCAAGACATACCTGAACTCCCATGTTTACTTCATTATTCACTTTAGTCAAGAGATGAAATCATGCTGTGTCCCTCAACAGATGAATGACAATTTTGTACATATATGCAATGGAATGCTTTTCACCTATCAAAAAACCCAGAAATAATGTCATTTGGGACAATGTGAATGAAGCTGGGAAATACTATGGTAAGGACTTGAAGAAGTAGAGACTAGAATGTGGTCACTAGAGGCTGGGGAAGCACAGAAGAGGATATATTGATAGAACAATTTAAATTTTCTGTTAGACGAGAGGAAAATATATTTTACATGTTTTCACTTAAGAACACGGCAAGTATGTGAGGTAATGGATATGTAAATTAGTCATGAAGCAGTCATTGTATAGTGCATACGTATAACTCAGTGCACTTCACAAATATATAGACATTTGTCTATTAAAAATCCAATTACATTACCTGTAAAAGAAGAAAACTTCATTATAAATCTCATGGAATCTCAAGAACCTGAATAGCAAAACAATCTTGAAAAACAAGAACACTTTCTGACTTCAAAGTTTATTATAAAGTTACAGAAATCATAACAGTGTGGCATTGGTAAAAAGCCAGACCAGGACTTCTGGCCAAGATGGCGACCACCTAGCTGCCCTGCAAATCCCTGGGAAAGAAAGGCAAGACATTAAGGATTCTCTGGTACTTCTTATCAGTGGGAGGGCACAGAGGGGGGAACAGTGAATCGTGGATCCCCTCCTGTTGCCTTCAAGAAACCCACCTCACCACTAAAGACAGACACCTCCTCAGGGTAAAGGGGTGGAAAACAATATTCCAAGCAAATGGGAAGAATAAGAAACAAGCAGGTGTAGCTATATTAATATCAGATGAAATAGACTTCAAACCAACAGGGAAGTAAGAGAGCTCAACAAAACCATAGATCACTTATACCTAACGGACATCTATAGTACTTTGCACCCCAAATCCACAGACTACACATTCTTCTCAGCAGCCCATGGAACATTCTCTAAAATAGACCATATACTGGGTCACAAAGACTGCCTCCACATATTTAGGAAAATTGACATAATTCCCTGCATGATATCAGATCACAATGCTATATTGCTAGAAATTAACAACAAAAGACCCACCAAGAACCCCAATGGCACTGGAAACTGAACAGCACACTCTTAAACAATAAATGGATAGTGGATGAAATAAAAAAGGAAATTGCAAAATTCCTGGAATTGAATGACAATGAGAACACATCACACCAAAACTTATATGGGACACAATGAAGGCGGTCCTCAGGGGAAAATTCATAGCACTCAATGCCTTTATAATAAAGACAGAAAGATCCCAAATCAATAACCTAACCATCCACCTAAAGGCACTGGAAAAAAACAAGGAAAATCCAACCCAAACAGCTCCAGAAGGAAGGAAATAATTAAAATCAGAGCAGAAATTAATGAATTGGAAACAAAGGAAACAATTAAGACAATTGACAAAACAAAAAGCTGGTTCTTTGAAAAAATAAACAATATTGACAAACCCCTGGCCAATTTGATAAGAAAAGAAAGGAGAGGCTTCAAATTAACAAAATTCAAAATGAAAAAGGAGAGATCACAAGAGACATAAGTGAAATTGGGAAAATCATCAGGACTTATTTCAAAAACCTCTACTCCACAAAACTGGATAATGTGGAGGAGATGGATAAATTCCTGGAAACATACCATCTATCAAAGCTAAACTCAGAGCATATCAATCACCTCAATGAACCCATCACACTCATGGAGATTGAAAAAGTAATAAAAAACCTCCCCAAAAAGAAGAGTCCAGGACCAGATGGCTTCTCAGCTGAATTCTATCAAACCTTCATGGAAGAACTCAAACCAATCTTCCTTAAACTGTTCCACACAATTGAAAAACAGGGAAAGCTACCCAACAACTTTTATAAAGCTAGTATCACCCTAATTCCAAAACCAGGCAGAGATGCCACAAGAAAAGAAAACTATCGGCCTATTTCCCTAGTGAACTTAGATGCAAACATCCTGAACAAAATCCTTGCAAACCGAATCCAACAACACATCAAAAGCATCATCTACCTTGACCAAGTGGGATTCATTCCAGGAACACAAGGGTGGTTCAACATACAGAAATCTGTCAATGTAATACACCACATAAACAAGGTTAAACATAAAAACGACATGATCATTTCAATAGATGCAGAAAAGGCCTTTGACAAGATACAACATCACTTCATGATCAAAACATTGGAGAGAATTGGCATAGTTGGTAAATATCTTAACATAATAAAGGCAATATACAAAGCTCTGAAGGCCCAAATAATACTTAATGGAGAGAGACTGGAGGAATTCCCACTAAGATCAGGAACAAGACAGGGTTGTCTTCTCTCACATCTGCTTTTCAATATAGTACTGGAAGTCCTAGCTCAAGCAATAAGACAGAGAAGGAAATAAAAAGGATACAATTTGGAAAGGAAGAAGTTAAGTTAGCTCTATTCGCTGATGACATGATTGTATATGTAAGAGACCCGAGAGACTCCATCCCAAAACTCCTGAAGGTGATTAACTCCTATAGCAAAGTAGCAGGATACAAAATCAATGCACAAAAATCAGTAGCATTTCTATATGCAAATGACAAAGATACAGAGAAAGAAATAGGGACATAGTCCCATTTTCAATAGCAACAAAAAAATATAAAATACCTTAGAATAACGTTAACCAAGGAAGTGCAAGATCTACACAATGAAAACAGAAAAACACTCAAAAAAGAAATTGAGGAGGACTTGAGAAAATGGAAAGACCTCCCGTGCTCCTGGATAGGCAGAATTAACATCATGAAGATGACAATCCTACCAAAGGCAATATATAGATTTAATACAATTCCAATTAAAATCCCTACAGTGTTCTATACAGAGATAGAAAAAAATGATCTCAAATTTCATATGGAAAGGCAGAAGGCCTCGCATATCCAAACATATCCTCAGCAAAAGAAATACCTCTGGTGGCATCACCATACCTGATCTAAACCTATATTACAAAGCCATAGTAATAAAAACAGCATGGTACTGGCATAAAAAACAGGAGTATAGGCCAATGGAATAGACTTGAGGACCCGGACATTGGGTCAAGCAACTATAGCTACTTGACATTTGACAAAGGCCAGAACAATATACGCTGGAAAAAAGACAGCATCTTCAACAAATGGTGCTGGACAAACTGGATAACCACATGCAGGAAACTGAAACTTGATTCACACATTTCACCATGCACTACACTCAAATCCAAATGGATCAAAGACCTCAATATAAGACTAGAAACTGGAATACTACTGGAAGAAAATTTAGGAAGAACTTTCCATGATATAGGAATGGAAAAAGACTTCCTGAACAAAACCCCAGTATCTCACAATCTTAAGCAGTCACTCAACCAATGGGATCATATGAAGCTGAAGAGTTTCTTTACAGACAAGCATACAATATGCAAAGCCAATAGATTACCCACAGAATGGGAGAAAATATTTGCGGGTTATCCAACTGATAAAGGCCTAATCTCTAGAATCTACAAAGAACTCAAAAATCTAAACAGTAAGAAGTCAAACACCCCACTCACAAAGAGATAAACAGGAAGTTCACAGAGGAAGAAATACAAAGGGCAAACACACACTTAAGAAAATGTTCATCATCCCTAATCATCAGAGAAATGCAAATTAAAACAACTATGAGATTCCACCTCACCCCAATAAGGATAGCAAACATCAAAAAATCAAATGAAAATAAATGCTGGCAAGGAGGTAGAAAAGCAGGAACACTCATCCACTGTTGGTGGGAATGCAGGATGGTACAACCACTTTGGAAAGCAATATGGAGATTCCTGAAAAAGCTGACTATAGAGATACAAACAGAACCAGTTATTCCCTTACTGGGCATCTACCCTAAAACCTTCAAACCACAGGCCAGAGATATTTGCTCAACCATGTTTGTAGTGGCTCAATTCATAATAGCTAAGAGCTGGAATCAACCCAGATGTCCATCACTAGAAGAATGGATAACTAAGATGTGGTATATCTACACAATGGAATGCTATACAGCAGTAAGAAAAAAATGACACAATGAAATGTGAGGAAAAATGGTTGAACCTGGAACAGATCATTCTCTGTGAACTTACCCAATCACAGAAAAAAAATCGCCACATAGTCTCACTCATCTACAGCACCTAACCTGAATCTACCCAAGATACCTTACACGTCCAGCAAGCATCCCATGGACTAGACACTAGGAGGGATGGGGAGGGAGGGGAGGGCATCGAAGGGGTGGGAAACACTAATCTAGACACAAACGGCAATGGTACCATGAAATTCTATTTCATAAAAGGCAGACCAAAGGGCTGAACCTTCACCAGGCCCTTACAGGAAACACCTGAACCACAAGACACTGGAGAGGGTAGGATCAAGTCTAACCTAAATCCTCTACATCTTCCCTCCCTCCCTCTCCCCCCCTCTCTCTCTCCTCTATAACTCCTATATATTAGTTACCATTTTTTCTCATTTTCTTAGGGGACACTGACCTGTAACTCCCAGGATCAGCATGAGGCTATCACCCACAATGAGCTTTTGATCAGAGAAACCTACAAGGTTTTCTAAAAGACTGACAGATTTCTGTCAGAGTACTTGAAGACCCACCAAAGGTTAGTGGTAAGACCCTATTGCTGAAGATACCATATGCAGCTGACATGTAAAATGGAATGGCATGCCTGGAAACCAGGAGAGAGTCAGTCCCCAGATAGTCAGTGCGTCTAGTGCCAGAAGGTGCTACATGGGCGACTGGGGGAAATGACCAATATCTGTCCAAGCAACTCATGGTCCAACCTACTTATCAGCAAATAACCTGGTATGATACCCACACAAGTGCAATAGTGGCACACAGCCATGGTGGGGAACCAACTAATCTTGATTCGGCTAACTGATCCCCTCAGTGGTACAAGACCCATAGCTGGAGCTGGGAAACAAGTCAGAACCATATCCAAACATAAGACCACTCTCCAATATCAAGCTACCATCAATCATGGGCTACAAGAGGGCCGACACCTATTAAACTTTCTATAAAATGTAAGGGCTATCTCATTTGTCCTGGTGCTATCTTACTCTCCGTTGGAGAATCTGATTCTCTTTTTCAGATAGATGTAGAACCTAAGGGGAGAGCCACCCCATCATACTTCAAAAGGGCCCGGGCTGAAACTAAGGAAAATTGGTGAAACAAGCAAGGGTGCTGTCTCCCTGATGAACCGGATACCAGCACAAGGGGGGAAGGAGACCAACAGAGAGAAAAATCAGAGAGCCAGATCCCCAGAGGCCCCCAACACCTCATCACTGAAGCAGACCAAAAATGAACCCAACATGGCTCAGGGAAATTTTGCGGAAGAGGTGGCGGAAAGAATGTCAGAGCCACATGTTGGGTCATGATATGCAGAGACATTTATCATACCAATAACTGTGGGCTAACCCCACAATGCACGACCCATATACTTCAACAAGGAGGGGGCAATGGGGAGGAGGTAGGTCACGGATGAGCCTGATAATGGTACCAAACTGTGTGTACTTGCAGAATAGAAAACTAATAAAAAAAAAAAAAGATAGAACATCTTTACATTTCAGAAAATTAGGATGCTATCAAAGAGTGACATAATAAGATGAAAAGAGCATGCCCACTGTATTTAAGTACATCATTTACTAATCTTTTTATCTTATTTAATCTTTACTGGAGTCTAGGAGGTAAGGATTACTATTACCATATTACATTGCTTAGAAAACAGTGGGCTCAGAGAGAGGCAATAACCGAAGCATATGATTAGGAAGCCCACACTCTTAAATGTCATTAGCAAATAAATTTTTTAAATTTCACTTTATGTCTACTGGACAGGACCAAAAATTTGCCTCCAGGGAAAACTGTAACAATATTATGACATAAAGATTTAATAACTGATTCTGAAAAAAAAAAAAGCCAAACCAATGGCATAAGAAACCCAGAAATAAACCTTCACATCTGGTCAAATGATTCTCAAAAAGACCATTAGGTAGGGAAAGACAGGCTTTTTAACAAATAGTATTAGTGGTAAAAATAGATATAATTTGCAACTCAGCTATACCACTCCTGGGCATATACCAGAAGGACTTTATACTTTACTATAGAGATACTTGTTTATCCATATTTACTGCTGCTCTATTAAAAAATAGTTAGAAAATGGAATTGGCTTAGATGCCCATCAACTAATGAATGAATAATGAAGATGTAGTACATATACACATTGGAGATTTACTTAGCTGTAGAGAAAAATGAAATTATGAAATTTGCAGAAGAATGGATATAGCTGGAAAATATATTGTGAGGTAACCCAGGCCCAGAAACACAAACACTTTATGTATTCTCTTATATGTAGATCCTAACTTCAAATATTTATACTTGTATATCAGTTTGAGTAAGAGTCCGTAGTAGAGGCCAGGAAGCTAGAAAGAAGCCATGAGGGGCAATCGGAGACCATTACTTGAATTGTGCTGACAGCAGCTTGACTGTGGAAAGCACCTCAAGTTAAGAATGTTTACTATGGTAAAGCCAATAAATGTATGCTGGTGCAAATTTAGGAGTATAGTGCCTCTTTCTTTCAGACTGATAAGGAGTTTGTCCTTGCAGCTGCAGGTCACAAAACCCTGCTGGTCAACTTACTTCGTTCTCTGCAAACATCTGCTTTGTCTCAAAATAACATAGCAAGTAGTCTTGTGAGAAAATACTATGATAATAATTTATGTTAAGTGAACAGCAACTATTTAAATAGAAGTGTTGGATGTTGCAGGTAGAAAGGTCTAAGTGGTGCTGGGGGGTTGAAAGGAGGAAGGAGTAGGGAGGGTTAGCCAAAATTAAATATGTTATTAATAAGCCATACGAAAACACCCTTATCATTAGCTAATTGAATACACACACACAGTTTTAGAGAGAGAGAGAGAGAGAGAGAGAGATTGATGAAGATGGATAATGCTGCACCCAGCAGACATAGATTATTACAAGAAAATCCCAATGTCAGGGATGGTACACTTCCCAGTGAGTTGTTGGACAGTAAAGTCCCTGAGATTCCCAGTATAATACATCCTATTGCCACTGCTCTTGGTTGGCCATAAGAACTAGATGGTAAGACTCTATTGCTAAAGATGCCACATGCTTCAGTTGCAGGACACTGGGAAATCAATCTAGAACTAAGCTGTAACCCTCCTTGCTGCTGACTAGCTGGTCATAGTGATGGAAATTACCATGCCTCCTGTTGGGACAGAAAAGTCATCAAGAGTCTTAACTAGTGGTGGACCCTGTGAGCTACACAAGTGGACAGCCAGGCAAGATGTGCCCAGTAGTACAATAGTGACACATCTGTTATGAGAATAACCAACTGTACTCTTATGAGATCTGAGACCTACTCTACAACAAGGAATCGATGCCTGGTTCTAAAATCCTAGTCAAAAGTCTGTGGCTAAATGTTCATAAGCCCTAGTGGGGAAGCTACTACTATTGTTTGGTTAAGTGAATATATCATGTTCACTAAATAGCCCTGAAAATATTTATGTTTATGCCCATATATTAGTGCTTCTCTCACTTCTGGTTAAAGAAGCTTGTCATTTCAGAAGGTGGTAACTACTGGCAAGACTCAAAAGTTATTAGTGTGCTAAGAAGTGACAGGATGAGTATTCAGCATTTAATAAGACATCTCTCTCTGTCATCCTTTCCAAGGCTCCAGAAACATCGCAGAAGAGGTGTCAGAAAGAATGTAAGAGCCAAAGTTTGAGTGCTTTGGAATGCTATCTTCTAGATACAAAATGGAAGTTGCATTCATGACCTCAGCTGGCTGTCCTTTCCTGCACAAGACCTACATAATAGTGGGCATATGAACATATTGTCATGGATGATGGAAGAGGGCAAAAGAAAAAGAAGACATTGGAAGCAGGTCAGACCTCTGTTTCCTAGCTCCTCCTAGTTCCCTGATCTGAGTTCCCTGCACTGGACAGTGTGCAGGTAGGCACAGCATGGAGTGAGTAGACCAGATCCCTGATTCCCAACTCCACCCAGTTCCCTGGGCCAGGTTCCCTGCACCAGACAGTGTGTAGGCAGGCATGGCATGAAGTGAGTAGGTCAGACCTTGTTTCCTGGCTTCTCTAAGCTCCCTGGTCTGGGTACCCTACACCTGACTGTGTGAAGGTGGGCACAGTGCAGAGTGAGTAGGCCAGAACCCTGTTCTCTGGCTCTTCCCAGTCCTCTGGTCCTTCCTGGTAGGTCCCATTGTGCCTTGCTTGGGGAGGCCTGCTCCCTGTGTGAGTTGTGGAATCAGGCCTTTTGCTCTGGTATCCTGACTGACTATTAGGTACCAACATCCCTGTTCACCTGAGACAGAGGGTGCATGGGCCAAAGGATAAAAACTTGCATCTTCCTTAATAAAATAAAGTGTTTTCTTAAAATGGGTAGACAACAATGCAAAAAAGCCAATGAAAGTCAGAAAACTGGGAGATCTCCACCAAGGATTGATTTGTAGTCCTACAATGGAAGCCTCCAATGAAATTATAGAGAAATCAACAGAAATTCATTCCCAAAATGAAAACAAAATAACCAATAAGACCCTGATCAAAAGAACCACTGAACTGGTAGCAAATCATCAAAGAACCAACAACTGGGTCAATGAAATTGAACAGAATCAGGAAGGGAATTACGATGGGATATTTTTTTTATAATCATGGAAAATGCTAATAAAAATTTAAAAATTAAAAAAAAGAAAAGAAAATGTTTCTGTCGACTTGATCCAAAAAAAAAAAAAAAAAGAAATTGAACAGAATCATTTTTTAGAGCATTCAGCTTTTGACAGTAGGCTTAACTTGATTGAAAAAAAAATGTTAGAACCCTCAAAAGAGATAAGAATATATTGAAGGTGACTCAAGAAATGGAAGAGCTCAACAGCCAGTTGATTAAGCTTAATGAAGACTTTATCAAATGCAAGAATTAATTAAAGGAAGCATCAAGAAAATCAGACCTTGAACTGAAATTGTACCTCAAAAAAGAGATGTACACGATGCAAAATAACACAACAGAAAACAAATATTAAATAGAAATTATAAAAACTCCTCTAGAACCCCTCACCAACAGAGTTACTCATGCAGAAGACAGAACCTCTGACCTGGAAGAAAAGACAGAAGAAATTGATCAGGAGGCCAAAAACTTTGGTAAGTTCAAAAAAATCAAGTGAACAGAATACAAGGGACCTGTGGGATACCCCAAAATTACCAAAAATCCATATCATGGGTATACCAGAAGGAGGACAACCAGGCCAGAGACATAGAGAACATATTCAATGAAATTACTGAAGAAAATTTTCCACAAAATAGTGGCCCATCCAGATACAAGAAGCCCACAAAACACCAAACAGCCAGAACCAAATAAGAAACTCTCTGAGATACATCATAGTTAAAACTCTTAGGAACGAAAACAAAGAGAGGGTATTAAAAGCATCAAGAGAGAAAAAACTCACAATATACAAAGGCAATCCCATCAGAATTACCACAGCTTTCTCAATGGAAAACATGAAAGACAGAAGAGCCTGGAATGGAACACTTCAAAGTCTGAAAACTATGGTTTCCAACCGAAGCTACACTACCCAACAAAAGTATCCCTCATAATAGATGGTAAAAGGAAAACTTTCCATGAAAAATGTCAAGTCTATGATTATATGAACACAAAGCCAAACCTACAGAGAATACTTCAAGGAATACTCCACAAAGAACAGTCAAAACAACAAATCTCAAGAGCCAACAAGAAGAAGATCAAAGAAACAAAAATAGACCAGGTTCAAAATAGTACAAAACATAAGAAAGCACCAAACCCCATAAAACACCTCCTCATGGCAGGGATTAATTTAAACCTTACAATAATAACCTTAAATATTAATGGCCTTAACTTACCCATCAAAAGATACAGGTTATCAGGTATCAGGGTGGATCAAAAACTAGACCCTTCTATCTCCTGTCTTCAAGAAACCCACCTCACCACTAAAGAAGGACACCTATTCAGGGTGAAATGTTGGAAAATGACATGCTAAGCAAATGGAAATAAAAAGAAAGTGTGGGTTGCTATATTGATATCTGGTAAAATAGACTTCATACCAAAAGTAATCAAAAAAGACAAAAAAGGCCACTTCTTACTAATCAATGGAATGATCCAACATAAGCACATCACAATCATAAATACATGTACACCAAACACAGTTTATAAAACAAAATCTACTCCACAATGAAACAGAAATAAACACCAATACCATCATAGTCAGAGACTTCAATACTCCACTATCAACAGATAGATCATCCAAGCAGAAAATCAACAAGGAAATAATAGAGCTCAACAACATCATTGATCAACTAGACCTAACAGGCATTTATAGAACCTTCCACCCCAACTCTAAAGAAAACACATTCTTCTCAGCAGCCCACATAACCTTCTCCAAAAGTGACCATATATTAGGCCATAAAGCTTGCCTCCATAAAGTCAGGAAAACTGAAGAAACTTCTTGCATCATATCAGATCACACTGCTTTAAAGCTAGAAATTAACAACGAGAGACATATCAAGAACTCTACCAGCTCCTGGAGACTAAACAACACACTTTTGAACAATGAATGGGTCATGGAAGAAATAAAAAAAAGAAATTGTAAAATTGCTTGACTAGAATGATAATGAAAACACAACCTACCTAAACTTATGGGAAACAATGAAGGCATTCCTAAGGAGAAAATTCATAGCATTAAATGCCTTCATTACAAAGACAGAGACATCCAAAATTAAAAACCTCCTAAAGGAACTGGAAAAACAAGAAGAATCCAATGCAAAGAGCTCCAGATGTAAATAAATAATCAAGATTAGAGCAGAAATTAATGAATTGGAAATTAAGGAAACAATTGTAAAAATCGATGAAATGAAAAGCTGGATAACTGAAAATATAAAAAAGATTGACAAGCCCCTGGCCAATTTGACCAAGCAAAAAAAAAAAAGAGCAGTGTCAAATTAACAAAATCATAAATGAAAAAGGAGCAGACATCAATGAAATTGAAAGAATCATCAGGGCATACTTCCAAAACCTGGACTCAAAAGAACTGGATAATCTGGAAGAAATGGATGAATTCCTAGACACATACCACCTACCAAAACTAAACTCAGAGCAGATTAATCTCCTAAAACTATCACATCCACAGAGATTGAAAAGGTAATCAAAAGCCTCCCCAAGAAGAAAATTCCAGGACCAGATGGCTTCTTAACCTGTTCCACCTAATCAGAGACCAGGGAATCCTCCCTGACTCCTTTTATGAAGCTAGCATCACCCTATTAACAAAACCAGACAGAGATGAAACAAGGAAACAAAACTATAGGCCTATATCCCTGATGAACTTAGATGCAAAGATCCTGAACAAAATCCTTGCAAACCAAATTCAACTACACATCAAAAGCATTATCCACCTTGATCAAGTAGGCTTCATCCCAGGGATGCAGGGATGGTTTAACATATGGAAATCAGTCAACATCATACACCACATAAGTTAACTGAACCATAAGAAACACATGATCATCTCGATGCAGAGAATGCCTTTGACAAAATGCAATGCCACTTCATGACCAAAACACTGGAAAGAATAGGTATGGAGGGTTTATATCTCAACACAATAAAGGCCATGAGTAAAGCACCTAAAGCCAAATAATATTTAATGAGGAAAAACTCAAGGAGTTCCCACTGAGATCAGGAACAAGACAGGGGTGCTCACTATCACCACTGCTCTTCAACATAGTACTAGAAGTACTAGCCCAAGCAATAAGACAGGACAAAGAAAAGGTATTCAAATGGGAAAGGAAGAAGTCAAGTTAGCGGATGACATGATCCTATATATAAGTGACCTGAAAGTCTCCATCTCAAAATTTCTAAAGGTGATTAATTCCTTCAGTAAAGTAGCAGGATACAAAATCAATGCATAAAAATCAGTAGCTTTTCTATATACAAATGACAAATATACAGAGAAATAAATCAGTGAAGCTGTTACATTTTCAGTAGCAACAAAAATATTAAGTACTTTGACAAAACACTAACCAAAGATGAGTAAGGCCTATATAATGAAAACATAGTATGGGACTGGGAAAAGTCTTTCTGAATAAAATCCCAGTAGCCCAATAAATTAAACAACCACTCAACCAATGGGATATCATGAAGCTAAAAATCTTTTACACAGACAAACATACCATAAGCAGTTCCAATAGATTACCCACTGAATGGGAGAAAATCTTCGCCAGCTATACCACTGAAACAAACCTAATATCTGGAATTTAGAAAGAACTTTAAAAACTAAACAATAAAAAAATCAAACAGCCAGGCTGGAAAGATGGGTTAGCAGCTAAGAACCCAGGTTAGATTCTTCAGGTCCCACATAAGCCAGATGCACATGGTGGCACATGCATCTGGAGTTTGTTTGCAGTGGCTAGAGGCGCTGGTGTGCCCATTCTCACTCTATTGTTCTCCCTCCCCTCTTTCTGTCTCTAATAAATAAATATATAAAAATAAAATATTAAAAAATAAAACAACCCACTCCAAAAGTGGGGGAGAACTGAATAGGGAGTTGTCAGAGGAAAAATTACAAATGGTAACACACACTTAAGAAAATGTTAAACATCCCTTAACCATCAGGGAAATGCAAATTAAAACAACTGTGAGATTCCACCTTATCCCTGTAAGGATAGCAAACATTAAAAAATCAAATGAAAACAAATGTTGGTGAGGATGTGGAGAAATAGGTCCACTCATTCACTGTTGGTGTGAATGTAAGCTGGTACAACCACTGTGGAAATCAATATGGAGACTCCTTAAATAAATGAATGTAGGATTTTCAACAGACCCTGTTATTCCCTTAGTGGCATTTACCCTAAAAGCTCCACATCTCAGTTCAGAGATTTTTTTTTTTATTTTTATTAGTTTTCTATTCAGCAAATACAGGCAGTTTGGTACCATTATTAGGCTCATCTGTGACCTTCCCCCTCCCCAATGGCCCCTCCTTGTTGATGCATATGGGTTGTGTATTGTGGAGTTAGCCCACAGTTATTGGTACGATAAATGTCTCTGCATATCATGACCCAACATGTGGCTCTGACATTCTTTCCGCCCCCTCTTCTGCAAAATTTCCCTGAGCTATGTTGGGTTCATTTTTGGTCTGCTTCAACGATAAGGTGTTGAATCATGGGGTACAAGAGGGCCTACACATAATAAACTCTCTACTAAAACAGTAAGGGTTATTTCATTTGTCCTGGTGCTAACTCACTCTCCATTGGAGATTCTGCTTCTCTTTTTCAGATAGATGCAGATCCTAAGGAGAGAGCCACCTCATCATACCTCAAAAAGGCCCCGACTAAAACTAAGGAAAATTGGCAAAACAAGCAAGGGTGCTGTTTTCCTGATGAACCTGATACCAGCACAAGGGGGAAGGAGACCAATACAGAGAAAAATCAACTCCTACCAAATCAGAGAGCCAGAGTTCACAGATATTTGCTTAATCATGTTTATAGCTTCTCAATTCATAATCGCTAAGAACTGGAATAAAACCAAGTGCCCATCATTGGACAAATGGATAACCAAGATGTGGTATATCTACATGATGGAATTCCACTCAGCAGTAAGAAAAAAATGACACAATGAAATTTGTAGGAAAATGGTTGAACTTGGAACCAATCATACTAAGTGAATTCACACAATCACAGAAAGAAAACCATTGCATGGTTTCACTCATCTGTGGTTCATAACCTGGATCATCCTGAGTTGCTGACATACCTGAGTGGCATCTTGAGGTCTGGACAATAGGGAGGGTAGGGCTTGGGGAAAGGGAAAGGGTGGGTGGAGACACAAAACTGAACCCAAATTGAACTGGTACCATAGAAACCTATATCCTGGAAGTTAGACTAACAGGTGGAACTCTCAAGAGGACCTTAGGGGGAGTACCTGAACTAAAGGGCCCTAGAAAGGTTGAGATAAAGCCTAACATTAACTTTCTCCTAGTTCTCTTTCTTTTCTGTCTTTTCCTTTTTTCTTTTCCCTTGGCACTGGCCTGTAATTCCCTGTATCAGGATGCAGTTAACACCCACAATGAGCTGCTGATCAGAGAGACCTACAAGGTCTCCCTAAACAAATAAGACAGCACAAGGGTGAAGGAGATAGATACTGAAGACACTCAACACCTACCAAAACAGAGATCCAGAGGCTCCAAAGAGTCCGTCACTGAAGTAGACTTAAAATGCACCCAACATGGCTCAGGGAATTTTGTGGAAGTCGGGGAGGAAAGATTGTTAGAGCCACAAGTTTGGACATTTTGCACAGAGACACTGCCTCTCCCCCATAACTGACTGCTGCCCCCACAATGCATAACCCACAATCCCCATGGAGTTGACCTGCACCCCCAATGAGGAGGGCCTCTTCAGAAAAGGGGCAGGGATGAGAGAAAGGATGGTACCAGCATGTGTTGTTTGCATACAAAATATATCCAACAAAAAAAATTTTAGAAAAAGAAGAAGACATCAAAATATAAGAGGGAGTAGCTGGAAAGAAGGAGCTCAAAGCCGGGTGTGGTGGTGCACACCTTTAATCCCAGCACTCAGGAGGCAGAGGTAGGAGGATTGCCATGAGTTTAAGGCCACCCTGAGATGACAGAGTTAATTCCAGGTCAGCCTGGACCAGAGTGAGACCCTACTTCGAAAAACCAAAAAAAAAAAAAAAAAAAAAAAAAGAAGGAGCTCAGTAGAAAGTAGATGGGTGGGAGGACAAAAAAACTAATGGTAGGTAATTATAATCAAAATATATTATGTATATGTAGGAACACTGTCAATAAAAATGTTTTTAAAAAGTGTAAGCAAAACTAGGTATTCCATGAAAGAATGAAATTAGACCATTACCCTCTACTATATACACAAATTAACTCAAAAGACTTAAATGTGACAGCAATATACATTAAAATTCTTAGAAGAAATCAGAACTTACTTCCTAACACTGGATTTAGCAATGATTTCTTACATATGATATCAGAGCTGCAGGTTGCAAAAGAAAAATAATAGTTGAACTAGATTACATCAAGATAAAAATCTGTGCATGAAAGAGCCCTATCAACATGATTAAAGGGCAATGTATGAAATGAGGCAAAATATTTATCCAGAAGATATGAAGTACTCCTACAACTCAGTAACAATAAAACCTGTTTTAAACCAAGTACTTGAACATGTAATTTTTTCAAAAAGATATACGGGGCTGGAGAGATGCCTCAGTGGTTTAGGCACTTTCTTGCAAAGCCTAAAGGCCTGGGTTTGATTTCCCAATATCCACATAAAGCCAGATACACGGAGTGGTGCATGCATCTGGAGTTTCTTTGCTGTAGCAGGAGGTCCTGGAGCCAGCACCTCCCCTCCTCTCTCTCTCCTCTCTCTCTGCTTACAAATAAATAAATAAAATTAGTGAAAAAGAAATACCAATAGCTGATAATAAGTGTGTGAAAATATGTTTAACATCATTAATCATTCAATAAATGCAAATCAAACAACAATGAGCTATCAGTTCATACCCTCTAACATAGTTATAAAAGCAACTACAAAACCCCAGAAAATAACAAGGGTTGGCCAGGATGTGGGAAAACTGGTATACTTATGTACTGTTTGTGAAAATGGAAAATGATGCAACTGCTAAGGAAAATAGTAAGGTGAGTCCTCAAAAAGTTAAAAGTAGTACCATCATATAATAGAGAAAACCTACTTTAGGCAATGGTCTTCTCTTACAAAGCACTAATTCTATAATACATTTCATGTTTTACCTGATCCCATCTTTCAGTCCCAGGAATTTAGGTGGAACAAAATGTTACATGTATAATCCCCAGAAGGATGAACTATCTAATGCCTTGCCTTTGAAATATTCCTATGCACAAATATCTCCCTAATAAGATATAACTTCCCTGAAAGGTGAGCTAATTTACTAATCCACCACTGTTACTTCTGCCCTTTCCCTGCTCCCCACATTAGTATCTTACACTTACTAGGGAGTATATCAGTATATATATTTTTTAATTATTTATTTGAGAGCGACAGACACAGAGAGAAAGACAGATAGAGGGAGAAAGAGAGAATGGGCGCGCCAGGGCTTCCAGCCTCTGCAAACGAACTCCAGACGCATGCGCCCCCTTGTGCATCTGGCTAACGTGGGACCTGGGGAACCGAGCCTTGAACCGGGGTCCTTAGGCTTCACAGGCAAGTGCTTAACCACTAAGCCATCTCTCCAGCCCTATATCAGTATATTTTATCTATGAATTACTTTGTGCTTCAGAAAAATTGAGATAGCTCCTTTTTAAACACCCCTCCAAGATACTGAGAGCCTGTCTCAAATTTTAAGGCAGTTCCAAGCCATCATGTGTGTTGTTAAAGACCACAGCCAAAATTATCTTTCAGGATATTCTGAAATTAAGTCATGGAAGGATCAAAATTACAGGCAGAAGAAACAAAGTAAAAGGATACAAACAGACCCTCATTGGAGTGGATTTTAATCCTAGCTCAAATACTTTGTATTTGGGCAAAAGCCTTACTTCCTGACTCAAAAAAGGGAAGGAGGAGTTAACTAGATCAGTGGTTCCCAACCTGAGATCCCTGGTCAACTTATCTGTAAAATAATACTTGTTAACTCAAGCCATTTTCAATATTATAAAACCTAAAGGGAAGCAGAACTCTTTAACATACAGGTATCCAAGTTAGTGAATGAGTGAGTCGTCACATGTCTTTCCTTTTTTCTCTGGAATTAAAGCAACCAGGCTGTGATGCTTGTGCGTGTTTATGCACCTATATATGTATGTATGTGTGTGAGTATGTAGAAACTGTTGTTTTAATAAATGCAGGGAATTTTTTCAGGAGGGACATAACTATCCAAAGCACCAGGCCTTATGAAGAAAAACTAACCAAAGGACTTGGGAGGGTATGGAAGGATTAGGAAGTACTAAATTTATTTAGCTCATCTATGGCCTGAAGTCCCTTGTAACTATTTTAGGCTTCCATATCTACTTAGTTCTTTTTGTCTTTTCTACTTATTCAAGACACCATAAGTAGACAAATAGTAGATTCTTGGCCTGGTATTTTCCTTCATTTTGAGGATAGTTGTGAGCATTCTAACAGGCACTCCACCTATCTCCAACAGTCACATATTCAGACTTTTTTTTTTTGAGGTAGGGTCTTACTCTAATTCAGGCTGACCTGGAATTCACTATGTAGTCTCAGAGTGGCCTTGAACTCATGGTGATCCTCCTACCTCTGCCTCCCAAGTGCTGGGATTAAAGGCATGTGCTACCATGCCTGCATTAGACTTTTTTAAGTTTAAGTGGGAACCTTGGAATAGACAAAAGAGTTCAAATTTCTCATAGCCAGGATAGTTAGTATGCAGCCAGATCTTTGGAGACTAATTACCTTAAAATATTTTATTTATTTATTGGAGAGAGAGAGGGGGGGGACAGAAAGAAAAGAAAAGAAAAAAAAGAAAAGAAAGAAAGAGGAAGATACAGAGAATGGGTACACCAGGGCCTCCAGCCACTGCAAATGGACTCCAGATGGTTGTGCCACCTTGTGCATCTGGCTTATGTGAATCCTGGGGAATCGAACCTGGATCCTTAGGCTTCACAAGCAAGCACCTTAACCACGAAGCAATCTCTCCAGCCCGAGATTAATTTCTGTAAGTGCCAGTTCACATTTCCCAAAGCTTTGATATGTATGGCAGGTTTAGACACCCAAAAAGAACATGTCTGTTGGATTTAAAAGGAAAATGCTACTCTACTGTCTAAAGTTGTACTATAGAAGCTGGTAAAGGAAGCTTTGACTCTGTTGCCTGTGCTGGGGAGTGTATAAAAAAGCTTTCCTGAATTTAAATTTGAAATAGGGGGCTGGAAAGATGGCTTAGCAGCTAAGGTGCTTGCCTCCAAAGCCTAAGGATCCAGGTTCGATTCCCAAAAACCCACATAAGCCAGCTACACAAGGTGGTGCATAGGTCTGGAGTTCATTTGCAGTGGCTAGATGCCCTGGTGCACCCATTCTCTCTCTCTAATTAATTCTCTCAAATAAATAAATAAAAATAAAAATATTTAAAATATTGAAGCCAGGCATGGTGGCGCCTTTAACCCCAGCACTTGGGAGGCAGAGGTAAGAGGATTGCCATGAGTTCAAGGCCACCCTGAGACTGCATAGCGAATTCCAGATCAGCCTGAGATAGAGTAAGACCCTATCAAGATAAACCACAAAGAAAGAAAGAAAGAAAGAAAGAAAGAAAGAAAGAAAGAAAGAAAGAAAGAAAGAAAGAAAGAAAGAAAGAAAGAAAGAGGGAAGGTAAAACAGTTAGGACCTGATCCAACACTGGCTTCTATCACCTGAAAGCATGAGAACTCTATATCCCAGAAAAAGTACATGTGTTAAGACTTGCTTTGCCTATTCCCAAACCTCAATAAACTTCAGAAACAGCTTTTATTGCTGGGCATGGTGGTGCATGCCTTTAATCCCAGCACTTGAGGCACTAGGAGGAGGATTGCTGTGAGTTCAAGGCCAGCCTAGAGCTGCAGAGTGAGTTCCATGTCATCCCGGGCTAGAGTGAGATCTTACCTCAAAAACAGAAAAAAAAGAAATAGGCTTTCTTGGAAGTGTGTACATGCATACATGCATGCACTTGTGTATGTACATGTGCAGGCCAGAAGTCAATGCATGGTGTCTTCCCAATCATTTTATACCTTATATACACAGAGAGAATCTCTCAGCATACCCAGAGCTCATATATTTGGCTAGTCAAGGAGGCCAGTTGCCCTGGCCTATTCCTATCACCTGGGTGCTTGGACTATATGTGTGCATTGTCACACCCAGTATTTACATGGGGCTGGGGATCTAAATTCATATCCTGATGTTTGTGTGGCAGACACATTACTGACTGAGTCATCTCCCTAGCTCTACAGAAATAGATGGGTTTTTTTCCCCCTAATATCTGTCATACAGGGTCTCACTACATGCCCTAGCCTGGCACCCAACTCTAGATCTTTCCTGCAAATTTTCTGCCACTGAAATGTTTCCCATCATGTCCAGCTAAAAATAGCTATCTTTAAAAAAAATTAGTTTAATGTGGTGGTTTGAATTAGGTGTCACTCATAAACTCATGTGTTCTCAATGTTTGATCCCCAGCTGATGGCAATTTGGGAATTAGAGCCCTGCTGGAGGAGGTGTGTTTTGGGGGACAGGCTTATGGTGTTATAGTCAGTCGCCCCTTGCCAGTGTTTGGCACATTCTCCTGTTGGTGTTGTCCATCTGACGTTGGCCAGCAGGTGATGTCCAGCCTCTGCTCATGCCACATTTTCCCCTGCCATCAAGGAGCTTCCCCTCAAGTCAGTAAGCCAAAATAAATCCTTTCTTCCTATAAACTGCTTCTGGTCAGATGTTTGTCCCAGCAACAGTAAAACTGGTACCAAGAAGTGGGGTCATAGCTGCTAGAAATCTGATTGTGAGGTTTTGGCCTTTGGGGCCAATTTGTGGGAGAAATATGGAAGGATTTGAAACCTTGGCCTAAGAGGCCTTCCAGTGTTGAAGACAAAATTTCATAGAACATTCTGGTCAGAGTTGAAAGATCTGAATGCAGTATGAACTGTGAGGTTTGGCTTATGAGGTGAAGAACTTTGTTGGGACTGGGCTAGAAGCAGTTTATATGAGAGGCTTGCTGCATTTTGCCTGCCTTTGTCCTGAGGAATTGTACAGGGTTGCATTACATAGAAATGGACAGTTGTGAGCATATGGTTATGGGACATAAAGGAATGAAAGCTTCAGGCTAAAGACAACATTTCAGTTCAGCTGCAATTACTTGAAACATTACATCCATTTATATTGGGCCAGCTATTCTGCACTGAGACAATGGAACTAATAAGTAATCTCTGGAAAGTAAGGGACCTGAATGCTGAAGGAGTATGCTGTTCTTCAAAGTCAGTTTTATTCCCCCTGGATTAACACGTTGGTATCCCACCTGATACTATGGAGAATAACAAATGCAGGAAAGAGAGGGTCATTGAATTTGCAACACAGTTTTAGTTTTGTGGAAATGGCCATGGGTACTGTGATTGTTGGAAGTCTCAACGTGGAGGCCTGATGGAGCCATGAGGATGAACCATGGGTTGCAATGGATACCCAGTAGAGACACCAGGACTATGGAATTGCTGCCAGAGAGGGCTGCCAGAACATAAGTTTTAGGAGCAGCTCAACTGGAGGAATGGAATTAGAAACTCAAGACTTGTCACTAATTAAGAGTTGTCAGACTTGGGCTACAGAATTACATGTTTGCCCTGTTTGTTTTAAATCTTGTACTTATTCAATATTTCCTTGATATGCCCAGTGTCAACTTTTGTGGTGTCAATGTTTATTCTATGCCATTATGGGTTTTTCTCTTTTGTTTCACAGATAACAGTTAAGAGACATTGGACTACAGGGATGTTTGAACAGTATCAGGACTGATGAAAACTATAGGGACTTTTAAAATTGGACTCAATGCACTTCATTTTACATCATAGATGTTTATGGTGACAGGGGTAGAATGTGGTGGTTTGAATTGTGTCCCTCATAAACTCACACATTCCAAATGTTTGATTGCCAGCTGATAGCAATTTGGGAACTGAAGCCTTGACAGAGGATATTTGTTGTTGGGGCCAAGCTTATGGGCATTATAGCCAGTTCTCCATTGCCAGTATTTGGCACACTCTCCAGAAGCAGTTGTCTACCTGATGTTGGCTAGGAAGTGATGTTCAGCCTTTGCTCATGCCACGTTTACCCTGCCATCATGGAGTTTCCCCTCTTACAAGTCTGTAAGTCAAAATTTTCCTCCCACAAGCTGATTTTGGTTGGGTACATTGTCCTAGCAATGAGAAGGTAACTGTAACAGTTGGTATACAAATAAATGGGTTTTTCTATAAAATTTCATATATTTTTTCATATAAATACATCATATGAAAAATCATTATACTTTTCACCACCCCTTATTGTCCTGCCCCATCCTCCCTTCACCTTCTGGCTGGTCTCCTTCGTCATCTAAAACAGTACCCCCATTTTCATGATATATACTCCACTACTCTCTCTTGCTACCCTCGCCCTTTAGACCTCTTCCCTTTCTAGTTTAATTTCATACACACACACACACCCGATCCCACACATGAGAGAAAGCATGCATTATCTGTCCTTCTGAATCAGGCTTATTTCATTTTAACATAATGATCTGCAGTTCCATTTTCCTTTTTATGTCATAATTTTATTCCTTTTTACAGCTGAATAAAATTCTATTATGGGGTTGCATATATGGCTTAGCAGTTAAGGTGTTTGCCTGCAAAGCCAAAGGATCCCGGTTTGATTCTACAGGACCCATGTAAGCCAGATGCACAAAGGAGTGCATGCATCTGGGGTTCTTTTGCAGTGGCTGGAGGCCCTGGCATGCCCATTCTCTTCCTCTCTCTTTCTCTGCCTCATAAATAAATAAATAAAATATATTTCTAAAAATTCATTATGTATATGTTCCACATTTTATCTATTCGCTCATCTGTTGATGGACCTCTAGGTTAGTTCTGTATATTGGGTGTTGTGAGTAGTCTAACAATACACATGGATAAGAAAGTATCTATGTGGCATGCTGACTTAGATATATACCTAAAAGTGGTATAGTTGGATCATATGGTAATTATATTTTTAATTTGTTGAGGAATCTCTACAGTGGCTTCCCAGCTTACATTGCCACCAGCAATGTATACTGATCTCTGTCCACATCCCCATCAGCATTATTTTCTTTTAAAATAAAAATATTACTTGTATGTGTGTGTGTGTGTGCGTGTGCACACAGCAGAGTCCCTTGCCACCAGACATTTTCACATACAGCTTTATATGACTTTCTTGGAAATTGAACTTGAACCTTGGCTGGCAGGATTTGTAAGTAAGTTCCTTTAACTGCTGAAACATCTTCCTAGCCATGTTTTTTGTTTTCTTGATAGCTATTCTGACTGGGGTAAAGTGGAATCTTAGTTTAGTTTTAACTGATGTCTAAGCATGTTGAAAACTTTTTACAAATACTTACTGGCTATTTGTATTTCTTTTATTTTAAAATTGACTATTCAATTCATTGGTCCATTTATTGATTGGATGGTTTGGTTATATGGTACTTAAGTTTTGAATTCTTTATATATTCTAGATATTAATCCCCTGTCTGATAGTTGCCAAATTTTTCTCACATTATGCAGGTTGTCTTTTCATTCTGTTGATTGTTTCTTTGCTGTATAGGATTTTCTTAATTTCATGAAGTCCTATTTGGCAATTTTTGGAGTTGATTCCTGTAGTGTTAAGAGTCCTTTTCATAAAGTTCTTGTCTATGCCTATATCTTGAAATATTTTGCCTATGTTTACCCCCAATACTTTTAACTCATAATAAGGTTTTTGTTCCATTTTGAATTGATTTTTGTGTGGGGTGACAGCTATGAGTTTAATTTCCTTCTTCTGCATGTGGATGCCCAGCTTTCCTGGTATCAGTTGTTGAAGAGGCTGTTTTTTTCCAAGGTATGTTTTTATCATTTGTCCAATAATTATATAGCTGCAACTGCGTGGGTTTTAGAAATAGGTATCTCTACAGAGAAAATCTTTTGACAGGAAAGAGGGCTTTTTACACAGGAACTTAAGTATTTCAACTTAAAACCTGAACATTCCTGATACGGATATTCCCTTTTGATTTGCAGTAGCACGTGAGCATCCCCATTTCACATATACACATTGGCCCTGGACAAATTTTGGGTATATATTCAAGTAGCTGCTAGAATGACTCTAGTAGCTTTCCAGCCCTACATGATAGGACACAGATGAGAACTGAAAATTTGAAGTCGTCAAGGCTTCATAGCAAATATTTTAATTGAAATTTGACCAATATAAAGACAGCAAGGTCTCATAACTTGGAACAGCTTGGGTTGCATGTAAGTGGCAGTAAGCATCGGGAATATTAATTGGCAGGGATCAAAAATGAAGCTAGGAGATGGGCTACAAAAGTCACCGAAAAATCAAGCCGGAGCTAAGCTGAAAACCTCCTCCCTGAGACCAGCTGATAGAAAGCTGGAAGAAGCCATGCTGCATGCAGCCCTATGGGAGAGAGAAGTCATCAGCAGTGAAAACAATGGACACTGCAAGCCTTACATTTGGTCAGACAGGCCAAATGACCAAATGGGTGCAACAGTGGCATGTATCTAATGAGAAAAACCTACTGCTCTCTAATTAGACTGGAGGAGTGACTGTTCCATGGGAGGGAATACATGCCTGGTATTGAAAATCTAATCAAAAGCCTATGGAAGGGAGGTCAGGAGCCCTAGGAGTGTATCACCTGCTTTTGTCTGGCTAAGTGCATATATTATGCTTACCTAACTGCTCTGTAAGCACTTTTTAAATATTCATCTTCATATATTAACTGTGGCTCTCAGTTTTGGTTAGAGAAGCTTCTCTTTTCAGATGGCAGTGACCATTGAGATGACCCAAAAGGCACAATAGTGCTGAGAAGAAGAGACAGAGGAGTGTTCAGCACTGAAACACCTGTATCACACCTACCAAAGCTCAGGGTCCATTGCAGAAGAGGTGGAGGAAAGAATATAAAAGCCAAAGCAAGGGTAGGACTGCTTACAATTCAATTGTTCAGACACAAATTGACCTTGATATCCATGACCTTGCATGACGACATGAGCCAGTACCAGAGATACTTTCCTTCAAGATAACAAATTAAAATATTTAACTCTTAATAAGAGGGAGGGGAAATCACCCAGGCAGAAGGAACCTGGAGAGGGTGGAGAAAGCCTAACCCAAAAAGAATGGGAACTGGCTTGTAATGACAAGTGCTAGAACTGGGTTACACCCCACAGTGAGCTCTTGGTCAGGGAGACCTATGAGGTCTCCAAAACAATGCAGGCTATTGCCAAAGCACTTGGTTACCCACCAGAGCTAAATGGCAAGACCTGATTACTGAAGACACTATAAGATGTGGACAAAGGACATTGAGAAATCATTCTGGAACACAGAAGGATGACAGCTCCCTGCTGGCTAGCTCTCATAGTGCAGGAAAGTGCTATGAAAGCTGTTAGGAGATAATGGCCACCAATAATGTGAACAATGAGTGGAATCTGCAAGTGAGGAAGTCAACCTTTCAGACAAGATGTACATACTTGTGCAATAGTAGAACACAGCCTATGCTGGTAAACAACAGCTCTTTTTTAAACTTTTTTAAAAAAATGTTTATTTTTATTTATTTATTTGAGAGAAAGAGACAGAGAGGGAAAGAGGGAGAGAGAGAGAGGGAGAGAGAATGGACACGCCAGGGCCTCCAGCCACTGCAAATGAACTCCAGACATGTGCGCCCCCTTGTGCATCTGGCTAATGTTGGTCCTGGGGAATCAAGCCTTGAACTGGGGTTCTTAGGCTTCACAGGCAAGCGCTTAACTGCTATGCCATCTCTCCAGCCCATCAACAGTTCTTTGATTAAATAAGAGGGCCACTCAGTGGGAAAGAACTCATACCTGGTATTGAGAACCAGGTTAGAATCCTATGTATACAATGATTACAGACTCCAAAGGAAGCTCCAACTAGTCTTTGGCCAAGAGGAGTGGATATAACCATCAAAAAGTCTCTTCTTAAATGTCTCTTTTTATCCTGATCCCCTTTCACATACAGGAGCCCTGGTCTCTCTTGGCTGTTGAAGTGATGGCTTCAGGCCTTGCTTTTCAAAGGTATAAATGACCTTGCCATAGCCATACAATAATGCCAGGAAAATAGCTGCAGTATGCAACGTATAGATCATGGGCAGCATCAAAAAGAAGGTTGATGGCCCTGCTGATAATTGAGGGACAGTAAGTTGGTAAGGTGGTCAGGTGGAGCATATTAAATGCAATGGAAAGCACAGACTTCACAAGTTTAGAAGCAAAAATCCCTCTTATCTCCTGTTCAAAGAGAGCACAAATAGAGTAGCTAAAGGGAAGAGATCAAGACTTGGCCTATAATTACCATTCAGTTCCTGATTGTGGCTCTGGGAAGTGATCTTTAAAGTTTCTGAGACTCAATTCTCCCATCTGGGAAACTTTACCATCATGCAAGCCTCCCTTGACAGTTTAAAAAAATTTTAAGGCCCAGGTACAGGGGAAGCAGTTTATCTTACATATTTACATGATCATCAGTGTTTACTTTTCCTTAGTTCATGAGGATGTTTGTGAGGCCAAATGAAATAAAACACAGGTGCCCTTTGAGTTCTTCAGCAAAGAAGGTAGCATCATTTGCATCCTTAGTGCTTATGGTCCCTTAATGTAAAACTGCATCCTGAATGAAGACACACTGATACAGGTTTTTACTTCCTCAGTATCAATGAATACATTGCTGTAGGGGTTAGAGAGATTGCTCAGTGGTTAAAGGCACTTGAATACATTGCTGTGTCCCTTAGCTAGCCAACTTGTCAATGAAGATTTCTGTTTTCTGACCTACCGCCCATTCTTCCATCTATGGCTACATCAGCTGTTTAAGTATTCCATACACTTGAGGGTTTGAAAACAGCAGCTCCCCCTGCCTACCATCCTCCTTTTGGTCTCCATTATGGTCACTGACACCATATACTATGTGATGTCCATCATTTTAGTGCACAAGCAGATGACATAAAGCAGGACCTCCTAGAAGATTACTGAAAGTGAGATCATAGCCACAGATTAGAGAAATGCTGAAATCTAAAAGACAAATTGAAGAGCATAGCTAGAAGCACACTTTTCAATGACTTTTGTGCCAAAATTTTAGCTTCTCATTTCAGAGAGTGCTGTTATTTAATAAGTGGCCTGGTTGTTCAATACAGGCTTATAGGCTCTTCAGTCTAAGAAAATAAATTTCCAGAAAGCAAAGGAATTCTTTTCCTAGAGATAAATGAATCCACTGCAGGGCTCCATTAGGCAACAGTATTCTGTGTTAGAAGATAGCAAAAGTTATACTTGAAGATGAAGATAAAATACAAGAGATTAACCCATGGACCTTTTTGTCAGCATCTTATAGTGGGTGACTAGAAGTGATCTGGTCTTAGTGAATCATAAATCACTGGGGTCAGAGTATCATAACATAACTCTTGATTTAGATAAACAAATGAGGATTTTCTTTCATTCAACCAGAGTCCAAGCTACCAAAATGTTATAAAGGGGAAAAACAGTAGTTTACAGGAAAAGAGTAAGATTGTGCCAGAGATATAGCTTAATGTTAGAGGACTTGCCTAGAATGCACATGGCCCTGTCTTCAATCCCTAGCACTGGAAAAAAAATTAAAAAAAAAAACATAAAAAGGAAATATCATTGGCAAAAGGCTGATGATAAATTCTCTTCCCAGATCTGTATAGTAGTATCCTTACCTTTTGATCCTTTAGCACAACTAATGAACCATTTCTCCAAAAGTAATGACATATTTGGAACCTTTTGAATAGACAAAGTAACAAATCAGGACTATATCATCTCCATTATCTGAGAGTGACAGGCAAGGCACACTTACTTTCTTCCCACATGTATACATACTGTAAATATGAGTGATCCATGGTCTAGTATTTTACAATAAAAGCCTTGGTCTTGAATTATGATGCTCTTTTTTATAGATTAACTCCTAAACTGTTTCTTACTCAGATATGTGTTTTGTTTAGTTTACATCAAGCCCTACAGATGAAAAACACTAGCACAATTACCCTCCATTTACCTATTTAGGCAAATGGATTTAACAACATTATTTATGAAGCATTTTAAAAGGCCATGGTCATAGCTTTGCATACATATGATGGTTACAGGAAAAGGCAAAATGACATGTATACTATCATACAGCATTCATTCAATAGACACTAGGTATAACTTGCCCCTTGTCAACAATTACAGTACAAAGCTAGCCCATAAATGCACACATAGAGATGCATACAAAATAATAGTCAGTTAAGGAAGACACAAGTGAACTGCCCCAAGGGGAGACTGAGAAGACTGAATCTACACTGAGGATGTCTCCAATAATCTAAGCAAAAAGATACTTGAGAACGCAATAGTTACTACAGTGTACAAAGAATCTGTGTAACCGGGTCTACTAGTTCTGGGCCTTGGAACAAAGTGCCAACAAGTCAACATAGAACTCTATGAAGGAAACAGCTCTTTCACAGATGTTCCTTACCTGGCTGCACATGTTGGAAACCTCAAGTATTAGAATATTATGGTCAGTGAGATGTCAAATCAACCCTTGATTCCAAAAATCAAACAAATACTCTTTTCACAGATCTCTTTTCTGTTAATAAGGCCTCAATTAGTGGTGAAATCATGAAAATGGAGTTTTTTTCTAGGACTTCAACAATCTAAATTGCCCTCAAATAAAGAAGCCTTTTCTATATTTAAAAGGGACAGTACAAAAATCTGCAGCACATCGCAATGTTTCCCTTACAAGTGTTGAGAGAAGGAAACTTGTTTACTAGAATGGATATCAACTCTGTTCTACTAGGTCTATATTGACTAGCTGAATTTCTTGTGCCCATATTTATCTATAATTCATAGTACATCAGGTTTTGGAACCAAAGCCAATCCATGGACCTCATATTCAATTTTATTTTTCCTGTGGCACAGTATTAATTGCTATGGACCTTGTTTCTCTCACACCTCCTCTCTCTCTCTCTCCCCTTCCTCTATTTCACCCCCAGCCTTCATAAAGGACTGATGGAAATCTTACACAATATGGCTAGGTATTAACCATATGTAGTTAACCACATACCTGAAGTGTGACTGAATTCCAGCCCCCATTCAATAGTAATAAGAAGCCATGCCTTCCAGGTGTCAAGAAGGCTGAGTGGGAAATTTACACTTTTACTTTTGCCTGCTACCAAGTCTCTTCTGTTGGAGCAATGTCAGAGAAAGCCCACTAAAACAGAAAATATAAAGTCTCATTAATCTGGGCATGGTAACTCATGTGTATAATTGTAGCACTCAAGAGCCTGAGGCAGTAATATTGACATGATTTCAAGGCTGGCCTGAGCTACATAGTAAGTGCCAGGCAAGCCTGGACTACAGTGTGAGATCTTCTCTTAAAAAAAGGAAACAAAACACCCATCATACCAATAACTAGAAAGATATCAAATTGAATGAACAATAAATGCCCAAACCAAGATGACTAAAATTTTATAATTGCCAAATATTTTAAAGATACTATGACAAAAAATGTTTTCATGAACAATTACAATGCTCTTATAACAAAAGAGAATAAAACAATACATATAGAAAAAGAAAGTTCAAACTTTAGAAATAAAAAAATATAATAACTAACATAAAACACTTGATTTGCATAACAAAATGGAGGATAAAACAGTTAACTTGAAGATAGAATGATGGGAATTATTCAGTCTGAATAATAAAGAAAAAATAGACTGGGGAAAATGAACAAGGCCTCAGGGAATTATAGGACAAAAAATAAACTTCATTGTCACTAGAGGAAGCACAGAATGATAAAATAAGGTAGAAAAAGAAATATATTTGTGGTTGAAATTTCCTAAAATTGGCAAGACACATAAACTCCTACATATTCAAGAAGCTATGTATATTCCAAAGTAAGTGAACCCAAAGAAGAGGGCACATCACATTCAAACTTTTGAAAACATAAAAGGTCTTAGAGCAAAAAAAGAGAACCGACACATAACCTACAAGGGAGACAGCAGATATCTCACCAGCATCCAGGAAGCTAGAATGAAATAGTATGGCATTTTTCAAGCACTTGTGTAAAATCTGTCAACATTACATTCTATGTCCAACAAAAATATACTTTGGGTAATGAAGGGGAAGATAAGAAATTCTGAAATGAAGGAAAACTGAAAGAATTTCTTGCTACAAACTTACACACACACACACACACACACACACACACACACACACACAAATGCCTAAAGGAAAATCTCTAAGCAGAAAGAAAAATATAAAAGTAATGATTCTAGAAGGCCAGGAAGGAAGAAAGAACAACAAAAAGAGTAAAGGTAAGCTTTCTCAATGGTGTCTGACAATTGAAGCAAAAATTACAACACAATTTGATTTAGTTCTAAATATATGAAAAATAAATATTTAAGAGATTATATACTAGTGAGGGTAAAGTGACAAAGGAGGTAAGCTTTCCATAATTTAGTCAAACAGATTGATACTAGTAGGTTATAGAGTAAGTTATATATAGACACTCTGGAAAGTTGTTCATTTTTTTTTTCTTATTGGGACAGGGTTTCAAATGTTGCCCAGGTTGTCCTGAATACTCTGTGTAGCCCATGATATTCTCCAACTCAAAATCCTCCTATTTCAACCTGCCAAGTTTAGGATTACAGGCATGTACCACCATACATAATTTAAAATAAATTCTTTTGGGGCTGAAGAGATGATTTGTCAGTTAAGACACTTGCCTGCAAAGCCAAAAGACCAGGTTTGATTCCCCAGGACCCACAAAAGCCAGATGCACAGGGGGCACATGCATGTGGAGTTTGTTTGCAGTGGATGAAGGCTGTGGCACACCCATATTCATTCTCTCTTTCTCTCTCTAATAAATAAATAATTTCTTTTAATAACATCAAAACCAGTTTTTAGTTCAAAACTCTCAATATACATTTACCATACAGACCATTGATCACATACTATGTAATTTTTCACAGAGATATGAAAATTCATATCAAAAACCTTTACATGGGCTGGAGAGATGACTCAGTGGAGAAAGGTATTTGCTTGCAAAGCCTGACTATTCCCCAGTACCCACATAAGGCTAGATGCACAAAGTGGTGCATGTGTCTGGAGTTCATTTGCAGTGGCAGGAGGCTCTGGCATGCCCATACTTACTCTCTATTTCCCACCCCTTTATCTTTCTCTCGTAAATACAAAAATAAATAAGTAAATAAATAAATACTTTTAAAACATAAATACTAAGTTGGTATAAGAATCAGTAGAAGCCAGAATGTTAGAAAGAAGCCACAAGAGCACTTAAGGGAAGATATAGTACATAGGAAAGTAGAAGTGTAGAAGGGTAGAAAGGTTTAAATAGGGATAGGAGTGTGGGGATGGAGGAGGGAGTAGGGGAGGACTAACCAAAACTAAAAATGCATGAGAAGCCAAATAAAAACCTACTTATATGTTAGCTAATTAAAATATAATTTTTAAAAAGTTGGTGGAGAATGTAACATGGAGTGACATGGCTGGAAGTTGGAAGAGATTCAGTCCCTAGGCAGTCAGCGTGTCTAGTGCCAGAAGGTGCTACATGGACGACTGGGGGGGAAAATGACCAATATCTGTCCAAGCAACTCATGGCCTACCCTACTTAGCAGCAAATAACCTGTTGTGATGCTCATGCAAGTACAATAGTGGCACACAGCTATGGTGGGACACCAACTGCTCTTGATTTGGCTAACTGATCCACTCAGTGGAATGGAACCCATAGCTGGAGCTAGGAGACAAGTCAGAACCATATCCAAAAATGAGCTCACTCTCCATTATCAATCTACCACCAATCGTGAGCTACAAAAGGGCCTACATCTATTAAATTCCCTCTGAAAAAAAATAATGGTCATCTCATTTATCTGGTGCTAACTTTACTCTCTGTCAGAGAATCTGCTTCTCTTTTTCAAATAGATGCAGATCTTAAGGAGAGAACCACCCCATCATACCTCAAAAGGGCCCCAGCTGAAACTAAGAATAATTGGTGAAACAAGCAAGGGTGCTGTTTTCTTGGTGAACCTGGTACCAGCACAAGGGTGAAGGAGATAGACACAGAGAACAGTCAACTCCTACCAAATCCGATACCCAGAGACACAGAGGCACCCAACACCTCATCACTGAAGCAGACTTAAAATGAACCTAACATGGCTCAGGGAAATTTGTGGAAGAGGAGGCAGAAAAAAACAAACAAAAAAATTAAAAAATAAAAAATAATAACAAAATAAAATAAAAACAAATAACTAAAGAGCCTATTCTGAGCAAATAACTTTGATCCTTATCTGCTTCCCTTGGACCTGCAGCTGATTCCGTCTGTTTGCCTTGGCATCCTCCTTATAAATTTGAACCCAGCCTGTCTCAGTGCTTCAGCCTTCATCCTGTGGGAAGGCTGTTGTCCCTCACTGTACCTCTCAATAAACAGTCTGTCTGTAGAAAAACAAGAATATCAGAGCCACACATTGGGTCATGATACACAGAGACATTTCCTACTACTAAGTGATGGCTAACCCCACAATGCATGACCCATATACCCCAATAAGGAGGGTCCCTGTGGAGGAGGGAGGAGGCAACAATGGTACTAACTTGACTGTATTGAAAGAGTACAAAACTAATTTAAAAAAATTCGTGCAGAAATAACCTACATGGGTGGATAATGCTGCTCTCAGAAGCCCTATGTTTATCCCCTTTGATTCATGCTTCTCTCATTCTTGGCTAAAGAATCTGAATTTTAAAGATGGCAGCAAATACCAGAGAGTTCCAAGACCCATCAGAACAAAAAAGGAAGAAAGCCCAACACAAGATGACTCATCTCTCTCACATCTGTCAGGGCCCAAAAATATTACAGAGAAAGTGGTAGATTAAATATGAGTGCTGCTCTCACTGGTAGCCTGAGAACCTCCTCCAGGCAGATGGCAGTAAACACTGAGGAGACTCAGAACTCATCAAAGTGTTGGAGAGATGGCTTAGCAGTTAAGGTGCTTGCCTGTGAAGCCTAAGGTCCCATGTTCAACTCTCCAGGTCCCATGTAAGTCAGACACACAAGGTAATGCAAGAGTACACTTTTCCACACTGTGGCTCTTACATTCTTTCTGTCCTCATCCACAATGTTTCCTAAGTCTTGGAGGATGTGTTAAATGTCTCCTTTGGTGTTGAACTCTTGGCAACCTCTATTTTTCTGCTTTGATGAGTTTATTTATTTATTTATTTTTATGAGATATTGAGGGAAAGAGAATTGGTATGCCAAGGCCTCTAGCCACTGCAATTAAACTCCAGACATGTGCTCCATCTTGTACCTCAAAAGAGCCCCAGCTGAAACTAAGAACAATTGGCAAAACAAGCAAGGGTGCTGTTTTCTTGGTGAACCAGGTACCAGCACAAGGTGAAGGAGATCAACACAGAGAAAAATCAACTCCTACCAAATCAGATATCCAGAGCCCCAGACACCCCCAACACCTCATCACTGAAGCAGACCAAAAATGAACCCAACATGGCTCAGGGAAATTTTGCGGAATTGGGGGCAGAAAGAATGTAAAAACCACATGTTGGGTCATGATATACAGAGACATTTATCCTACCCATAACTGTGGGCTAACTCCAGAATGCATGACCCATATACCTCAACAAGGAGGGGCTGGGGGAAGGAGTAGGACATGGATGAGCCTAACAATGGTACCAACTTGACTGTGTTCGCTGAGTACAAAACTAATAAATAAATAAATAAACCTTGAAAAAATGTCTATGTCTGGAAAGGTCATAGGCCCTAGGAGAGAAGATATTACTGTTGTTTAGCTGATTGGATATGCTGTGCCCATCAAGTGAAGATTATACAAGATTCCTCTGTCTGCAACTTCTGGCCAATCTATTATTTCAAAATAAGAAGTCAAAATGAAAATTGAAGTGGTGCCATATGCAGAATCAATCCTCAACTGCAAGCCTTGCATATGGAAGGCAATCATTAAACAATAAATATATATAGCATCTAGAAACTAGAAAAGAAAATAAACTGGAAGCTCCTCTCAGAGCTTCTAGCAGGGGATACAGCCATTCCCACACCTTGATTGTAGCCTACTGAAACTGAGTTGAGAATCCTGGCATCAGAACTATTGAATAAATAAATTTACGTTGTTTTAAAACACTAGGTTTTGGTAATTTTTACAGAAACTAAGTAGAAAACCAACATAGCCACCAAACAGGTAGTTAAAAACTAACCCACTCAAAGACAACTGGCTTTTTGCAGAGTATATTGAATTCATTAGTCAGAAGTCAATAACTCTATGTACTATAATCTTAGAGCTGTAGTCAATACATCATGGCTAATGTTATTTGCAATTCCACATCACCAATGATAACAGTTATAAAAAATCTTACCTCAGAATTGCAAGGAAGAAAAAACCCACATTAGTCTCTATTAAATAGGGCCTGCTAAGCCAACGAAGGTATAAGAATAGAAGCATTTGTGCCACAGAAGCTGAGAATCTTGTCTCAGTGCAGCTGGAGATATTTATTTGCTGAGGAATTTCCTGCTGTGTTAGGAAAACTGCATTTATTTTCTAAAAGGTAGACTATAAAAACAATAGAAAAGTGCACTAGAAAAAGTGTTGGGACAATTCAGATGGTAAAAAACAATCCAGCCAGCTATGACAGGACAATCCATATTCTTTTCTCTGCCCCTAGTATCCCAATGCTGAGCATATAGTAGATGCTCAAGACTGTTTGCTGATTTAAATTATAAATGATAATTAATAGACCCATCCAGCATTAGGATTCTGTTAACCTACATATACTTCATGATACTCCAAACTGCTAAGATGAGAAGCAATAAACATTTATTCATGAATAGGAATGCCACATATTACCATCTCAACTGCAAGACACAAATGTGGCAATACATTCATTTCTGCAGAGTTTACAGAGCTTTGCATTTAATATATGATGTTAGAGTTCCAGGATGAAATCTATTAATTCTCTCGAGGATGACTAATACTCCAAAAGGCCCAGGAATCCCAAGGGTCCTCATGAAGATATCTGACTGTCACAAACCTCTCTGACCCTATCACCTTACCTAGCAATTGGTGCTGGGAAGAATGTGAGACTTCTGTCAGCTCTTTAGCTAAGAGACATATATAAAGACAGGGAGACACAGAAAGAAGGGTAGTGGAAAATGAGCATGAGGGAGGTTTTATGGAATATATTTAATATAGTGATAATTTAGTTGATGGTGCTGAACAAGCATTTTTAAGAATGAAAGAGTTGATATATCAAGGATTTCAGGAAATGAGGCAACTTATTTTTGGTGAGAACAGTGATATTTAAATGAGCATTAGTGGCTCTTTCTCATAATAAAAATACCTATGAAGGTTAATCAGGAAAAAAAAAATGTTTGTAACACTAGCTGATGGCTAGGGACCGACCATAAGTATACTAATGACAGCTTTTTGTGAGTTATTTTCATTTCAAGCTACTATGACCACGACACCCATGTAACAGGAATTTTGTAACAACTGGAGAAAGGCTAGTGCAGAGGCTTTTAACTCACAGTGCATGATTGGACTTCTCAAATGTATGCAAATGTGCACTTCTCTAAAAAGCATATCCTTGGTCACTGTGAAATTTTCACAGAGGTTCATGTCAAGGTTATAGGCTACTAGGTGAGACAGTGATGGCTCTCTTTTCCCACTTTCCCTCCATGGTAAAGCAGTATATTTTCAGAATGTGTTATAGTTACTTAGTAGGTAAACAGATACTGGGTTTCTACTGAAGCAAGTCATTGAGACCTGGTCTCTGGGTTAATAAAACACATATGTGCAAAACACATAGTAAGTATTGAGGTAAGTGGCAAAAAGAACTTAGTAGCACACAAAGTTTAGGTTACTGTAGAGGTGAGAAAGACATGATAATCATTGATGTGTTGACTAAAACAAACAAATTCACTTACAGATTTCACTTTTTAGGTTATGCCCTTGCCATTCTTCAGGTCCTGGGGAATCTCTCAAGCCCTAAATATATGAGGTATGGTCATCAAAGACAGACTGATTTTTGGCCAAGGGGGTGGGTCAAGGTAGGGTCTCACTTTAGCCCCGGCTAACCTGGAATCCACTATCTAATCTCAAGGTGGCCTCGAACTCACCTACTTCTGCCTCCCAAATGCTGGGATTAAAGAAATACACCACCATACCTGGCTCAAGGTAGATTAATTTTAACATTGGATTAGGTAAAACTCAATTAAGTAAAAGAACATTAAAAACATTTGTAAGCAACTCTAACTGGTTCCCTTGTCCTTCTTGTCTGCATCACTTATTTTTCCATGTTAGGCCACATTGGGCCTGTGGGCCATAGTTTCATTCACTCTTGCCCTAGATCAATGAAAGCCAATCGTGAGTACTTAGAGCTTAGAAGCAGTTTAAAAGATAATCTTCATTGCAGAAAAAGGCAAATGGAAAAATCATATATTATACATACATGCATACACACACATATATATATATATGTGTGTGTGTGTGTGTGTGTATATATATATATATATATGTATATATCAAGATGACATGCAAATAGTCAGCTATATACTTTTAAAGCACATTTTGAAAAGAATTCATACTTCCCTTAGGGTTACAAGTTTTATCCCCTTAAGTATGGTTGTGAGAATGTTCGTTCTAACCTTGAGTTTTTCCTGATAAACCTTATGCTTATTATCTTTTACCAGCTTCGTATGAAAGTAAAAGCATGCACTCTGCAGCATGCAAATAACATCTCTTTGTGTACATGTATATGCACAAATACACAACTGAATTTTAGAGAGCTATCTTTGGACACATTGTCTAATTCTGCTGGATACAAGGCCTGAATCATTTTTGGGGTTCTCTAGACTGAGTTAGGTTAAAGGACCATTATACATCCAAATCTCATCAGTCCACCAAGTTTTACAAATAAAACCATCTCCTCAAATCAAGAACTACTCAAAGGTGTCTTACACTTAGGTTATCATGGAATTTTCTCCAAATTGGAACATTTTAAAGAATTTAAATAAGTATTTCAGAATAACATATATAAACCCTACTTATAGTACCCAATACAGGAAATGTTTTAACTTCACTCAAATGAAATGAATCGTTCCCCTCCTCCTCCTTCTCTTCATTGCTTTTGAGACAAGGTCTCATGGATCCAAGACTGGCCTCAAACTAGATATATAGCTAAGGATGACCTTGAAGTTCTGATCATCTTGCCTCCATCTCCTTAGCTTATGCAATTTTGGGGATCAATCCCAGGTTTTCTTTTAGCCACATCCCTAGCCTCCCTTTTGATTTAAAAAAGAATCTCAGTGTATTCAAAACTTGCATTGAGCTTGCTATTGTAGCCAAGGCTTGCCTTAAACTCAGGATCCTCCTGTGTATAGGGATTATAGGTATATGTCACCACACCTGGCTTTATGCCTATTCTGGATGGGAAGGTGTCTCAACACTACTCCAGCTTTTAGGCCCAAGGTAAAAATCTTGACTTTAAGCCACTAAATACCTTCTGGGTTAACATCAGAAGAAGTTCCTTGCTTAGTTTGTATGACACTTGAAAAGGGAAAAAGAAGCGGGAATTTTACAACAAGATTTAGGCATTTTCAAGAAAACAGTACGTAGTTGTTTATATCAAAGTGCTATCACTAGGGATAGATAAGATGATCTATAGAAGTGCCCTTTGGGAAAAATAATAATTGGGTGCATAGTTGTTGGTCTTTAGAATTCAGCCAAGTGTAGTGGCCTGTAATCCCAGCAATCAGGAGGTAGAGGTAGGAGGATCACAATTTCAAGGCAGCCTTGGCTACATAGTAGATAGACCCTGTTCTCAAAAAAAGCACCAATGGCTAAGGATGTAGCTCACTGGTAAAATGTTTGTGTAACATGCACAAGGTCCTGGGTTCTATCCTCAGCATAGCAACAGGGGAAAAAAATTTCCTTTTTCAGCTAAGTATATGGAAGGGAAAGACATCTGATCATAGTACTTAACAAGAGAAAAGAGCACATTCCTGAGCAGAACCTGAGAATCACTGTTGGTAAAGAGGGAAGAGAGGGAAAAAATGGCCCTTACTCTTAAGGTGGAGCAGACATGACAACGGCCCTGCCATAACTAAAAGGCAGCTTCTTCCTATCTTCCCCTCTCCCAACTGACCACAATCGGACCATGTTTCTCCAAGTTGTTATATGCTTACTGCTGCACAAGGCCAATGTTGTTTGATAAGAATGTTCATCTTGGGCACAAGGGAGTTGATTCAGAAGTTAAAGGTGCTTGGTTTCAAGCCTGCCAACCTGAGTTCAATCCTCAGCACCCAAGTAAAACCAGACACAAAATGCCAGACACAAAGTGGTCAAAGAATGTTCATTGAGAGGCCTGGGGAGATGGCTTAGCCATTATAGGTGCTTAATCCTCAGTACCCACTTAAAGCCAGACAGGAAGTGATGCGTGTATTTGTAATCAAAATGTACCTAGGCAATGGGAGGTGGAGTCAGGAGACTCTGAAAGGTCATGGGCCAGGTAGAGTGGCCTATCCAATGGCAAAACAACAAGAGAGACCCTGTCTCAAACAGAAGTTGGAAGGAGAGGACATGTCCATCCACACATAATACATATATCCATACACATACAAACAAAATTTTATTTTTTAAAAAAGAATGTCTTTGTCTTAAAAGACAATTTCTAAGCCAGGTGTGCTGGCTTATACATGTAATCCCAGCCCTCAGGAGGGCTGAGGTAGGAGGAATACTACAAATTCAAGGCCACCCTACACTACAGTGTGAGTTGCAGGTCTCTCTGGGCTACAGTAAAAATCCTGCCTCAAACTCTCCCCTCCCCTGCCAATTATTTTTTATTTCTTTGAGACAGAGTGACATTCTAGCCCAGGCTTACTTGGAACTCACTTTATAGCCCAGGCTAGCCTTGAACTCATAGCAATCTTCCTAACTCACCTTTCCAAGTTCTGGTATTACAGGTATTAGCCACCATGTCCAACTTCCAAAACTTTTTTCAAGACACTTTCTAGACAATAGCAAAGGTATGAACTTAACGGTAGCCCCAAATAATATGGTCTTGTCTTGTGTTCTTTGTTTTGTTCTCAAGCAACTCTGGAGGAATGTTCTGGACAGCCTGATAAATTCTTTGTGCCTAGCCCATGCCTTTGGATTTGAAAGGTATTCTATGTAGAAATTATTGACTAGGAAACCAGTGGGCAACTTTTCAAAGGAAATAAATTAAAATAAATAAAGTTCAAATCTGAAACCCTCTAAGATGGGGAAAAAAAGTAAGCCAAAATGATCTACCGCTCAGTGTATAATTCCCATTTTGGTCCTTCTGTTTACTCTGGGTAGGAACACTTAAACCATATGTGTGCCACCAGATAAAGAAAACTTTAAATAGTCAAAGGCCAACCACAATCTCTTTTTCTCCTTTTACCTCTGAGCCATGCCCCAACCTTTTATTTTTTCTCCTTTTACTAAGAGATTTACCAAAGGGGCAAAATCACTAGAACTGGACATAGGAACAGAGAAACTGCAATCACTGCTTTTTGGTTAAGACAGTCCCACCTGTAAGCAAATGCTTCAGTGAGACCAGAACTTCGGTAGCGATTGTGTGCCAGAGATCCATGAGCATATCTTTGACTGTCTAAAGTCCAGCATTTATCACTTTGCATCGTTCTTCTACCTCCTAAACACATATGACACTACCACACCTTTAGCTCTCTCTGCTCTTTGGTAGCCTATAAGCAACCAGAAGATTGCAGCAAAAAGAAAAAGACAAAAGACAGACTGAGTAAAACAGAAAGCAGCAGTGTTCTGCAGGTGTTTGACACTAGCAATAGGGTGTTACAGGTGCACGTGTGTATGTATGCGTGTGCGTGTGTGTGTGTGTGTTAAAAAGCATTGATGCATCAAAGATTTATTCCTTGTACAGGCTGATTTATTTAACACTCTCAACATATGTCTATTTCTGCCATGTGCTTACCTAATTGTTGCCCATTTATCAGAGCTGTAATTTAGGCAAATATTTGTTTAAAAGTATCTTCTTTTAAATGCTTTCTCTATCCTTCTGCACAATTACTCTGTTCTTTTTTTTATTTACAATATCTTAACAATAGCTATTTGGTTGGTGTCTGTTAAATCTAATCTTCCCCTTAAACTATTCAGATTTTTTCCTATTAATTACTTTCAAGTTAAAATCATACCATAGGGAAAATTTAAATATGCACAATGTCCTCTTATGTTTTGATGTTTTGGTAATTGTTTTTCAAAAAGCAATTTCTTGCCAATGTTAAAACCACATATCTAAATGCTGTTAATTTTAAAATTTGGCTCAAAGGACAAAAGGGTGATTTTTCTGTGTATGCCTATGCAATGTGAGGGTAAACAGAAAAGCTAGGAAAGAACTAGGAAGAGAATAAATTTTAAAATGAGAAAGTAAATGGAGTCAGTTTCCAGTTCAAATGTCAAGATTCAACAAATTCTGTTGAATCACGCTATCCCCATCTGAGCACATCTGCATAAAAAAGTATATCTTCTCAATTCAAATGTATAAAATACATCTAGGTTCTGTGGGAGGCGAAATTTTGGAAAGTATTTCCAAGAAACAAAAATGTTTAATCACTAGTTGCTAGGGCTGGTTTGAGTTTCTTGACTGTAAATACATCACTTGCAAAAACAAGAGGCTCATTTTCACTTCCCAGGTCAAGTCAAGGAGTGTGGAGACTTTGTAAGATATGAGGATGGGTGTGGGAGGGAAATTCTACCAAAAGTAAATTTTTGACCTAGTAAGCAAATACGTTTTTGTTGTTACTGCTGGGTAAAATGTTCAAGTCTTCCAGAAATTAGGCACTGTAATAAAAATGTACCAGCCCAAATTTAAATTGCTCACTAGACAGATGGTTAATTATATTCACAGCCACATATTTCACTGGGATAGAGTTTCAGACACTCAGCCAGTTTTATTTGATTAGCTGGCTTCCTAGTTAATATATAAAATGACAGTCACTTAGGGCTTTTTTGTTTCCTTCTAAAAATATATTTTCAATAAGTGTAAATTCTCCTCAGACATGAGAATATCACTGCTGTAAATAAAATGTTCAGTCATATAACTCGTGTAAGAAATGCGAGATTTACAACACAAAACCCAAATGTGCTCTTTCAATTCAGAGAAAACCACACAAGCTCCTTTGCTCACCAACCAAAATATTCCAGGAACTATCAGGACACTCTGCTCTTCTACCTAAAACAAAATTTAAAATTCCAGGACTAACGTGTTATAGATACTTTAAAAAAAATGCAATCCTGTTAGCCAGCCCTACACAATATCATGTCTTTTCATATAAGTCTAGAAAATGGAACGTTAGAAAAAGGCCACATAGTTAAGTATACTGCACCGAATTTAACATTATGCTAGGAGTCAAAATCAGAAGCAATATGAGACGCACTTATTCCAAAATCCTACCAGAAGCTCAACAAAAATCTAGAGTGCTGGAGTCGAAATGGGAATGGAAATTTAAAAAAATAATAATAACTTCGAAAAAGACAGAAAAACCTTGCGCGGGTGATTCGGTCTCTCACGAATCAGACAGACAGAAGCAGTCATGCTGAAACCCCTGGATTCCTCAGCTGAACGGCGCCAAGTCTAAGGCGCGGTTTCTCCACTTTCCCGGAGTGGGGCCGCCCCAAGGCCTCCCTGCCCCGCCGTGTGTCGGAGACCGAGCTTTCGGACGTGTGCCTGCAGGCGCGGCCGAGAGAAGCGCCAGAAGCCATGTAGGAAAACGTCGATTTGACCACCTCTGAGAGCAGGAAGGGGCCAAGGGCTAATTTCTGCAAAGGTGATGAGCTGGGCGAGGCTCGGTCGGGGACCCAACTTCTACTAACCCGAGAGTCAGCTCGAGCCGAGCGGTGCGGGCAGTGGAGGCGCTCGGCGGTGGCCGGTGCCACCCGGTGCGCGCGGGGAGCGGTGGGCGGGGGAGGCGTCGGCAAAGCGGCTTCGCACCTCGGCGGCTTCAGCCCGGGCGCCAGCCGAGGCAGCCGCGTGGGATTTCCCGCTCGCGCCGAAGCGTGCCTCGGCCGTCCTCCGTTCTCTCGCCAAGCTCTCCCCGGCACCGAGTCGAAAGGAGGCAACACTCGGCTGCCTCCCGCTGCCCTGCAGTGTGCGTGTGAGCGCGGCCCGTTCCCTTCCCTTCCCTTCCCCCTCCGCCCCCCCCCCCCCCCCCCCCCCCCCGCCGCCAGCACTGAGGCCTTTCCTAGATTGCAGTGCTTGTCAAGGCGAGCCGAGCCGGGATCTCTCGCCCTCGCGGCCTCGCTCCCTCGTACACATACACCCACATGCACGCCATTAGCACCCAGACGTCCTCCCTTTCTGCTTCCCTTCCTCCTCTTCTCGCTTGGCTTTCCCCCAGTTCTTTCCACCCCCTTGCTGCCGCCTTCCCGAGCCGGCCTGGGAGCCCGCTACAAGGCCAGGGGACCAGACGGTAGCGCTCACACTCACCTCCCAGGCCGACTCCCGAGGCGCACGTCGCTGACGGACTTGGGCAGCGGGCGCTGGAGCTGGCGCGGCTGCAGTCAAGGCAGGGCTGCCGTCGTCGCCGCAGCTGTTCGAGCCGCCGCCGCTGCTGCTACTGCTGCCGCCGCCGCCGCCGCCTCTGCCTCAGCTCCATGCGCGGGGCCCGCCAGGTGGACCCGCCTCTCAAGCTCGCTCGCTCGCTTCCTCAGGTTTTGTCGTCGTCGTCGCCACCGCCGCCGCCACGCTAAAGAGAGTGAGAGCAGTCGGCTCTCGGGCTCTGCAACTCAGCGGCCGCCCGGCTGCTCCCGGGTCAGCGCTCCCCTCTCACAGCCGCTCGCTCGGGCCGGGACTACCTCGTCAGCGCGCTGCGCGCGCGGCGCCCGGAGCCCGCTCTGTGCGGTGGTTGCGGCCGTCAGCGAGAGGAAGAGATGAGGGCGGTTGCTACTGCCGCTGTCGCTGCGAACGCTATTACTAAATGCTGCTGCTACTGCCTCTCCTGCTACTGCTCTGGTGGCGGTGGCGGCTGCTGCTGCTGATGCTGCTGCTGATGCTGATGCTACTGGTTTTCCTTCCCGGGTTCTCCCCCTGCCTCGGCCCCCCCTCCCCCTTTCTCCTCCTCCTCTTCCTCCTCCTCCTCCCCCTTCTCCTCCCTCTGCCGCTTTTCTCAGAGCCTCTGCGGGCGCTGCCTGCTCCCCTCTTCTTCCCGAGCTGTCTCTGCCCATTCAGAAAGGTGCCCAGAGTGGGGCTGCCTCGGCTGCCACCATCGCTATTGCCCCTGCCATTGTTTCCTCCAACACGGCTGTTCTTGTTGGACGCGTTCCCCCCTCTACCCTCCTTTCCCACCACAGCCCTCCCTTTCCTTCCCGCTCTCTCCTTACCCTCTCTGCGGTCCCTTGCCCATGTGCCCCCTCCCACTCTGTCCGTCTGTCCCTCCTTCCCCTCCCCCTTAGGCGTCCGGGAGCGCGCACTGCGCGGCCACCTGTCATAAAGGGCGCGCACCCCCCTTCCCCACCCCCACTCCGCCCCCCACTCGCATTCTCACAGCCTGCCCAGTCCACCGCGCCACTGGCTTGTTCTTTCCCCGGCAGACACGCAGCCGGACACCACTCTCCCATGCCTCAGAGGGCAGTTGTGTGTGCGGAGAGGGGCGCTCTGAAGTTTCAGGAAGAATATCCGAATGGCTTCGTCCACGGAGCATCTAACCATACAATCTACCCTTAACTTCAGGGCCCAAGCCCCCAGGAAAAGTGGGTCTTGCTGAAAGGGTTGGACGGAGGCAGAAAATTGGAGTAGGATTTTTTTTTTTTTATTAAAAGAGAGAAAAAGAGAATTTGAATATGGCCAGGAAGGAAATGGGGTCTGATTGATGCCGCTGAAAAATTCCTTAGGTGGTCATTTCCCTTCTGACATTCTAGGAACCCAACAGGAAATAGCAAAAGATTGGAGAGCAATTCATGAGGAACATGTAGCACTCACGAAGCCCTGCGTGTTAGGCGGGGTAGGGACGGGCTGAAATCCTCATTGACCACCTCTAGAAGTCAGAGCAAAGGTTGAAAGGTTGGTACTAGAACGGAAGAGGTAAAACTGCCTGGTTTGTGTGCGCTTGCTACCAAGTCGTTGCCAAAGCCCAGCTTTTCCAGTCATGCAAGGCCCAATTTCAGGTGTCTGTGCTTCCAACAGCTTCAGCCTCAGTTAGCAAGATTAGGCTTTGATATCTGAGGTGTATAACTTCTACTACCTTTCACAGATCTCTATCCTGTCACACAACCCTTCCCACAAACAGCAGGGTAATGGGATCAGGGGAAGGCAGCGAATCTTTGCTCTTTCCCTGGAAAAGTACAGGAGACAAATGTCCTATTGTCAGGTCAAGCTTGAGGCGTACATCCCCTTAGGCTTTTCATTCTTGAGCCATCAAGTGTCTGTATGGGTGGAGGGGACCTCTTTACAATTTACAATCTCCTAACAGACCCACCTCAGGCTGTGTCTGTGAGGAAGTTTCCAGAGAGATTTAACAGGTTTACCACTCCACCTGCTTAAAACATTCATCTTTCCCTTTCCTTTTATATCTGAAACTCACTCATAAGTAATGTCTCATTCCTCAAGTAATCAAATCTTAGTGGGTCCTTACTATGTGCTAGACACTGGGCTAAGCAACTTACATAAATGCTTTTATTTAATCCTTGAAACAATTTTATTACTTCTCATTTTACAGGTGAGAAAATTGAGCCACAAAGGAATTTATATATATATACATATAATCTCAAGAATAGAAGTGCTATCTTATTTATCTTGCATTTGACAAGGCACTGTGCAAATATACTTGCCTCTTTTAGGCATTGGAATAAATAAAAGAAATAAAATTTGGCCTCTACCCTCAAAAGCAGAAAAAGGCTCAACATGTAAAATGTCACTACCTGGCTGTGGCCAAAATGAAAGGCTTTTTGCCAATGTTGTTTTCACTTTTATAAACTAATCTACTTTTCTTCTTTTAAAAAGTTAGTTAGTTCCAGGCCGGGATTGGTGGAGCACTTGGGAGGCAGAGGTAGGAGGATTGCTGTGAGTTCGAGGTCACCCTAAGACGATATAGTGAGTCCCAGGTCAGCCTGAACTAGAGCAAAACCGTACCTTGGGAAAAAATAAAACCCCACAGGTTAGTTAGTTCCCTGTTAGTTATGTTTGATAATGTCCTCCGGTCAAAGACGGCCAGGAACACATAATTATAGTTGAACAATTTCAGTTTATTACTAGTTTTATTGATGGAGAATATACAACATAGGTCTACTTATGGCTCAGCTATGTCTCCCTCCAGTTCTTATATTGAAGCTCTAACTTCCAGTACCTCAAGGCTGTGACTGTGTTTAAGATAGAGCATTCAAGGAAGTGATTAAGTTAAAATAAAACTATAAGGGTGGACCCTCATCCAATCTTTTTGGTGTCCTTAAGAAGAAGAAATTTGGGGCTAGGAAGAAGGTTCAGTGGAGGAGTGCTTGCCACGCAAAGGTGAGGACCTCACTTTGGATTTTCAACATCCGCATAAATGTCAGGCAACCTTAAGAGCCTGCTTGTAATCCCAGCGCTAGCTCAGGAGGTGGAGCCAGGATGTTCCCAGGGCAAGCTGGCTAGCTATATTAGCTAAATAAGTGAGCTATGAGCTCAAGTGAGACCTTAGCTCAGTAAAGAGAGGGATTGAGGTAGATACCTAATATCTACCTGTGACTTCCACATGCACATGTGAACACATACAGGTACACTCCAATACACATGCTCTCTATACACATAAAATGAAAAGGAAATTTGGACACACACAAATATACTAGAAGCACACAAGTAGGGAAAAAAGAGTAAATGGGAAGCAAAAGGAAATCTTCTGCAAGCCAAAGAAAGAACTGAACCTATCAGCACCTTCATCTTATACTTTTAATCTCAAGAACTATGCAAAAATAAGTGTCTGTTGTTTAAGCCCTCTTCATGTGGTATTTTGTTGTTGCAGACCAAGCAAACCAATATAAATAAGTAGCCATGGAGTATCTCAGTAAAAGGGTAGTACAAAGGATTTATTATAGGTTTTGAGGTGTGGTTGGGCAATTTGGAAGCAGGTCTAAGAAAAGTGGAGGTTTGTTCCATATTGAGTGTTGTCAAAAAACAAGAGCAAACCTATAGCAAGTCATTTTAATGAGTGTCTCTATAGGGAGAGCAGACTAAAGTGGGAATAAGACTTATGTGAGTAGCACAATGACCTTATTCTTGCCTGTGCTTAGACAAAATCATGAAATGGCCTGTTTTATCTTACTTTATCATGTTCTCATAGAAATTTCATCTGATGTTGGCATTTTTTTGAAATTAGTTTTATCCAAAAGAATAGCAGAGGCAAGCTGCACCTGGTGGCATAGGCCTGCAATCCCAGATACACTGGAGGCTAAAGTAGGAGGATTGCAAGTTCAAGGCCTACCTGGGCTACAGTGTGAATTCAGTGCCAACCTGGGAAAATTACTGAGACACTCTCAAAATTTTTAAATATGAAAAGAGGATTGGGAATATAGTTCTGTAGTAGAGTGCTTGTATAGCATGAGATCTTTGGTTCAATCCTCAGTACCAAAAGAAGGTACTAGAGCTACTTTTGTCATTTTTCATTTGTTACTATGTGGCTTTAGGCAAATTGCTTTATTTCTTTGTATCTCAGGTACCTCATTTATAATAAAGGAAAATGAGATTAAAACATAAGATTGTTGTGTTAACTAAATTAATATATATGATTATATATTTAGTTATATGCAATGTAACATTTAGATAAAGAATTATATATATATATATATATGTATGTATATAAACTTATTTATATTCTAAGGACTATATAGTCTTTAGAAAAGTGTTTGGCACATAGGCGTACTTCATTAAATGTGGGCTATTATCCATGTCTGTCTTCTCCAAAAGTTCATCATAGCATGAATCACATATGATTATAGTTATGTATTGATACTTTCTCTTATGCTAGACTGTGAGCTCATTGAGAGCAGGGATAATGTCTATTGTCATAATAATGTCAACTGTGATGATTAATTTTGATTGTAAACTTGACTGAATTTAAAATAACCTAAGAGACGCATCTTTGTATATTTCTGTGAAGATATTTCTAGAAAGGTTTCACTAAGAAGGATAGGTCCATCCTGGATGTGGGCAACACTATCTCATGAGCTGGGGTAATACACTAATCTAAAAGTGGAAAAAAGGAGAACGTGAGAAGAGCACCAGCATTCATCTTTCTTTGCTTCCTTACTACAAATGCAATATGGCCAGCAATCTTATGCTCATGCTACTCTCCCCACCATGATGAACTGTATCTCAAATTGTGACGTAAAATGCACCCTACTTTAAGTTACTTCTTGTCAGGTATTGGATCACAATGAGAAAAATAACACACTAACTTTTATGGAGTGCTTTCAGTGGGCCAGACATTGATTTAAATGTTGTTCCAAGAAAACTGATGCTTGCTTGAATGTCATCTGGGTACATATGGAATCTGTGTTTACTTTAACCTGTACACTTAGCATAGGATATTGACACTGCTGTATGAGATCTTTCCTGTTATTATTTATTTATTTATTTATGAGAGAGAGAAAGAAGTAGACACAGAGAGAGAAAGAGGGAGAGAATGGGCGTGCCAGGGCCTCCAGCTACTGCAAACAAACTCCAGATGCATGTGTCACCTTGTGCATCTGGCCTATGTGGGCCCTGGGGAATCGAACCAGGGTCCTTTGGCTTTGCAGGCAAACACCTTAACCACTGAGCCATTTCTCCAGCCCATGACTTTTCTTTTTTAAATTCATTTATGAAGGTGAAAGAAAGTATTTTGGGTTTTTTTCCAAGGTAGGGTGGGTGTCACTCTAGCCCAAGCTGACCTAGAACCCACTGTAATCACAAGCTGGCTTTGAACTCACAGTGATCCTCATACCCCTGCCTCCTGAATGCTGGGGTTAAAGGCATGCACTGCCACCACTTCCAGCAAAGAAAGTACTTTTAACTGTGATGCTCATGTCTAAGCAGTGTCCTGCACAAATGAGGTAACCACTATAAAGGCAAATGTATATTCACCACATTCTTTGTCTAGGGTGGAACTGCCACCAAGCCAAACTTATCCTAAATCATCTTCTCTCTCTCTCTGTATGTGTGTGTGTTTAAAATGAAAAAGAATATATTTTATAGAGTCATCTTCCCTGTAAGGCATATCTAAAGGACATAATCATTGTAAAACTACAGGCAGAAAGTTCCATTTAAGAACAATTGGCCTATGCTATTTTACAGTCAGCAGTAGCATGTCCATTAAGAATAGGTGAGATAATGAACGAGTATGAGACCAAGACCAAGACTCTTGTATTTTGATCTTAATTCTATCATAAACTATTTCATGTTCAAATCACCAACCCCCCTGAACTTGCTTTCCATGAGAGACATGTAGAACATAATCTATTTATTCACTGGCAAATAGTGCTCAATGACAAAAATTACCCTTTACTGGAATTTCTCTTTGGGGAAAATATTTAACCCATGTATTACCTCTGTGTTGCATCCCTGAATGATTATCAGCCTCTCAAACTGGTATTACAAAATGGACACAGCTATTTGGAATGTCAGTCAACAGCCAAGAGAGTTGTGGTGTCTCGCCTGCCATATCACCTCCCCAACACCTCCACAATTCTGCCTGTTCCCAGTGAGGAAGCCATAATGTCTGTGGTATTAAAGGTACTACCATCCTGGAGATGGATTTAGAAGTGTCTTTCCATCATACTAAGTTCAGACCCATGATGTTTTCAGCCCAATTTTATGTTCTATCGTATCCCAGAAAGACAGAAGAAGGTTAATGAATGACATAAATAACACTATTATGGTGTATGCATACACACAAGGAAGAGAATTATCATACTATTTTTATATAATGTACCGCTTTTGTTCCATAACTATATCACAATCATAATTTTGGCCTCTAGCTGGTATATTTTTGGACCTTTTCCTGGTCAATTTCAAAGAAGGAGCCAAAGGAACTCAGAGCATCCAGATTTGAGTGGTCAACGAATTGAAACCAGCATCAGCTGTTCATCTTACTTGAACTGAAGTACCTAGCATGCTGAGGAATCCCATTAGGTACAATGGAACTAACAAGCTCCTTCAATACTTCCCGCCTTTGTCCTAAAAAGGACTGGAGGAGTATAGCTCTTACCCTCCTGACAATAGACCAAGGTTTCATTTTTCCTTGTCAACAACCCTTAGAGCAGCCAGAAGACCCCTATTCTATGAGTTACTTAGCCAGTGCTTGTTTGGGGCCCTGATTTAGGTCTCAGGAGGAGAATATCTAGTGTGGGAGATGAAAACACAGGGAAAAAAAAAAAACAGGATAAGGGCTAAGTGAGAAGTAAGAACAAGCCAGGGCTTCAGAGGACCAAAGGAGTTCTGAGGTCCTTAAACAGCAGGTAGGATGGTCTTGGGGAAGAAGCAGAAGTGTGCAAGGAAGCAAGAAGAACATATTAAGCATAGAGTTCAGGGAACATGAACCGAGGCGAGAGTGCTGAGGCTGGATGGTTAGTAGCGTATTTAGGAGATTGTGACAATTTTAGGATGGCTGAAGCCAAAGGGCTTACTCCATGGAGCAAGTAACCTTTGTAGGGGATAAGTCAAGCTCAATTGGCCAAAGCTTTGGCCACATATTAGATAGGGAGCTGAGGCCATGACCTTTAGGATTCAGATGACCGTAATGATAAACATTTGTGATTTGTGGTGCATTTTCACATACACCATGTTATCTGTTCCTGAAAGCCTATTTAAATGTGTCCTATTGCAGACAGTCCACACCCTTCCTTCCTGCTTCCTTGAAGCCTTATATCTAATAGGAAAACAAATGAAAATAACCTATTGGTTGAGCCCACTGCTCTATCCAGGTAGATCTATTACCTGCAGAGTGCTCTGTCAGCGCCCAACCCAGGGAAGCCCCAACCCATATCACACACCCCATATCTATCTACAAAACTGCAGAGCCACCCAGGCTCATGATCATGGTGGGGGTTCCACTTCTCTGTTAGATCTGGTTGAGGATGGTGGCTGATCTCTGTCCATGGTCCTGGCCCGAGTCTGGAACTAGTCCCTCAAATGCAAAGCTGTTGCCAACTTGCTCAGCATTGCCAGGCCCCTAACATCTTTGGATGATGACTGAAACAATGATACAGGGCCCTGTGTACTGAAATGTTTGTCCTGGCTTCATATGGGGGGTCCCTAATGGCCACTGGCAACTGAAAATGGAAATGGTTTTCACTAGACCCTGTGAGGCAACAGGAACTGTTCTTTCTCAGACTTGTTTTAAACACATCAGGTGAACACCTGAGAAAATAGGGACAGAACATCCCAGGCCTTGAATTAATCATAGCACTTTTCCATCTGGCCTTAATTTGTGTGAGTGCTGTCTCTGGAGTAGCCACACAGACACTATTCAGTATGGGAGATGTTCATAGCGTCAAATGTTCACCTATGGGAATTATAATGTTGTCTCATGGTTTGAAGAATATAGCCCCAAAGTTAGAAGACACAGAAAGACTGGGCTCAATTAGCTCTAGAAATATCTGGTTCAGAGCTTCTTGGACACGGTAACTTCTATTCCCTTAAAAGAAGGGCCTGGGGCTGGAGAGATGGCTTAGCGGTTAAGCGCTTGCCTGTGAAGCCTAAGGACCCCGGTTCGAGGCTCGGTTCCCCAGGTCCCACGTTAGCCAGATGCACAAGGGGGCGCACGTGTCTGGAGTTCGTTTGCAGTGGCTGGAAGCCCTGGCGCGCCCATCCTCTCTCTTTCCCTCTATCTGTCTTTCTCCCTGTGTCTGTCACTCTCAAATAAATAAATAAATAAAATGAACAAAAATTTTTTTTTAAAAAAAAGAAGGGTCTGAATGTACTCCACTTCACATAAAACAAATACCTCAGAAAGCATCCCACCCTTTTTTACTCCATTAACCCAGGTAAAGGAAAGACTGAGCTTTGTTGTAGTGGATGAACACTAGGCTCAGGATCAAATAACCTGAGTTTCTGCCCCTTACTAATGGTTATCTTGGGCATTTACTGAGTTTTCCCAAAGCTATAGTCTCCTCATCAGTCAAAAGAGGCCAACAGTAATGATTACTACTTCACAGAGAACTTGGGAAAGAAGCGTATGAGTTCAGGTACATAAAATACCTAGAAAAGAATTAACATATAGTGACATATAATAAATAAGTTCATGCTTGAATTCCTGAAGTTCCTGAAATCCTTCCTTCCAGAAGGCTTTCCTAAATCTGTTATGCAGAAGGTATGAATTTGCTTCTATCTACACTAAAAGTTTCTATAACATTCTTCTTTTACTCTTGGTTGTTGGAGTTGATGTTGATAAAGGGGATAATAAAAGTTATTATAATGTAGAGAAAAATGGTTGGCAGAGACTATGGAATAAACTATACAGGTTAAAAGGCATTACTATAGGAAGAAAACAGAAGCTCTGGCTAGTTTTGAGGCTTGGTCTTTCCTGAAGTAGCCTTTCTAGATTATTCACGTAATTCACTCCAAAGTGCCAAGGACATCACACTAGGACACATAGCAAAATATGTCCTAAGAATCTCCTGCCCAGAAAAAAAGGGAGGTGAGATTCAAAAGTGAATGCAGGACAAGGCAGGAAAAGAGACATTTACATTTATCTAAAATGAATATTCTGGTCTGGGGAGATGAGTCAGCGATTAATGGAGCCCAGCACCCACATAAAGCCAGATGCAAAGTGGTTCATATGTCTGGAGTTTGTTTGCAGCAGCAAGAGACCTGGGTGGGCACTCACACAGGCATATACAAACAGACATGCACAAATGCACTTGAAAATAAACAAAATTAAAATTAAAATAGAATTTAAAAATAGGTCTGAGAGATGGTTCCATGGTTAAAGCCACTTGCTTGCCAAGGCTGGCAGCCTGAATTCAGTTCCCAAGTATCCCCATGAAACCAAATGCAAAAAGTGGTACATACATCTAAAGTTCATTTGCAGTGGCAAGAGGCCCTGGTTCTTTTTTTCACCTCATATATAAAAAAGCAAGTAAATAAATAAATAAAACAAATGTTCCTTAAACACCTTTTTTTGCCACACACACAAACCAACCTACGGGCATTAGGACATGTAGCATCAACACATACCTAATGTGACTATCTATTCAGCAAAGTCAATGTATGGCTCCAGCTTGGTTAAATTACGGGAACTTCTCTTTTGTTATTTCATAACTCTAATATCTTTAATGGCTCTTTAAAGTCTGAGAAACAAATGTCAAAATCCCTAAACTAATAAACATGAAACTGCCCCAACCTGTCTTTCCAGCTCCACACAGCTGGTGCTCCAATTACATGGATATTTGCTATTTGCTATCTCCACATGTTTGCTGCAATTGTTCCCTTAGCCTACAAAGCCTTTTCTGTGCCCTCCAACATCAGAATACTCTTCCTTCCAGGTTACCTGAAATTTCATATCCTTTCTAATGCCTTTAATTTTTCAAGGGCTGATACAATACAACAACTTACCACAATCTTGACGACTTTCAAACAACAGAACTTTATTCTTTCATGGTTCTGGAGGCCTCTAAGTCTGAAATCAAGTTTTCAGCAGGGTCTCACTCTTTTCTGTGTGCCTATAGGAAGATCCTTACCTCATCTAGCTTCTGGTGGTTTCTACTGTTTCTGTGTTATGGCAGCATAACTACAATCTCTCCCTCTATCTTTATATGCCATTCCCTGTATCTCAGGATTTCTCATTTTCTTATGTGGGCACTTTCGCTGGATTTAGGATTGACTGTGTTAATCTAGGATGATCTTATCTTATAAAATATATTATTTAATTGTGTCTGTAAAACATTTTTCAAAATACATTTACATCCTCAGGTACCAAGAACTAGAACTTGGACACATATTTTGTATATTCACTACTTGACATATGCCATCATTTCAGAACAAATTCAATATCCTTACACAGTTTTTGTTCATAAGAGCTTGGCTTAATTACCTCATCTATATTATAGGTGTGTGCTGTGTGCATACAATTCTAATTCTCTCTCTCTCTTTCTTCTTCTTTGTTCTTTCTTCTTCCTCCTCCTCCTTCCTGCTCTTCCTTTTTCTTCTTTCTCTTTCCATCTCTCTCTCTCTCCTCCAGAGTGAGAGCTATAGCTTATTTACCTCTCTGTAACTCATTGCTTATCCAAGTACCTGACATGTAGGAAGTGTTAATGGTTGTTTCAATGTAAAAATGGCTGACTTACTTTCCAATTTCAGGATAGAGGGAAGTAGCTGTGAATGGCAGGCAGAAAGTAATGATATGCCAAGTTATGGTAAGTGGCCTATAGGAAATTACCAGCTTTTCTATCTGCAGAAGATAATTGTAACTCCCTATAATATTATAATTTAAGCAGACAGAGTTTGTAGAGAATCCCAAAGTCACACCACTTGTCTTTGAATTTTAGTATATCTGTTAGCATGTATTGATTTACTCAAATATCTCTCATTCATTCACTCTTTCATTTAACTGAGGACCTATGTACCAAACACTAGGCTAGGCATGGTAAGGATAAATCTGTAAGTCATAGAATTTTCTTAATGTGGTTAGAAAAGACATATGTGTAGAGTATTTATTAGTTAAGGTATGATTCAGAGGTATAACTTATGCAATAGCTGACAAAGATAAATTATAAAGCCCATTGATTCAATAGAATGTAGGACAAATTCTTGCCTGGGAAGGCCTACTACTTTTTCCTTAACTTACCTAAACTTTTCCCCAAGGCATTCATGTTCTTTGGGTTTCCCCTGATATAATACTAACTACTCAGGGCGCATATTCCATGTTCATTGCATGGATCAGAATAAACATGCCTGTTTACCAAATTCTATCTAAGAACTAACCTTTTAAATATAAGAATAATTCAACTATTTCATTCAATATTGAAATCATGGAGGCTTAAGGCAAACCACCAGGAGACTTATTTGCATAATATCTTCTAGGCCTACAGCATCCACATAAAACTCTGAGAGGCACTGAATAGAACTTTGGAACCAGCAACAGAGTTCCCAGATGTTAGGATTAAGATACTTGGATAAGAGAGGTGAATTTACCTCATGTAGAGGGTAGTGGACCCATGCTGAGGTCCACAGGTATACACAGAGGGTGGAGGCTAGGAAACACCCTCTCACATACCATTATAAAAGATATAACCCTTGGCCTGGAGAGATGGCTTAGCAGTTAAGCATTTGCCTGTGAAGCTTAAGGACCCCGGATCGAGGCTGGAATCTCCAGGACCCAAGTTAGCCAGATGCACAAGGGGGCACACGCGTTGGAGTTCATTTGCAATGGCTGGAAGCCCTGGCGCCCCCATTCCCTCTCTCTCTGCCTCTTTCTCTGTCTGTAGCTCTCAAATAAATAAATAAAATAAACAAAAAAATTTTAAAAACAAGATATAACCCTAAATTGAGGGAGGTGAACAGACAAGATCATAATGGCCAGTAAAAGGTTGAGAAAGCTTAATCTTAAAACTATAATCTCTGGTTTGTGAATTCCAGGATGAGAACTCAGTTACCCCCACAGTGAGCAGTTGACCAGTGTGATCTTTGTGGTCCTCAAATCAATTTAGGCCATTGCCAAGCACTTGGCTACCAAAGATAGCTAAATAGTAAGACCCTATTTTTGAAGACACCACAGGCTTCCACCCCAGGACACCAAAAGACCATGTGGGAGCCAAGAGGAAAGCCGTCCTCTCCTGATAAACTCTCATGGTACTGGAAAGTGCTGTGGGAGCTACTAAGTGGCAATGTTTACCAAAACCACAAAAAAATCAGAAGACCCTGGAAATCACCAGATGGACAAGAAACAAAGACTTGTACAATTAGTGGCACACAGCACATGTGGTCAACCAACTGCTTTTCTATTGGACATGAGGCCTGCTCAGTGGGAGAGAGCTCATATCTGGTACTGGAAACCAAGTCAGCACCCCACAGACAGAAAACTCACAACTCCCAGAAAGAAGCCATTGCTCTCTGGACAAATTGAGTAGGTACCCTCACCAAAATGTCTCAAAATTATAATCATCCACCCTTAATGAAAGCTGCTTTCACCCTTGGTTGGAGAATAACTTAATTTTACAGAAGACAGAGAATACTGAGGAAATACAAGATCCACCAGATCAACAAGAAAAAATAGCTGGACTGCTGCTCACTGAGAGTGCCACCTCTACCACATTTACTGGAGTCCAGGAGAAACTGCAGAAGCAGCAACAACATGAGTATTGCTACCAATGCTAGCCTGACAACCACCTCCAGGGAAATAGCAACAAACACGAAGGTGAACTGAAACACAATGAAACAAAAATACAGAGGGTAAAGGGAACTCAACACTAAAAACAAACTGCTAACACCTCATCCAAGATTCAGGGATTGCTGCATAAGAGGGGGGTGAGAAGATTGTAAGAGTCACAGAGTGGGTAGAAATATCCTAAGGTACAGCCCCCCCCAGAAACTAACAGAGGCCCTAACTACCCCACAGTGAGCCCCAAGGACTCTACTGAGGAGGGTCCTCAGGGAAATGGGGACTGGAGGTGAAGGGATACAAGACTATAGCTTATGTAAAATATTTTTATATGTAAATTGAAAAAATAAAAAAGGGATTTAGTGTAGGGAGGATTTGGGAGGTGGGAAAAGAAGGGTGGTTGAAGGTGAATATGATCATGGTATACTGTTAATATTTATGGATGTTGCCATTAAAAAATACAAATAAATAAGTAAGAGATGAGTTTAAAGACTGCCTGGAATCCCAGAGCTGAGGAAGGTAGAGTGAAGAAAGTTAAAGAACATATGCAGAAATGTAATAAAGAAGGTAAGAATAGAATGTTTGGACAATGAAGCAAAATAGTCTTGCTCACACTTCACGCTAATACAAACTGAAGAAAAGCCGTCATGGGCATGAGGCAATGGAGTGAGGAGTCCCACACTAAGGTAGATGGAGAGGAGTTGGAGCCAGGAAGCTGAAAACTGAATTTTTGCATTCTCTTGTGGGGCTTTGATTGTTTCCCAGGAAATGTATAATATTAGAAGTGCACATGTGTATGGTACTTTGCACTCATAGGGATTTCACACTTACTTTCACAAAGCCTTTAAAGGATTGGAAGAATGGAGAAATCCACATCCTCACACAGTGCTAGAATTGCATGTTAACCATCTCATTCATTTCTCATACAATTTTCATGAGATTTACAATGTAGATAGAAATATTATTAATTGTTAGATTATTATTATTATCAGTAAACAAACAAGGAAACAAGCCAAATGGATAAGTGATTTGTCCCCAGTCACACAATTGATAAGTGATGAGTTGACCTTTACCAGCAATACTGAACTATTTGCTATTCCCAGAAGCTGTATGCTCTTTAATACCTCTGTGCTTTTGTATAAGCTCTTTGTTCTTCTTGGAGTGTCCTTGTCTCCTCCTGTGGTGATCTGTTGCTTATTGTCAAGGCCAATTTTGAAATGCCACTTCCTCACTGAAACGTTCCATGACTTCCTATACTCCCAAAAAGAATGAGTGAAAAAAAGAATATATTCAATTCAAAAAGAAGATAGAGGCTAGAGAGATGGCTTAGTGGTTAAGACGCTTGCCTGCAAAGCCAAAGGACCCCAGTTTGATTCCCTAGGACCCATGTAAGCCAGATGCACAAGGGGGCACATCTGGAGTTTGTTTGCAGTGGCTGGAGATGGGGGCCAGAGAGGTTTTTTAGCAGTTAATGTACTTGTCTGTGAAGCCTAAGGACCCAAGGTAGCTTCCCCATTACCATATAAGCCAGATGCACAAGGGGACACATGTGCCTGGAATTTGTTTGCAGTGGCTAGAGGCCCTGACATACCCATTCTCTCTCTGTCTATCTGCCTGTTTTTCTCTGTCTCTCTCTCTCTCAAATAAATCAATCAAATAGACTTAATTTTTTTAAAAAAGAAGATGGTCTTATCAGTTAGTTCTGGTGGGCAACCAAAGGCTTTGGCAATGGGCTACATTGTTTGGGGGAGGGGCTTAATGGCATCCCTAACTAACAGCTCATTGTGGATACAAACCAGTTCTGGCACTGGGATTTACCAGAAATAGCCAATCGTTTTAGGGTACAGCTTTCTCTACATCTGTATGGTGCAAAATTCTCTCTCCCTCCCTCTCTCTCCCTCTCTGTTATATCTTTTAATTAGCTAATCAAGAGGAATGTTTCTATGGTATTGCCTCAGTCTATTATTAGCTTTGTGTATCTCACTTTCCATCCTTACTCCAGCACCCCCACATCCTTCCATCCCCTATATTCTGCCCCTCCACTTGCCTGTCCAGTATCCACTCCTCTGATCTCTCTCTGCTTCTCCTCTCTCCAAGTCTCATTCTAGCTTTCTAACCAGTACTACTGATTCTTAGTCCATCTTATATACAAATCTAAAAATTTGGAGTTAGGATCTACATATGAAAGAGTACATGTGGTTTTTGTCTTTCTAAACCTGGATTGCCTCACTTAAGTATATTTTCCAGCCCTATCCATTCTTCTGTGAATTTTACAATTTCATTTTTTCTTGACAGCTGATTAAAACTCCATTGGGTATATGTACCACATCTTCATTATCCATTTACCAATTGATGTGCATGTAGATCAATTCCATTTTCTAGCTATTGTGAATACAGCAGCAATAAACATGGATGAGCACGTAGCTCTGTAGTAAAGATTAGACTCTTACAGAAGATATCACAGGCTGCAGTTGCAGTGTATTAAGAGCTCATGTTGGAACTTAGATAGAAGCCAGCTTCCTGCTACCTAGGTATATATAGTGCTAGAAAGTGCTATGGGAACTACCGGGGGATAAAGGACACCAACAACATGAACAAAAAGTGAATTCTACAAGCTACAAAATCAACCTGATAGGCAAGAAGTACACAGTGGTACAACACTGTCACACAGGCTATCAGGATAATCAACCACTCTTGGATTGGACATGAGATCCATTCAGTTGGAGATAATTCATACATGATACTGAGAACCAAATCAAAACCATAGACCCAAGAGGGAAGCTTCTACTGTTCTTTGGCTAAAAGGAAAAGCTATGATCATCATATCTTGTAAGTGTATATACTTATGTACTTTGATTTATGCTACTCTGACACTAGGCTAGAGAATTTGTGTTTTGCATATAGCAGCAAATACCAAGGAGATCCAAGACACATCAGTATGACAAGAAAAGAAAGCCATCTGCCTATCAAGGGATAAGTCATAGCTATCACATCTGCCAGAGCCCAGGAAACATTACAGAAGAAGTGGTGGATTAAATGCACATGTTGCTCTCACTGCTAGCCTGAGAACTTCCTCAAGGACATAGACACTGAGGAGACTCAAAACTCATCAAAGCAGAAAATAAGAGGATGAAGAGAACTCAACATTAAAGGAGATTTATAACACATCCTCTAAGGCTCAGAGAACATGGTGGCAGAGGGGATGAAAAGAATGTAAGAATGTAAGAGCTACAGGGTAGGGAAGTGTACTCTGAGGCATTGCTTCACTCACAGAGACTGACTATTTCATTCATGACCCTATAGTGATTACAGATAATCCACTGAGAAGGACCCTCAGTGGAATGGTGCAGGGAAAAGGGGGCATAAGAGTACAACCAGATAAGAATATGACTAATTTACAATATGTTCATATAATAAAGTGTTCAATAAAAATAAAGAAGATGTACTGGAGAGACAATTGAGCAATTAAGTAAGCTTCCTGTGCAAGCATGAGGGCCTGAAGGGGCCCAAGACTGCTCTAATAGAAATTAAATCATCAAAACCCATGTAAACAGCCAGACATGGCCACATGCTCCTATAACCTGAGTCCTGCATAGGATCAGAGGCCTGGACTGGAGCTTGTGAAAAAAAAATGGCAAGCTCTGTTATCAGTAAGAGACTCTGGTTAAAATAAGTATGGGCAGAAGAGCAATGGACTGGACCACCTGCAGACAAGTGTATTCCACCAAAGGTGAGTGTGTGGGGAACCACAAGAGTACATATATACCACATATCATATTAGTCACACACATACACACAAGCTTAAAAAATAAAAATAAAAATGAGTTTCCACTTCATGTAGTATAAATTTCTAGTAAAATACTCATCTTTCATGTGTTATAAGTATTTGGGAATGTTTCTGCTTCCACAATGTACTAAGAATTCCCAGCACCTTGAGGGTAAGGACCTTATTTCCTTCCTTTTACTTCTCCATTCTCCAGCCAGTATCAGACACTTACAGTTGAAGAGCAAAAATGGGCTGGAGAGATGGCTTAGTGGTGCCAGACTGTAGAGCCTAATCACCCAAGTTTAATTTCCTAGTACCCACATAAAGCCAAATACAGAAAGTGGCATATACATCTGGAGTTTGTCTGCAGTGGCTGGAGGCCCTGGCATATCCATTCTCTCAGTCTGTCTCTCTCTGCTTGCAAACAAATAAATAAAATTTTTAAAAAGGAAATAATCCTTGGATCATTTTTTAAAATGCCTGAAGAGTAAAAGTGTCTAAACAAGTAAATGAACTGAAGATTTAATTCATACTCTTACAGTAGCGATGGCCCCACAGATGACTGCTCTTAAGAAATGTCTCCAAAGAACAATAAGTTCTTCCTTGAGCATGACTTAGTAAACAAATTAATAAAATATCTAATGAGGCTCAGCCAACTGCCATACTTTTCATTCAATATAAGGTCATCCTGACCAAGACCATTGCATTCACAAGAGGGTCATTCAGTTTCAGGCTTAATATGAACCTGAAGACAATCCATCCCACAGAAGTTGTTTTCATATCTCCTTGCCTGAATTCAGATGGGCCTAGAAATGGAAAGAAGTTAGGAGGAGCAAACAGGAATAGAAAAATGGGAGAGCAGGGAAGGAAATACAAAGGAGACAACTTTGAATATGTGGGAGAAAGAGTAACAGCTAGAAGTGAAAGGGCACCAGAAAAAGAGAAATTTGTCTCCTTAATTCATATGGTGCGTAGTAGGAGTTTGAAGGTGACAGCTAATTGTAAACATTTTCTTACAAAGCAACATTAACTGAATTTCTGTAAGTGTACACTTTATATGTCTAGTCATACACTTGAACCCACACAGTACTAATGATGATCTCTTGTGCTCCTTACACTTCAGAAGTTGGTAACCAGATGTGATAAACACAAACTGTGGTATGAGTCAGATGTGGATTTAAACCCTGAATTGTGTGATATTGTCAAGTAACAACTCTCCGAGGTTTACTTTCCTCATATGTGAAATGAGGATAATGGTATTTATCATGTAGGGTCATCCAGCTTATGAAGATGAGTGGTAATGTACATGCAGTGCTTAGTAAACATGAAGTCAACAAATGACAGCTAGTATTACTATTGTGCTGTCAGAAGCTGCATAGTGAAAAGAAATCACACTTTGGAGTCAGACCTTACTTGAATCCTATTTCTTCTAGGTATTGGGTAGATTTTATACCCTCACAGAGAAATTAGTTTTTTCCCCCATTTGAATTGATCTCTATGCAGAGTACTGTGAAAGTATGGAGCATTGCTTCCAGAAGGATTTTTTTTTCTTATGGCTGTTTTGGCTATCCAGGCCATTTGTGTTTCCATATGAATTTTAGAAATATTTTTCTATTTCTGTGTGGAATGGTGCATGGTGCTGGAATTTAGATTGGAATTGTGTTGAATCTGTGAATTATTTTTAGTAGGATGGCATATATGTTTAGAATTATAATGTGTTCTCTTGATGGATTAGTCCCTTAATCAATGAAGTGGCCTTCTTTATCTTTTTATTAGTTTTGCTTTGGAGTCTTTTATCAAATAGTTTCATGGTTCCATTTGCTTGGAATACACTTTTCTATTCTTTCACACTAAGGTAGTGTCTGTCTTTGATGGGATGGTTAGTTTCTTGGAGATAACAAAAAAGATTGATCCTGTCTTCTAATTCAATCTGCTAGTATGTGTCCTTTGGGGAATTGAAATCATTGAAATTCAGAAATATTATTTAAAAGTGTGAAGTGATTCTTGTCATACTGGTAATTTTGTAGTGTTCAGTTAATTCATAATCTTCATTTCCTTAACAACTGTCCTACTATTATTTTTTCCTGCAGCTTCTTGAAGGCACATGTTTTCTTCAATCCAAAGTATTGCTTTCTTTATCCTATGTAGAGCTTACCTAGTGGACATAGATTCCTTTAGCTTGCTTTTATCATGGAATGTGTTCCTTTCTTCTTCAAATATAGTTTGCTGACCTTAGTAGGCTGGGTTAGCAAGTGAGGACTTTCAATCGTGAAGATACTTGATGTTTTTTCATGAATAGGATAGCTGAGGTGATCTTTGCTCAGCTAGAGAAATATACATGTCCTCATGGGCCAGGGTCCATGTGGTGTGGTATGTGCACTGGAGGAAAAAGTTTGCATGCCCTCTAGTCCCAGGAACCACAATTTGATCAGTGTGGTAGGGTAATTGTTCTGGGGGCAGAGGCAGGGGTAACACAGCCCCTGACCTCATGGGTGGAGACTATGTAGTGGCCAAGATGTACCAGAGGCAGGCATGGCAGTGCAAAGATCTCTGAATGCACAGATAAAATCTTCAAGGTGAGGTTAGGGGTGCAAGTATCACGATACCTCTAATTTCATATGTGGAATCCTAGTAGTGTGGTAAAAGTGGCTGAGTAGCAGACACACAGTTACATAGCATCAGAACTCATGAACAAGGCCTGCATGTTTTTTGAGGGGAAGGAAGCAGGCACAGTAATCACATGGTGTCTGAACATACATGTGGAATTCCCATATCACTTATTTCCAATACCTTGTGAAATGTGTATTCCCATTCTCATCTGACAAATGAGAAAACTACTTAGGTTCAGAATTATTTTGGTTCTTATAGGTTGCAAGTAACATTGTCAGTAATAAAAATGTTTGCTAAGTAACCACAATGTCTCCCATCTTCTTTACTTTGATTTTTGTGCTGCTGAGGATTGAACTCAGGAATTTATGCAAGCTAAGTAAGCACCCTTCTACTGAGCTACTTCCTTAGCCCTTGGTTTGAGACAAAGTTTACCACGTAGCCTAAGCTAGCCTTGAATCATGATCTGTCTACCTCAGCCTCTTGAGTGCTTGACTACAGGCAAGCATCATCATGCCTGCTGCCCTGTCCTTCCCTTTATTTATTTTTATTTTCTAGAGAGAAAAACAGCAGGAGAGAGAGAGAGATAGAGAGAGAGAGAGAGAGAGAGAGAGAGAGAGAGAGAGAGAGAGAGAGAGAATGGACACTCCAGGGCCTCCATCCACTGCAATCAAACTCTAGATGCTTGCATCACTTAGTGGGCATGTGCAACCTTGCTCTTACCTCCCCTGTGTGCATCTGGCTTTACGTGGGTACTAGGGAATCCAACCTGAGTCCTTAGGCTTTGCAGGCAGGAGCCTTAACTGTTAAGCCATCTCTCCAGCCCCCTGTCCTTCACTTTAAACTTTGACACCTACACTGTTTCTCAGTACCTTGGATGTTTGGAACTCTTTCTTTAAATGCAGTGTATTAGCTACTTTTCTTGCTGCTGTGCCAAAATACCTTACAAAAGCAATTTAAAGAAGGAAGGGTTACTGGGTCTGGTGGCACACACCTTTAATCCCAGCACTTGGGAAGCAGAGGTAGGAGGATCACCATGATTTTGAGGCCATCCTGAGATTACATAGTAAATTCCAGGTCAGCCTGAGCTAGAGTGAGACCCTACCTCGAAAAACAAAAACAAAAAAAGAAGGAAGGGTTTATTTTGGCTCACAATTTGAGGATATAGTCCATCAAGGCAGAGAAGGCACGGTGGCAGGAGGTGAGGCAGATGGTCACATTGCATCTGCAGTTGGGAAGCAGAGAGTGATGAATGGTGGTACTCAACTCAATTTCACCTTCTGATTCCATTCAAAACCCCTGCCCATGGAATGGTATTGTTCACAGTTAGGATAGGCCTTCTCACCATAGTAAACCTAACCTTGAAACTTCCACACAGACGTTCCCAGAGGTTTGGTTCCATAGTAATTCTAAATAATGTCAAGTTGACAATTTAGATTAACCACCACATGCAGTATAAACTCACTCTCAGTAAACATGCTAGATGCTACCACATAGGATTTGCCTATGTGGTTAAGGAGACATGGCTTCTGAACATTGAGCTACAGATAACTTGCTATGAAAGCTAAATGTGCTGCTTTCTTGTCTTGCTGAACACACAAAATATTGCCTCTCAACAGATATCAAAATTCTCTTCTTTTGTACATTCTGCCAACATGTTTTCACCTTTGTCTGACATAATCAACTAGAATTTAAAGCTCTAAGATACTAATTTCTACAAACACATTTGTAAGCCAGCAAAGTTGGGTAAAAACGTATCTCTGTAAAGAGAATCCTAATTCTCTAATTCTCTATTGACTCTTATTATAAAGTTGAAGGAGTGTTCCCATGGAAACTGTCCCACACACTGAATCAAAGCTTTTGGTGAAGAAGGGTCAACTGTACTGTGTTATCAAGGACTAGACAAGACTGGGCAGTGTGTGAAATGATGTACATAAAATCAAAGTGCTATATAGATAGAAAATAATAGTAGCAGCAGCAGGATAATCATCCACTCGTGGACCAACCACCATACTGTCCTACTTTGAGTTTAAGAATATTATTAGTAGTAGTATTAGAAGCCTCCCTGCCTTAAGATCTTTGCAGACTGCATTCTAACCTCCCCTCAACACACTATAAGTTTAACCTTACCATTCCTAATATTAAAGTGTCCATAGCACTTTCAATTTAACATACCAGTCATTTTACATGTTTATTTTTCTGTTTTTCTCCATTATAATGTAAGCAACATGAGAATATGAATTTGGTATGTTTTCAGTACTATATCCTCATTGCCTGAAACAATGTCTGATGCATAGATGTTCAGCAAATTATTTGTTGAATGAAGAAGTGACTAAAGAATAGTGTTTACTTTGCCAGAAAAGCTCATTTCTGTTTTTAATATTTTCGTTTATTTATTTGCAAGGGGGGGGGAGAGAGAGAATATGAATCAATGAATGAATGGGAGAGAAAGGGGTAATGAATACTACAGAGCTTCTAGCCACTGTAAATGAACTCCATATGCATGTGACATTTTGTGCATCTGGATTTATAAGGGTTCTGAGGAGTTGAACCTGGGTCATCAGGCTTTGCAAACAAGCACTTTTATCTGTTAGGCCATCTCTGCAGCCTGAAAAGCCCATTTCCCTCTCTCAACCTCCATTGCCTGGATAAATCTTCCATGACTTCCAGAATGTAGTGGGCAGATCACTTCCCCAACAGTACTTTCCTGAACCATAGCCTTGGCTATATCCTCCTATCCTAAGTTGCCACAACAGCCTGCATCTTTCCTATAGAGCACAATTAAATTATAAATCATGTCTTCTTCTTTGCTGTCTGTCCTGCTCAAGACAAGTTCCACGAGAACAGGGATTACCTAGACTAGAGCCCAATGCATAGTAATTCATCAAGTAAACTATTACTGACTGAATAAAAGTTGGCTGAATAAAGGTCTCCAGTTATGTGCTAGAGAAGGGAGTCTAAGTTCAAATTCACATTGCTTAGCACTGGAAATTCAGACATACAGAGGAATTATGGGGTGGTCTTTTTTATTAACTTGTTTCATCTTTAGTTTGCAAGTTTGAGGTGTGGAAAAACTATGGTTCATAGAAGAAATGAAGTAGATTGTCTACATGTTGTGTTATTAGGAAACAACTATCATCATTTACTTTCATATTCCCAATGGCACCTTGTCCCTACAATAGCAGATATATTTAGTTACAAGAAAATTTGTATAATATGGAATACTAAGTCGTGCATTAGTAATATGTTTGCTAAGTGTCTTTTAAGGGAATTTTTAGAAGAGGGACTGAATAGGCTTCTGAAGAAGAATACCATAAGAAAAATCTGTGGAGGTTCACATGAATACATAAATAATGAACAGAATGTAAGAAGAAGGTAAGACTCAAGTGAGCACTGGCTGCAGTTTCCTACCGTTCTGCTTAATTTTTGTTCTGGATCTTGGGACACCCAAGTTTAAGTATGAAAGTGAGCATGAAAGGAAAGAAAACGTCGAGAACTTCTTCACTGAAAACAGATTTGGTGGAGGAATTATGAAGCAACCCTTCTTTGGTAGACTTTGTTTTTAGATATAGCATAAAATTAGGGGTATGACCAGGGTCAAAAGAAGATCCAATGACTAGGCTTCTGTGTGAGAATGAAAATACTTAGTAGCAGAGGCCAGTAAGTTAAAAAGGAGACATAAAGGGAAGAGAAAGGAAGGGAGGAGGGTGCTTAATAGGTTGATATTGTATATATGTAAGTACAATGATTGTGATGGGGAGGTAATATGATGGAGAATGGAATTTCAAAGGAGAAAGTGTAGGGGGGGAGGGAATTAACATGGGATTTTTTTTATAATCATGGAAAATGCTAATAAAAATTTTTAAAAAAAGAAGATCCATTGTACAGACAAGGCCGCAGTGTCAGCTAGTGGCTGGACTAATAAACCTCAAAGCCCATCCACAGTGACATATCTGTCTCCAGCAAGTTTCCATTTCTCAAAGGCTCCACCAGCTAGGGACTACTAAGTGTGGGGCTTAATCAGAAACACTGAGCTTATAGGGAACATTTTACAGTCAAATCACAACACTATAACTTTAGCAACATTCATACCCTCCCTTTCTCTCTCTCTCTCTCTCTCTCTTTCTCTCTCTCTTTCTCTCCTCTTCTTCCCTTCCTCACACTCCAGTTTCAATTGGTCATGTTATATAAATTAAAAACAATAGCTTTATTGATGTATAATTTACTTACTATGCAAAGCACCATTTTAAAGTGTACAACTCACTGACTTCATAATGTGCAACTACTACTGCAGTTAACTTCAGAACACCATCCTCATTCCATAGGAAACCATATATCTATCAGCAGCAATTTTTTCCATTTAGCCTTAACTTTCTATGGGCTCATAAATTCACATTCTCAATCTATAGATTTGTCTGTTCTGAAGATTTTATATGAATGCATCATATGATCTTTTGATTACCTCCTTTCACTTAACATAATGTTTTCAAGGTTCATCCATGTTGTGACATATATCAGAACTTCATTTGTTTTATGAACAAATAATATTCCACGGTATAGATAACCACATTTTCTCTACACATTGACTATTTGATGACCATTTGGGCTGTTTCACTTTTTGAGAACTAGAGGTCACAATCGTGCAAGATTTTGATTTCAGTTCTTTTGGGTATATACTTGGGATGGAAATGTGTGGGTGATATGGAAGTTCTATATTTCACCTTTACAGTAACAACCCAACTGTTTTCTAAAGAAGCGGCACCATTTTACATTCCCATCAGCAATGTTTGTGGATTCTGATTATTTCACATCCTCAATACTTGTTATTATCTGTCTTTTAAAATTATAGGCATCCTAATGTGTGTGAGTGGTATAACACCAGATCTCAATTGCATCTCTTTAATAGCACACCATACTGAGACCCTCTCTGTGTATTTCTAGTGCATTTGCATATATTCCTTTTAGTTGTCTCATGTAGCACAGGCTTACCTCATACTCAGTATGTATCTGAGGATGATCTTGATTTCCTGATCCTCCCGCCTCCATCTCTCAAGTGCCAGATTATAGGCATGTGCCACATAACCCAAAATCCATTTGTATATATTCTTGATGAAAGTGTTTATTCAGAACCTTTGCACTACTTAATTGGATGATATGTCTTTTATTATTGAGTTGTGAGAGTTATACATATATCATACACAAAAATCCTTTGGAGAAAAAGTAGTTTTTGACAGCATGTTTTTCCAGTTTTTAGGTTGTCATTTTATTCCCTTTAACATACACAATATTTTTTTCCTCAATTTTTATTAACAACTTCCATTATTATAAAAAATATCCCATGGTAATACCCTCCCTCCCTGCACTTTCCCCTTGAAATTCCATTCTCCATCATATCCCCTCCCCATCTCAATCAGTCTCTCTTTCATTTTGATGTCATGATCTTTTCCTCCTCTTATGATGGTCTTATGTAGGCAGTGTCAGGCACTATGAAGTCATGGATATCCAGACCATTTTATGTCTGCAGGGAGCACATTGTAAGAAGACCTACCCTTCCTTTGGCTCTTACATTCTTTCCACCACCTCTTCCACATTAGATCCTCAGCCTTGGAAGCTGTGATCAAGATGTTACTCAGTACTCCAGTCACTTCTTTCCAGCACTATGATACCTTCTGAGTCATCCCAATGTCACTGTCATCTGAAAAGAGAAGATTATCTATGCAAATTGAGAGTAGCATTAATATAAGGGTGTGAACATTAAGAGAAGTGCTTACTGGGCAGTTTGATAAGCATAGTATATACATTTATCCAGACATCAGCAGATGTTACACCCCTAGGGCTCATGACTACCCATAGTTTAAGTTTTCAGTGTCAGGGATGTATTCCCTCCATGGAGCAGGCCTCCAGTCCATTAGAGGGCAGTTGGTTTCCACCTGCCACTATTGTACCTGTTGGCTTATTGGGCCTGGCTGGCCAAATATAAGGCTTTCAGTGTCCACTGTTGAGTATCTTCACTGGTGGGTATCCCATCCCTGGCATTGAAAATTTTCTAGCAACAATCTATGGCTCCTGAGTGTTCCATTGTCCAAAACCAGAGGATTCCATATGATTTATTTATATCCTCTTAAATTTTGATTAGCCTTCCCTTCACCTTTCCTTTACTCAATCTCTTCCCTTGACCTCACTTTGGGCCTTTTCACCCCCGTTAATCTATTCTTCTACTTAATATATATACAATACCATCCTATTAAATACCCTCCTCCCTTCCTTTCTCTTCCTTTTATATCTCTTTTTTAGCTTACTGGCCTCTGCTACTGAGTTTTTTATTTAGTTTTATTTAATATTTCCAACTCTTCCTAATTTTATTTTTTTCTTTTGTTCTTTTTTATTAATTTTGTACTCAGTGAATACAGTCAAGTTGGTACCATTGTTAGCCATTGCCATGTCCTTCCCCCTCCCCCTGGCCCCTCCTTGTTGAGGTATATGGGTCATGCATTGTGGAGTTATCCCTCAGTTATGGGTAGGAGGAAATGTCTCTGCGTGTCATGACCCAACGTGTGACTCTGACATTCTTTCCACCCCCTCATCTGTAAAATTTTCCTGAGCCATGTTGGGTTCATTTTAGGTCCGATTCAGTGATGAGGTGTTGGAAACCTCTGTGTCTCTGGATATCTGATTTGGTAGGAGTTGCTTGTTCTCTGTGTCAATCTCCTTCACTCTTGTGCTGGTACCAGGTTCACCAAGAAAACAGCACCCTTGCTTGTTTTGCCAATTATTCTTACTTTCAGCTGGAGCCCTTTTGAAGTATGATGGGGTGGTTCTCTTTTTAGGATCTGTTTCTATCTGAAAAAGAGAAGAAGATTTTCCAATGGAAACTAAAGTTAGCACAAGATAAATGGGATAACCCTTATCTTTTTTTATAGAGAATTTAATAGGTGTAGGCCCTATACACAAGATTTTAATTTTTATTTGTGCATACCAGAAAAGCATCTCACTACTGAACTACACCCCTAGCTTCAAAGATTTTTAACCTTTATGAAGTTCACTTTATCTAATTTTGCTTTCATCTCTTGGGCTTTTGATGTCATATCTCAGAAACCATTGTCTAATCCAAGGTCACAAGATTTACTCATGTTCTTCTGTGGGTTTTATAGTTTTAGCACTTATATTTAGGTCTATAATAAATTTTGAGTTGATCTTTTTTTTTTTTTTTTTTTTGGTTTTTCGAGGTAGGGTCTCACTCTGGTCCAGGCTGACCTGGAATTAACTCTGTAGTCTCAGGGTGGCCTTGAACTCACGGTGATCCTCCTACCTCTGCCTCCCGAGTGCTGGGATTAAAGGCGTGCGCCACCACGCCCGACTTGAGTTGATCTTTTTAATATAGTGGGAGGTAGGTATCCAACTTCATCCTTTTTGCAGCCAAATATCTGGTTGTCTCAGCATCATGTGCTGAAATCACTGTTCTTCCCCGCCCCCCATTGAATTGTCTTAGCATCCTTGTTGAAAGGTATCAGATTTTATGGACTCACAATTATATTCCACTGGCTCATATTTATATCCTTAAGCTAGTATCACATGGTTTTGATTATTGTACCTTTGCAGTAAGTTCTGAAATTGGAAAGTATTGGTTCTCTAGCATGTTTTCCCTTTATAAGAATGTTTTAGGGCTGGAGAGATGGCTTAGCGGTTAAGCGCTTGCCTGTGAAGCCTAAGGACCCCGGTTCGAGGCTCGGTTCCCCAGGTCCCATGTTAGCCAGATGCACAAGGGGGCGCACGCGTCTGGAGTTCGTTTGCAGTGGCTGGAAGCCCTGGCGCGCCCATTCTCTCTCTCTCCCTCTACCTGTCTTTCTCTCCGTGTCTGTCGCTCTCAAATAAATAAATAATTTAAAAAAAAAAGAATGTTTTGGCTATTCTCAGTCCATGGATTTGCATTTGAATTTTAAGATTACATTGTCAATTTCTTCAAAGAATCAGTCTGGAATTTTGAAAGGGACTTGTACATGGATTTGGGGAGGATTGCAATCTTAGTAATATTAAATCTTCCCACCAGGGCTGGAGAGATGGCTTAGTGGTTGAGCGCTTGCCTGTGAAGCCTAAGGACCCCGGTTCGAGGCTCAATTCTCCAGGACCCACGTTAGCCAGATGCACCAGGGGGCACATGCGTCTGGAGTTTGTTTGCAGTGGCTGGAAGCCCTGGCGTGCCCATTCTCTCTCTGTCTATCTATTTGCCTCTTTCTCTCTCTGTCACTCTCAAATAAATAAATAAATAAAAATGAACAACAACAACAAAAAAAAATCTTCCCACCAATGAATACAGAATGTCTTTTCATTTATTTACATCTTCTTTCCTTTTTTACAAAAATATTTTATAGTTTTTAGAATATGCATATTCTTTGCTAATTTTGTTGCCTCTTACTTTATAACTTTTGATGCTATTATAAATTAAACTATTTTCTTAGTCTCCTTTTGAGGTTGTTCATGGTATTGTATGGAAATGCCAGTGATTTTTGCTTGTTATTATTGTATCAGACATTTCTGGGCTTATTTATTCTTTAGAGTTTCTATGTTATAATATGTTCTTCAAGGATAAAGAGAGTGCTATTTCTTTTTTTTTTTTCCAATTTGGATGCTTTTTATTTTCTGTTCTTGAATAATCTCTCAGCCTAGCATTTCCATTACAACATTGAATGGAAGTGGTGCAAATGAATGGTTTGTGTTTTTACTGATCTTAGGAGAAACACATTCACATTTGTGCCACTGAGTATGATATTAGCAGTAGGCTTTTCATATATGTGGGCTTCATCAATGTTGAAAATGTTCCTTCCAGCTCCTAGTTTGTGGAGTGTATTTATCTAAAAAGGGTATTGGGTCTTGTCCGTTGCTTTTTCTATAAAAACTAATAAAATATAAAGAAATGAATGTCTCTCTCTGTGTCCTCACAAAAAAATCAAATATTTTAAATGGACTGACTGGAGAGGTGGCTCAGTGGTTAAAGTTGATTGCTTGCAAAGCTTAGTGGCCTGGGTTTGATTCCCAGTACCCACATAAAGCCAGATGCTCAAAGTGGTACAAGGCATCTGGATCTTGTTTTCAGTGGCCAGAGACATGCCTCTCGCTCTCTCTCTTTCTCTCTCTCCCCTTGCAAATAAATATATAAAATATTTTTTAAAATATGTTTTTAAACTTTATTTATTTATTTATTAGTTATTTATTTGTGGGCCATGCCAGGATCTCTTGCCACTGCAAATGAATGCCTTTATGTGGATGGCTGAGAAATTGAATCCAGGCTGGCAGGTTTTGCAAGAAAGTACCTTTAACCAATAATACATCCCCCTAGTCCCTAAACATATTCTGAAAAGAAAAAAATAAGAATACCTCATTTTAGGCGCAAGCACAAAAGCTAAGTTACTCTTTCAGCAGACAATATTGAAAGCCACTTTGATTTCATAACTTTCATTACTTGCACAGAAAGGAAAAATTAGGAAAGTTTAAAACATCAGTGTAGTAGATATTAAGTGACCTTGACGTTTTATCTGTTACAAGTAGAATTGTGTTCTCTCCAAATGAAAGTAAACTCTACATGACAAACATTACTAAATGCAAACTGATAGTCCACAGCAATGACTAATGAAGCTGTAGTTTCCATCTTGACATGACCTTAAGTTAGAAAAATAATGATCTCTGCTTTACAAAACTAACCCAGTCTCACTCCCTAAATTTGAGTTAAACTCTAGGAAAACAGAAAGATGACTGCAGTGTTTGAAGGAATACCAGCAAGGTGTTTGCTTACATTTCATTAGGCCCTGAGCATTTGAGGGACTGGGACTAAATCTTACTTATCTTGACACCTTTCAAGGCCTGGCATAAAGATCAGGCACTTACCTGACAGGCACTGGGGACCAAAGTTTGTGGATGGAAGGCATCTCAAGACACCTGTAGGATAGAAATGATAGTTTCTAATAACCTAAAATAGAACAAAGTTTCCCAAAACAATGACAGACTTCTGTCAGAGTACTTGATGACCCACCAAAGGTCAGTGGTAAGACCCTATTGCTGAAGACTCCATATGCAGCTGACACGTAATATGGAACGGCATGGCTGGAAGCCAGGAGAGAGTCAGTCCCCAGACAGTCAGCATGTCTAGCGCCAGAAGGTGCTACATGGGCGACTGGGGGAAATGACCAATATCTGTCCAAGCAACTCATGGTCTAACCTAATTAGCAACAAATAACCTGATGTGATGCCCACACAAGTGCAATAGTGGCACACAGCCATGGTGGGGAACCAACTGCTCTTGATTTGGCTAACTGATCCCCTCAGTGGTACCAGACCCATAGCTGGAGCTGGGAAACAAGTCAGAACCATACCCAAACATAAGCCCACTCTCCAAAATTAAGCTACCATCAATCATGGGGTACAAGAGGGCCAACATCTATTAAACTCTCTATCAAAAAAGTAAGTGTTATCTCAATTTTCTGGGTGCTAACTTACTCTGCGTTGGAGAATCTGCTTCTCTTTTTCAGATATATGCAGATCCTAAGGAGAGAGCTGCCCCAACATACCTCAAAAGGGGCCTGACTGAAACTTGGTGAAACAAGCAAGGGTGCTGTTTTCCTGATGAACCGGATACCAGCACAAAGGGGAAGGAGACCAACACAGAGAAAAATCAACTCCTACCAAATCAGAGAGCCAGAGCCTCAGAGGCCCCCAACACCTCAGCACTGAAGCAGACCAAAAATGAACCCAACATGGCTCAGGGAAACTTTGCGGAAGAGGGGGCGGAAAGAATGTCAGAGTCACATGTTGGGTCATGATTTGCAGAGACATTTATCGTACCAATAACTGTGGGCTAACTCCACAATGCACGACCCATTTACATCAACAAGGAGGGACCATTGGGAGGGGGTAGATCATGGATGAGCCTAAATAAATGGTACCAAACTGCCTGTATTTTCTGAAAAGAAAACTAATAAATTAAAATTTAAAAAAAAGTTTCTCACAAATCAGCAGGTCTCATAGGTTTACAATGTGTGTTCACACTGGAGAATGTGGCTCTATTTCTTACTTGCAGAATTTTTATAGTTGATCCTAGCCAAAGCTGAAAGTGAATCTGGCATAAATGTCCATGGCATTGTATTATAATGCTATATGAAATTTATTTCTGAACCAAATAAATACACCCACATGCCCTCTCTACCTAAGAGCACTTCAAACTGAATTTCCTATTTTCCTTACAATTCTACCCTATTTTCTGGAAATGTCAGAGTCACCCTTGCCTTTCATCTAAGTCTACCCCAGAAATCCCTCTTGAAGAGCTGGGCATGATAATGTACAGCTATAATCCCAGCCTCAAGTACTTCCCTTTTGCTACTATTTCCACTGCTCTAGGTCAAACTAGCATAGAAACTGCATTAGTTTCTGTCTGTCTTCTTTTTTATTATCAACTTTCATAACTATAGACAATAAAACATGGTAATTTCTTTCCCCCACTTTCCCCTTCACAACTCCACTCTCCATCATACTCCTCCCCCTCTCAATCAGTCTCTCCTTTATTTTGATGTTATGATCTTTTCCTTCTATTATGATGGTCTTGTGTAGGTAGTGTCAGGCACTATGAAGTCATGGATATCCAGGCCATTTTGTATCTGGAAGAGTGCATTGTAAGGGGTCCTATGCTTCTTTTGGCTCTTACATTCTTTCCGCCACCTCTTCCACAATGGACCCTGAGCCTTGGAAGGTGTGATAGAGATGTTTCAGTGCTGAGCACTCCTCTGTCACTTCTCAGCACCATGGTGCCTTCTGAGTCATCCCAAGGTCACTGCCATCTGAAAAGAGAAGCTTCTCTAACAAAAAGTGAGAGCATCATTAATATATAGGTATGAACATTAAAAGAAGCGCTTACTGGGCAGTTTGGTGAACATAATATTCTTTTCTTTTTTTAATGCCCATATGTGCATACATATAGTTGTGTATATAGTGTACAGGGGTATGGTGTATGCTTGCACCCCATGTGCACTCCATAAATATATGCAGAAGCCAGGGGAGATCATAGGGTGTCCTGCCCTATCACTTTTCTGCCTTATTTCCTGTGAGTCAGAGTTGTTGACTGAGCAACAAGCCCCAGCGATTCGGGTTACAAGTGTGCAAAGCCAGGCTCAGCTTTGTTTTTGACACAGGTGCTGGAGCTTTACCTCAGGCAGCTTCAGCCTATTGGGCCCTCATACATGAATGGTAAGCACTCTTATGCACTTAGCTATCCCCTAGCCCTCTCATCAGTTTTTCTATTTCAGTCCTGTCAAATCTATTTAATGTTAGATACCATATCTGGCCATGATCTTTTTATTTATTTATTCGATCTGTTTCTGTGTGTGTGTGTGTGTGTGTGTTGTAGTGTGTGTTGTTTGCTTGTGTATGTGCCTTTTTAGTACCCCACATGATCTGTTGCAGAGAGCACTTATCTGTGGTGGCCAGAGCAAAACATTGTGTGTCCCATTCCATTGCTCTTCTGACTGTTGTCATTTTGAGCCAGAGTTTCTTAGCGATACCAAAGCTTGCTGTTTATTACAAGCTCAGGCTATGCCCTGGTCTCTGCTCCCTTTTGTGGGACAGGCGTTACAGATGTGCATGACCATACCCACCTATTTATTAGGGATCTAGAGATTTGAACTAGGGTAGTTTCAGGCTCCCTCATGCCCCCATGCTTGCACAGGAATCACACTTAACTGTTGAGCAATCTCTACAATCCTGTGATCTTTTAAAACTTACAAAACTGAGCCTATTATTTCTTTGCTGAAAATCTATTAATGATTTTTCAGTATCTATAGGAAAAGCACATCCTCTTAGCTTCATCTCTTATCACTTAATTCCCACGTGAGTACCCTCTAATCATGCCAACCTTAAAATATCCCCCATATACCATGCCTTTTCACATTTTGTACTCTTTGCTTAGAATTCTGTTTTCATTCTCTCTGCCTAGTAAACTCCTATTTATCCATTAGCTCAGTTTGCAAACCAGCTTCTTCATGACCTCATAAGGAAGGGGTGGGTAATTTGTTCTCTGTGTCACGTATAGTTCTCTGTTATAGCATACTGCATTAAGAATGATTTTCTTTTTAGTATGTGACTCCTTCACCAAACTTAAGGTTAGGGAGTGGACCTTGGTTGAAACCATCTTTTTATCCTCAACTCCTAGTAAAAATCAGATACACAATAAATACTTTTTATTGATCAGTCAGTCCTTTACCAGTGTGCCCTCTCTACCTAACTATATATAGGCTTGCTGAAAGTTTTCGTGACATCACACTGACAAGTGGATAGAAACCTCATAAAAGGGGTGGGGGAAATGTCTCAGTGCATAAAGAGCTTGATGTGCCAGCTTGAGTACTTCAGTTAGAATATCCAGAACCCACATAAATCCAGATGCTGTAGCATATGCATTTATAATCCCAGCACAACTACAGAGAGAAGGGAGATGAGGCTGGATGAATTCCTTACCACCCAGAAGCTTGTGGGCCAGCTAGCCTGATGAATGCAGTAGTGAACAATGAGAAACCCTACTTCAAACAAGGTAGAAGGTAAGGACAGATACACAAAGTTGTCCTCTGACTGCCATGTGCTGTGATACATACATATATATATATAATGTCTAAATATACCAAAAATAATTTTTAAAATGAACCTCACAAACACCTGTATTTTATGTCCATAGTGATGGATCTAGGTTTAAATACTAAGAAACTTCTTACACAGATAAAGGAATATTTTCTCCCATTGTACAGAATTTTGTTTTTATCTTTTTTTTTTTTTTTTGGTTTTTTGAGGTAGGGTCTCACTCTAGCCCAGGCTGACCTGGAATTTACTATGTAGTCTCAGGGTGGCCTCGAACTCATGGCGATCCTCCTACCTCTGCCTCCCGAGTGCTGGGATTCAGAATTTTTTTAAAGACAAGGCCCATATGGCTGAGGCTGGCCTTGGCCTGGGCCTGGGCCTTAAATTCCCAATCCTCCTACCTTACCTCACAAGTACTGAGATTACAGGCATGCACCACCAGACATAACTCAGAAAAATTCTTTTTTTTTTTTTTTTGGTTTTTCGAGGTACGGTCTCACTCTGGTCCAGGCTGACCTGGAATTAACTCTGTAGTCTCAGGGTGGCCTTGAACTCATGGCGATCCTCCTACCTCTGCCTCCCGAGTGCTGGGATTAAAGGCGTGTGCCACCAGGCCCAGCTTGAAAAATTCTTTTTTTTTAAAGACTAATTGAACTTTATTATAATTTATAGTTTGATGATAGGATTTCATGCTGTCTAATGCCCCACCTGCAAAAGACTCTACTCCCTTTTTTGAGAAAATCTTACAAAGGTTATGAGCCATGTTTGTAGTCAAAACCTAGGGGTTAACCTCCTTATGGCCTATGTATAAAAATTCCTTTCACTTTTTCATTTCAAATACACCTAATAAATCATTTGTTATTTAATTTATAAATTGATATTTAACTGAGAAGAATTTAAAAAAACTTTCCTTCAAGTGTACAAAAAAGAAACTGAGTATGAACACTGGGGTTTTAAAATTTTATTTTATTTTTATTTATTTATTTATTTGACAGAGAAAGAGGGAGAGAGTGTGAAAGAATGGGCACACCAGGGCCTCCAGCCACTGCAAATGAACTCCAGACACATGCACCCCCTTGTGCATCTGGCTAACGTGGGTCCCGGGGAATTGAGCCTAGGTTCTTTGGCTTTGAAGGCAAACACCTTATTCGCTAAACCATCCCTCCAGCCCAACAGTGGGTTCTTTATATATAAAACATTTTCAATTTTTAGATCACAAGGAAGTTGATTGTTTTTTAAAATTGTGGCTACCACACACATACTTATCACTAGGTAATCAAAATGTAAGTTGAGGTAGTTTAGACTAAGTGTCTCCTATAAACTCATGTGCTCTGAATGCTAGGTCCCCAGCTTGTGGCAACTCGGAAACTGGAGCCTCCTGGAGGAGGTGTGTTCTTGGGAGTGGGTTTATGGGTATTATTAGCCAGCTTCCCTTTCTCAGTGTTTGGCTCACTCTAATATTGCTACTGTTGTCTACCTTATGTTGGTCAAGTGGTCCAATTTCTGCTCATGCCATGTTTTCCCCTGCCACTATGGAGCTTCCCCTTGAGTCGGTAAGCCAAAATAAACCCTTTTCTCCCACAAGCCACTTTTGTTTGGGTGCTTTGTACTAGCAAGAAGAAGCTAATTACAACAAGAGTACATATTCACAACTTGTTAATATGTATGTGTGTGTGTGTATATATATATATATTAGGTAGGGTCTCACTCTAGCCCAGGCTGACCTGGAACTCACACTGTAGTCCCAGGTTGGCCTCAATTTCACAATGATCTTCCTACTTCTGCCTCCCAAGTGCTAGGATTAAAAGCATGCACCACAATACCCAGCTTTATATGTTTTAACAAAGGAAAACATAAATAAGTTGGTCGTTTTGTTAGCATAAAATAAATTTGCTTTTTAAATAGAATATTGCAAAACCATCTTTACTAATATTCATCATTAACCTGATGAGTGTAGGTGACTTTCTTGTGAGTGACCTCACAAGTACCTGCTTCAATTAGCTCCAGCAAACAAAAAAAATTATTTACTGTCCTTATGTAGATGCAAAATTAATTCTGAAAAGAGTCATTGCTTTAAAGTGTATTAATGTGTGCCTTTGAAAATGAAGCTTACATCTATTGCTGAGTTGAAGAACCTGCATTAAGGCTCTAGCAAACAAGAAAAAAGCACTTTTCCAAGAAAAATGTCAGGAATGTTGTAGTTAATAATCTAATTCATGAGTCAGATGGAAGGTTGGTCGCAATGACCTCTAATTTCTCTTTCAATACTAATATTTTATGGTTCTATAAAATCAAGTCTTCCTAACCTGTGATTTAAATATATTTACTTTAAATAAAATCTGCCTTACCAGAAACCACATTTGTTAATCAAATCACATTTTCAATGCCTTTCATTAGAAAACCAGAGATGTCTTCCATAATATAAAGAACTGGAATCAAATGACAACTTTAAAAGTACACACTGGGGCTGTGGTGGGGGGTGGGGACTCAGCAGTAGAGCACTTGCTAATATGCATGCACCACGAGAAAGAAAATATCACTAACCCAAGAATGGAGAATGCTGAGCTGAGTATGATGGCACACATCTGTAATCTCAGCACTTGAGGCTGAGACAGGAGAATCAATGTGAGTTTGTGGCCATCTAGGCTACTGAGAGAATACCAAAATCACAGCCACATCAAGAGACCTTGTCTCAAAAAGAAAACACACACACACACATACCCTACACACAAAACACATGCTTAAAGGAATGCAGAAACTTAAAATAATAAAACCAAAAGTGGGGGAAACAAACCATTTCTGATAAAGTGTTAACAACAGTATCATCAGTCAGATGAAAAAGTAGAAAGAGAGCTGAGCATAGGGGCACATGCCTGTAAAGCCAGCATTTTGGAGGCTGAGGCAGCAGGATTGCTACATGTGCAAGGCCACCCAGGACACTGGGTACATTCCAGGCCAGAGTAAGATCTTATCTCAAAAACTCCAGAATAAAAGAAACAAGGCACAAATAGTACCTTGCACTGGTAAAAGAAGCAACATCAGATTAGAGGCTATGGCCCTCTAGTAACTATACTTTTAAATCCCAAGATTATTTGGTCTCTTTGTATTTAATCAAGGCTCTTTGAAGTATTTAGAACTTAAAGTTGCAGTGTGCAGTGGTTTGAATGTAGAATGTCTCTGTAGGCTCATGTGACTTAATACTTAATCCTCACCTGGCTTCACTATTCTAGAAGGTTTTGGAACCTTTAGGAGGGGGAGAATTGCTGGAGGAAGTGTGTCACTGGGGGCACTAGGTTTATAGTTCAACTCCAAGTTCAGTTTACTTTCTGCTTTCTGACTCTAGTGAGATGTGATGTGGGCTTCCCACTCTTGCCTGTCATCCTTTTCCCATCATGATAAAACTTCCCCTTGTGTAGTCAAGAGCCCTAGCGGTGTAACATCTGCTGGTGTCTAGCTAAATGCATATACTATGCTCACCAAACTGCCCAGTAAGCAGTTCTCTTAATATTCATACCCATATATTAATACTACTCTCACTTGGTTAAAGAACCCTCTTTTTTCAGATGGCAATGACCTTGGGATGATTCAGAAGGCACCATGGTGTTGAGAAGAAGGGACAGAAGAGTGATCAGCACTGAAATACCTCTATCACACTTTCCAAGGCTCAGAGTCCATTGCAGAAGAGATGGAGGAAGGAATGTAAGAGCCAAAGGAAGGGTAGGACTCTTTACAATGTGCTCCTCCAGATGCAAAATGGCCTGGATATCTATGACCTCACCATGCCTGACACTACCTACACAAGACCATCATAATAGGAAGAAAAGATCAGGACATCAAAATAAAGGAGAGACTGATTGAGAGGGGGAAGGGGTATGATGGAGAGTAGAGCTTCAAAGGGGCAAGTGGGGGAAGTGAGGGAATTACCATGGGTATTGTCTACAAGTATGGAAATTGTCATTAAAAAATTAATTAAATTTTTTAAAAACTTCTCCTTAAAACTATAAACTGGATTAAACCCCTGTTCTTTCATTAACTGCTTCTGGTTGGGTAGTTATCAGCAACAAGAAAGTAACTTATACAGAACCTTTTTCAATATAATCAGAAACTCTATTTTTTATTTTTTTAAATTTATTTAATTTATATTAATTAGTTTTGTACTCAGTGAATACAGTCAAGTTGGTACCATTGCTAGCCTCCCTCCTGTCTTTCCCCCTTCCCCTGGCCCCTCCTTGTTGAGGTATGGGTCATGAATTGTGGAGTTAGCCCTCAGTTATGGGTAGGATAAATGTCTCTGTGTATCATGACCCAAGGTGTGGGTCTGACATTCTTTCCGCTCCCTCTTCCACAAATTTCCCTGAGCCATGTTGGGTTCATTTTTGGTGATGAGGTGTTGGGAGCCTCTGTATCTCTAGATATCTGATTTGGTAGGAGTTGATTGTTCTCTGTGTCAATCTCCTTCACCCTTGCGCTGGTACCAGGTTCACCAAGAAAACAGCACCCTTGCTTGTTTTGCCAATTATTCTTAGTTTCAGCTGTGGCCCTTTTGAGGTATGATGGGGTGGCTCTCTCCTTAGGATGTACCTCTATCTGAAAAAGAGAAGCAGATTCTCCAAGAGAGAGTAAAGTTAGCACCAGACAAATGGGATAACTCTTATTTTTTTTTTATAGAGAATTTAATAGGTGTAGGCCCTTTTGTGGACCATGATTGGTGGTAGCTTGATAATGGAGAGTGGGCTCATGTTTGGATATGGTTCTGACTTGTTTCCCAGCTCCAGCTATGGGTCCCGTACCACTGAGGGGATCACTTAGCTGCATCAAGAGCAGTTGGTTCCCCACCATGGCTATGTGCCACTATTGCACTTGTGTGGGCATCACAACAGGTTATTTGCTGTTAAGTAGGTTAGACCATGAGTTGCTTGGACAGATATTGGTCATTTCCCCCAGTCTCCCGTGTAGCACCTTCTGGCAATAGACACACTGACTGTCTGGGGACTGACTCTCTTCCAGATTCCAGCCATGTCATTCCATTTTACTTGTCAACCACATATGATGTCTTCAGCAGTAGGGTCTTACCACTAATCTTTGGTGGGTCATCAAGTACTCTGACAGAAATCTGTCTTTCTTTTAGGAAACCTTGTAGGTCTCTCTGATCAAAACCTCATTGTGGATGATAGACACATGCTAGTACTGGGAGTTACAGGTCAGTGCCCACTATGAGAAGGAAGAAAAAGATAACTAATATAAAAGAGTTAGAGAGAAATGAGAGAGCGAGAAAGAGTATGGTAAGTATAATCATCAAGCTTAATGGGTGAAATGTGGGACACCTTAAGAAAACAGACATTTGAATCATGGACATACAATAAGGGGAAGAACCATAGGATAGGAACATACAGAATATCTTCAATAAAATACATGAAAATTTCCCCAATTTACAAAAGATAGGCCAATCTAGGTACAGGAGGCACACAGAACACCAAATAGATAGGATCAAAGAAGAATTTCTCCATGTCACATTATATTTAAAACATTAAGCACAGAAAATAAAGAGAGAGCAATAAAAGCTTCAAGGGCAAAGCAGCTCATCACAAAGGTAAGCCCATCAAAATTACTTCAAAAATTTCAATGGAATCTCTAAAAGCCAGAAGGAGTTGGAATGGAGTATGTCCAATTTTGAAAGACCATGGCTGTCAACTCAAACATCTATGCCTGGCAAAATTATCTTCCATTATAAAAGTTGAAACAAAAATTTTCCATAATAAAAGCCAGCTTTATGAATATATGATCACTAAGCCAGCCCTACAGTGAATACTGAATGGAATACTCTGCACTGAAGAGAAGAGCAAACATACTGAAGAGGCTATAGAAATAAAAATATAATAATCAAACTACAACATACATGAAAACAAATAAAGATCAAGTAAAAAATCAAATTTCACAAAGTCTTCAACTTCAGAAGGATTAATTAACTCACATTTCTCAATTACAAATCTGAACATCAGTGGACTCAACTCTCCAATTAAAAGATATAGGTTAACAGTCTGGACAGAAAGCTGGATCCATCCATTTGCTGTCTATAATAAAACCATCTTACTATTAAAGACAGACACCACCTTGGGGTTAAAGGACAGAAAAAGGTATTCCAAGCAAATGGAAATGAGAAACAAGCAGATGTGGTTATACTGATATCAGGCAAAATGGATTTTAAACCAAAAGTAATTAAAAGAGATAAAGAAGGCCACATTTTACAAATTAAGGGACAATTCAACAAGTGGATTTTACAGTGATAAACATATATGCACCAAAGATGAGAGAAATGGATACTATGGTACTCTGCTTACTTTCTCCGTTTTATTCAGTCTAGGACCCAAGAACATGGGATAGCGCTGCTCACATTTGGAGTGTGTATCCCACCTCCATTATCCTGATTAGAAAGTCTGGTACAGACATGCCCAAAAGTTTGTCTCCTAGGTGAGTTTAGATCCAGTCAAAAGGACAATATTAACCATCACACTATTAGATGTATGTTTTTTAAAATATCATAGGTTTTAACCAAACTAAGTCTATTCTTCATAAATTGATATTGTTATTATCCTAAAGTAATATTACATATTCTTAGCTAATGACTGACGGTTTACTCATCAGGATGCAATATTTATGAGTCTAAGTTCTTTTAACCTCTCTCTGTATGAAAGACAAAATTCCCACCAACTCAATGATAGGGTTTTTAGATAGTGTACTAAAGGAGGCAGCAAGGAGAAGATAATGATAAATAGTCAAAGATGAAAGGAAGTTTTAGAAATTAAATCTGCATAGTTCAACTTTATCATTTTAGGATTGAGGAAGCAATCTAATAATGGAGATGGTTGTTATGATAATAACAGATAACATTGATGGATTTATGGTATGTGTCAGGCACTGCCCCAACTGGTTGACATACATTATCCCATTTAATCCCCACAATAATCTCTAGAATAGGTACCAGTTTACCCACTGAACAGATTTTTTAAAGTTGAAATATAGGGAGGTTATCTAGTTAAAGTCAAATCATTAAAAGGTAACAAACCAAATAGTGCAATAAATTGTTATGGAATATTTTTACTCCTAAAAATCATACCCCTTTGGGTGGGGAGATGACTCAGTGAATAGAGTTTGCTGTACAAGCATGAGTCCTTGAGTTCATATTTCCAGAGCCCACATAAAAAAATCTGGATATGGGGCTGGAGAGAGGGCTTAGCAGTTAAGGCACTTGCCTGCAAAATCTAAGGATCCATGTTTAACTCTCCAGATCCCATGTAAGACAGACACATAAGGTGATGACAGCATGCAAGGTCACACATGTGCACAAGGTACTGCATGCATCTGGAGTTCAATTGCAGTGGCTAGAGGCCCTGGAGCACCTACTCTTTCTCTCTATCATAAAAATAATTTTAAAAAGAGAAGAAAAAATATGGATATGGGCTGGAGAGATGGCTTAGCAGTTAAGTTGCTTGTCAGTAAAGCCAAATGACCCAAGTTCAATTCCTCAGTACCCATGTAAATCCACATGCAGAGGTGGTACATGCATCTGGAGTTCATTTGCAGTGGTTAGAGACCCTGGATCTTCTTTATTTCTCTCTCTCTGCTTCTCTCTCACATGAGCAAATAAATAAATTATTTAAAGGATCTGGATATAATACCAAGAGTATCTGAAATCCCAGAGTTCATATGGTGAAATGGAAGTCAGAGACAGGACAATCTCTTGGAAGCTTATAAGCCAGCTATCCTGGCCAATGCACGGGCTGGTGAATAATGAACCCCTGTTGCAAACAAAGTGGAAAGCAAGAACCAACAGCCAAATTTATTCTCAGACATAGACAGACATACATGCCATGGCATGCACTTGCCCACACTCAACTCCCAACAAAGGGCCCTTTGTACTCTAGAGTTAACATTGTGTTTTAAGCATGCCTTTACATTCCAAGTTTGGGAAAGCAGAGCTCTTTAAGAATAGCCCTTTTTTCCCAGGTAGGTAAATTTTCATTCTTTTCTTTGTGGGTGGGCGGGGAGGTAAGATCTCACTCTAGCCCAAGCTGACCTAGAACTCTGTAGCCCCAGGCTGGCCTCATGGGAATCCTCCTACCTCAGTCTCCAAAGTGATGAGAGTATAGGCATATGCCATTATACCTGGTGTAAGTTTTCATTTTTTTAAAATATTTTTTGTTCATTTTTATTTACTTATTTGAGAGTGACAGAGAGAGAGGGAGAGAGAGACAAATAGAGAGAGAATGGGCGCGCCAGGGCTTCCAGCCACTGAAAACGAACTCCAGACGCATGCGCCCCCTGGTGCATCTGGCTAACGTGGGTCCTGGGGAATCGAGCCTCGAACCAGGGTCCTTAGGCTTCACAGGCAAGCGCTTAACCGCTAAGCCATCTCTCCAGCCCGTAAGTTTTCATTTTGAGCCACAGAAAATTGGAGCCAGACATGGTGACACACTCCTTTAATCCCAGCACTCAGGAAGCAGAGGTAGGAGTATTGCTATGAGTTCAATACCAATCTGGGACTAAAAAGAGTGAGTTCTAGGTTAGCCTGGGCTAGAGTGAGACCCTGCCTTGAAACAAAATGAAAAAAGGGCTGGAGAGATGGCTTAGTGGTTAAGGCGCTTGCCTGCGAAGCCTAAGGACCCAGGTTTCATTCTCCAGGTCCCAGATAAGTCAGATGCACAAGGTGGCACATGCATCTGGAGTTTGTTTGCAGTGGCTACAGGCCCTGGTATGCCCATTCTCTCATTTTCTCTCTTTCAAATAAAAATAAATTTAAAAAAAGAAAAAAGAAAAGAAAGAAAATTGGAAATGTCAAAGCTGACTGAGCAAGAGGAAAGTGGGTAAGTAATAGAAGGTAATGTGCACAAATAAAAATATTGACATTTTAATTGATGCTAGTATAATTAATCATGGTCTTACTTAAGTTTCTTTTGTTTTTACAAAAGAGAAACATGAAATGACCAGAAAAGTAAGACTAGTTACTTGGAATTAATTGTGTACACTCATAGATTTTGTTTGATTTGCAAAATCTGTGAGAGGATTTATGCTCTTTGCTGTTAAAGTGATAGGGCCATAATGCTATAAAATGAAGGGTGGCTACAGGCCCGGGTTTTATTTATGTCTATGTGTGCATGTATAAAACCCACCTCCTTGTTAAAGGATGACACTCAAAAGCCTTTAGAGAGACGGTGGCATCTGCTATGGGGGAGTCACACTTGGGACAACTTGATTGACCATTTTTGGCATATGCTGGTCTAAATTGGCTCATCTATTGGCTAACAATCTTTTCTGAATTAGGTCCAACTCTCTAGCAGGCACATTTCCATCTGGTTAAGTTTAGAACTCAAGCTGTTTTTTTTTTTTTTTTTAAGAAAAAAAAGCTATCTTACACTGATACTAGTCTAGGCAAAAGGTTCTTTAGTGACATCACCCCTGTCCTCCTTTAAAAAGATTTTATTTTATTTCATTTGCCTGTGTTTAAATCCAGGGATGAATGACATGACTGCTGAGATTTTAGGATCCTGTATTTTGAAGAGCAAAGCTGGTGATATTTTTTAAGACACAAAAGAAGATAGAGAGGGAAAAATGCAGATATCTGCAAATACTTACTGGTGCCTTTGCATGGTAAAACAGGAACCAGGTATGTCAGGTGCCTGCATTCTCTCAGCGGAGAGACGCAGCAGCTCTGAGTACAGACAGAACCTTCTGCTATATGGTCTCTCAGTGTTCTGTCTCATGTAGTAGTCTTACAACAGTTTATCATATCAAGTTGCACAGATGACTAGAAGAGAGATGACAATAAGCAAAGCCATATGTGCATGGCATGTATAGCAAGACAATAAATCAGAGGCCTGAAGGTTTTGTCTTACAATCTGCTCCATGATGATGCTATTGCCTTTTCCTTAACACTATTGTGCATGGCTACATACAAATTACCATGGCAGAGTTGACTGGTTTCGGGATGGAAGGACAAATTAGGGGACTGAGAGAAATGGCTAATATTTCTTCAGAATGTGCTCACAGCCTTGATCTTGACAAAGCAGCCAAAGACAGAGCCACTAATAACCAGGGGCTTGGTGATTCCGTCATGGGGCTGAGATTCAGTGGGTGTCTCACGATTGTTACAACTTTGTAAAAGCACTTTTCACTTCCTTGTCTGCATCAGGCTAGTAATTTCTGATATGGTGCCAGAAATCTAGGAGTGTTCAGATCTTTATTTTTTAATTTTTTTTGTTTATTTTATTTATTTATTTGAGAGCAACAGACACAGAGAGAGAAAGAGGCAGAGAGAGAAAGAATGGGCACACCAGGGCTTCCAGCCACTGCAAAGGAACTCCAGACGCTTGCGCCCCCTTGTGCATCTGGCTAACGTGGGACCTGGGGAACCGAGCCTTGAACCGGGGTCCTTAGGCATCACAGGCAAGCGCTTAACCGCTGAGCCATCTCTCCAGCCCCAGATCATTTTTTAATTAAACATTTAAACCTTTTTTGTTTATGTTTATTTATTTATTTATTTGACAGTGACAGACAGAGAGAGAAAGAGGCAGCTAGATAGAGGATGGGGATGCCAGGGCCTCTAGCCACTGAAAACGAACTCTAGATGCATGTTCTACTTCGTGCATCTGGCTTATGTGAGTCCTGGAGAATCAAGCCTCGAATCAGGTTCCTTAGGCTTCACAAGCAAGCACTTAACCACTAAGCCATCTCTCCAGCCCTAATTAAACTTTTTTTTTTTTTGGATACTAAGTTGAGTGTCACATGGAGTTGCAAAATACGTAGAGTTCCTATGTACCCTTTACCTAGCTTTTCTCAGCAAATAGCATATAACCACAGAACACAACCAAAACAGGATACTGACCCTGGCACATTACTACTATCTAAACTATAAACTGTATTCAGATTTCATTCAAGATTTAAGAGCATTCATTTTGGGAAACTAATTTTTTGTTTGCAGGCTGGGAAAGGAACCCAGGGCCTGACACATTCTAGGCAGTGCTCTACAAGTTAGCTACACCCCCCAGTGTTGTATTTTTTGAACGAAATTTTATCATGTGTAACTATCACCTTCATAAGGATACAAAACATTCCATCACCAGAAAGAAGCTCCTACATGCCTTCTTTTTATAATCAGGTACAGGAGTGCTCAATCTGAACTAAGTTTTAACCTCTCTGAAGTGGCTTCTGACAGGAAATACTTTTGAGGTAGGGTCTCACTCTAGCCCAGGCTGATCGGGAATTCACCATGTAGCCTCGGGGTGGCCTTGAACTCACTGTGATCCTCATACCTCTGCTTCCTGAGTGCTGGGATTAAAGGCGTGTGCCACCATGCCAAGCTAGGAAATACTTTCTTAAAGCCCTGCTTCCAGCTTACGCATCCATGCCTGACTAGAGGAACACTATTTTCCCATTAAGTCCCTAGCATACATGAGAACTGTTTCCTCATGGTTTCTTTCCTCTAGCACAGCTGGAAAAGGTTGATATTTTTAAGACTTATAAATACTATGAAGGAAGAACACAGAGAAAACAAAGGACAATGTAAAAAAATTAAGCTTCCAAAGAACTTGGCTTTATTTCCACATGTTAACTTGCTTACATGATTCCCAAGCAATGTCCCACACTTTGTTCTGTCTTCTTAGATATTTGTCTGTCAGCCCCAATATTATGGCCATTTCTGAATACCTTCACAATATACCTTCTTTCCAAATTTCAATATGGCATATTAGTCAATTTCCAGTTACTTATGAAGTGCTTATTCCATTCCCTTCTTCCATCAAGTCAGTACTCACACCCCCAACCCTATATAGTCATCTGCTAGCTGTTTCTCATCTGATACTTTATGCAGAACTAATTGGTGTGTATTACAGCTACTGTTCTCATCTTATAGGTATGGCACCTGGTACTAGTCAACATTGTAGTGACATAGAACCATGTTAAGTTTTACTTTTTATTATTATTGACTTCCATAAAGTAACCACAGCATTGCTCAGAGCTACAAAGCATTCTCCTGGGTTTATCTCTAACGGGCACCTCTCTGTACAGCTGAAAACATTAGAGAAAATGACTATATTAGTTTTTCATTACAATATAACCAAACTCCATAAACTTAACTCATGAAAACCACCCCCATTTATTTCCTCACAGTTACATAGAACTCCAAGTATGGTGGAGCTGCATTTCTCTGTTCAGGGTCTCACGAAGTTAAAATAAGAATGTTGGCCAGGTTACATTCCTTTCTGGAGACTAGAGAACAATGTTCGTCTTAGCACATCCATGTTATTGAAGAACTCATTTCTTTGCAGCTGTAGGACAGAGGTCCTTATTATTATTATTATTATTATTATTATTATTATTATTATTATTATTATTTTGCTAGCTGTTAGCATTTCATAATATGGCTTGCCTTGTTCCAGGCCACATGGAACACATCTCTTTAACATCCTCTTTTTCCTCTAATCTGAGAAGACTACTCTGAAAGCACTCATGCACTTAAGATAGGACCATTAAGTCATCTCCCTATCTTACTATCAGCTGCGTCATATGACATAACCCAATCAAAGGAGGAAAGTGCTTCATCTTCACCATTCCAGGGTTGGCATAGGGCAGGCACATGAGGGGGACGGCAATCTTGAAAGACAGCTTAGAATACTGCTTTCAACAGGGGCTAACTTTTTTTTTTTTTTTTTTTTTTGGTTTTTCAAGATAGGATCTCACCTTAACTCAGGCTGACCTGGAACTCACTCTGTAGTCCCAGGCTGGCCTCGAACTCATGGGGATCTACCTACCCCTGCCTCCACCATGCCCATCTTAACATTTTATTTTTTAACAGCACCTGCACCCCAAGTAGCTGATTCTCCATCCAGAATAAAGCCTGAATAAAATGCAGCATAGTTTCACAATTGATGTGCTAGAAACAGGTTAACACGTACGAACAGATACAGATTACTTTAGCCCTTGGGAAGATGAGTAAGAACCTGCAATGGCAAGAACTCTTAAGCCCAGTGGACTCAAACTATAAGCTGCCTTGGTCACATACCCTAGGAAGCTGTGAACATACTGAATTTTCTATGTGTGCTTGACATGAAATAGGCTAGAAACATAACTTTATGCTTTCAAAAAATCAAAGTCAACTATTCAGACTAACATAAAATGTGCTCAGAACTTGGATCTGCTGATTATTCTAGACAAGATCACTGTGGTTTTTAATATTTCCTTGAATATACAGGGTGCTATTTAAAATATTGACATGCTGTTTATGGCTGTACAGCTAATTAGGGTCGGGACTGGTTAGTACTTGGATAGGAGACTACTGACATACTACCTAAGATTTGTGGGAGGAATGAGCATTATAATTCAAATAAAGTGAAATTGACTTTTCCACTATGCTAAGACAAAACTGTATGAACAAATAATTATACATCAATGTTAATAGACACACACAGTATATAAAAGAAATGAGTCAAGCACCAGAAAACAAGTACTGTGTGATCTCATTTATATCTGAAGTTTAAAAACTTTGAACTGACTTGTTTTCTTTCTGCCACTATGGTGTGACCAGTTGATAGATAATTGTTCATAATGTTCTCTATTGATTGTTTATATTTCTGTGAAATCAGTCGTGATGTTTCGTCTTTCCTATTTGATTTATTTGGTTCTTCTTCCTCCTTGGTTTAGTTAAGGATTAATCTATTTTGCTTATCTCATTGAAAAACTACATCCTTGTCTCTAGTTCATTATCTCTGTCTCAATCTTTATTATTTCTTATCCTCTACTAAATTTGGTTTAGTTTGTTCATGCTTTTCTAGGTCCTCGAAATGCAGTGATAGGTGTATGTGAGATCTTTATATATGTTTTTTTGTTTGCTTATTATTTATTTGAGAGCAAAAGAGGCAGACAGAGAGTAAGGGCATACCAGGGCCTCCTGCCACTGCAAACAAACTCCAGATACATGTGCCACTTTATGCATCTAGTTTTACGTGGGTACTGGGCAATTGAACCTGGGGTGTCAGGCTTAGCAAGCAACTACCTTTAACCACTAAGCAATCTTTCCAATTCTCTAATTTTTATTAGTGCAAATTTTACAGAATAATAGGCTTCAATATGACATTCTCATATATATATGAGGTACTTGGGTCTGGAGAGGTAGCCCAGCTGTTAAAGGCACATTTGGAAAGCCTCATAGCCTGGGTCCAATATTGCAGTACCCGCATAAAGCCAGAGGCACCAAGTGGTTCATGCATCTGGAATTTGTTTTGCTGTGTCAAAAGGCTCTGATGTGCCCATTCTCTCTCTCTCTCTCTCCCTCCCTCTCTCTCTCTCTCTCTCTCTCCATCCTTCCCTCTCTCCCTCCTTCCCTCTGCTTGAAAATAAATGAATAATTAAAAAAATAAGGTACTTTGATGGTATTTTCTATCTTATTACCCAATTTATCCGTCCTCCCCATCCTGTTTCCCTTCTACTTCTCTAATATTTTCCCCTTTATTTTCATATTTTTTAAATTTTACATGTGGCAGAAAATGTGTGATACTTTTCTTTCTCAGTCTGGCTTATTTTGCTTAATATAATGACCTCCAGTTCCATCAATTTCCCTGACAATAACATAATTTCATTTTTTTATGGTTGAATGAAACTTCTCTGTGTTTATGTGATACATTTTTTCTTCTTTTTTGAAGGAGGGTCTCACTCTAACCCATGCTGACTTAAAATTCACTCTGTAGCTCCAGGCTGGCCTCAAACACTATCTCTGCTTCCTGAATGCTGGGATTAAAAACATGCACCATTAATCTCAGTGCCACATTTTCTTTATTTAAAAAATATTTTAATTAATTTATTTGAGAGACAGAAAGAGACACAGAGAGAAAGAGACAATGTATGTATGGGCATGCCAGGGCCTCCTGCCACTGCAAATGAACTCCAGATACATTTGCCACTTTGTGTATCTGGCTTTATGTGGATACTTGGGAGTTGAACCTGGAACATTATGTTTTGCAAGCAAGTACCTTGAACTACTGAGCCATCTCTACAGCCTCTTACTGCATTTTATTTCTATCTAAAAATATTTTTTATTTATTTGAGAGAGAGTTTGTATGAGTATGGCCATGCAAGGGCCTTCTACCACTGCAAATGAACTCCAGATATATGTGCCACTTTGTGGGTCTGGCTTTATGTGGGTACTGGGGAATTGAACCCAGGTGGTCAGGCTTTACTAGCAAGTGCCTTTAACCATTGAGCCATCTCTCCAGCCCCCTACTTCATTTTCTTTACCCATTCATCTGTCCATGGATATCTAGGCTGATTCCTATCTTTGTGTATCTGGCTTTCTATGGTAGTGAGGAATTGAACTCAGGTCATTACGCTCTGCAGGCAAGTGCCTTAACCATTTAGCCATCTCTCCAACCCCTATATATATATATTTTTGTCATCTTGATGATAGCCACTTTGACTAGAGTGGGATGAAATATCAGTATAGTTTTGATTTATGCTTCTCTGATGGCCAGCAATATTGAATACTTTGTCATATATTTATTGGCATTTTATAGTTATTTTGAGAATTTTCTGTTCAATTAATTTGATTATTTATTGACTGGATGATTTGTGTTTATTTTGGTGTTTAACTTTGTGTGTTCTTTATATATTCTATTTATTAATTCTCTGTCTGATGTATAGCTAGCAAAGATTTTTCTCATATTCTGTAGGCTATTCTGTTGTTTCCTTTACTTTGCAGACATTTAATTCCACAAAATACAATAGCAATTCTTGCTATTATTTCCTAGCCTATGAGAGTACTATTGGAAAAACCATTCCCTATGCCTATATCGTGAAGTGCTTACTCTATATTTTGCTCTATTACTTTCAAAGTTTTAGGTTTCATATCACTGTCTTTGATCCATTCTGAGACAATGTCTTGCTATGTAATAGACCATGGTGGCCCCAAATTTAGCTCATGCTGGCCTCAAACTTGTGATTCTTCTGTCTCAGCCTCCCAAGTTCTGGAACTATAGGTATGCATTACCACACCTGGCTTAAGATATTCCTACTCTTTTATATGAACACAGATTGCTCTCAGCTTCACTCTTTGTACTATTTTCTCTGTAGCCCATAGGTTTGGATATGTTGTTTCTATTTTCATATTTTACCAATTATTGATGTTAGTTTAAAAGTAATGGGACAGAGATTGAACATGTGTCCTTAGACACTGCAGGCAAGCACGTTACAAAATAAAATAAAGCTGGGCATGGTGGCACAGGCCTTTAATCCCAGCACTTGGGAGGCAGAAGTAGGAGGATCACAATGAGTTCGAGGCCACCCTGAGACTACATAGTGAATTCCAGGTTAGCCTGAGCTAGAGTAAGACCCTACCTTGAAAATACAAAAAAATAAAATAAAATAAAGTAAAAAATTAAAATTAGAAAAAGCAATGGGATACAGGCAGGAGTGGTGCATGCCTTTAATTGCAGTCCTCCATAAAGGAGTCAGAGGTAGGAGGATTGCTATGAGTTTGAGGCCAGCCTGAAGGTACAAAGTGAATTCCAGGTCAGTCTGGGCTAAAGAAAAAAAATAAGTTAATGGGTCACATTGTGATATTTTCACACATATGTTATTATACTCTATCATTCATCTCAATCTCCATTGTCTTCTTCTATCACCTTGCCTCCATCTTGATGTTCCTCTTTCTTACCTCACATACCCCTCCCTTTTGCTTTCACGTCACGTGAATTCTATTACCCTCTGCTCACTAAGACCATTTCCTTACTTCTCACATTCTCTTTTATTCACTCATGACCTGCTCACAAACATACACACATTTACAGAGAAAAATACATATATGCATACACATCTACATAAAAATTTAAACCAAGCTTCTGCATATTAGAGAATATGCATATTTGTGTCTCTGAGTCTGGCTTATTTCACTTAACATTATAATCTCAGTTCCAGCTATTTTATCTCAAATGCCATGAGCTCATTTTTCTTTACACCTGAAAAAATTTACATATATATATATATAATATTTGGTTTATCCATTCATCTGTTGATAGACATCTGTCTGGTTCCATTTTATGGCAATTGTGGGCAGTACAGCAATAAACACAGATATGCATGTATACATGTCTGTGGAATGGTATTTTTCTAGGAATGGTAGTGCCAGGTCATATGGTAGTTTCATTTTTAGTTTTGTGAGGAACATCCACACTCACTCCCAATAGTGTCTGTGCCAGTTCATATTCCAAGCAGTGTATAAGGGTCTCTCTTTCCCCACATCCTTACTAGCATTGGCTGACATTTGTTTTCTTTATGATAGCCATTCTGACTGGAACAAGATGGAATCTCAGTGTAATTTTAACTTGCATTTCACCCATGGCTAAGTATGTTCAGCACTTTCTTAAATATTTATTGGACATCTGTATTTCTTTTAAGAATTGTATGTTAACTTCATTAGTCCACTTATTGATTGAAAAGTATAATTTTAGTTATTTTTATAATTCTTTCTATACTCTAAATATTAATCCTACCTGATGTATATATAGCATAGATTTTTCCCTTGCTATAGGTTGTCTGTTCACTCTGCATATTTTCTTTGCTGTTTTGAAGCTTTTTAATTTCTTGCAATAACATTTTTAAATTCTTGGGATTATTTCCTGTGCTTTTGTAATCCTCTTCAGAAAGCCTTTGCCTATACCTATATCTTAAAGTGTTTTACCCATGTTTTTCACTAGCAGTGTTATAGTTTCAGGTCTTAAATTAAAGCCTTTGACCCACTGTAAATTGATTTTTGTGGAGGGCAAGAGATGGATTGAGTTTCACTCTCTTTTTGTATGTGTGTGTAGTATACTTATGGTGTACATGGTGTATGCACATAGTGTGTGTAAATGTGCATGCCCCATGCATGTTAATTCAGAGGCCAAAGGAAAACATTGAGTGACCTTCACTTATTCCTCATTCATATATTTCCTTAAGATAGGGTTTCTGCCTCAACTTGGATCTGCTGCTGTCTGTCAGTGAGCCCTAGTGATTCTCTGGCCTCTGCAGACTGGAGTTACAGACATATGTGGCTATGCCTAGCTTTATATGTGGGTTCTAGAAAAGTCAAACTTTGCTTTCTCCGTCCTAAGACCTTATGTGTAAGTGGCAAATACTCTTAACCACAAAGCCAGCTCCCTAGCCTCAGTCTCATTCCTTTATAAAGTAGATATCTAGTTTTCCTAATACCATTTACTGAAGAGACTGTCCTCTTGGTTTATTGTTCCCTTGATCAGTATGAAGTGGCCTTCTTTTTCTCTTCCAGTTAATTTTGCCTCAAAGTATATTTTGTCAGATATTAGACTAGCCATACCTGCTTGTGCCTAGATCCATTTGCTTGAAATGTCTTTTTCTCTCCTTTCACCTTAAGGTAGTATCTGCCTTTGATGACCAAGTAAGTTTACTTGATAAGGCAGCAAAAAGATGAATCCTGTTTTCTGATCTAGCCTGCTAGTCTACACCATTAGATTGGAGCATTGATACCATTAATATTCAGAGTTACTATTGAAAAGTGTAAGTTAATCCCTGTCATGTTGATGATTGTGTGGAGTTTAGTATTTTCACAATCATTTAACAAATGCTGGTTATTGTTTTCCCTTCCTGTAAATTCTTGAATATATTTATTCTTTTTTGCAAGGTGAAGTATTTCAACATGAATTGTTTTTAAATAAAAAGTAGCCCACATTCTACTAAAAGTATAATAGAGAGAAGAAGGGGTCAAAAAAAGAAAAAAAGAAGAAAAAGAAAAACAATTTCCAAATAATGAAAAAATGTGTAAACAAAACATGTATGAATGGGGATAAAAATAAAAATATGATATATCTCCTACAATTTATGTTTATACCTGTAGATTACTGTCACTCTCAGCCTTGGTCATAGAAAATTCCTTTCTCAGTGGGTGGCAGAGACATATAATTGGTCAAAATGCTGAAAACAAGTGATTTGTAAGTTCTCAGTCCTAAACAGAACATATATCACCACCAACAAGGCTCAGAGAATGTTGTCAAAGAGGAGACAGAAAAAAAAATACAAGAACTAGAGAATGGATAGTGAGGGTGCTGGGAAACATTGTCTTCTGGGCTCTTTGTCTTTCCTGTGGTTTATGCTTGTACTGAGCCTATGTTAGAGAAGCTGTGATATTCACCAATGCTGTCCTCACTTTAGTAGCCTTCTTTAGTTGCATACAAGGGGCTTCTTCTATCCATAGTTAACTTTTCAATCTGTGAGCTGGGCTGGTTCTTTCATTCTCCTGACACTCCTATAGACCCTGCCCTCTGGGGTGGCTAAAGTTCTAGCTGGGGTAGAGGTGTCTGTGCAGGTGGAGGCCTAGTCTTCTTACTTTCACCATCTCCTAAGAATTAATCACTTAAACATTCTCAGATGCTCCAGCAGTAGGAGGCTGCAGAGTTTGATCCACCCACCCACTGGCTTCAGGTCAGAGCTGTCAAACTCCAAGATTCTCAGTTGATGAGATTGACTCCTGGACACTGATGGCAGGTTCTGCACTTCACAACCTGCACCAAGCTTCCTGCAGCTTGCACTTTTCACCTTGTCAGGCTTCTGCCCTCCTGTTATGTATACTGCCTCCCATGGCTGATCCTCTACCAAGGCTGTGGCTGGTTAAATTCTGGCCCCCTCACTTGTTCTCAGTGCTGCAGGGTAGCTAGCTCAGTTTTAAAAATGGGATATTTCTCAAAATAGCACCTGGTCATTGCCCTCTGCATCATATAGAGTGACAAAAATGTGATACCTCTTCATGGTTGATTGCCAAGGGATCCCTGTTTCACTAAAACCTTCAACTGCCTTGGAGGCTTGTGAGGGCTATGGACTTATCCTGAGAGTAGAACTGCTGATCGCTTTTTATCAGAGCCACCTGGCTTACCTTTTGTGTGAGACTTCAACTGCTTCCACTTCCGCTCTCTGGAAGCCATGCAGCTGAAGCTGTATTGGGCTTGGCCCCATTTCAGTGTGTCGCCTGTCTTTGTCAGCACTTTTCAGCTGTGCCATCACTACCCTTGTGAATTTGCGAAGCTCTTCCTCTTTTGGAATAGAATTCATTTTTTCTTATACTGATTCTTCTCCTTAATCAGGTCACATGGAAGCAGCTTCTTGTAAGCTATCTTACCTAGAATTCTTTTTTCTTTTATTTTTTCTTTGCTTTCAGAAATTAATTTCCTTCTGGATTTATTTTTTGATCTACAGATTGTTCTTGCCTAATTTTCATGTATTTGTATAACTTCCAAGGTTTTTTTTTTTCTACCATTATTCCATTGTGCTCTGAAAAGACATTCAATATATCACTTTGTAAATATTTGTTGAAACTTTTTTTCAGGCTATAACCTGTCTATCCTGGAGAATGTTCCACGTGTCTATGAGAAACACTATGTTTTCAACACCTGTTGGATAGAATGTTTTGTAGATGATTGTTAAGTCCTTTTGGTCTATGGTATAATTTAGCTATACTATTTCTTTGTTGAAAATCAATGTTAATGTCCCACTGTTCTTCTTGTTAAATATTTTATTTGTTTATTTATTTGCAAGCAGAGAGACATAGAAGAGAAACAGAGAGAATGGGCATGCCAGGGCCTCCAGCCATTGCAGACTCCAGATACATACACCACTTTGTGCATTTACATGGGTACTGGGAAATCAAACTCAGGTCCTTAGGCTTTGTAGGAAAGTGCCTTAACTGCTGAACCATCTCTCTAGCCCCCAAAATTATTCTTTTATTGGCATCTATCTTTCCATCAATACTTGCTTTCTATATTTGGGTGCTCTGATATTGAATTCACATGTACTTAGAATTGTTATTTACTTTAACACTTTTATCATTTTATAATGACATTCCTTATTTATTTTCTGTTTCTGAAATAAAACCTATTTTATCTACTATTACTGCAGCAATTCTTGCATTTTTGTTATTTTACTCCTTCATTTTCATCATCTTTGTCCTTGGAGGTGAAATAATATTTTGTGAGCAACATATAGTTGGATCTTTAAAAATACCTATTCACTATGTCTTCTAAGGAATTTAATCTATTTACATTTAAGATAATTGTCAATAGATAAGGTCTTACCTCAGCCATTTTTAACACACACACACACACACACACACACACACACACACACACACACACACGTCTTATGTTCTATTATTTTTTTTCTTTTTTTTTTAAATTTTTTATTTATTTATTTATTTGAGAGAGACAGACACAGAGAGAAAGACAGATAGAGGGAGAGAGAGAATGGGCGCGCCAGGGCCTCCAGCCTCTGCAAACGAACTCCAGACGCGTGCGCCCCCTTGTGCATCTGGCTAACGTGGGACCTGGGGAACCGAGCCTCGAACCGGGGTCCTTAGGCTTCACAGGCAAGCGCTTAACCGCTAAGCCATCTCTCCAGCCCTGTTGTATTATTTTTGAGACAGGGTCTTACTAGATAGCTCAGTCTAGCCTTGAATTTACCATATAGCCCTAGCTGGTCACAGTTACTTTCACCTTCGCTTACAGTCTTCTTTGGTGGTTAAGTGAATTGCTTTTGTGGTATTTTGACTCTTTGCTCATTGTTTTTGGTTTATGTTATGGATTTTTGTTTTGTGGTTACCATGATGCTTATAAAGGTGTCTTTTGGTTATAATAAGCTATGTCAAAAGATAACATGATGAAAAAGGATAACAGTAGAAACACATGGAAGAGCATGAGAAAATATAATAAAACTCTCCACTTGTGTTCCATTCTTCCTCGCGTTATTTTATTTTTACTTATTTATTTATTTGAAAGAGAATGAGAAGGTTGCTACAGCCTCTACCCACTGCAAACAAATTCCAGACACATGCACTACCTTATACATCTGGCTTTACATGGGTACTGGGGAATCAAACCTGGATCCTTTGACTTTAGCAAGCACCTTAACTGTGAAGCCATCTCTCTAGCCCTAAATTTTGAATTTTCTTTTAAAGTTGGAACTTTTAATATATGAACATGTTACAAACTAGTAATATTCCCAGTGAGTTATCTTCTTAGGGCTCCTCTCCCTGCCCACATTCCCCTGAGAGCCTCCTCAGTGGGTTAGCAGTAATCTCTTTTCTACAAAAGGAAGGAATCAATTGCACAAATCACTTCAAAGTGTTATAATTTTCCATTTTACATAGTGAACATGGTTGAGGCTCCCTTACCATAAGCCTTACCTAGGCAGGCATGAAGAACATGAAGAGTAAACTGCAGATCACTCCAGAGCAAGGGTCTGAAAATAATCAAAAGTAACTTAATGGATCTTGACAAAATACTGTCTTTTGAGGGGTTCTGGAACTCTCAGTAGGAGACTAGGACATTAGGGCTGACTTTAACCAAGGTAAAGAATAACAGAAGGGTTTTCCTTGTGAGGCATCCACATATCTGATGCAAAATGTTGCACTGGGAGTTCCAGAGAGTTCTGAGCAGGTTTTTGGACAATCAGTGGAATAGCAGCAGATGTGGAGTTTAAAATAAGACAAGCTTCACATTTGTGTAAGTTGGACACATTTTAGATTTCCCTTGAACCTTTCCTCTCACAGTTGCTACACAGAGATTTTTTTTTCTTCAGCAGTCAATATTTTAGAGCAACTCTCCATTCAACTTATGATACTGAAAGTCTGATTGTCTCTTAAGCTTGATAATAGTAGTAAGGGGGGAAAAAGCTGCAAAGAAAATTGCAGGAATGAAAAGGAGTTTAGGGGGAGGGAGGGTATTACCCTGGGATATTTTTTATAATCATGGAAAATGTTAATAAGAATTGTGAAAAGAAAAAAAAATTAAATTAAATTAAAATCGAAAAAAAGTAGATAAAAAAAAGAAAAAGGAGTTTAGAACTTTATTTGGTCACTGGAGGTAGGAAAGCTGTTTGGTAGACTAGTTAAAAGGTAAGAAGCTCTATGACCAACATTATATTGAGAATCTATTTTGAGTAACACACATTTAAGCAAGGACCTTACTAGGTAGTGTGAGAGTTACAAAATGCTCCCTACTTTCTAGAGCCAGTCTACTGTGGCATAAGACAAATCAGACTGTCTGCAAGCATGGATAATGGGAAGAATAGCTGATAATGCCACATTTGTTTTTATAATGGACCACTTGATTCTTTTGGTCAGGATCCATGATTTTTTTTTGCATGTTTTAAACTTTTATTTATTTTAATAGCTCTCAATGTATATAAAGGAGGGGAAATGAGACATTTTGGTTCAGAAATAAAAGATAACTTTATTCTTAACTCTTGCTGTGGCATTTAACTTTCATATTAAGGAACTCAATCTGTTTTTGCATACTCTTTTACTTTTATAACACTTCTGTGAAGCTTAAGGACAGACATAATCCAGAGGATGGAGTGAAGTCATCTCCCCAGGGTTCCTCAACAATGATGCATAACAGAGCCAAGACTGGAGTGAATGTTGTGAAATCCCACCCTAAACTCCACTAGTTAAAACTCTATTTCTCACTTAAACAATACTTTAAAAATTAAGTAAAATTTTCTCCATTAGGAACTGTCAATTATAATTTATGACACTTTATTCCTTCCAAATAAATCTCAGTCCCTAAAAACATTTGAAAGATACTGCTTCGGCATGTACTGGAGATGGGTTCCTGAGCCTCAGCTGCCTTGGCAAATCCCATAGACTGAATTGCCAACAAGTTCCACTATAAGCAGGAACTTTGAAAAGTGTGAGGTGTTTGATATTCCTTGTGACTTCACCAAAGGCCAGGGCAAACCCTGACCTTAGCAGATGCTTTTCCTTAAAAATTGGATCCCATCTTGAGGTGGAGAGTTATTATCCAGATGCTTTTTTGAGTCATGTTCCCATGAGACTACTCCCTCATGCAACAAACTGAGGTACTATTACCTGCAAAGCATGACATAAATTAAACTTTTATATTTTCTCATGATAGCTGGGCCAGGATTCCTATAAGCAAAGAGGAATAGGAAATGTAGCTCTGGGTTACTATTTGACCCTTACTTAGCCTGCATGTTCTTGAACATGGTGTATTTGTGATTATGATTTGTGTATATCCAAAATGCATATGTGTACATGTATGTATGCATACATAAGTTTACTTGAAATATTATTTCTGACAACTTTACTATCATAACACAGAAGTTATGATATGTTATGGAAGAAGACTGCACTCAACAAAGTTTTCAACAAGCTCTATGTGAGAAGCTATAATTCCAAGTAAGAAAGACCATGAGGCTTACCTGCAGGATAAAGCATAAGCTTTCTTGTGTTCTTTACAAAGGAAGTGCACTCCATATTTTGATGCAGATGAAAGGGTAGAATGAGCCTCAATTACCCAAAAGTTCTTCATTGATTATTAACAACCTAACTTTCCCCCTCTAATTTTGCCTTAATATGAGAAAGCTTTGTAAAGGGAGGAACATATAGGACTCAGAATGAGGAATCCTGGTGTCTTCAAGCTCATTCATTCACTTGTTCATTTAGATATGCACACCTCAAATATGCATTGAATATCTAGATTTTGCTAATTACTGGAAATATGATGGTGAACATTTCTGTGTGACTTTAGATAAGTTATTTCTTCTGAACCTGAGTTTTCTCAAGTATGACATAAAATGTGGGACTTGTTCTTTAAAAACACTTTTAATTTTGAAGAAAAGAGATAATTGAAGCCAGGCATGGTGGCATACACCTGAAATCCCAGCACTCAGGAGAGCAGAAGTAGGAGGGTCTCTGTGAATTTGAGGCCACCCTGAAATTGCGTAGTGAATTCCAAGTCAGCCTGGGCTACAGTGAGACCCTGCCTAGAAAACCTAAAGAAAAAAATAAAAATAAAAAAGGGATAATGGGTGTGAAAATGCTTTGGTAATGGCAAATCACAAACATGTAAGACTATAATGCTAGGATGAATAAGAAATAATGCACACCATGGTTTATTTTCCTACAGCAATTTTCAAGAGTGAATTTGCTTGACTTGTACAATATTCATATAGCCCACTCCTAGTCGCAGTTAAGACTATAACTCTCTTCCATAAGCCAATGTACATGTTTGACAGGTGGCCACCTTTCTAATAAGGCTTGGAGCTTCAAATCATGAATTCAAATCTTGAATATAGAATGTTTCTCAAGTGTTTTGGTCCCAAGGCCCATTTTATACTCTTAAAAATTCTTGAGGATCCTAAATAGCTTTTCATTGTATGGGTTAGGTGAATATTTATTGTATTGATATTAAATTGAGAAATTAATAGTCTGTTTATTAATTTGCTTGCACAGTAATGGTATAACATAACATAAATGCAACACTTAAAATAAAAGTATCACAAGTTAGTGAGAAGACTGGTATTGTTTTAAAGTTTTATAAATGTAATGTCTGACTTGTAGAAGATCATTAGATTTCCATGTTTGTTTGTGAATTTAATCTGTTGTGACCTGCTGTTTTGGTTGAAGAAAATTCAGACTTAAATAGTTATGTACTTGGAAGAGGAAGGAGAATTTTAATAGGTTTTTAGAAAATTTTACATTTTTTGATTCTATAACAAACTTGACAAGTGGTGGTTTATTATTAAATCTTGCAACATGGTGGCTGGAGAGATTTCTCAGTGGTTAAAGGCACTTGCTTAGAAAGCCTGGTGGCCTGGGTTTGATTCCCAATCCCACTTAAAGCCAGGTGTACAAAGCGGCACATGTATTTGGAGCTCATTTGCACTGGCAGGAGGCCTTGGTACATCCATTCTCTCTTTCTCCCCTCTCTTCCAAATAAATAAATATTTAAAAAATAAATCTTGCCAGGCATGGTGGCTCACGCTTTTAATCCCAGCACTCGGGAGGCAGAGGTGGGAGGATTGCTGTAAATTCGAGGCCACCCTGAGACTCCATAGTGAATTCCAGGTCAGCCTGGGATACAGTGAGACCCTACCTGGAAAAACAAAAAATAAAAATAAAAATAAATCTTACAACATGGAATCTGACACTATATCAATTTTTTTCTGATTCTATTACAATTAAATCCACTGCTATATCTTGGATCTTGAATGGTTCTTTCACCCATGTTTGATGTTGTAACAGCATACATTGGTTATATGAAGAATACTAGTTCAGACCTTCATTCAGATCTTTCTAATGTAGATGCATTACATTTACAAAATATCCAAAGTATCACATTATTATCACCACTGATCACTTTAGAAATGTCACTAAATACTGGACACTGCTGGATTTATAGTGGTAAATTCAGGGTGTTCAAGTTTGGTATTTTCTTATAGTTTAAATTTTATCATGAGCAACACATATTATCCATTGTTTTCCTTGAGGTAATGTGCTTACTTTGTTCTTTTAAGAAAAAAAATGTCTCCCAAATAACCAAAGTTCTTTTTACAGACCCAGTTATTCCCTTACTGGGCATCTACCCTAAAACCTTCAAATCACAGGCCAGAGAGATTTTCTCAACCATGTTTGTAGCAGCTCTATTCATCATAGCTAACAGCTGGAATCAATCCAGATGTCCATCACTAGAAGAATGGATAACTAAGATGTGGTATATCTACACAATGAAATTCAATATAGCAGTAAGAAAAAATGACACAAAGAAATTTGAGGAAAAATGGTTGAAGCTGCAACAGATCATTCTCAGTGAACTTACCCAATCACAGAAAAAAAATCGCCACATAGTCTCACTCATCTATAGCACCTAACCTGAATCTACCCAAGATACCTTACATACCCAGCAAGCATCTCCTGGACTAGACACTAGGAGGGATGGGGAGGGAGGGGAGGGCATTGAAGGGGTGGGAAACACTAATCTAGACCCAAACGGCAATGGTTCCATAAAATTATACTTCCTACAAGGCAAACCAAATGGCTGAACCTTCACCAGGCCCTTACAGGAAACACCTGAACCACAAGACACTGGAGAGGGTAGGATCAAGTCTAACCTAAATCTTTTACATCTTCCCTCCCTCCCTCTCCCTCCCTCTCTCTCGTCTCTCTAACTCTTACATATTAGTTATCTTTTTCCTCATTTTCTTAGGGGGCACTGACCTGTAACTCCCAGTACCAGTATGGGGCTATCATCCACAATGAGCTTTTGATCAGAGAAACCTACAAGGTTTCCTAAAAGAATGACAGATTTCTGTCAGAGTACTTGATCACCCACCAAAGGTTAGTGGTAAGACCCTATTGCTGAAAACACCATATGCCGCTGACACATAATATGTTACGTCATGCTTGGAAGCCAGGAGAGAGTTAGTCCCCAGACAGTCAGTGTGTCTAGTGCCAGAAGGTGCTACATAGGCGACTGGGGGAAATGACCAATATCTGTCCTAGCAACTCATGGTCTAACCTACTTAGCAGCAAATAACCTGTTGTGATGCCCACACAAGTGCAATAGTGGCACATAGCCATGGTGGGGAACCAACTGCTCTTGATGCAGCTAACTGATCCCCTCAGTGGTACGGGACCCATAGCTGGAGCTGGGAAACAAGTCAGAACTATATCCAAACATAAGCTCACTCTCCAATATCAAGCTACCATCAATCATGGGCTACAAGAGGGCCTACACCTATTAAACTCTCTATAAAAAAAAGTAAGGGTTATCTCATTTGTCCTGGTGCTAACTTACTCTCTGTTGGAGAATCTGCTTCTCTTTTTCAGATAGAGGTACATCCTAAGGAGAGAGCTACCCCATCATACCTCAAAAGGGCCCCGGCTGAAACTAAGGAAAATTGGCGAAACAAGCAAGGGTGATATTTTCCTGATGAACCGGATACCAGCACAAAGGGGAAGGAGACCAACACAGAGAAAAATCAACTCCTACCAAATCAGAGAGCCAAAGCCTCAGAGGCCCCCAACACCTCATCACTGAAGCAGACCAAAAATGAACCCAACATGGCTCAGGGAAATTTTGCGGAAGAGGGGCAGAAAGAATGTCAGAGCCACATGTTGGGTCATGATATGCAAAGACATTTATTGTACCAATAACTGTGGGCTAACTCCACAATGCACGACCCATATACCTCAACAAGGAGGGGCCAATGGGGATGGAGTAGGTCACAAATGAGCCCAATAATGGTACCAAACTGTCTGTATTTGCTGAATACAAAACTAATAAAAATTTAGATAAAAAATTTTTATTTTGTTTTGTTTTTTGAGGTAGGATCTCTAGTCCAGGCTGACCTGGAATTCACTAGGTAGTCTCAGGGTGGCTTTGAACTCATGGACATCCCCCTACCTCTTCTTCCAGAGTGCTTTTCACCCAGCTTTTCAAGTGCAAATTGTGTGCCATGAAAACAGTGACTATCATTCAACTCTCAATTCAATCACCTGCACAGCTGCTTTTTCTTGAGACAACTGTCATAGTTCAGTGTGCAGCAGAAGTGTTTTACCTATACTTCTCATTTCATCTCACAGAAGAGTTTTTAACTTTTGAAAGGTCAATATTCAATAAAATAACTTCTCTTTGTCAAGGATAGTATTAAATGAAACTATGAATTTCGACATTTTTACTGGCCATACAAAAGGGTGAGGAATATAGTAACTAGTAGTACAATCTGGCACAATTGTCTTCAGGACCAGCAGTTTTCCCACCACTGTTTTTGCACCACTGGTGTGAATACTAACACAGTGGTTCCAGGGAAAGCCAGAAGATTCAAAAAGTTAGTTAACCCTTTTCATATTTTAGCGAGACATGTATTTGTTTTCAATTATTTACAGGAACTTCAGCTATATTTACTGATTTTTCCATATGTAAGGCAGAACTATAATTCTGTGAATGTCATTCTTCATGTTTAGAGCAAAATGCTTAATTAGAAGAGTTATTGTGTCACTTGAAAATGTTGTTTTTCTGAGTTTTCAATCAGTAGGTATTCATTCAGGAATGTCAACAACATCTTAGTTGCTGCATGGGTTCTAGCCAATATATGATAATTTACCTATAAGTTGCTCTGACAGCTTAATTTGTAGTTCATAAAGCTGGAACAAACAATTTTTGGCTTTTAAAAGCTTGTCCCATCTATGCTTAAAATACTCAACTCTTGGAGTAGGGATGTAACTCAGTTGGTAGAATGTTTCTCCAGCATGCACAAGACCCTGATTCAATCCCCAGCATCACACAAACCAGGCCTGGTGACACATCTATAATCCCTGCATTCAGGAGCTAGGGGCAGAAGGATCAGAAGTTCAAGGTTATCTTTAGCTACTTAGTGAGTTTGAGGCCAGCATGAGATGTATAAGACCCTGTCTAAAACTAACAAAATATTCAACTATTTTATTAGTATATAGAAATAAAGTATGAGCGATTACTCTCAAAATGATGTCATAATTTAACTAGTATCATAATTCTATCTGAAAAAGATTCTGTTGCCTAAGGTCTAACAATGAAAAATTTAATTTATAATTTTGTCTAATTGCTTATAGTATGTTTCCCTGTTTCTTGAACTTTTCTGATGTCAGTTTCAAGATGAAAGCAATTTTATCATTTTTAGTGGTTGGGAAAATGATCCTTGTCTCCTTTTGCAAGTCAGGGCACTATAAGAAAATTATTATTAATAAAACTTCAACACTATGAAACATTGTTAAATTCCAAAACAGTTTTAGCTAAAATGCAAACATTTAGACTGTTCTTGAAAACCCAAAAGAATATGACAGCAAAATAAGAAAATTACATTTCTGTCTTATGTCTCCACATAAGTATGAAAAAAACAGGAATTTTAAAATAGTGATTCAGTAGCTATTAAGAATGTTAAAAGCATAACTATATACAGTTACTAAGAAGATAGTGGAAGTACTGATATTAAACAGAATTATATAGATGTATATGAATGTATCTATAGTTATCCATATTTATTCCCTGAGCCTACTATCCTTAGAAAATTCTAAAAAAAAAAAAAAACACAGTAACTTACACATTAACTGTCAGAGCAATGATGCTGTGCTTGGATATCCATTTTTTTTCTAGATGCGATAATCATTCTGTATAATGTCATTAAATAGGCTCTCTGTGCCTTTAATTTTATCTCAGGTCCTTCTATCCCATAGATTCTTAGGTCTGGTCTTTTGATCATCTCTTTTTCTTTCTTTATTGATGTTGATTTTTGTATATTTTTAATATAAACTTTTTTGCAGTACTAAGGATCAAACCTGGGGCATTGTGTATGCAAGGCAAGCACTCTACCATTGAGCCACATTCCTAGCCCCTTTATTGATGTTTGAACATAGCATTTCCTCAACCTGTGTCCTCCATTTCTGATATTATTCCTTCTGCTTTGTTGAGTTTAATGGTGGTTTCCATTGTGTCTTTCATTTGATTTCAAGTTTTGAAATTCCGAGATTTTTATTCACATGCATAATAAAAAAGGGTCCCCATAAAGAAAAGTTCTGGACCAGATGGATTCACTGTCAAATTCTACTAAATCTTTATGGAAAAACTAACACTAATGCTACCTATGGTGGCATAGAAACTGGAAAGAAATACTACCAAACTAATTCTATGAAGTCAGTATTACTCTAATTCCAAAGACAGATTTTGTAGTTACCTCCTCATTGCTGGGACAAAATACCTGACCAGAAGCAACTTATGGAAGGCAAGGATCAACCTCAATGGACAGTTTGGAGGGAAGTTTGTTCTTGTAGGTAAAGCATGGAAGAGCAGACATGAGAGCATCACACATTGTCACCGCAGCAGTCTCAAGGAAGTAGTCCCAGTGAATTAACTAACTGAACACCCAGTGGGCTGGATATATGAAACTCAAGGTCCACCTCCTCTAGCAAAGATCTACCTACCAAACGCTTTCACAACTTTCCCAAATTGCCACAAGCTGGAGACCAAGTATTCAAAACATATGAGGCCATGAGGAACACTTTACATTCAACCCACCACATATAAAGACATAGCAACAAAAAATGAAAAAGAAAATAGACACAAACTTCTCTGAAGAATGGAGATACAAAAGTTCTCAATTAAATATTTGGAAATGGGGCCTCAAGAAATGGCTCAGCAGGGAAGAGTGCTTGCCATGCAAGCATGAGAGTATGGGTTCTATTCCTACCACCCATGTAAGAAGCTGAGCATGATCATGCATGCTGTAACCTAGATTTGATGGCTGGGTGGCAGAGAATGGAGAATCACTGGGGCTCACTGGTCACACAAACTGACCAAAACAGGACCATTGTGGAGGAGGTGGCAGAAAGAATGTTACAGCCAAAGTTTGGGGAGGAAAGATTTTGAAGGCTGTCTTCTGGACACAAAGTGGTGGGTGCATTCATGACCTCACAGCAGCTGTCATTACCTAAATGAGACCTGCAAAATATAGGGCCCATGTTGTCATGGATGATGGAAGAGGGCAAAAACACAACATCCAAACAGAAGAAGAACTACTTAGAAATTAGTTCAGTAGAAAGGGAGATTAGGGAGAAGGGCTAACAGAATGGGATGGGATTATGATCAAAATACATTATGTGCATGTATAAAAATCATCAATAAGGAGTTAAAATGGGAGCCAGGCATGGTGGTGTGTGCCTTTAATCCCAGCTCTCTGGAGGCAGATGTAGGAGGATCACCGTGAGTTTGCACACATCCTGAGACTACATAGTGAATTCCAGGTTAGCCTGGGCTAGAGTGACACCCTACCTGGAAAAACCAAAAAGGAAGTTAAAAATGGGATAAGGAACTAAACATAGAGTTGTTAAAAGAAGAAAAACAAATAGCCAATAAATATTTGGAAAGGTGTATAACATCATTAGTCATCAGGGAAATTAATACTACAGAGATTCTATCTTACTCCAGATAGAATGGCTATCAACAACAACAAAAAATTTTAAATGCTGGTGAGGGTATGTGCTGATGAAAATGTAACTGGTGTGGCCACTATGGGAAATCAGAATGGATGTTCATAAAAATGTGAGAAATAAACCTACCATATGACCCAACAATAATACTCTTGAGTATTTACCCAAAGGACACTATGGCAGTTTGAATGTATGCACCCCCATAGACACAGGTGTTTCATTAAAGCTTACCTCCAGCTGCCTGGCTGGAGGAGGTATCACTGGGGCTGAATCTGATTTCTAGCCCAAAGGTATGCAGAAAGGTTTTTGAGCTGTACCTGAGCCCCTGCTATTTGTTGCTTTGGGTGTATGCTGGATGGTGATGGTTTCTTTCTGCTTGAATCTGTGAAAGACGGCCAGTCTCTTCTGCCATTATGGAACTTCTCCTGTATCTGTAAACCTGAAATAAATCCCATTCCTCCCATAAACTGTCTGTTTGGAAGTTCCTCCCAACAACATGGAGCTATCTACAATAGACACCAAGTCATCATATCACAGAGGTACACGAACATTTATGTTTATTCCACTATTTGCAATAGGCAAGAAATGAAACTAGCCTAGATATCCATCAATAGATCAATGGCTAAAGAATATACAGTACAAAGCACACAATGGAGTTTTATTCATCTGTAAACAAGAATTAAATTATGAGGGCTGGAGAGATGGCTTAGCAGTTAAGTGCTTGCCTGTGAAGCCTAAGGACCCCGGTTCGAGGCTTGATTCTCCAGGATCCACATTAGCCAGATGCACAAGGAGGTGCATGCATCTGGAGTTCATTTGCAGTGGCTGGAAGCCCTGGCACACCCATTTTCTCTCTATATATATCTGCTTCTTTCTCTCTCTGTCACTCTCAAATAAATAAATAAAAATGAAAAAAAAGTTTAAAAAAAGAATTAAATTATGATATTGGATGGAACTTGGGGTCATTATGTTAAGTGAAGTGATGCAGAAAGAAAAATACTGCATGTTTTACCTCACATGTAGAATCTAGATTTGTGTTTGTGTGTGTCTAGATCATGAAAGTAAAAAGGAGATCCTAAGAGAGGAGAAATGATCTTAAGTGAAAAGGAAGGCAGGAGAGAGAGGATAATGGAATTCATGTGCCAGACATGAAAGCAGAAGGTACTATTCAGGGGGAGGAAGGGGACTTGCAAGAGGGGATCAGGGGAGTTGGCAGGGGAATGAAATAGAATAAAGTATAAACACATGCACAGGCGCGTGCACCATAATGAAACCTATTACTTTGTAACTTAATTTTAAAAATTAAAAAAAGCATTGCTTCCAATTTAAGAGTACAACAAGGGTGGGAATATAAAATCTTTGGGGATCAGCTGTTCCTTATCAGATTTACACTTCAAGATGTAATTTGCATAGTGTTCAAAATATTTATTGAATGAACTAACTATGTATGTATTTCAGTTATTGCTGGTTCAGGAAATTGATGAAAGAAACTGTACTGTATTTACCTTTTAATTATTTTATGTATTAGAGAGAGAGCAACAGAGAGAGGGAGCTCTAGAGTGTATAGGTACACCAGGGCCTCTAGCTGCTACAAACAAAACTCCAGACACATGTGCTACTTTGAGCATTTGGCTTTACCTGGATACTGGGGAATCAAACCCTGGTCATCAAGCTTTGCAAGCGAGCACTTTCAGCTAGTGAGCCTTATCTCCAGCCTTGTATTTTTTTAATATATCTTCTTTTCAACATGTCTGCCAGTAGCTTAGCTACTTTTTTGTTTTGTATGTATATTTGTGTGTGGTGTGCGAGTGTGTGTGTGTATTCATGTATGGGGTGCTCATGTGTATAGGTGCATATGTGTGGAGGCCAGAGGTCAACATTGGTGGATATCTCCCTCTATCACTTGCCACCTCATTTTCTTCAAACAAGGTTTCTCACTGAGCCCACAGTTTATCAATTCTTCTAGATAATCTACCAGCAAGTCCTGGGGGTTCTCCTTTCCCCAACTTCCCAGCCCTGCAATTTCAGGTGTGTGCCATCACACTTAGTTTTTATGTAGGTGCTGGGGATTGAACTCACATCCTCATGCTCCAGTTCTATTTTTTCCACAACTTTCATTTGAGTTTGAGGTATTACACTAAAAGAAAATATACTTGCTAAGAACTATTGGGAAACCTCCCCTTGAGTCCCAGAAACAAGTCACCTAGGCTTGGTTAGCAAAGCCGTATTGTAATCCAAACATAAAAGAGAACAACAAGGGGCTGGAGAGATGGCTTAGTGGTTAAGCGCTTGTCTGCAAAGCCTAAGGACTCTGGTTCGAGGCTCCGTTCCCCAGGACCCACGTTAGCCAGATGCACAAGGGGGCGCACGTGTCTGGAGTTCGTTTGCAGAGGCTGGAGGCCCTGGTGCGCCCATTCTCTCTCCCTCTTTCTCTCTCTGTTTGTTGCTCTCAAATAAATAAAAATAAATAAATAAATAAAAAAAAGAGAACAAGGAATCAGTAGGTTAATTGATCAAGGCAAATCTTGTCATAAGTTTCTTACCGTCCACAAATGCATAATGTGAGTCTCTTTTTAAAAAAATTGTAATTTTAGGATCTGGTATTAAGAGCCAGTTGTAGTTACCTTCTTGTTGCCAGGATAAAGCACCAAACCAAGAGCAACTGATAGGAGAAAAGTTTTTTTTTTTTCTATTTTGGCTTACAGTCTCGAGGGGAAGCTCCATGATGGCAGGGAAAAGCATAGCATGAACAGAGGATGGACATTGTTCTTCTACATCAAGCAGAAAACAGCAGCAGGAGAGTGAGCTAAGTTCTAACAAGGGGGAACTGGGCTATGACTCCCCTAAGCACACCCACAACAACACATCTCCAGAAAGGCTACACCTTCCAGCCTTCCACCAGATGGGGGCTAAGTATTCAGAACATATGAGTTTTAGGGGGAAATCTGATTGAAACCACCACAGACCCTATGATGCTGGACATAGTGGCCCAAACAACTCTAATGCCAGCACTCTAGTGGCTGAGGCAAGAGGATCATGAGCTTGAGTTCAGTCTGGACTACACAGCGAGTTCCCTGACAGCCTAAATCACATAGTGAAAACTTGTGTCAAGGCAACAAAGGACTGGAAAGATTGCTCAGTGGTTAAAGGAATGTGCTTGCAAAGCCTAATGACCTGGGTTCATTTTCCCAGTACTCATGTAAAGCCAGATGCACAGAGTGGCACATGCATTTGGACTTTGTTTTCAGTGACAGGAGGCCCTGGCACACCCATTTCCTCCCTCTATCTCTGTCTCTCCATCTCTCTTAAATAAATATTTTAAAAAATATTAAAAATCAAAAACAAAAAATTCCAGAAGACAATAGAACAATGTAGAAAAGGGAATACTGGGTGGGGGGGAGGTGCAGTGAAAACAAAGGAGACTAAAAGATGAGGGGACATTAAGGAGGGTATGGAGAATCAACCAAAATGAGGTATATATAAAAATACATATGAGCCGGGCGTGATGGTGCACGCCTTTAATCCCAGCACTCGGGAGGCAGAGGTAGGAGGATCGCCGTGAGTTCGAGGCCACCCTGAGACTCCATAGTGAATTCCAGGTCAGCCTGGGCTACAGTGAGACCTTACCTTGAAAAACCAAAAAATAAAAAATAAATAAAAATACATATGAAAACCCGTTGCTTTTTTCTTTCAAGTTATTTGAGAGAGAGAAAGAGGCAGAGAGAGAGGAAGAGAGAGAGAGAGAAAGAGAAAATGGGCATGCAGCATCCAGCCACTACAAACGAACTCCAAACACATGTACCACCTTCTGCATCTGGCTATGTGGGTCCTGGGGAATCAAACCTGGGTCCTTTGGCTTTGTAGGCAAGCACTTTAACCACTAAGGCATCTCTCCAGCTGGAAAACCTATTACTTTTAAAATAAAAATTACAGGGATGGAGAGATGGTTTAGCAGTTAAGTGCTTGCCTGTGAAGCTTAAGGACCCCGTCTTGAGGCTCGATTCCCCTGGCCCACAAAAACCAGATGCACAAGGGGGCGCATGCATCTGGAGTTACTTTGCAGTGGCTGGAGGCCCTGGCATGCCCATTTTCTTTCTTTCTCTCTCTCTCCCTCTCTCTCTGCCTCTTTCTCTCTCTGTCTGTCACTCTCAAATAAATAAATAAAAATAACCAAAAAATAAAAAAGGTGTGAGCCATCACACTGGCTCCTCCATTTTTTTAAAAATAAAAATTACAACTAATATCAATGAAAAAATACAATACAGAAAGACCATGCCACAGATATGAAGAAGTAGTACTCACATGACCTTATTAAGAGAAGTTCTGAAAATAGATTTGAAGTAAAATCTGAAAGGTGAGAAGTTCTGTTTTGGGTTTTAGCTTTAGTATCTTAAGACAGTTAAACTGTATGGATTAATGAATAAGCCAACATATTCAATGAAATAAAGCCCTAGAGAAGTCATTCGATCATCCATTATAGTAAAGCTCCTTTAACCACTGAACCATTTCCCTTGCCCTCAAACACCCCTTTCAATTGGAAGTCTCTTACCTGTCATTATGTAACCTAGGTAGCTTGGTGGCATGTAGTCATATAAATGGTGTCAATTCTCCGTAGATATCCGCTCATCCTGACCACATCTTTGAGAGTTATCAAGTTAGGTTCTTTAATTTTTTTTTCTATATTCTTCAGCTGTGTAGCTTACATGAAAGACATGAGACCCACTCTTACTCCCAGAAAACTCAAGATCCTCTGGGATGTTGTGATTCAAAATGGATCCTGGCTCTGCTTGGTATTGGTTGGCTAATTCTGGGTTTGTTACTTAACCCATCTGGACCCCAATTCATCAAAGTTCTTAAGTCTAGAAACCCAAAAGCAAGGTGTGAGTAGGGTATGGTACTTCTAGGAGGAAAGTTCTTTTTTGTCTCCCTCAAGAAATCCCGGAGCTTCTTGGTAGCTCTAGCCAGATGCAGAAGGTGGTGTATGTGTTTGGAGTTTGTTTGTAGTGGCTGGATGCTGCATGCCCATTTTCTCTTTCTCTCTCTCCTTTTCTCTCCCTCTCTCTGCCTCTTGTATAAATATGCCATATCTTCATATCTTCAGACATATCTTGTGTCTATCTTCACATTTTTCTCCATGGTATTTACTGAGTGATATTACTGCAAAATCTTTCCCACAAGTCCTAGTTACTGGAATCTAAAAATCTTCATCATTAACAACGGAGGATTTATTGGAAATCTCTCCATATTTATGTTGGAGCAAGTCAATAAAGTCAGTATGAAGCTTAATTTGTACAAGTACTTTTAAGAGTCAAATGATAATAATCACTCCTTCAAATACTAATTACAATTTCAAATATTAAATTAGAATGACTACAAAGATGGATGCAGAGACCACACAAAAATGTTGTATTCGGAGTTACTGGTTAAATGATGCATGCATTTTGTCATCTTAAAAACATGAAGAACCAGAGTGTAATGTTTTTTTAATGACCACTTGAGATGGATATAAAAGCTTCACTTGAACATACTATTACACTTTTCACTTGTTGCTTCTTCTTAAACCCAGCACACAAGAAATGGCAAGACATATCCTCTTAGATTTTCATTAGCCCTCCCTCCACCTTTCCTTTACTCAGTCTCTTCGCCTGACCTCACTTTGGGCCTTTTCACCCCCATTAATCTATTCTTCTACTTACATATATAGAATACCAACCTATTAAGTACCCTCCTCACTTCCTTTCTCTTCCCTTTGTATCTCTTTTCTAGATTACTGGCCTCTGCTACTGAGTTTTTTCCTTCTCCCACAGAAGCCCAGTCATCTGTAGCTAGGATCCACATATGAGAGAGAACATGCAACGCTTGGCTTTCTGGGTCTGGGTTGCCTCACTTAGTATAATCCTTTCCAGATCCATTCATTTTCCTGTAAATTTCATAACTTCATTTGTCTTTACTGCTGCTGAGTAGAACTCCATTGTATAAATATGCCATATCTTCATTATCCACTCATCAGTTGAGGGACATCTAGGCTGGTTCCATTTCCCAGCTATTATAAATTGAGTAGCAATAAACATGGTTGAGCACATACTTCCAAGGAAATGAGATGAGTCCTTAGGATATATGCCTCTGAGTGCTATAGCTGGGTCATACGGTAGATCAATTTTTAGCTATTTAGGAACCTCCACACTGATTTCCACAATGGCTAGACCAGATTGCATTCCCACCAGCAGTGTAGAAGGGCTCTGCTTTTTCCACATCCCCGCCAGCATTTATGATCATTTGTTTTCATGATGGTAGCCAATCTGACAGGAGTGAGATGGAATCTCAACGTAGTTTTAATCTGCATTTCCCTGATGACTAGGGGTGTAGAACATTTTTTTAACATGCTTATATGCCATCCATATTTCTTCTTTTGAGAACTCTCTATTTAGCTCTATAGCCCATTTTTAATTGGTTTGTTTGATTTCTTATTATTTAACTTTTTGAGTTCTTTGTATATCCTAGATATTAATCCTCTATCAGCTATATAGCTGGCAAAGATTTTATCCCATTCTGTAGGTTGCCTCTTTGCTTTATTACCAGTGTCTTTTGCAGTACAAAATCTTTGCAATTTCATGAGGTCCCAGTGGTTAATCTGTGGTTTTATTTCCTGAGCAACTGGGGTTATATTCAGAAAGTCTTTGCCAAGACCAGTATGTTGAAGGGTTTCCCCTAGTTTTTCCTCTACCAGTTTCAGAGTTTCCAGTCTGATGATAAGGTGTTTAATCCATTTGGACTTAATTCTTGTGCATGGAGAGAGAGAACCTATTTTCATCCTTCTACAGATACATATCCAGTTTTCCCAGCACCATTTGCTGAAGAGGCCGTCTTTTCTCCAATGAGTACTTTTGGCATTTTTATGAGTATCAAGTGGCTATAGCTACCTGCACTTATATCTGGGTCCTCTATTCTGTTCCATTGATCTACATGTCTGTTTTTGTGCCAGAACCATGCTGGTTTTGTTACTATGGCTATGTAATATAGGTTAACATCAGGTATGGTGATACCACCAGCCTTATTTTTGTTGCTCTGTATTATTTTAGATATTTGAGTTTTTTGTGATTCCAAGTGAATTTTTCAATTGTTTTTTCTATTTCCATGAAGAATGCCATTGGAATTTTTATAAGGATTGCATTAAATGTGTATATTGCTTTTGGTAAGATTGCCATTTTCACAATATTGATTCTTCTGATCCAGGAACAAGGGATGTTTTTCCATTTCCTAGTGTCTTCTGCAATTTCTCACTTGAGTGTTTTATAGTTTGCATTGTAGAGATCCTTTACTACTTTGGTTAGGTTTATTCCAAGGTACTTTATTTTCTTTGATGCAATTGTGAATGGGAGTGATTCTCTGATTTCATCCTCTGTGTATTTGTTGTTAGCATATAGGGAGGCTGCTGATTTCTGTGTATTTATTTTGTATCCTGCTACATGGCTGTTGCAGTCCAGTTCACATTGCTGGTAGAAATCACCCAACCAAGAGCAGCTTCAGGGAAAAAAGAGATTTATTTTGGCTTATAGGCTCGAGGGGAAGCTCCACGATGGCAGGGAAAAACGATGGCATGAGCAGAGGGTGGACATCAGCCCCTGGCCAACATAAGGTGGACCACAGCAACAGGAGTGCGTGCCAAACACTGGCAAGGGGAAACTGGCTTTAAAGTCCATAAGCCTGCCCCCAACAATACACTCCCTCGAGGAGGCCTTAATTCCCAAATCTTCATCAGCTGGGAACCAAGCATTCAGAACACCTAAGTTTAGGGGGGACACCTGAATCAAACCACCACATGGCTGTAGGTGTTTATCTGCTCTAACAGTTTGCTGGTAGAGTCTTTAGGGTCCTTTATATATAGAATCATGTCATCTGCAAATAATGATAACTTGATCTCTTACTTTCCAATTTGTATCCCTTTTATGTGTGTTTCTTGCCTTATTGCTATTGCTAAGACTTCCAGTACTATATTAAATAAAAGAGGGGACATTGGACCCTTGTCTTGTTCCTGATTTTAGTGGAAAAGATACCAGTTTTTCCCCATTTAGTACTATGTTGGCTGTAGGCTTGTCATAAATAGCCTTTATTATATTGAGATATGCTCCTTCTATTCCCATTCTCTGTAGGGCTTTTATTATGAAGGGATGTTGCATTTTGTCAAATGCTTTCTCTGCATCTGAGATGATCATGTGATTTTTGTCCTTCAGCCCATTGATATAATGTATTACATTTATTGATTTGCATATGTTGAACCATCCTTGAATATCTGGGATAAAGCCTACTTGATCTTTCTGATATATTCTTGTATTCTGTTTGCCAATATTTTATTGAGAATTTTTGCATCTATGTTTATGAGGGAAATTGGTCTGTAATTTTCTTTTTTTGTTATATCTTTGCCTGTATCAGGTTGATGCTGGCTTCATAGAAGGAGTTTGGTAGGATTCCTTCTTTTTCTAATATATGGAAAAGCTTAAGAAACAATAGTGTTAGTTCTTCCCTGAAGGTCTGGTAAAATTCAGCAGTAATTCCATATGGACCTGAGCTTTTTAAGTTTGGAGGTTTTTGATAACTGCTTGGATATCCATGCTTGTTATAGGTCTATTTAAGTGATTAATCTTGGAATCCTCTGGTTTTAGACAATGGAACACTTGGGAGCCATAGATCATTGCTAGAAATTTTTCAGTGCCATGGATGGGATACCTTCCAGTGAGTTGTTGGCCAGGGAGGTCCCTGATGCCCCCAAAACATTATAGGCCATTGCCAACACCCTTGGTTTCCCACGAGGAATAGATGGTAAGACCCTATTGCTGAAGACTCCACATACGTTGGCTGCAAGGCCACTGAGAAATCCTGCTGAAACAGAGTTGATAACCTCCTCTGTGTAGACCAGATGAGAGAAAGCTGGAAGAAGCCATTCTACATGCAGCTCAATGGAAGAAAGATACATCACCAGTGAAGATACTCAACAGTGGACACTGCAAGCCTTAAATTTGGCCAGCCAGGCCAAATGAGCCAATGGGTGCAATAGTGGCACATCTATCATGGTGGAAACCAACTGCTCTACAATTGGACTGGAAGCCCACTCCATGGGAGGGAATACAGCCGTGATACTGAAAACTTAAAATAGGGTTAGTCATGAGCCCTAGGGGTGTAACATCTGCTGATGTCTGGATAAATGTATATACTATGCTTATCAAACTGCCCAGTAAGCACTTCTCTTAATGTTCACACCCTTATATTAATGCTACTCTCAATTTGCATAGATAATCTTCTCTTTTCAGATGGCAGTGACCTTGGGATGACTCAGAAGGTATCATAGTGCTTGAAAGAAGTGACTGGAGTACTGAGTAACATCTTGATCACACCTTCCAAGGCTCAGGGTCTAATGTGGAAGAGGTGGTGGAAAGAATGTAAAAGCCAAAGGAAGGGTAAGACTCCTTACAACATGCTCCCTGCAGACAAAAAATGGCCTGGATATCCATGACTTCCATAGTGCCTGACACTGCCTACATAAGACCATCATAAGAGGAGGAAAGGATCATGACATCAAAATAAAAGAGGGACTGATTGAGATGGGGAGGGGATATGATGGAGAATGGAATTTCAAGGGGAAAGTGCAGGGAGGGAGGGTATTACCATGGGATATTTTTTGTAATCATGGAAAATGTTAATAAAAATTGGGGAAAAAAAAGAAATGGCAGGACAGCCTGGCAAGGTGCTGCACCCCTTTAATCCCAGCACTCGGGATGCCAAGGTAGGAGATTTGCTATGAGTTTGAGGCCACCCTGAGACTACATAGTGAATGCCAGGTTAGCCTGGGGTAGAGTAAGACCCTACCTCGAAAAACCAAAAAAATTAAAAAATAAAAATGTCTGATTAAAAAAAATGGCAGGATCATAGGAAAACAAAAACCCACTACTATCAGTTTTGAAAAGGACATCAATCAATATTCTGTGTGTTCTCTTTTGAGTGCTAAACCCCCAAAATACTACATTTGGAACAAAATGTTTGTATCTGTTTGAGAAAGCCTTAACTACCAGAGTTTTATCCAGAAGGGAAGTCAGCTTTGAAACCAACTTGCCCAACTAAGAATTCACTTAGTTGATTTCTAGTGTGTGGCTAAAAATTTGATTCCAAGGTTGTTAATATTTAGACTTTCTCTGGCTTTTAGACTTTCACTCATTTTGCTGCTCACCTCTATCAACAGACTAAAGTGAGAAAGGGATGTAGTTAATTTTCTTATGTTAATGAATTTGATTAGTAAAATGGGATTTAATGTTGATTTATGGATTTCATGCATCTCTTAGGAATTTTGACAACCATGAATTTAGCTGATATCTGTTTTTATAATAGTTATTATTTTATAAATGAGTTTGAAGTGTTACATTGAAAGAAAAATTAACAGAGTGAAAAACCATGTGTGGTTAGAAAACTTATAAAACACTTTAAGAAAGGCCAATATGGGAAAACAGAAAATTCCAGGATATGAAGAATTTAAAGACAGTATGTATTAATAATACATAGAAGAGCTGGGTGTGGTGACACATGCTTTCAATCCCAGCACTCAGGAGGCAGGGGTAGGAGGATCACCGTGAGTTCAAGGCCAGCCTGAGACTACATAGTGAATTCCAGGTCAGCCTGGGCTAGTGTGAGACCCTACCTAAATAAAACAAAAACAAAACAACAACAACAACAGGCTGGAGAGATGGCTTAGCAGTTAAGGCACTGCAAAGCCAAAGGGCCCAGGTTCAATTGCTCAGGACGCACATAAGCCAGATGTACAAGGTGGCACATGCATCTGGAGTTCATTTTCAGGGGCTGAAGGCTCTGGAGTTCCCAGCCCCTCTCACTCTCTTTATATCTCTCTGCCTCTTTCTCTCTCTCAAATCAATAAATATTTTTAAAAAACCCAAAAGTAGTAATAATACATTGAAGATCAGAATATGTCCTGGGAAGAAAATATTAGATTAGGACTAAAGAACTACTAGTAAATCTGATTAAAGGAAAAGATGGAACCAATCATACTTCTTATGTAGTTGTGGAAAAATGACCTTCAATGTTGTACATGAGTAACACTAATGACATTACATAGGTTTACTTACAATAAGTAAACACTGTCTAGGTTGTGTTAACTTCATGCCAGCTAAGTAGTACCTGGATATACAGAGTCTAAAATTGGAGTTGACTGCAATAGGGACACCTGAAAGCTTTGGCAAGATGAGATATTATAGGAGAGCAGGGGCACATTGTTATTATTAACAATTTAACGTGTTTTCAGGCCGGGAGTGGTGGCGCATGCCTTTAATCCCAGCACTCAGAATTAAGTAGGAGGATCACTGTGAGTTCGAGGCCACCCTGAGACTACACAGTTAATTCCAGGTCAGCCTGAGCCTGAGCCAGAGTGAGACCCTACCTCAAAAACCCCCCCCCCCAAAAAAATTAATGCGTTTTCTCATTCAATGATCTGTATTTGTCAGTTTTGCAATTCTGCAATGAAATGCTTGAAGTGTTAACTCTATAAAGGGATGAGATTTATTTAGCTCATAGTCTTGAAGGTTCAAAGGTATAATACCTGCACTGGCTCAGTACTGAGAAGGACTGAGACACATCAAGGTGAATGGTAATGATGAAAATCCTTGTTGGAGCAAGAAGATTCCGTATCAATACAGGAAGCAGAGAGATCTAGTTGGGTCTGGGCTTGCTCCATTAATAGCCATCCTCTCATGAGGACTACCAAGGATTCAAAAGAACTACCTCATATATGACCTCCTATTAGGCCTCACCTCTTAAAGATTCCATCACAGTTTCTGAAACTACCACCTGATAGTGAAATCTCCATCGCATGTTCATTTGAAAGTGACACAATGAGAACATATTCAATCCATAGTATACTCTTTTGAGAATAATAAAAGTCAGAAGTGATTACAACCAATGGTCTTTGAGTTCTTGACAATGGTAGTCATACTCAGGAGGAGAAACAAAGAACTTGAATGAATGAAGAAGAGTCTTTTGTTTCTTTTTGAGATTAGGTCTTTCTGTATAGCCCAAGCTGGCCTCAAATTTGTGATCCTTCTGTTTCTGGGATTACAGGCATGTGTCATCATGCTTTGCTAGGAGCCAGACTTTTAGAAATCATCTAGGAAGGGTTAAATGGCCTAACTTGGGCTGGAAAAATTAATAACCATGCCAAAATAACTGTTATCTCATAGCCAGAGAATTAACTGTATTTACTCTATATTATACATTTTTTTGACATATGGCATATTATTCATTCTATAAACAAATTCATAGTGAATACTTTTTAATAGTCTCATTAATTCATGTTAAGAAAAGTACCTGTTGGATACTTCTACCTACCTCTCAAAACCATGTGGAAGGGTAATGACAACACAAAATTAACTCTATTTCTTTTTTTAATTCAAATTTTAATTTTTTTATTGTTTACAACTTCCATAATTGTAAATAATATCCCATGGTAATTCCCTCCCTTCCCCCACTTTCTCCTTTGAAACTCCACTCTCCATCATATCCCCTTCCCCTCCCAATCAGTCTCTCCTTTATTTTGATGTCTTGATCTTTTCTTCCTATTATGATGGTCTGGCGTAGGTGGTGTCAGGCACTGTGAGGTCATGGATATCCAGGCCATTTTGCGTCCGGAGGAGCATGTTGTAAGGAGTCCTACCCTTCCTTTGGCTCTTACATTCTTTCTGCCACCTCTTCTGCAAAGGACCCTGAGCCATGGAAGGCATGATAGAGATATTTCAGTGCTGAGCACTCCTATGTAACTTCTTCTCAGCACCGTGGTGCCTTCTGACCTTGGGATGACTCAGAAGACTCTTTCTCTTGAGCTAGGAAAATAATCTGCCCATATGCATAGTTCATCACAGTTTACAAATAGTCTCACATTCACTATCTTATTTTTACCTCACCAGATTTCTAAGGATGTATTATTTCCATTTTGAAGAGGAAGGAACTGAGGATAAGACAGCCTAAAGAACAGTGAAAGAACTAATATTCTAAGACAGTTCTTTAGACAACAAATTCAGTTTATTGGAATTGTGTTCGTTTGAATTTTAAAAATAATTTGTGATTTAAATCACATTCCTTACTGTACTATACCTTAAAAGCCTAAAATATGTTACACTACTTCAATGTGTATCAATTTCTAAGAATAAGTAAAAAGTGGTCAAAGTAGAAAAAAGTTAATTATGCCTTCCATTATTTGAATAGACTGAAAGAGACAATAAATTCAAATTGGGGGAAAATATGATCAGATTACCAGAGATAAATGAGTCACCTTGATTCTACTTCAGCATGGTGTTGTGAGAAGCAGCAAAGTTCTAGACTAGCTAATCTGTAGATCAGCTTTGTGAACTGGAATGAAGTACACATTTCCTCTATGTGCCTCAGTTTCCCAAGCAGAGAAGTAAGGGGAATGGAAGGCACTAAAGGTGCTATTTTTTTTTTTTTGAGGTAGGGTCTCACTCTAGCCCAGGCTGACCTGGAATTCACTATGTAGTCTCAGATTGGCCTCCAATTCATGGCAATCCTCCTACCTCTGCCCCCTAAGTGTTGGAATTACAGGCGTGTGCCACCACGGCTGGCTTGAAGGTGCTTTTTTCCTTTTTAAATTTTTTGGTTTTTCGAGGTAGGGTTTCACTCTAGCTCAGGCTGATCTGGAATTCACTATGTAGTCTAAGGGTGACCTCAAACTCATGGTGATCTTCCTACCTCTGCCTCTTGAGTGCTGGGATTAAGGGCGAGTACCACCACACCCGGCTTGAAGGTGCTTTTTATAAACAACGTTTTATTGAAACACAGCAACTTTCATTCATTTATGTTCATGGCTGCATTTTCACTACAAAGGCAGAGTCAAGTTGTTGTGACAAAGATGAGTTTCAATATTGATTGATTGGCTCTTTGTAGCAAGCATTTGTTGATCTCTTGACTAAATTACCTTAGATTACCTCCTGTGATATTTTATACAAGTATGAACTTATTGATTACATGATTTATAATTGCACTCTATGTCTAAACTTGCCCTTTCTAATTTCTGCAGGAGCACTTATTTATGCACAATGTGGCATCTAATACCACTAGCAGATAAAGGCTTTGGTCTTCATTTTTCATGACTATAGTGAAGATGACCATCTGTAGAATACTTTTATACATATATATATATATACATATACATACATACATACATATATATATGTGTGTGTATATGTGTATATATATATAATTTATTTATTTGCAAGTAGAGGGAGAGAAAGAGAAAGAGAAAGGCTCAGATAGAGGAAGAATGGGTGCACCAGGGCCTCTAGCCATTGCAAATGAACTCCAGATGCATGCACCACCTTGTGCATCCGGCTTACATGGGTATTGTAGAATCAAACTTGGGTCCTTAAGTTTTACAGGCAAGTGCCTTAACCACTAAGCAATCTCTCCAGCCCAGAATTTTTTTATAATCATCTTATGCTGATTTCTTTAGCATTTTTGAGGTCAGGTTTCCCTTTAGCCTAGGCAGACTTCTGCCTCCCGAATGCTGGGATTAAGGACATGTGCCACTACACCCGGCTTCTTTTACATTAGTTTTTTTTGTTTGTTTGTTTGGTTGGTTTTTCAAGGCAAGTCTCACTCTGGCCTAGGCTGACCTGGAATTCACTATGTAGTCTCAGGGTGGCCTTGAACTTATGGTGATCCTCCTACCTCTGCCTCCCTGGTGCTGGGATTAAAGGCATGTGCCACCAAGCCCGGCCTCTTTTCCATTTTTTTAAAATTATTTTCAAGGAGAGAGAGAATGTGTGCAAATGAGTATGGGCATGCCAGGGCCTCTTGCCACTACATACAAACTCCAAACAGTGCCACTTTATGCATCTGGCCCCCTCTTTTGCATTTTTAAAAATGTTTTTGTTTATTTTTATTTATTTATTTGAGAGTGACAGAGAGGGAGAGAGAGGGAGGGAGGCAGGCAGAGAGCAAGAGAGAGAATGGGCGCGCCAGGGCTTCCAGGCACTGCAAACCAACTCCAGATGCGTGCGCCCCCTTGTGCATCTGGCTAACGTGGGTCCTAGGGAATCGAGCCTCAAACCAGGGTCCTTAGGCTTCACAGGCAAGCGCTTAACCACTAAGCCATCTCTCCAGCCCCTTCTTTTGCATTTTCAATAAATACTTGAGAAAGAAAGAGGGAGAGAGAATGGGAGCGTCCAGGGATTCCAGCCACAGCAAATGAACTCCAGATTCATGTACCACCTTGTGCATCTGGCTTATATGGGTCCTGGGGAGTCGAACCTGGGTCCTTTGGCTTTGCAGGGAAGTGCCTTTAACTGCTAAGCCATCTCTGCAGCCCCTTCTTTTGCAGTTTTTAAGGAAAAGTTCTCACTATGTAACTCTACGTAGCTCAGGCTGGCTTTGAACACATTATAATATTTCTGCCTTAATCTCTCAAGTGCTCTCAAGTACAGGTATGTGCAGCCATGATCTGCTCCTATTAAAAAATTTTGTTTGATTGCTGGAGAGATGGCTTAGTGGTTAAGCGCTTGCCTGTGAAGCCTAAGGACCCCGGTTCGAGGCTCAGTTGCCCAGGTCCCATGTTAGCCAGATGCACAAGGGGGCGCACGCGTCTGGAGTTCGTTTGCAGAGGCTGGAAGCCCTGGCGCGCCCATTCTCTCTCTCCCTCTATCTGTCTTTCTCTCTGTGTCTGTCGCTCTCAAATAAATAAAAAAAATTTGAAGAAAAAAAATTTTTTTTGAGACAAGGTCTGCCCATTATGTAATCCTCAAACTCATGATCCTCTTGTCTCACCATTCTGAAAGCTGGAATTACAGGCATGTACCACCATGCCCAATCATGTGATCATTTAAGCATGGCAAATGAACCTTATGAACTAGTGGCTGGGGACTCCTATAATTAAACCAGGAGAAAACCTGTTTAAGAATTCCAATTTCTTTTTTTTAATTTTTTTTTAATTTATTTATTTGAGAGCGACAGACACAGAGAGAAAGACAGATAGAGGGAGAGAGAGAATGGGCGCGCCAGGGCTTCCAGCCTCTGCAAACGAACTCCAGACACGTGCGCCCCCTTGTGCATCTGGCTAACGTGGGACCTGGGGAACCAAGCCTCGAACAGGGGTCCTTAGGCTTCACAGGCAAGCGCTTAACCACTAAGCCATCTCTCCAGCCCCAATTTCTTAAATAAATACTACTGACAGACTACAGTGTCAGGATACCCAAAATAAATTTGGTATCATGACTTACATACAACACAGGCTATTTCCAATATGACATATCATATGCATTAATAATAATAATAACCTCCCATTTCCCCACAACACTCAATCCCCAGCTAAAGGCAATCAGTAATCTACCTTTTGCCTCTACGGATTTGCATGTTCTGACATTTTGGAAGTATATATAAGTGTGAACTTTTGTGACTCAAATTTTACCTCCCTCCTTCCTTCCCTCCCTCCCTCCTTTCTTCCCTCCTTGTCCATTGCAATAGCAGCAGCACATGGAAGTTGCTGGGGGTATAGATGCCTTATTGAAAAGCAGAAGTGGGCAAAAGATAGGAAGTTTAGAAAGTTTCTTTCATTTCAGAAGGATGGGAACAATCCTGGCTAGTTCTAATAATGGAATGTGAAGGGTGTCTGGTCAGTCAAGGTCCAAATGAGAAGGTGTTAGTCACACAGTTATGGGAGCACTACAGGCCTGGCTATAGTCCCAGGAACGATACAAGCACATAGGGCAGGTTCCCCGAACAGTCCACATGCTTTTAAGTTATATTTACAAAAATATGCATCAACATTTGAAAAGTTCATGAAATTGACACCTATGTATCATGAGCTGCTAGGCTAAAATATTAAATGAGATAAAATTATGTATTTCTCAGCCAGGTGTGGTGGCTCATGCCTTTAGTTCCAGCATTGGGAGGTAGAGGTAGGATCACTGTGAGTTCGAGGCCACCCTGAGACTACATAGTGAATTCCAGGTGACCCTGGGCCAGAGTGAGACCCTACCTTGAAAAACCAAAAATATGTATTTCTCAATTCTTTTCTAAAGAATATAAAGGTTAATATTTTAAAGCAAATATATACCAGTCCCCATTAGCTAAACGCACGAAGAAAGCAAGCAGCCCAGCTTTCCTAATCCCCTACAGGCCTTGAGCCATGAGTGGCCCAGCAACAAGGCAGTGCCCATGGTTGGGGCAAACTGACCCACAGAACAGAATATTGAAGTACAACAGAAAAGAGGTGTCTTTGGCTACAATTTTCGCATTAAACAAAAGAGGCTAATAGAATGGAAACACATAGCTCTGCCAGCCAGGTTGGGTTAAGCAGGGCACAGGTACACCTTGACAGCTGGTTTCAAAAGTGATGGGAACTAAGCATGAGTGCATACCTACATGAGCTGTGCTTCGGCTGTGTCTTGTTTCTTTGATTGAGCATGTTTACAAGGTTAATCAGTGCTGTAGTATGCATTAGCAATCCATTCTTTTTCTATTATCAAATAATTATATGTAAGCGTGGAGCTTCTGGGTCACAGAATAACTGGATTTAATTTTTTTGAGAGACTGTTTACTAAAGCAATTGCACCACTTTTATGTTCGCACCAGCAGTGTATGAGGGTTCCAATTTGATCATATTCTTGCCAATATTCTCATTAGCTGTCTTTTTGATTACAGCCATCCTAGTGAGCATGAAGTGGTATCTCATGATTGTTTTGATTTGCATTTCCCTAACAGTTAATAATACTGAACATTTTTTCATGTATTTATTGGCTATATTTGTATCTTCTTTGGAGAATTTCTACTTAGCTCTTCTTACTATTTTTGTTGGGTGATTTTTTTGTTATAATAGTTATACAATTTTTACATATTCTGGATATAACCCTGTATGGGATATAAGTTACAAATATTATTCTCATTCTAATCCTTCTACTTTCTTGGCAGGATCATTTAAAGCACAGAAGTTAATTTTGATGATTAATAAATGTATTTTCTCTTGTGTAACTTGTACTGTTGGTGTCATGTCCACAAAGTGATCGCTTAACCCAAAGTCACAGAGGTTTGTTCTTATATTTTCTTCTATGCGTTTTGTGTTTTAGTTTTTAACTTAGGTTTATGATCTATGTGGAGAAAAATTTTATATATGGTATGGAGGATAACTTCATTCATTCACATGCATATATTCAGTTGTTCCAGCACCTTTTGTTAAAGAGAATATTCTTTCATCATGGAACAATCTTGGCCATCTTGTCAGAATTCTTAATAAATGTGAGTTTACTTCTGAAGCTAAAATTCTATTCCAGTAACATTTATTTCTAGCCTTATTTCAATGCCATGTATATCTTTGAGGTAAGTTTTATAACAGGGAAGTGAGGGTTCTCCAACTTTGTTTACATTCCCTAATTGGCCTAGCTGGAATACCCAGGACAATATTGAACAGAAATGGTTAAATAGAAAGAGCAAACATTAAAACCAACTTCTACCAAATCAGAGAGCCAGAGCCTCAGAGGCGCCCAACACTTTATCACTGAAGCAGACCAAAAATGAACCCAACATGGCTCAGGGATATTTTGCGGAAGAGGGGGCGGAAAGAATGTCAGAGCCACATGTTGGGTCAGGATATGCAGAGACATTTATCGTACCAATAACTGTGAGCTAACTCCACAATGCATGACCCATATACCTGAACAAGGAGAGGCCAATGGGGAGGGGGTAGGTCATGGATGAGCCTAATAATGGTACCAAACTGACTGTATTTGCTGAATAGAAAACTAATAAAAAAATAAAAATAAAAAAAGAAAGAGCAAACATTCTTGTTCTACTCCTGACTTAGGAACTCAGTATCTATCTAGTCTATCATCAGACAGTATAATGTTAATGTTCCCCCCCTGCCATGATCTTCATCGGCAATGTGAGAGTACTTAATAAGGCTAGTTTTATTCTTTGTCATTACATACAATTCCTATTCCACATGAGTGAGAATATGAAACATTTTTCTTTTCGTCTGGATTATATCTGTAAGTACATCCACATTGTAGCAAATGGTTGGACCTAAATATATGCAATAAAATTTATCTAGAAAAACTCATGGCTTTATTAACTTCCAGTTATTTCATTAACCTATGCTTGAATTTTTATAATTTATGACTGCTTGCTTTGGGCTTAGGTTTTTTTTTTTTTTTCCTAGCTTCATAAAGCGAAAGGTTAAGTTATTGCTTTGAGGTGTTTTATATATATATGCATTTGCTGCTACGAACTTCCCTGGAATAAGAGCTCTGGCTGCATTCCATATATTTTGTTTTCTTTATTCTCAAAGTATCTTACAAAATGTCATTTCTTCTTTGATCTATATTTAATAAAGTATATTGTTTAATTTCAACATGTTTTGAAGTTTTCAAGTTTCTATTATTGATTTCTAATTTCATTCTAATTGTAGTCACAGAATATTCTTTGTATGCTTTCAACTATTTTAAATTCACTGAGGTTTGTTTTATAGCCTATCATATGCCCTATCCAGAAGAATGTTCCTTACATACTTGAGAGGTATGTTTTGCTAGTTTTGAGTGGGATGGTCTGTAGGTCTGTTAGGTCTAGCTGATAAACTTTTAACTTTCTTGTTCCTACTTGTTATTCTATTATTGAATATATGGCTTTGAAGAATCCCACTACTGTTGAATTGTCTACTTCTTTTTCCAGTTGTCAGTTGTTGTTTTATCTGTTTTGATTAGTTCTAAGGTGCCTGCATTTATCTTATCTTCTTGATGCATGGGCCTTTTAATCATTGGGAAATCTGTTTCAGTTCTTTGAGTTTATTGCCTGGTGTTAGTCCAGCCACTCCAACTCTTGTATGGTTGATATTTGCATGGGATATCTTTTCATATCCTTTTGCGTTTAACCTATTTGTAACTTTGAATATAAGTAGCATCTTACAACACAGAGTTGGAATTTTTAAATATGTGTGTCCACATGCATCTGGAGGCCAGTGGACAGCTTTGGATATTCGTTCCTCCAGACAAGCATCCACCTTTTTAGAGACTGGGCCTCTCCTTAATCTGAAACTCACTAAGCTAGACTGGCTGGCCAGTAAGCCCTAGGGATCTGCCTGATTTTGCCTTCCCTGCACGGGGATTACAAACATACTCTACCATACCTAGCATTTTTACATGTGTTCTGGGGATTGAACTTGCAAGGCAGGCACTTTACTGATTGAACTATCTCTCCAGTCCATATTTGAATTTTGTATTTCAACCTAATCTGACAATCTCTACCTTTTTGATCTCATTGTTGAATTCAATAAATATTATTTTTTAAAGTTTTATTTATTTGCAAGCAGAGAGACAGAGAGAGAGGGGGGAGAGAGGGAGAGAATGGGCATCCCAGGGCCTGTAGCCACTGTAAACAAACTCCAGATGCATGTGCCCCTTGTGCATCTGGCTTACATGGGTCCCAGGGAATCAATGGGTTCTTAGGCTTCACAGACAAGTACCTTAACCACTAAACCTTCTGTCCAGCCTTCAATAAATATTATTGAAAAACTAGGTAAACATTTATATTTGAGTTTTTCGATGTCTCATATTTTTCTTCAACTCATTTATTGTACTTTTAAAACTTTAATTAACTTTAATACATATGCATTATTTATCCTCTAATCCCATACCAGCACCCTCCATTTTCCTCATCTCCTATCCTCTCCACCAAACCCCCTCTTCTTTCCAACTATTTCCTCTACAGAAATTTCGCGTAAATGCTTTGTAGTATTGCATTTTGTCCCTTCAATGATTTATTTTTAAGATGGCATCTACCTTTCCTTTTCATATTTCTTGGCAATTTCATACACACCACCTCCAATTCTCCAAATCTTTAATAATGTCTTAAGTGTAATTTTAGTTATTTTCTTAGTAGTTGCTCCAGGATTTCTAATGTGTACTCTCACTCATCAGAATGCACTTCATATTTATACTGAGTACTATGAAACACAGAAAGTATTATTTTATTTTTTGTCTTTTTTGAGGTAGGGTTTTCTCTAGCCCAGGCTGACCTCGAACTCGCTTTGTAGACTCAGGATGGCCTCAAACTCAGTGATCCCCCCTACTTATGCCTCCCACGTGGTGGGATTGAAGGTATTCTCCACCATGCCTGGCTAGAAACTTTCTTTTTTTATAGCTCCTTTACACCCCAGTTTTGTACTGTTTGACATATTATATGTTAAAAATCAATATATCACTATAATCACCACGTTTTTTTTTAAAAAAAGCTGCATGAAATACACATAAGTAGTGTATCAAACTTGTGATGTTAATTTGTGCTATGTAAGACTGACAGCTTTCTTTACTTGTTCATATGGATTTGCGTTATCATCTGGTATCATTTGCTACTCCAAATCATCTTTGTTTTCACCCTGAAAAGGGGATGGTACACACATTTTAAAAACACATTTTATTTATTTATTATTTATTTATTTATTTGAGAGCGACAGACACAGAGAGAAAGACAGATAGAGGGAGAGAGAGAGAGAATGGGCGTGCCAGGGCTTCCAGCCTCTGCAAACGAACTCCAGACGCGTGCACCCCCCTGTGCATCTGGCTAATGTGGGATCTGGGGAACCGAGCCTCGAACCAGGGTCCTTAGGCTTCACAGGCAAGCGCTTAACTGCTAAGCCATCTCTCCAGCCCTTAAAACATATTTTTATTTATTTTATTTATATGAGAGAGAGAGAAAGGCAGGTAGAGTGAGAATGGGTGTGCCAGGGCCTCTAGCCACTGCAAATAAACTCCACACAAATACACCACCTTGTACATCTGGCTTTATGTGGGTAGTGGGGAATAGAACCTGGGTCCTTTGCCTTAACCACTAAGCCACCTCTCTAGCCCTGTTACACACATTTTTATGCAGTTGCTTTTTAAGTCAAGAAAAGAAAGAAGAAACATACAATTATACTATCTTCTGTAAGTACCTATATGATTGTATTTGCTGGTATTCCTCATTTTTCCTATGGACTTGAATTATTATCTGGGCTGCTTACTTTTTTGTATTTCTTGCAGATCTATTAGCACTGAATTTAAGTTTTGTCTTGGAGCACCTTTATTTCATCTCTATTTTTGGATGATAATTTTGCTGAACATAATTCTTGGTTGACAGATTTTATTTCAGAATTTGAGTATATCCTCACTCTGTTTTCTGGCCTTCACTGTTCGTCATGAAACCTTACCTTTAGGAAACCTGAGGCTTCCAGATGTGATGACCACTGTATTCTTGCTGCCCTACTACGGTAGTGCTTATTATTACCCTTCCCCCACATTAGGGCCATACTCTCCTGTTTTCTTGCACATCTAATTCTTTTGTTTTGTTGAAAAGTGCACATTTAACATGGTACCCTAATGGCAGCCATAGATACTGATCTTTTCTTGGGGGATTTGTAGTTTGCCAAATGCACACATCCAGCCTTTTCAGCCCCCAAGTTGGCTGCTCCCAGGAGAGCTCTTCCTGGTTCTCTCTCTCATTTCTCTCTGCTAAATCTCTGGCTGCTCTGCTGTTTTGCTTGTGCTAGTTCTTCCTAGTTGAAATCCATCAAGATTGATATTGCTTTTCATAGTACTCTCACTGATAGAGTTCTCTATGCTCTGTTCTAAATGAACCCAGTACCCACAGGTGAAGGTATGGAGTTCTCTGACCTAATTGCATGTATTTCCCATTGAATAGAAACTCTGTACCACTGAACTGTGCTAGGGAAGGCCAACTTTGAGTGAAATAGTCAACCTATGAACAAACTGGGGAGGAAAACAATCAGTGCCCCATTGTCCTCAGTCTGTATAAGGAACAAAGCTTCTATCTTACTACAGCTGGAATGTATATCCTAAGAATTCATAAATTGGAAACATATTCCCAAAATTCATGTTAATGGTATATTGAAGCGGAGCATTTGGAAGGTAATGGTGGAGTGACTATAATGGAACCAATGGCTATAAGAAACCTGAGTGCTTGCTCTGCGTCAACTTTGTACTATCCTCCACCATGTTATCATACAGCAAAAAGGACCTCACCAGATGTGGGAGCAAATGTCAGCACCATGCTCTAGAACTTCCCAGCTTTCAGAATCATAGGCAGACTTCTATTCTTTATAGGTTACCTTGTCTCAAATATTTTTGTTATAACAATAGAAAATGGGCTAAGACATATATAAGGGGAAAGGGGGCAGGGCAGAAGACAGGAAATGTAGGTAGCTCTCCCTGCCAGAGCAAAACTGTAGCAGCAGATAGGACCTTGAATTAGAGGGAGTCCTACTGACCCCCACTATCTTAATACCACCATACTTCCTCACAGCAGAATGCTCAGGACAGAACTTCTGGGACAGAGCATATGGAGCAGATCATTCCTCAAAGGCCAGTCTCTTACTATTCTTACCAAGACTTAATATACTGTCTTAAGTGTTAAAAGCCCTTAGGAAAAATTTTACAAGCTTTCAATGGATGCCTTTTCTAAAATAAATCTTTAAAAACCAGTTAAACTGTTGCTTTATTTGGGGAGAGGGTCTTCTGAGCTCCTTACCTTGTCATTCTCAAGTCTGACCTTTAATTTCTTTTTTAATGTAACTTTTCAGTGGAAGTGTGGTACAGCATAAAGAGAAATGGACTGGCTATCAGGAGTTAACTTGGCCTCTAGCAAGCTCAGTGGTTTCACTTGAAGCTTGTTGTCCTCATTTATGGAATGAGGAAATTGTATTAAATGACCTTTAAACTCCCTCCAACTCTGAAATCCTATGGTTTTGTGAAACAGGAACACAACAGAAAATCACTAGCAAGCAGCATTTTACTGTAGCTATATGAGAACAGGAAATAAGGAAACAATTTCCTTAAAAAAAGTGTTCCAATCTGTTTTAAATTAGAACACACACTTCATTTCTATCTCTACCTAGCTAATCAAAATGCTAGTTTAATGTATGGTTTGCAGACAAGACATTTCTCCAGCCAAAGGTTTCTTTTTTGATAATTAGAACTGAGAAACTGGGGACAATTGAGAAACTAGCAACCTTTCACTGGTTAGTCATCAAAAATATGACAGTTTAATACTAAATAAAATCACTATAATGTGCTACCATTTAACCTACATTATGAATTCTGCAAATATTTACTTTCTAAAACAATGCTAAGTTTTCTCCTCCTGACTATGGCTACAAGGCCACATTCCCAGAATACCTATTAATTACTTGCATGTATTTTGACCATGTAAGTGACAAAATATCACTTTTCCCTATGTATTGCAAAAGACTTGTTTCAATCAGACACTCATTCCTAGTCACAAAGACATAATGTTTATTCAGTAATGATTATCCACACAGATTGTTGTAAACAATAGAACTGTGTAAGGGCTTTCTTGCCTGAGTTCTTTTGTTTTGATCAGCTTTAATCAGCTTGTTCCATTCAATATTGCGATTTACCATACAGTTTACATTCTAAATCAGTGTACTCAGAGAAGGGACCTCTGTATAATTTAAGAAAACTACAATTACAGATCTATTTAAATGCTTTCAACTGTGGATTCACAACAGAGTATCTATCTTGCAATAAGAGAATTATGAACATATACTGGCAAAAGTTCCTCCTCAGTGATCTTAAGTTATGGACAAAGTGATCCAGAAATAAGAAATCATACAATTTTTAAATACCTGTCCTTTAAAGCAAAAGATATTTTTTAAAACAGCCATCTTCATGAACTGAAATTGTTAAAATTGAAGGGAAATACAAAATATTTATCTTAAGGTATATAAAAAGTACAAATCCCTGCACAGAAAAGGTAAATGCATATCTTGAGTTTGTCTATGTCCAAATGTGAAGGTCTCTGATTACCACAAGTGACCCTGACTTGAGCTGTAAAAAAATTTCCAAATGAGCCCATCTGCTCACTAAGATATTTCCATGTTTAAGAACCTTTGGTAAGGCGTTTGGCCTAGTTTTATGATTCTAAATTACCTTGGCTTCAAGTTAGTTTTTGTAAACTGGGATTCCCTTATGAAGAAAGTAAAAAAAAAAATAACAATCAATCTTTACAATAAAGGGATATTTGAAATAAAACCCTACCATCCTGCTCCATTTTCAGAGCTCAAATTCTAAAACTGTAGCTTATTCATCCCAATACATTAAAAACCTGGCTTTAACACTGATGTACAAATTTATACACATTATCCTTTTGTCCAAGTATATAATAATCATAATGTAAAATTAGTACATTATAATTAAATGCCCTTTTTTCTTGGCATTTTCTATGACTGAATCATACTAGGAAGCTTTTCTTTCATCTTAATCTGCCTATTATTTCCTACTATAGAATGATTTTAATATAATGTGGTTTTAAAAGAAATGTCTGTAAGACTTAGTTATGGCCCTTAAAATAACTGTTTCCCCCCCCCCCCCGCAGGTAATTTAAGTATTTGTTAGCTGAAAATACAGGTTAATGACCACAATGGCCTTGGGACCACCTGCAATCATATGAAAAGAAAATAGCTTCAAGATTTACCCTGAAAATATTCCTACATTCTTGGACTAAATGTTCCCCATATCAGAAAATAACTTGCTTTGAACACTGTTATTCACACTTGGAAAGAATTATTTCTAATAATTATTTCATTCCTATCTGCTTGTTGATGCAACTATGCTCAATCTTTTCCAACAGCATGCGTAAAAAGGTAGGAAGGATTAACAGAGAAGCAAAATTCTACTTAGGTTTAAGCCATATATCCAATAATATTGCTGATTTAGTCAAAGGAAGTGTATTTCCCTCAGAACAGCGGTTAATACCTATGTGTTCAGCATAAGAAAGATCAATAAAACAAAACAAAATAAACCTATTTTGCAGTTGATGATGGCAGATGTCAGTGTTAACTTCAATATGAAAAGCAAGATCCTATATAACTTACTTTGGTACCAAAGACTAGCTCTGAAATACTGGCCTCAGATCAAACTGCCTTTATATAACAACAGGTATTTGCTCAATGTCAACAAAACAAATATTACTATTTCCCATACTAAATTATCAAACACATTAAAACCATAAAGCAATTAAATATGCATTTTAGGATATTTCCTGAGCAATCAAGCCACATTACATATGGCTATGTGGCCTTTCATGAGATTAAACAAGTTTGTCAAATTGTGTGAGTACTATTAAACTAAGTTCCTATTAAAACAAGAACTTTTACTTTTAAGAGACTCACTATATTTCCCAGGCTAACCTTGAACTCCTGGGTTCAAGCAAACTTCCTGGCTCAACCTCTTGAGTTCTGGAACTACAGGTGTCTGGCATAAGAGAGCAACTTTTTAAGTGAACATGTATTATCACTTTAGTATTATTTTTAGGATTTTAAACATTTGCTTTTTTTCCCAGATAAAACTTGATGTATATTACTTAGGCTCCTTGTTATATTAGGTTTGAAGGAACTTATTAAATTATTGAAAAAGGAAGATAAAATCTTACAAAAACAATTCAGAAGAGTCAATGTAGATTGAGTCCTGACCATCTGAAGATTGTATGTACAGATGGAATCCTATTTACCAAACATCTTAAATAATTTTAAGTGGATACTGAGTTTATACACTTGTATGAGCATGTACATATGTGTGCATACATAGCATCATATTTGTTTTTTTATAATTTCAGAGGGAAAAGCCATGCATTTATGATGGAAATATGAAAAGGCCACTAACTTCCTAACTTTTGAAATTACTCCCAGTGTAGCAACACTCAAAATGACAGTTTCTGAGTTTTTAAAGGAAAAATACATAAACTTTGGTCCAGAACAAAAGTAATGACTCATTTTGGTGGAAAAATAAAATTCTGACCACTAGACAAGTGCTACAATGGTGGTTAAAGATAATATTCCATGTCACATGAGAAGTAAAGTATTTCCTCCAAAACCCACATAATTAGAAATATTTCAAGATTTTTAAGTATAGGTTTCTATAAAGTGAAACATCAAACATATAAATACATGTCTATTTCTGACAAGTTCTAACTTTAAGTGTGTTTGCAACCTATTTTTCATATCAATGAAGTACTTTATTTGGAGGGAGTAGAGAGGAGAAACAATCTACATTGTTTTCATTTTCTTTCTTGTTCTTTAATATTTAAAAAAGATACTCTTCCTACAATTGTTTTCAGCTCAAAGAAGGTTTTAAAAAGCTACATAAATTTGGAAACCAATATGATTCATCTGGTTATGGATATCAAATGGATGTCAGACTTCAAAAAAAGTAATGGGTAAAGTCAAATGATTAACAAAAATCATGCACTGAACACAACCAGGGCAGTAACAAGAAAACAATTTGGGGATAATTATACATAATTATAGATAATTCAACAGATTGTGAAAGATGTAAACTCAAATCCTCCTTTAAATATATCTTATTTAACAAGATTATAGCAAATGGGAATGTACGATTTTTGTTTTAATTAAACAAGTATGCCTCAGTGCAAATGTGTATTTCAAAATAAACCAAACCAAAAAGAAGAAAGGAAAATGTCTCATATGACTTAGCAGGAACAGTTTCCACAGCCTTTCACACTGTTGACAATTTCTTCTTGCAGTTTCTTCCTTTCTTCCTCTTTGGAGATATATTCTTTCTTTGCATCCCATTTGGGGTTGTCATGGTTCTGCACACGGCTGCTCTGGGTATGCCACATGTCTGAATAGATACTGCCCGAGTTAGCAAGCAAACTATGGTGGGTACCACGTTCAGCTACCTTACCCTGAAAAGTAAACACAAGATAAACATGGATCAAGGTCATTTAACTAGTAAAATATCTAAAATACATAATAATTGATAAATTAGGATTCTGAGGACTTTCCATTCAAATACTTCTCTTTCCTCATCCAAAGGACCAATGAGAAAATTGAGGTAGAAATGCTTCTATGTTCAGCTGACAAGTCCTAATTTCATAAACACAACATAAAAAATAAAAACATAAAAAATAAAGTATTAAACTTTAATACTTTATTTTTTTTATTTTGAAGTGTAAAAGGGAAAGGTTAAAATGTAAGAAGGGAGTATTTTCTGTATTCAGCAAATATTCAAATCAAAGGCACTGATATTTATATAAGGATTTAAAGGATTTAGAAATAATATCTTGAAATCTTTCTCATTATATATATAACATATATATATATGATATTTATGAAACAAAAAAGACAATGAAAATGAAGTTCATTTCCTCTAGTAGCTCTTTTTGTCAACAATGGCTATTTTCATGTTTGTGGATGTGGGTGCATGTGTGCCCACAATCAGCTGTCTTCCTAAGTTGCTCTCCACCTTATTCTTTGAGACAGGGTCTTTAGCTGAACTCAGAGCTCCTTGATTTGGCTACAGTACCTAGCAGTGAAGCCTAGTGATTCCCTGGCTCCACTTCCACAGTTCTAGGATTACAGGTATGCCTGCCTGGCTTTTTCACATGACGTACTAGGGATTCAAACTCAGGTCCTCATCCTTGTATTGCACTTTACTCACTGAGCCATCTCCCAAACTGAACAATGGCTATTTAACACAGCACTGAATTGATTTAGTATGGATTTCAAACTCCAATCTATAATTAATTTGTGTCCTGACAAATACTACTGAAAATGTTGTCAGAGGGCTGAAGAGATGGCTCAGCAGTTAAGGTACTTGCCTGCCAAACCTAACAACCCGAGTTCAATTCCCCAATACCCACATAAGCCAGATGCACAGAGTAGCACATGCATATGGAGTTCATTTGCAGTGGCTGAGACCTTGGCATGCCTATACTCTCTGACTCTCTATCTCTGCTTGCAAATAAATAAAATTTAAAAATTGTTCTAGATAGTGTGATGAGTATGTCACACATGCTACCTCATTATAGTTAAAGTTCCCATTATTTAAAAATAAAAGTTGGGAGAGAAAAGGAATTTTGTTACTTTTGTTGGTATTCCTGGTGCTAAAACTTTTACAAAACATACCCATTAAGTAAAATAAATTTGTCTGTGCTTATGACTGAATAGTGAATTTATACATATACACATATAAGTGGCTATACTGCTATTTCATTATTTACTAATTTCTTAATAGGGAAACTAGAGAATAGCACTAATTATCTCTACCTATTCTTCACTCTCCTAATATCACTTGTATCACAAATTCTGGTTCAGTGTTAATTATGACTATGTAAGAATTGTGTGCTATCATGAGTACATTATTTCCTGTTGGATTATGCAGGCAGTAAGATTTTTGGGGGTGTGTTTATGTGTATGTACACATGTGTGGATGTAAACTTTGGCTGTTGGTCCTTGCTGTCCTCCTTGTTTGAGCCAACATCTCTCCTTGTTCACTTCTGTGTCTGCCAGGCTAGCTGGCCTGTAAGGTTTGGGGCTTCTCTGTCTCTGAGTCCCATTTTGCCATAGGTGTGTTGGGATTACAGATGCTTACACTGCTGTGTCTTTTTTTTTTTAATATGGGCTCTGGGGATCTGAATGCAGGTTGTAATCAAGCAAGGGCTTTATCAATTGAGCCATCTCCATAGACCAGTACTAGGATTTTATATACATTTTCTCATACAGTATTTTTTTATTCTTTGTAGACTTAGTAATTGTCATCTTTCTATTTACTTAGTTTTCTATGTTACTATTGGAAATCTCTACAAAGGTGAACAATTATATACTGTATGTATGTGTGTCTGTAAAAAAAATGTATACATTGCTTTTGTCAAAGTGCTTGAGAATGAGTTGCAGAAGCCAATAATACTGCATCTCTAAATATTTCATTAGTTCCTAAAACAAGGACGTATTCTTATATGACTGGACTATGACTACCATGCTCAAGACATTTAGGAATGGTATGATTCTCTTACCTAACATATACTTCATTTTCATACTTCATCAAATTGTCCCAGTATTGAACTTTATTGTTTTTGTTCCCCTCTAGGATCCAACCAAGATCAATATATTGACAGTTTATCGAGTCTACTGCAAGGCAGCAAAGGGTTTGGGAGTAACTAGAGTATTGCCTGGATCAACATGCTGAATTTATAATAGCTTTCAAGCTCTTCTCTATGTGACACTGACATTTCTGAAATACCCAGGCCTGCTTTTAAAAAGAATGCCCATCCGTTTGTATTTGTCTAGTTGTTACAGATTATTTGATCCAGGCTAAGATTTTTTTTTTAAGTCAGAAATATGTGATGATGTATTCTCAGTATATCACAGGAGGAATAGGAAAGTCCCTTTGTTCCATTGCCAATATTAAATTTGATTTCATGGTTAAAAGTATCTAAAAGGGTCTCTATTGTGTTTATTTTTATTTATTTATTTGAGAATAAGTGACAGAGAGAGAAAGAGGCAGATATATATAGAGAGAAAATGGGCGCGCCAGGGCTTCCAGCCACTGCAAATGAACTCCAGACACATGCGCCCCCTTGTGCATCCGGCTAACGTGGGTCCTGGGGAATCAAGCCTCGAACCAGGGTCCTTAGGCTTCACAGGCAAGCGCTTAACCACTAAGCCATCTCTCCAGCCCTAAAAGGGTCTCTATTTATGGGTAATTTACCTCTATAAATAATAAGTAACTTATGGGTTTTACTTTCAAGCCAACTGAATATTCTACTCAATAGATTTCACCATATGGCTTTAGTAACCAGTGAAGATTCTTCACAGAATCAATCATTACAATGGTGGTTGCAAAATCTGATTTTATAAATTTACCATTCCTTCTACATACATTAGTTGGTATTCTTCTTAAAAGTCTTTCCCTTTCCCTTTGGCACTTTTTGTTTTAAAAGTATCACTATGGATGCAGAGATTAGTTTTTTATTCAATGTGTTACAACTCATTAGTGTCATTATTCTTTGTGCTGCTCCAATTATCCCAAATTTGGCCAGTGGGAGCCCATTCAAAAATGGTTCCTATGTCCTTATGGCATGTGCTCATTAATTTCCCTGTCCCAGATCAGGAATCAGTTATTTCTCCAAGGAAGCTTGGTTCCTGTTACTGAGAAACAGTAATTTAGGTCCAGAATGTATGTGCCAGGTATATTCATTCCTGGGCTTTCACTACTTCTAGGCCTTTTCAGTGAATAATCATAATACTTTATAAACATCATGAACTCATATTGATAATTTGCTCCAATATAGTATCATGAGATTGATCTTCTTCTTTCGACCATTCTCATTTGTATCTTTCTTCTACATGAGATCTCTGTTCCTAACAGCAATGTATTTCTCACTATATGTTCAGTCTTACATATAAAACAGTTTCAAGCTGGGCATGGTGGTGCATGCCTTTAATCCCAGGATTTGGGAGGCAGAGGTGGGATGATCATCAAGAGTTCGAGGCCATCCTGAGACTACATAGTTAATTCCAGGTCAGCCTGCACAAGAGTGAGACCCTACCTTGAAAAACAAAAAACACACAAAAAAATCACTTTCAAAATAGCTACTCCCATAATACAACCAACAAAATCAATTTCAAATTTTCTTTGGAATATTTGTCCTTATAATACATTCCTGTATGGGTATACAACTGGAGTAATGTGTTTAAAAGTTACCTGGATTGATTCTATTTTGCTGTGTACTTACCAATTTGATATAGAAGCAATTGGCTTTCTGTTTGCATTCAATATTTACTTTTTGCATCCTTGACTTAAGCCATTAAGAGTGCAGGTAGCCAGCTGTTTTAGTTTCTATTTCATCTTTCCTATTTATTTACTTTTGGTTTTTTGAGGTAGGGTCTCACTGTAGCCCAGGCTGACCTGGAACTCACTATGTAGTCTCAGGGTGGCCTTGAACTCACAGGGATCCTACCTCTGCTTCCCTAGTGCTGGGATTAAAGGCATATGCCACCACACCTTATTTCATGTTTCCTATTTTTTAAATAAGCACATTTACATATATTCTCCTCCCAGACTTCCTTGCAAAAAGTGGCATATTATGTAGTGCTTTGCACCCTACATTTTTTCTCATTTAATCATATATTCTGGAAATCATGCTGTTTCTTTTCCTTTTTCTAATAGCACCTGTCTTTATTTTTATAAATGCTATATTTTCCATGAATTCTATAAATAGTACATTTTAAAAGTTTTCTTATGCTCTTTTGCATTGTGCATTTTCTGCGCAGTTCCTCTTACTCTATGCTTGGGAGATCTTCGTTTATTACCTACTAACATAGAAGGCTGGAGCATCAAGAGGCTGATTCTAGAAGCTGTATACATGAGGATGGCCTTAAGTGGTTGGCTTCATCACAGGATAATCATTTGAATACCTGGCCATTTTGCTGTGTCCGCTCATATAAACATCCTTTTAGGGGCTACTTTTGTTTCCCCAGAGAACAATTCTCCTATTATCTGCTGATGAGAGAAGGACTTGTGACAGTAGATATAAATAAGTGGTTGGTAAGTTTCTTAGAACCAATGGTAAGAAAGGCCTGTGGTCCTACCCCTTGGTATGTTTGGGTTCCAGTAAAACCCTCCCTTCCTTATTACTATGCTCTGTGTTCAGGTAATTTCCTGATAAGAAAACTGCTAGCTTCTTGCTAAGATTGGGAAGGGATAAATACCAGATTGCAGTGATGAGCAAGAGTACTGGGAACTGGTCTTTTTTTATTCCATGCTAGCAACTGAATCCAGGGATGCTTCATCAATGCTAGGTAAATGCTATACCACTTCGTGGAAGCTGTATCTCAAGCCCTCTTTTACTTTCTTATTTTGAGACACAGCCTTACTACATTTCCCAAGGTGGCCTTGAATTTGTGATCCTCCTGCTCATCCTCCCAAGTAGCTGGGATTCCAGGATTGAGACACTAAGCTTGGCTTCTAGTTCTTCCTTATATGAACATTAATTTTGCTACATTCAACCTCATGCTCATCTCCTCTTCCCATACCTTGGTGCCTCTAATTCTTGAGCCTTTTCAGAGGTCTATTTGGTGATGTGAATTAGGTGTCCCCCATAAACTTATGTGTTTTGATTGCTTGGTTCCCAGCTGATGGCAGCCTTGCTGGAGGAGGTATGTTTTTGGAAGCAGGCTTAGGGTTGTTATAGCCAGCTCCCCTTTGCTACAGCTGGGCTCACACTCCTGCTGTTGTCATAGTCTGAGTGCCAACAAAGTGATGTCCAGCCTTCGCTCCATCATCTTTCCTCTGCCATCATGGATCTTCCCCTTGAGACTTTATACCAAAATAAATAGCTTTCCTCCCATCAGCTGCTTTTGGTCAGCAACTGCAACAGTCCATAATATAAAGCATGTTCTTTTGTTATTAAGTTTTCTCCATTTTGGCACATCAAAGTATTCTACCACGTCAGCTATGGTAATCTATTTAACTTTGTCTCCATGTTTGTTGATATTTTTGTCCAGTGTTAATTCTTCTCCTAGTATCTTTTTCCTTGTAGATTTATACTTATTTTTTCCTTCACATTCATATTTGGTAAAAGAGAGATGAGATGAACAAGTATGCCCAGTCTTTCATGTTTAGACAGTTATCCCCTACATATGCCACTTTTTAAAAAAGGTTTTTTGTTGTTTATTTTCATTTATTTATTTATTTGAGAGCGACAGAGAGTGAAAGAGGCAGAGAGAGAGAAAGAGAGAGAATGGGCGTGCCAAGGCTTCCAGCCACTGCAAATGGACTCCAGATGCATGTGCGCCCTTGTGCATCTGGCTAACGTGAGTCCTGGGGAATCGAGCCTTGAACAGGGGTCCTTAGGCTTCACAGGCAAGTGCTTAACCACTAAGCCATCTCTTCAGCTCACATATGCCATCTTAACATGAATATTGTAAGCAAACACTGACAGAACGCAGGAGATGACAGGCTAGTACTTGAATCTAAGGTCATATAATTATGTAATTATAGAGCCAACAAATATTAACATTAAGAGAGCTTGTATATACACAGGTGCTATGGTCATTAATAAATTAGCAATAGCAATGTTGTAAACTAACATTTTCTATTAATAAGAAAGGGCTCTGACAACATGATTGCACAGAACTGGAAAAAAGTAAAAAGCAAAAACATTATACTTTATTTCAGGTTCATGAACATTAATGATAGAATGATTTCCCATTGAAGAATTATGGTATAATCATACTGGAAAAATTGGCTTATTTTATAATGAATAGAAACACTTATTAACAATCTAATAGAAAGGCTTAAAGCCACACATATACAAATATAGTATAAATGTTATAGTACTTAACATGCTACAAATAATAAGTTTTAGTGGAATGCCAAAGTACCTTTCAGGCTGAGGATATATAGCTAAATGGTCAAGAATTTGCCTAGCATGCACTAAGTCCCTGGGTTCAATCCCCAGCACAAGAAAAAAAGTCCTTCTTAATAACTCAAAATATAGAAAGAACATAATTGCTTCCTTTCTCTTTACTTTGAAGCTATCAAAATGAGAAAAAGAGTTAAGATGTGACAAAAATAATCAATCTGACATAGAAAACTGAAAAGTATTAGAAATAATCAAGTACTAGTAATGAAGAGAATATATTCTTAAAGAGAGAAGCAAAAGATACAATTTTCAAATCTACTGATCACAATAATGGCTTTCTGATTCTGATAATACACTTGTATAGTAATTCCCTAAAAAGGAAAATGACCATTTTTATTTTACAGTAATTTTCTTTTAGACATTAAGGATACATATACCATTATATAATTGCATCATTGGACAAAGATTCTATTCAGAGAAAAAAACTAATGCAGATAAAAATGTTTTATGTAGGCACCTTTGAAAACTTGCTTCTATCATGAAGGATTAATGCTTTCCTAATCAAATTTGTTTTTAATACCTTAAAAAGATTGAGTCAATAAAATTTATTTCTTCTTAGAAATTTCATGCATTATTTCCTACAGAAGGGGCTAAACCACAATCCACAATCTCATCTACAGAATATAACTTCCATTCTATTATATACTTACATACATACATGTACATGTGTATTTGTGTTTGTGTGTGTGTATATATAAATTATTGGTTGTTGTTGTTTTGTTTTTTGAGGTAGTGTCTCACTCTAGTCTAGGCTGACCTGGAATTCACTCTGTATTCTCATGGTGGCCTCGAACTCATGGTGATCCTCCTACCTCCCGAGTGCTGGAATTAAAGACGTGCACCACCATGCCTGGCTTCAACTTCTATATATTTTATTAGAAGCAATATTTGAATTTCTTGTATCTATAACAATTTCCAATATTCTCCAAATACTACATCTTAAAGTTCAATTCTTACCTGGCTTAAGACAATAATTTCATCTGCATCAACCACTGTTGATAATCTATGTGCAATGAAAATAGAAGTTCTATGCTTGACCACATCCTTCATGGCACCAAGAATAGTCTGAAAGTTTGAGGACAGTGGGAAAGCAAACAAAAAAAATGCAGAACTACCCATTAGACAAATGTAAATTAAAATATTCATACCTTTCCTAAAGGAACATAAAAAAGGCTAATTACTTAATTTTTTATTATGAACATTTTATACACAAACTAAATATGTAAGCAATTGAGCTATAATATTTAAAAGAAGGGGCTGGGTAGATGGCTCAACAGTTAAAGATACTTCCTTGCAGATTCTGATGGCCCATGTTCAATTCCCCAGTACCCATGTAAAGCCAGATGCACAAAGTGGTGCATGCATCTGGAATTCATTTGCTGTGGCAGGAGGTCCTGGCACATCTTCCCTCCCTCCTTCCCTCCCCTCCCCTTCTCTCCCCTCCTTTCCCCTTCCCTCCCCTCCCCTCCTCTCCCCTCCTTTCCCCTCCCCTCCCTTCCCTTCTCCTCTCCTCTCCCCTCTTCTTCCATCTCCTCTCTCCTCCCCTCCCTCCTCTCCTCTCTCTCTCTCTTGCTTTCTATCTTTCTTTCTTTCTCTATCTACCTCTGTCTTTCTGCTTCTCTCTCATTTTAAGATAGGCAAAATGACTCTGAAATAATAGTCTGTGGGAAGGTATGTATTTTCTATTTAAAACAAAAAACAGCAGGCTGGGGAAATGGCTTAGCCATTAAGGTGTTTGACTGCAAAGCCTAAAGACACTGGTTCAATTCCCCAGGACCTATGTAAGCCAGATGTACAAAGGGCACATGCATCTGGAACTCATCTGCGTGGCTGGAGGCCCAGGCATAACCACCGTCTCTTCCTATCTGCCTCTTCCTCTCTCTCTCTCAAATAAATAAATAAAATATTAAAAAAAACAACTAACAAATAGTCAACTCTAAGCATAGCTAGCCGGATGGAGACAGCAGTGTGGACAATGGGGATATATCCATTGGCTTCCCGCAGATATTTCTAAGCATTTCATTTATTAAAGGTATATTATTGAGAACAGATTACTATGTAAAAAAATAAAGACCTTACATTTAATAAGAAGGACTGACAATCTACTACAGGGCCACTCTAAGAGAAACTCCCAACACCTGTGGAGAGCCCTCTTTCTTCCTGTTAGAACTTAAACTGAGTGCTGCTGGGCATTTTTTTAAAGACCCACTAAAATTTACCATATCTTCTGGAACTCTTCTTTGGGGATCCTTAATTGGTTATGTTTTCTGACACATCAATGCTATGTAACTCAAAATCTATTAGACATTTTAACTTGTGTGAGAAGTAACTTGAGGCCTGTACAATACATTTTTAGGTATAAAGTTCTTTTAAGTAGGTCTTTATTGTTCTTTTTTTTTTCTCCAAGGCAGGGTCTCACTCTAGCCCAAGCTGACCTAGAACTTACTCTGTACCACCTGGCTGGTCTCTAACTCTATCTCCAGTGCTGGGATTAAAGGTATGCTCCACCATGTCCGGCTGTCTTATTATTCTTTTGAATGGGGTTAGTCCTACGTATGGTTCACTTTAAACATAACAAATCCTCACATTAACTCACATTGAAATCTAACTGATGAAATGATGAAATAATGGGCCCTAAAATTTAAGCCCATATGCAACTATTGTATCATATACTTTGCAAAACTTAAAGTACACTTGTACTGTACTTTAGGATTATACCATGGACTAAATAAAAAGGTAGGCAAACAGCGGCAACTGACAACATCCTCCTATCATTAGTTGTAGATTAAGGAGATCTGTTCATGAAATTATTATGGCTATGGACTTTTGTATGTAACATAAATATATTATGAAGTATAATATAGTTGCTGTAGTAGTATGACATCAGTTCCAAAATCTTGCTGTTATATGAAACTTCCTGGGAAACAAATGCAAACCAATACCAGTGCTGAGGATTGGCTGTGCCTGACTTGCACCTCAATGAATTGCTCCATGACAAGTGAAAGGCTTTTCTGTGTCAAAAGTGTTACAAACCCTTACATGGTTTGTATTAATGAGTACAAAATGGCAACAGGAGAGGCTAAAACTCTTTTTCTTTATTAGCCTATTAGGAAATTTGTCTTTGTAAGACACAAGGTTAATACATCAACAGCATAATGTATTACCCATTTCCAACAGGAGACATAATTGTGGATAGACTTAACAATGCATTATCTAGTTCAATGCAACAAAGCATTTTTACCATTAACACCTGCTAAATGGAGGAAAAGGGCTATGCATTTTTCTTTATAGCATCTTACTGAAAGTTGTTCAAAATATAAAGAAACTCCAACATTAAAAGAAAAAAGTTAAAGAGCTCCACATTTTCACTGTCACTCACCTCTTCTGTAATTGAATCTAATGAGGAAGTAGCCTCATCATAGAGAATGACTGGGGGGTCCTTTAAAATGGCTCTTGCAATTGCTACTCTCTGCTTCTCTCCTCCTAGCAAAGAAAAAGTTTAGCTTAAGGAAACAATATAAGAATATTTTGTCATCTTTTTAGGCATGTGAATGTGCATGGTGTGTATGCATGTGTGTAGGCACACATATGTACAAGTGTGCATGTACGTATGAAGGCCTGAGGTTGATGCTGGGTGTTCTCCTTGATCACTGTCTACCTTAATTACTGAAGCAGATTTTTCATTTGAACACAGAGCTCGCTCATTTAGATAGTCTAGTTAGACAACTTGCCCTGAAGAATACCCTGTTTCTGCTTTCTGAGTACTGGGATTACAAGTGAGCAGCCAGGCCCACCCTACATTTACATGAGTGCTGGAGATATGAACCATGGTCCTCATGCTTGCGTGGCAAGTACTTTATTCACTAAGCCATCTCCCAAGCCCTGTTTTTAGTATTTCTCCTGATTACAATCATTAAGTTATACCTTCAACATTCACCTATCTTCCTTTTCACTCTTCATTTCAGTGAGCAGTATAGCCCAAGTTCACAGATGATATACTTTGATAAACTATATTCCTTGGAACTAAATGCAATGCCAAAATGTGATTTCATGTCATGTGACATAAATGCAAATGAGGAGAAATATCAACTTTTGATTCTCTATTCTCACCAGATCCAGGATTATATATGTGTGTGTATACATACATACATACATACATACAAACATACATGACTTTATATTATAGATACTTTGCAATGTGCATCAATCTTAGAAAAATTTCAGTATTAGAGAATCCACAAAGCCAAAAACAAATATAATATCTTAGACTGGAATACTTGAAGACATGAAACAATGAATATATAAACTAGTATGAAAGGTACACATTATCAATATTCCTAAGGATTTTTTTGAGAGAAAGCTTTTATTTTCTCAGCATTCTTCAAGGTAGGAGTATATAGTAGATGCCTTTTACCATTCCTTAATTTATTTCTTATAGGCCTCTACCATGGCAGAATTTAAAAACTAAAACAGAGGTCAAGAAAGGTTGTTTAAGGTAACAAACCAAGTTCCAGCACAATCTAGAGTAGATTAGATTTTACTCCAGTTTGATATTCTTCCTATCACAATGTACAAGACCACATTAATTCTTTTTTTAATTAGTTATGGACATACTCAGTATGTAAACAGCATATGTTGGTACCTTCCTTTCCCTCATCCCTGATCCCCCTTCAAGGGACCCTAGTTGTTGGGGATGAAGGACATCCTAATGGGGATTGTGAAGACCACATTAATTCTTGAATATAGAAATAAGTATTTAGGAAGAATTTACATCTTAGATAGTAAAAATATATTAATTAAATATAAAAAAACCTTTTATCACTGGATATCCTATAGGTCTAAGATCATCATTGTTATATACTTTGGAAGTATAGATGAATATGTATACCCTTTTGGCCTCTCTTCTTGTCAATCAAGCATTAACTTATTTGTGTATGAAAAAGACTTATATTTTTCAACTCAGGTAAAATATTCAGGGATAAAAAAAACTCTTCTCATTACCTACTATATTAAGTACTATTTTATTTTTACTTGTTCAATAATTACTACCTTTGACTTCTAAAGAGAGATCCTTATATTAACATTATTAAGTTTAAATTCATAATAGCCACTCCCCTCTGTCTCATAGGATCAAATTCTCTTTTCAAAGCAGTCATACCAGAACTTTCTTCCTGCCCACCTACCAAACCCAAAGAAGAAAGCTCCTAAAAGAAGTACCTCCTAAGAAGAAGGATCAGTTTTGAAAGGCCTCTCACATTTCAAGTATAAACCAAATCAGTTTTAATTCTGTTCAGCAGTATTTTAGAACTTGGAGAAGAACTGTCTGTTTATTCCCAAGTATAATTAACATAAATGCTAAGTAATAAATGGCTCATTTTGAGAGACTGTTGTAAGGCAATGGGTATCAGGTAAAAATAAATTTTCTTTAGTTATTCCAACCTCCACAAGCAGAGAAAGAAGAGGAAAAAAAAAAGCATTAAAAATAGAGTATGGCATAGCTTGCTAAGGCGCCATCATATAGTGATAGGGCTAACCTACATTATATAATCAAATGAGGATCCCTAGGATGAGCCAAATGGACATATAACTTGAAGATGGACTAGTTAATTGAAAGCTACTAATATCAAGAGTAACGACAAACTATAAAGGTAGACTGGAATGATGTAAGCATCTGCTATTCCAAAGTTATGACCAAATAATTTAACTTGGAAATAATTTTTGCTTAAAATATTCTAAAGCTAAATCAAATCTTTCTAAGACACCAAAAATTCCTTGGCAGCAGGTCTGTAGGAGCCTGTACATGGCAAAGACCTAATAAATGTTGAGTAAATGAAGGGGCATGTAATGAAGAGGAATGGGGATTCACTAAAACTCATGCAGGATATACTTCATTCTATTTGTGCCTTACCCTGATTCCAAATATATTTCCTCCCTAAATTAAAGAATAAACATAATATAGGGCTGGAGAGATGACTTAGCAGTTAAGGAGCATGCTTGAAAAGCCAAAGGACCCAGGTTTGTTTCCCCAGGATCCATGTAAACCAGATGCACAAGGTGGTGTATGCATCTGGAATTTATTTGCAGCAGCTAAAGGCCCTTATGTGTCCACTCTATCTGCCTCTTTCCCTCTCTCACACAAATAGAAAAAAGAAAAAAAGAATAAACATAATGTAGGATGCTTGCATAAGTTACATCAATATATAATTTTGAACATCAGACACTAGTATACTTCAAATTATTTAGGGCAAAGAGATTTTAATGAATCTACTAAATATTTCAGTCATCTTAAGGTGATCATTAAATTTCGCATTCTTGCGCTTAAACACTTAAACAGCAACATATTAGCCTCAAAATTTCCTTGACCACTGAGATAACATGGATAAGAAAATGAACAGTCACATGTAAATAGCTGACCACCTTACCTCCAGGATATAATGATGAGAGATATACACTATTCACTACCACATTTTTTTATCCCAACTCTTGCTACTTTTCCTGATGATTAACAATCTTGGCTTTTGTTTAACATGAAGATTTTGGACTAAAAATTAGCATTGCTCTATCTGAGCTTGTATGAGTAATATAAATATCTCAGACAAATTACTTTGAATAAAATATATAAATGGAAAATTTTAAATCTTTGATCACCTGATAACTTGAGTCCTCGTTCCCCTACTTGGGTGTCATATCCATGTGGCATTCGAAGAATTGCATCATGAAGACCAGCTAGTTTTGCTACTGCATGTACTTCTTCAGGTGAAGCATTGATATTTCCATATAAGAGGTTGTAGTAAATGGTATTATGGAAGAGGACTGCATCCTAAAGCAGATTTATATATACATTTGCATATATGTTCATTACAAAAATTTAAAATAATTGTAAAGAGATAAAGATGCAAAGAATAAAAACATCAATTTTATCATTCTATGTCCCTGTGGTCTCACTCCTTGTGAGATAATCATTACATATGATTTTTGTTTTAATTTCAAACTCTTTTCTATGCATTTATATACCTAAACATACGCTTTTCCCATTACAAGGGAACCCAGTGAATGCATATTTCTTTGCAAATTGCTTTTTGTATTTAACATATGCTAGAGATTATCAATGTATCTAACAGGAACATATTTGATTCTTTTAATAGTTTTATATCTCATAGATAATTCATTTCCCTATTAATAAACACTGATATAATTAACAATTTTGTTTGCTACTATTGGAAGAAAACATCATAATGCATATGACTTTATTACCTGAGTATTTATGTGAGAGGGATTCTTAGAAGTAAACTGATGGGCCAAAAGATACTAGGTGCTTTCTATGTGGTATCACTGCTCAACTGTCTTGCAACTGCAATACATGAGTACATTCTCATCAATGGCATGGGGTTGCCAGTTATCCTTATCTGTAGTATCCCTGCCATTTATAATTTTATTTATTGCTATTTTGAGAAATAAAATGTGATTTTTATTTATATTAGCATTTCCTTACTTATGAAATTTTTTGTTATATTTCTAAGACTTTTTTTTTCAAGGTAGGGTGTCACTCTAGTCCAGGCTGACCTGGAATTCACTATGAAGTCTCAGGGTGGCCTCCAACTCACAGTGATCCTCCTACCTCTGCCTCCCAAGTGCTGGGATTAAAGAAGTATGCCACAACACCTGGCTTCTAAGATATTTTTAATTTGCACTTGAAACATGACACAGGTTCACCTTCCCAGTATCCATGTAATGCCAGATGCACAAAGTGACACATGCATGTGGGGTTCATTTGGAAGTGGGAGGCCCTGGTGTGCTCATTCTCTCTCTTTCTTTGCTGTCAAATAAATAAAAATAACATTGCCATAATGAAAATCTCTCCATATACAGACTTGTGTGCTTACAGCTTTAATTTCTTACCAAAATTTCCTAGAGACTGAATTATTAGGAAAAAAAGAGCATAAATACATTTCAGGCACTTCATATATGTTGCTTATCAAGAAAGCCATTTTTTTTTAAAGCTACAGACTTCCACCAGAAAAGCAAAGATATTTTACATAGTTTTATCCAGATTGGATATTATAAATTTTAAAAGCCTTATTAATATAATTGGTAAAAAAGTGTCCTATTGTTCATCTCAATTATACTGTTAATGTTTCCAATAAGAATAAGAATCTTGTTTTTCCTTTGCAAATAAATTGTTTTATTTTTCAAAAGAATGAGGGTAATCAATTCATAGCCCCCCAAAATGGCAGGAATCAACTTAAATGAATGAAGACACTAAGCCCTATGAGGTCACAACCCTAAATACAGTTTATTTAAATACTCTAGGTTTACATTTCTTAACATACAGTTTTACAGTTCATCTATTACAACCATCCAAGATGCATGCTCAAAATTATATGATTCTGGGCCCATAGCACCCTGTAAAATCAGACGTAGGGTCTGGAATTTCAATAATTAGAATTTCAATAATTTCTCTAGATGATTCATACCCAATAAAATTTGGGATTCCAAGTCCAAGACAGAATAAAGGAGAGTGTTAACACATTGAATCACCCAAGGACCTCTTATAAATGGTAATTCATTGCCTAATCACTTTTGTTTTTAAATTTTTGTTAAGGCAGGGTCTCAGTTTGTAGCCCAGATTGGCCTGGAATTTATGCATAGTTGGCCTCAGGCTTGTGGTTATCCTCCTTCCTCAACCTCCTATGTGCTGTGATTATAGGGTTGAGTCATCATGCTCATATTCATCGCTTTCTTACATTTTTTTCTTCTCCTATAGTCTGATCTGTTCTTCCAGAGATTAGATACTTGTTCCAGGACTGGACTGTATAATAAATATTAGCTGTGACTAATATGTATGTCTTGCTATAACCTAAATATTTTCCCTCCCTCTCTTCCTCTCTTTCTTCCAGGGTTAAAAACTACCCCCTTCATTGGCATATATTGACATCTTGGATTCAAACTGTTCTATTTACATAGCTACCAACCTAACAAATGTTCCCAAACTTGCATTTTTCTGTTTTTAAATACCTGAGGCACCACTCCCACTGCTTTCCGAAGGCTTTCCAGGCTCACGTCTTGTATATTTTGACCAGCAACATAAATATTACCTTTTTGAGGCTCATAGAAACGAAACAACAGCCTCACTATTGTGCTTTTCCTGAAATTGGACATGAAGAAAGGTTATTTAGTGTCTGTTGGCATTAGAGAGCCTCCAGTTTAAACCAGGGTACTCATCTCAATAAGAAAAAAAAGCTAGCTGGGTGTGGTGGCACACACCTTTAATCCCAGCACTCGGGAGGCAGAGGTAGGAGGATCACCATGAGTACAAGGCCATCCTGAGACTACATAGTGAATTCCAGGTGAGCCTGGACTAGTGTGAAACCCTACCCTGAAAACCAAAAAGGAAAAAGAAAAAAAGCTATAGCCAGAAATATCAATCAGTATAGTAGAATTTTATAAATATATTACCCACCCTGACCCACTACCTCCTACAATGGCCACTTTCTTTCCTGCAGGAACTTCAAAAGATACTCCATTAAGGACTTTCTGTCCTTCAATGTATTCAAAATGCACATTATCAAAGGCCACCGTAGCTGTCTGTGGTGTTATCTGAAGAGGAAATGCCACTGCGGTGTCCTAGCAGAGAAAAAACAAGAACATCATACAATACTTAGAGTATAACTACGCAATTTCTTTAATTCACAGAGAGAAAAAGAAAGCAATAGGGAGATAAGAGGTCATTTCTAAGCATGTTTAGAATTAAAACTCCTGCATATTTTGGTTGCTGGGAACCTTCTTGGGGTAAAGAATGGTAGGAAGAATAATGGTCCGGAAACAGAGATGGAGTATATGAAGACAGGCAACTATATGTACTATGTCATTACTAATAAAAGTGAATCCAGTGTAAGTGAAAATAGTTTAACACACTGTTTCTTGGTAATATTCTTTGCTAATGTTGTAAGTTTTTAAACATGGGAGTGAAAGCCTTTTAATACACATGCCATGCCCAATTCCTTCAAGACAGAAATTGCTTCCTTAACAAGGTAATGTCAGAATATTCCCCTAGAACAATCCAGTATTAATGAGATGCTGTTCTCTTGAGAAGGTACTATATGGGTTACTTACTTTAATTCGGGTGTCTACCTTGAGTAGAGTAAACAACGTATTCATATCTATGAGAGCTTGTCTGGTCTCTCTATATACAGTTCCCAGAAAGTTAAGGGGTAATGAAAGCTGAAAAAGCAGTCCATTCACCATTACTAGATCTCCAACAGTAAGGGTACCTAATTATGCAATTGGTGGAAGAAAAAAAAAGAGACTTTTAGATGGATGTTATAAACCTTCCCAGCTTAAGACAGAACTTTATAACCTAGTTCTATGACACACTGTTCAAAATATACATAATTAGCAACTATAAGGATGAAAAAACTTCACAGTATATGAAATCATTAGGTAATATAAACAATATGGCATATACACACTATATGTTGTGTAATATAAAAAATGGATTAAGGACTGAAATAAATATATAAATGTCCCCTTTATTCTCCAAGGCAATAGGTATTTTTATAGTATAAATTTTTTTTTTAATTATTTATTGATTTATTTATTTGACAGAGACAGACACAGAGAGAAAGACAGATAGAGGGAGGGAGAGAGAGAGAATGGGCGTGCCAGGGCTTCCAGCCTCTGCAAACGAACTCCAGACGCGTGCGCCCCCTTGTGCATCTGGCTAACGTGGGTCCTGGGGAACCGAGCCTCGAACCGGGGTCTTTAGGCTTCACAGGCAAGCGCTTAACCGCTAAGCCATCTCTCCAGCCCATAGTATAAATTTTTATTAAAAATACATACATTAAAAATTAGAGCAAACTGATTTCATAACTGAGAATAAGCCTCATATTAATGTCACAGTGAATGAATGAATTCTACTTGAGTGAGGACTCTTAAAGAAAAGAGGGACAAACAGTATTTACTTTTTTTGAGGTAGGGTTTCACTGGAGACCAGGTTTACCTCAAACTCACAGCAATCCTCCTACCTCTGCTTCCGAAGTGCTGGGATTAAAGGTGTGTGCCAACACACCTGGCATTATTTACTTTTTAAGGGCTATGTAAATGGAAAAAAAACTGGAAGACAAATTATAGAGTTATTAGTAATTATAAAAATAAGATGGGGGCTGGAGAGATGGCTTAGCGGTTAAGTGCTTGCCTGTGAAGCCTAAGGACCCCGGTTCGAGGCTCAGTTCCCCAGGTCCCACGTTAGCCAGATGCACAAGGGGGCGCACGCGTCTGGAGTTCGTTTGCAGAGGCTGGAAGCCCTGGCGTGCCCATTCTCTCTCTCTCCCTCTGTCTTTCTCTCTGTGTCTGTCACTCTCAAATAAATAAATAAATAATTAAAAAAAATAAGATGGCCTACATTTTGGTCCTTTAGAAAAAACACTTCTATCAGGTCTACAAGAGAAATTATAAATACTAGCTGCTAAACAAAAAAAAGTGCCTCTTCAAAGAATCAGGTTGTAGACCCATAAAATGTATAAACAGTAAGCCCATTCAATGAGTAAACTAGTGCTAACCAAAGGAACTAAAATAATACATCAAGAAAATATATTCTGATATAAAAAACAATACTCCACTGAGCATGGTGGCACATATCTTTAATCCCAGTACTTGGGAGGCAGAGCTAGAAGGATAGCCATGAGTTCAATGCCACTCATGAGACTACACAATGAATTCCAGGTCAGCCTGGGCTACATCAAGACCCTACCTTGAACAACCCCCTCAACAAAAAAACCCTCTAAAATGTTAAAGTGTTTTACTAAGAATCCTTTATAATTAATACAAATATACATATTCATTCCATTGCTCTTTATTTATAAAATCTAATTGAAATAGTTTCTAAATGTGATAACCACAGATCCATTACCTGCTACAATTCCACGACTGGCAAGCACCATTATAGCCGTTAATCCCACACTGAAAATAGCATTTTGGCCAAAGTTTAACATAGCCAGAGTGGAGGTACTTTTCAATGAAGCACTCTCATATGTCTTCAAAAATCCATCATATCTCTGCGCTTCATATTTTTCATTATTAAAATACTATAAAAATATAAAAATAGTAGCTATGAACAAGTATAATTGGAGTGTAGTCTTTTACATGATTAGAATATAATTCATTACACTTCATATACAGAGATATACTTTCATACTGCAAACTCCATAATAAAAAATTGATTTTCAAGGGCTGGAGAGATGGCTTAGATTCAATTCCCTAATACCCACATAAGGCTTGATATACAAAATAGCAAATGCATCTGGAGTTCGCTTACAGTAGTAGGAGGCCCTGGTGCACCCATCTCCCTCTTCCCCACTCCCGCTTGCAAATAAAAAGAAAAGATTTCAGTACATTAGACTATAGCACTATTCCAACTTGCTTGCTTGCTTGCTTTCTCTCTCTCTCTTATTCCAGCTTGCTTGCTTTTCTTTCTTTCTTTCTTTTTTTTTTTTACAATGGACTGTATTCAATATTCATCCAACATTTACTGAAGCCTAGCTACTTGGAACCTAGAACACCTTCCACTACTTATACTTCCTTCACAAAGTCTTTCCCATGGTCCCTTGAATACTCCAGAGTTCCCATTGCCCTCACCACATCAGATTTTCGTGTCCAGACATCTGCATATTAACTTTCACTTTTCTAATAGGTAGTAATTCGAGGAGAACAAAGATTACATCATAATAATTTTTCCCATTGCAGCACTTAGTATCAGGATTTGTACATGAGAGGAATTTACCAATTTGTTAAGTGAAACAATGCAAAAAAAATGAATGAAAAAATTCAGGAAAAGCAGTATGCTAGGTACTCTGATGGATAGAAAAAGAATCAAGAACTTACATTCCAGCTTGATTCGATTAATGTTCATTCACAATCAAGCTACAATAATATGTTTATCATTTAAAAATTAAGTGAGAGGGTAAACTTCTGATACTGACAAACAGAAACTGGGAAGGAAATACAGAACACTTCTGAACAAAAGAAAAACAAAGAAGCATTATTCCATCACACCTACATTTCCTATCCTAACCTGGTGCTCTTTACAGCATCTATTAAATTAAATGACAGAACAAATCTTTGTGCAGTGTGAAAGGCAGACAAAAGTATACTTAAACAGATTACCTTCACAGTTTCATAATTCAGCAGTGAGTCTATAGCAGCGTTACCTGCATCGTTATCTGCTTTGTTCATTTCTATTCTAAATTTAGTTCTGTAAGACAAAGGGAACAAGCATAAATTGTAAGCTATAAACACATAACTAACTTAAGAACCTTGACTGGCTTTTGGGGAATATCATACCTCCAACGTGTAACTGCAACTGTGAATGCTGTATATGCACCAAGTGTTCCTAGGGTTACCAATGCAAACTGGGCACCACATTTGTAATACTGGAAAAAGAAGTTAAGAGAAGAAACAAGAAGCATTCACTATCTTGTCAAAGGGTTTACAACATATAACAGGAAATCCCAGTCAAAAGGTAGATGTAAGAAATATGATAGGGCTGGAGAGCTGGCTTAGTGGTTGAGATGCCTGCCTGTAAACCCAAAGAACCCAGGTTTAATTCCCCAGAACCCATGTAAGCCAGATGCACAAGGTGGTGCATGCATCTAGAGAGTTCATTTGCAGCGGCTGGAGGCCCTGGCACACCCATTCTCTTTCTCTTCACCTGCTTCTCTCTCTCTTGCAAATAAATATATAAAAAATAAAATATTTAAAAATAAATATGATAGCTGAACATGGTGGTACATGTCTTTAATTTCAGCACTTAGGAGGATGAGGTAGGAGGACTGCTGTTGAGTTCAAGGCCAGCTTGAGACTACATAGTGAGTTCCAGGTCAGCTTTGGCTACAATGAGATGCTACCTTGAACAAGCAAAAAAACAAAAAGCATGACACTGGTAAGTTATATATGTCAATAACAAGTAGACATCCAATACGTTAGGCAATCTACTCTAGGTGACAAGAAAAAAGTCAAACTATATTTGCCACAATTACACCTTTATCAAATGCTGATACTAAAATAGTACAATAAGCCTGAAGAAGAATTAATTTATTATCTGAAGTATTAGAGTTGGTGAATAGAAATCTAGGTGTAATCTGATCATATTAATCAAAGGCCATATACAAAATTCTTTGCTAAATAACTTTGCAAGCACTATTCACTACCTCTATGTGTATGAGTAAACAGTTTCTTACAAAAAAAATGTTAACAAATTTAGACATTCTTTGAAGCTTATGGCAAAATAATGAGACAAACTGCGTACTCTTCCTGGTATTTTAGAATTTACTTTCAAACCCATGGGCACTCAATAGCATAACAGCTTCAAATATTCAATTGCTATTAATGAGAATGTAAAGCTTACAATGAAAAATGTACTACTTACCAAAACACTACTGACAAGCATCACCTCGAACATGATGGGGAGAAGATTAAACACTAAAGCACTGAGGACAAAACTGATACCCCTTGTCCCTCTATCAATAGCCTTAGATAAAGCCCCTGTCTGTCTGCTCAGGTGGAAACCCAGATCCAAGTTGTGAAGATGGAGAAATACATTTTTGGCTATTCTTCGGATTGAATTCTGGGCTACTTTGCCAAACACTGCATTTCGAACTTCATTAAAAAAGGCAGCTCCAGCTCTGGAAACACCATCTAATAGGATATTAGAAACAATACAAAAATAGGGTGTTAAACATTAGAATCATGGTATTGGGAAAGTGTCACATTTTCAGAAATTCTTTGTACAATGAATAAAATCAATTTTTATGAGAGAATATTTACAATAAGAGACATCTAGAACTCATCTGTCCTAATGAATAACCTATCATCATAAATCCTATTGTTTTCCCCTAGATTTCAGATGTTGAAAATTTTTTCTAATTAAGATACTTTTAATAAATAATAGTCCATGTGGCCTCATTATGGATAAGTATACAATATCTGTCGATGATTTTAATCTAATAAAATTGTTTTGAATAACAAATAAAAAATAACTGGAATCTTGAAAAGACATGACCCCACTCATGTCTTTCAAATGAAAGCATCCTTTGTAATGTGTGGAGCCACAATACATTCATACTGTATTCTTTTCAAATTTCATATTTCAACAAAAATATTTCAATAAAGAATTAGTGTTCATATCAATAGTAAACAAATTCTATTCAATATCAAATTAGGAAAAAGTAACTTTGTTTACCAGAAAGGTATCTTATAAATTACAGAATATTTCTATTTGAAGTGGTTGTTATAAATTTTACTATCTCATTTCATATTATTGCCTTCTTAAACATAGAAACCATTACTGTTAATCATGGATTTTTTGCAAAGTCAGTCAAGGAATTCTTTTAACAAAACATCAAAAAACTCTCACATAAAATAACAAACATCCAAAATGCTAAGTTGAGTTTGTGTTGAAAAAGTCATCTGTTCAAATACGGTGAAACCTTCTTGAAGAAAGTCAACACCTGTAGATAGATTAAAGAATCACACATACAGCCAATCAGAACTGCTGTTGCCATGGTTGCAACTGTATTTGGTGCCTCACTCAGGTTCAGCATGTTTCCCGACATCTGGTTGAGGTTGTCTACAGCATATTTAAACATGAAGGGAACCACAATATTCAGGGCCTAAAAACATAAAGACATCAATTACCCATTATACATAAAATACTTATTATAAAAGTATAAACATTTCCCATAAATTAGTAATGTTTAGATATTAACCACTTACTGGAATGAAATGATTCCCCCAATAATTCCTTTATAAAGACAAAATCTTTGACACTGCTGGGAGAGCTGTCATTTTAGGATTCTTACATTACACTGGCATGTTAATATTGTTTCCAAGCTATAAGAATTAGTTAATGCTCCTGCTTCCATGAAATCATTCTTGATTGGCCACTCAAAATTACTTTCTGTAATATGAAATCCTTCAGAGCTCATGGTACTTAGCAGCAAGCTGTTTGGCACTGCAGTTGTTTGTATATATATTTTCTTTTTACTATACCCTTGAGGATCTATATTGTATAACTCTTTTTGTTCTATCCATGTAGAGTATAATATTTGGAATACAATAGGTACAAAATAAATATTTTTAGGTAGATATGTTCAAAGAAAAGGTAAACCTGAAACCAAATAACCAAAGGCATCTCAAAGGCTAAAAATCTACAAGTATCTGTGCTTGATTCACTATTTAAAAACACTGGCAGATCTATTTTCATCACAACAAGAGTCTTTGCTCTAATAAAATACAAAATAAACCCCATCATTTAATAGCAAACTAAGCTTTCATAAAACAACCTATTTCTCTATGTGACTACATCAAAAGAATTATAATATGGAAACCATTATTTAAGAATAGGAAGTTTATCAGACTACCAATATATTTTGAAGAATTAAAATTGGGATATAATACAAGTGAAAACAATTCTATAAAGCCTTTAAAACACATAGAAATGACAGCTCTCACTTCATTACTAGGTCATCCATCTTGGTAAACATAAGAATGTGTTGCCAGCTAGTAATAGATATGTAAATCTTAACAGTCAAGATTTTATGGTAAAGTACACAAGAGCTCTTAGCAACCAAGCTTGTGTCCTAACATTAATACAATAGTATTAAACTGTACAGCAGTTGGTGAAATGCTTTTAATAATATGAGATGCACTGCTTAAAACTTTAAAATTTCTATCTTAAAATTTTTTTTTGAGGGATTGGAGAAATGGGTTAGTGGTTAAGGCATTTGCCTGAGAAGCCAAAGGATCCAGGTTCGATTCTGCAGGATCAATGTATGCCAGATAAACAAGGAGCACATGTATCTGGAGTTCATTTTCAGTGGCTAGAAGCCCTGGCATGCCCATTCTCTCCCTGTCTGCCTCTCTTCTATCTCTTACTTTCTGCTTGCAAATAAATAAATAAATTTTTTTAATCTTAAAAAAAAATTCATTGAGGCAAGCCCAACAGACTGCCTTTTTAAAATGCAAGAGTGAGAGAAAGAGAGAGAGAGAGAATGGGCACACCAGGGTCTCCAACCACTGCAATCAAACTCCAGATGTGTGCTCCTCCTTGTGAGCATGTGTGACCTTGCTGCTTGTGTCACTGTGCATCTGGCTTACATGAGACCTGGAGAGTTGAACATAAATCCTTAGGCTTCATAGGCAAGTGCCATAACCACTAAGCAATCTCTCCAGCCCCAAAGTTGCTATCTTTTAAAACATAATTTAATATAGAATACATGAAAGGTCCTAAATGTATAAATTTCTCAACTCTGATTTTCTTGTAATAATACAACCTCAGGCTTTGGCTTCACTTGAAAGGGTCTTCCTTTCCCTCTCTAGTTCTTCACTTTCCAAAGCCTACTTTGAATCCCTTATCCTTCATACTACTTCTGAAACTTGCAACCAAGATGGCCTTCATCTTCTAATGTACTTTTTATATTTAATACCTCAATATTTATGACTTTTATTATATATTTATCCATTTACTTTGTTTGCATATATATGTACATGGATAATACTGTGTAGTTGAGGAACACAGGTATCATGGCATGTCTATTAAGCAGCAGAAGTGAAATTAAATTCCAGGCCTGATACTTGAAGTCAGTTTTTTCTAGTATGTCATAACTGTATTAGCAGCTTACAAGGTGACCCATATATTTTACTTTTTGTACACTAAAGTGAGTACTTTCAAAATACACTGTATAATTTAAAATTGCAAAGTATTACATAAGTAGTTTAAATAAATTTGAGTATATTTCAGATTTTCTATATCGAGGCCACATTTCCTCACCTGTGTTCCACTATACTTTCTTATGTACAAGAAAAAGTGATAACTACAGCTACCATGCATTTCTCTTAGTCATAGTTATAGTGAGTGATGACTGAAATTACTGTATTACCAATTGTTGCAGTTACCTTCTTGTTACTGACAAAAGCACCTAACCAAAAGCAGCTTGTAGTAGGAAAGGCCTTATTTTGGCTTACAGACTTAAGGGGAAACTCCATGATGGAAGGGTAAAATATGCCATGAGCAAAGGCTGGACATTACCTCTTGGACAACATCAGACTGACAATAGCAACAGGAAAAATGCCAAAACACTGACAAGAGGAAACTATCTATAACAACCATAAGTCCACTGTGGTGGTTTGACTCAGGTGTCTCCCATAAACTTAGGTGTTCTGACTACTAGGTTCCCAGCTGATGGAGATTTGGGAATTAACACCTCCTGGAGGGAGTGTATTGTTGGGGGTGGGCTTATGGGTATTAGAGCCAGTTTTCCCTTGCCAGTGTTTCGTACACTGTCCTGTTCCTGTTGTCCACCTAATGTTGACCAAGAGGTGATGTCCACCATTTTTCCCTGCCATCATGAAGCTTTCCCTCAAGTCTGTAAGCCAAAATAAACCTTCCCCCGCCCCCCCGCCACAAACTGCTCTTGGTCAGGTGATTTATGCCAGCAATGTGAACCTGACTGCCACAACACCTCCCTACAATACACCTCAACAAAGTTCCAATTCCCAAATTGCCATCAGATGGGGATAAAACATTCAGAACACACAAGTTCATGGGGGACACCTAAATCAAACTACTATACCAATACAGTATAATTTTAATTCTCAAAAAAACGTTTTTGACCACCCTGAGACTACAGAGTGAATTCTAGGTCAGCCTGGGCTAGAGCAAGACCCTACCATGAAAAACCAAAAGAAACTGTTTTTGGGTTTGGCCAATTTTAGGAACATCCTTGTAAGTATGTAGAGCATATGAATGTCATCTGTCCTATGTTGTTATTGGCAGAAAAAGCCTAGTGCTAAGAACATAGCAGTAACTCTAAATATAACTGAACACTAAGTTTTCCCATTAAAAGTAATGTTAAAAAGGAAAGAAATATACTGTATATATGAAATAAACACACTAATAAAATAAGAAAATTAGATTATGTGCAGATATTTAGTCATATGTGCAGGTTACACTGTCATTGTGATATTTTAGGGGTATGGTGTGGAGAATGCTGGTTTTCCCTAATATTCCAGCTGCATCAAAACAACACTTAAATCAACCCAGATCAAAGAGAATCATTCATTGAACCCGTTTGTTTTGAACTCACAGGAAGTACGTACATGAAGAAACTCACCTACCCTCCAACCAAGTGTCTCTTAATGATACCCTTATATATCTGTAACTAAATATAATACTGGGAAGTAAGGATTAGGGAAATGGCTCTGGGTTAAAGGTGTTTGCTTGCAAAGCCTGCTGGCCAGGGTTCAATTCTCCATTGACCATAATAAGCTGGATGGGTATTTGTAGTGGCAAGAGACCCTAACAACCTACACACACACACACACACACACACACACACACCAAGCAGCTAAACAAAACAAATCTGATAATTAACATTAATATATTACTATTAAACAAAGAACTCAGTTTTCAACATTTATAATCCAAATTCTTGCATATGTAAGTATGATCATTAATGTGGTTCTATGCATTTTATTACCTATCTAGATTCATATTAACACCACCACAATCAAGACACAGAAATACTCCAGCAGCACAGATGAACTCCCTTGTGCTTCTCTGTATTCATTTCCATCCCACCCTGTCCCACTGCACTTCCTGTTCCCTGGTTACCACTAATTTGCTCTTGATTTCTATAGTTTGGTTACTGAAAACACATGTGTAAATAGATGCTGCTTTTAGTTTCACTTAGCACAATGTTACCGAGGCTCATCCACTTTATTGCTGAGCATTATTCAAGGATGTACCAGAATGTATTCAATAATGTACTACCAAAGGACATTTTGGTTGTTTACACTTTGGGAGTATTATGAGTAAAGACGTCATGACCAGTTCCATACAAATGGACTTGAATTTTTATCTTGCTGGGACAAATGTTCTAGAGTCCAGTTGTTAAATCATAGAGAAAGCCTAACATACAACCTTATGAAATTACCAATTACCATGCTCTACCCAGAGTGGCTGTACTGATTTACAATAACCAACAAAATATGAAAGGCCCCTGAATCCTTACAAACATTTGACATTATCACTATAATTTTATTCTGAAGCTACTATAACAGATATGCAGTGACATCTCACTGTGGTATTAATTTACTTTTCCCTAATGGCAATGTTGATGAATAACTTTTAATATGCTTATGTGCCATTTGTATCTCTAGTTATGTTATTTCTATATTTTATAATTTTCCAGTGATTGAGTTTTAAGAATTCCTTATATAATCTAGTATAAGGTCTTCAATGGGTATGTGGTTTGAAAATATTTTTCCAAGTCTATTATTATCTTTTATCCTAGTAAGGGGGTTAAACTCCTACCCTATGTAATCATACTGAAGAGTTTCTTCTGCCAGGAGTTATGTGGGCTGAGAAACTCCTTTCATTCCTGAAATAATGAGGCAACACCCCTGTCCACATGAAGCAGCGCCACAGGAGGCCTACAGAAGATTTAGGGAGAAAAATCTCAGACCTCATAACATAAATCCCAATTATCCAAGTTTAAGACAAAAATTAATTTTCATAACAAGAACCTTATTAAGATAGCAATTTGAGTAAGAATGTGCAAACAGTAGACACTAACACTAGGATAACACATATAGAACTCTCTTACAAGGACTGCAAAATAGTTAAAATAAAAATACCATATGCTGCCGAAATGGACCATGGAGAGACCTAGTTGGAATCCGGGAGGAGAGCCAGTCCCCAGACAATTAGTCCATCTAATATTGGAAAGTGCTACATGAGCTACCAGGGGAAAGTGGCCAACATATGTCCAAGCAATTCAAGGTCTAAGCGACTCAAAAGCAAACAACCTGACGTGATATTCACAGTGCAATAGTGACACACAGCCATGGTGAGTAACCAACTGCTCTTGAATTGGCTAACAGATCCACTCAGTGGAAAGGAAACCATATCTGGAACTGGGAAACAAGTTAGAATCATATCCTGATAATTATTCTGCTTTCCAGTTTCAAGCTCTTACTAGCCTTAGACTATAAGAGGGCTGACACCCTTTTAATTTTCTCTAAATTAATAATGGTTATCCCATTTAACCGATGCTGACTTAATTCTCCACTGGAGAATCTGCTTCTTTTTCAGATGGGAGCTGGACCTGAGGAGATAAATGACCTAGCGCACTCCACCCCAGCCCCAGCTGAAAGCACAGAGGAATTGGGGACATAAGCAAGAGTGCTGCTTTCTTAGTGAATCTGACAACAGCACAAGGGTGATAGAGATAGACACTGAGGACACTCAACAGCTACCAAACCAGAGATCCAGATGTGCCTAAGTGCCCATCACTGAAGTAGACTTAAAATGCTCCCAGCATGGCTCAGGGAATTTTGCAGAAGAGGGGGTGGAAAAATTGTTAGAGCCACAAGTTGTGACATTATGCACAGAGACATTTCCTCTCCCCCCATAGCTGACTGTTGCCCCCATAATGCATGACCCACAATCTCCATGGGGTTGATTTGCATCCGCAATGAAGAAGGCCTCTTTAGAAAAGTGACAGGGAGAAGAGAAAGGATGGTACCAACATGTGATGTTTACATACAAAATATGTCCATATCTAATATAAAAGGAAAAAAGGCCAGTCTGATGGGTTTGCTTCAAACAAAATAAAAAAATAAGTTTTTTAAAAAAAGAAATAGTAAAATTCATTAAGGAAAAAAAAAGTACCTGAAGGAACATTACTGAATATACTTGGAACAAATGAAATGGGGGCAACACATCAATATATGGGGATAGGCAAGGACTTTCTGAAAAAGGACTCAACTAATACAAAAAATAACTCTTAAGAAATGAAAATGAGGATTACATGGAATCAAAAAGCTTCACACCACGAAGAAAATAATTACCAGAGTGAAGAGACAGCCTGAAAATGGAAGACAATCTTTGCTTGCTGTCATTTGACTAGGCATTAACATCTAGATATAAGTAACTTAAATAATTAAATGCTTAAAAATATCCAGATAATCCAACCCAATAAATGGGCAAAAGAAATAAACAGTTCTCTGGGATAAAGAGATGGCTTTGCAGTTATGATGCTTGCCTTCAAAGCCAAAGGACTCAGGTTCAATTCCCCAGGACCAACATAAATCCAGATGCATGAGGTAACACATGTGTCTAGTTTATTTGCAGTGGCTAGAGGTCCTGGTGTCCCCATTCTCTCTCTCTCATCTGCCTTTTTCTTTCATATACACACACACACAAACATCCATATATACATACATATACACACACACAAACATACATACATGCATGCAAACATACATATGTTTGGTGTATCAAGGTAGGGTCTCACTCTAGCACAGGCTGACCTGCAATTTACCATGTAGTCTCAGGGTGGCCTCAAACTCATGGTGATCCTCCTACCTCTGCCTCCCGAGTGCTGGGATTAAAGGTGTGTGCCAACATGCCCCACTATAAACAGTATCTTTTTTAAAAAAGAAATAAACAGGGCTGGAGAGATGGCTTAGCGGTTAAGCGCTTGCCTGTGAAGCCTAAGGACCCCGGTTCGAGGCTCGGTTCCCCAGGTCCCACGTTAGCCAGATGCACAAGGGGGGCGCACGCGTCTGGAGTTTGTTTGCAGAGGCTGGAAGCCCTGGCGCGCCCATTCTCTCTCTCCCTCTATCTGTCTTTCTCTCTGTGTCTGTTGTTCTCAAATAAATAAATAATTAATTTAAAAAAAAGAAATAAACAGGTCTCAAAAAGATAAAGTACAAATGGTCAATTAATATATGAAAAATAAAGCCCCAAGTGCTTAGTTAGCCATCAGGTGTCCGTGGTGCACGCCTTTAATCCCAGCACTTGAGAGGCAGAAGTAGGAGGATTGCCATGAGTTCAGGGCCGGCCTAGAACTAGAGTGAGTTCTAGGTCACCCTGGGATAGAGTAAGACCCTAACTTGACAACAATACAAAACAAAAAACCTATCTTGAGATTCTATAACACCCAAGTTAGAAGAGCTATGATTAAGAAAATATTGTCAAGGATAGAGAATGGGTACAAAGAAGCCTTACATGGTACATGTGGCAATGTAAATTAGTGTATCCACTGTAAAATCAGTATGGAGTGTTGGAGAGATGGGTCAACACTTAAGACACTTGCCTGCAAAGCCTAATGACCCAGCTTCAATTCCCCTGTGGCCACCCAAAGCCAGATAGTGCATATGCAGTTTCAGGCAGTCCTGGTATGCCATTCTCTTCCCCCCCCCTCTCTCTCTCTGCTTCTTTGTTTAATAAATAATTTTGAAAAAACCAGTATGGACATTCCACACAAAACTAAAAATACAACTATCTTATGCTCCAGCTGTACCACTTCTGAGAATATGCCCAGAGGAATTTCCGTTAGCACACAAGAGATACTTGCATACCCATGTTTACTGAGACACTACTCACAACAGGCAAGTAATGTAATCAGCCTAGTTATTCCATCAACAGATTAAGAGAATGGAGTTTTACTCTACCATAAAGAAGAATGAAGCTGGGTGTGGTGGCACACACCTTTAATCCCAGCACTCAGGAGGCAAGAGTTAGGAGGACTGCCATGAGTTTAAGGTTACTCTGAGACAACATAGTGAATTCCAGGTCAGCCTGAGTTAGAATGAGACCCTACCTTGAAAAAAAAAAAAAAACAAGAATGAAGCTGGGTGTGGTGGTATATACCTGTTGCAGTCCGGTTCGCATTGCTGTTAGAAATCTCCCAACCAAGAGTAGCTTCTGGGAAAAAGAGGTTTATTTGGCTTACAGGCTCGAGGGGAAGCTCCACGATGGCAGGGGAAAACGATGGCATGAGCAGAGGGTGGACATCACCCCCTGGCCAACAGAAGATGGACCACAGCAACAGGAGGGTGTGCCAAACATTGGCATGGGGAAACTGGCTATAAAGCCCATAAGCCCGCCCCCAACAATACACTCCCTCCAGGAGGCATTAATTCCCAAATATCCATCAGCTGGGGAGCTAGCATTCGCAACACCTAAGTTTATGGGGGACACCTGAATCAAACCACCACAATACCTTTAATCCCAGCACTAGGAAGGCTAAGGTAGAGGACCCACTGTGAGTTCAAGGCCCACCAGGTGTCACAGAGTAAGATTCAGGTGAGCCTGAGCCCTGCTTTGAAAAAAAAAAAAAAAAAAACAAAGGAGAAAAGGGAGAATAAATTTATTCTATATGTAGGAAAATGGATGGAATTAGATATCATCATGAAATAAGCCAGGCTCAGAAAGACAAACAGCACACATTTTCTATCATATGTGGTACCTATATTTCTCTGTATATGTATGCATACATACTGTGGTAGTTTGAATAGATGGCCCTCAATATATTCAGTGCTTTACTACAGCATGTAATTTAGGTCTGCAACCACCTGCCTGGAGGAGGTGTCACTAGGTTGGATCCAGCCCTAAGATGTGGTGGTGGATTTGAATTTCCAATCAAAAGATATGGAAAGTGTGCCTAGATGGAGTTCCTGAAATGTGCTGTATGGTGTGGCTATTGGCTTATGGCATCTCTCTCTCTCTCTCTGCTTGGACCTGTGAAAGCTGGGCTAGCTTCTTCTGCCATTATGGAACTTCCCCTGGATATGTAAGCTTTAATGAATATCCCTTCCTTCGTAACTGCCTAGTCTGGAAGTTCATCTCAGTGAACCTAAAGCTGTCTACTACAGAAATTGGTACCAGAAGGGAGGTTAGATGAAAATGACCATGTGGATTTTGGTCTTTTGGAACTTTTGTCTTGGAGGAATGGGCATGGACTTCCAACTGAAGTTGCCTTCTGGAGTAGTAAGCCAAGTTTTATGGACTATTTTGATGAGAGTTTGAAAATGTTAAGTTCAGAGAGAACCAAACTTCAAGGCTCAGACTATGAACTTGGAGGCATGCCTTATCAACTTTCTAAGGGGAAGGAAAGACTGCAGAGGACTTTGTTGGAACTGGGATACTGGCATAAGGGCTGGCTGCATTCTGATGCCCAGGCCCAGAGAGTTTGATAAAGGTTAAATTTGTAATGGACTGATGTGCTTAGCTAAAGACACTGGACTGGGACATTTAAGATTTTATGTTGGAAAAATTCAAGCAAGTTAAAATTACCAGCACTGAGACTGGATTTAGGTTAATGAAGCTGCTATTTTCAATACATTAGCAATCCTAAAGAAGATAGCCACCTGCTTTAAATTAAAACAATGGAGAGGATGCCTGAGGAAAGACTGTGAGAAATGCAAACTCTACTGGAAAGAGTTCACTAGAGAAGGAATTTGCTTTTCAAGGTTATGATTTACTTCATCCCTGAATTAAGAATATGGCTGAGTCCTGTTATCTGTTATCTGGTGTTGGTTTTGGAAGCATGAAAAATGCATAGAGTGGTCATAAAGTGCACACTGTCCCAGGAGCTGCTGCAGAGTTGTAGAATGAGGCAGGGCATGATGACCCTGACAGGCTGGAAGAGCCTTTGGAAGATGGACCATGGTTTGCATGGAGACCAGAAAATGTTTTGGATATACTAGGACTGTGCAAGGGCTACCATGAAGTGCATTGTTGGCCTGGGATGGACGTTTTCCCTGGCTACTCTGCCAAGATGGAGGGGTGGAATTGGAAAATCTGGAGACTGTCAGTCTCTGGTTATATTGGACTTGAACTGCAGAAGTTTGATGACTGTTTGATGGTGGTTGAGTTTGCATTGTTCTAGTCTCACCTTGCTATGCATTATACCAGTTGAAAATGTTTTCTCTGTGCCTTTATATATTGAAAGTATATAACTTGTTTGATTTTACAGGACTCATAGCTAAGAGAGGATCTTAAATCTCAGAGGACACTTGGAACTTTGGAACTATGTTAAGTTGGTCAAGATTCTGGGGACCTTTGAAACTGGACTGAATATACTTTACAATGTGTGATGGTTTTAGATCTATTGGGGGCCAGGAGCAGAATGTGGTAGTTTGAATAGATGGGCCCCAATATATTCCGTGTGGGATTTAGGTTTGTAGCCACTTGGCTGGAGAAGATGTTACTGGGCTGGATCCAGCCCTAAGGTATGGTGGTGGATTTGAAATTCCAATCTAAAGATATGCAAAGTGTGCCTAACTGGAGTTCCTGAAATGTGCTGTGAGGCACAGCTTTTGGATTATGGCTTCTCTTTCTCTGCTTGGACCTGTGAAAGCAGGGCCAGCTTCTTCTGACATTATGGAACTTCCTCTGTGCCTGGTCTAGAAGTTCATCTCAGTGAACATGAAGCTGCCTACTATACGCACACATGCGCACACAAATACACACACACACACACACACACGATGAATATACATGCACTCACACATATGAAAGCAGAAGGAAGCTATTTGGGAAATGAAGGGGACCAGTGGAGAGAGGGGAACATGAGAAATTAAAAAGGGAGGAGTGAATTTGGTGAGAAAATATTATACATTTGAATAAAAATATCATTATAAAATGTATCACTTTATATAATGTATACTAATATATTCTTAAAATTAACTGAAGGTAATTCTTCACACATACAAGAAGTGGAAAACATAAGCCAGGCCTGGTGGTGCACACTTTTAATACCAGCACTTGGGAGGCAGAGGTAGGAAGATCCTCATGAGTTTGAGGCCACCCTGAGACTACATAGTGAATTCCAGGTCAGCCTGGACTAGAATGAGACCTTACCTCAAAACCACCCTCCCAAAAAAGGCGTGGGAAGCATAAATGGTAAATATTCATGTAAATATAAAAACCTAGTCTTAACTTATATTCTTTAAATTATATTTGATGGTTAAAGGCAAAAAAATTAATCAATGATTGATTGTATTTAAAATACACATATAATATATGAAACAGCTGTTGACATAAAGAGGGAAGGCAAGGGAATACATAGGATATTAAGGCTTTTTACCTTTTGCTTGAAAGGATATAATACTGAATCTAAATACTGGAAAATATGTATACTATAATCACAGGATCCTCCAAAGTTGTACAGAAATACAATGTAAAGCCTAATAGATAAACTACATTGGAATAGTAAAGCATGTTCAAATACAAAAGTTGGCAGGATAGGTGAAACAAAGTAACAAAATAAATAGGAGTCCTTAAAAAAAATAATAAAATGGTAGACTTGACCCCAAACATATCAATAACAACAATATAATTACTGGTGTATTATATAATAAGCAATACAAATAATTTATTATTAGTGTATCAACGTATTACTAATAAGCAGTGAGAATCCAAAATTTTCCATAAAAGAACAATAACATCCTTCCCTAACAAAAGAAAAAAAGAAAAAAAATTAAGTAAATCTAATTCAGGATCCTTCAATCTCTTGCATTACTGACATTTTAGGTTTGATAATTGTCATGAGAGAAGAAGTGTATCGCAGGATGTTTAGCATTATCACTATTACCCACTGCATCTCAGTAGCAATGTTCCTTCTCCTCAGTTGTGACCAAAATGTCTCTATCCACTTTCAAATTTTAATCCCTTGGGATCAAAATCACATCTGACTGGATAACACTGATTGAATCTAAAAAACAAGGCCTACAGGATGAAAGCTACCAATGCTGATGACATGAATCAAAGACCTAAATAAATGGAGAGACAACCACTGAAGACTCAATAGAGTAAGGATGATAATTATTCCAAACTGTTCTATAGATTTAACAAACTTCCATTCAAACTACCAATAGGAGCTTAGTGTGGTGCCACATGCCTATAATCTTAGCACTCCAGAGGCTAAGTAGAAAGATCATCATGTGTTTGAGTGCAGCCTAGCTACAAAGTAAATTTAAAGTCAGGCTGGGCTAGAGTGAGACTCTACTTAAAAAAAAAAAAAAAAAACCCAAAAAACCAAGATTAATTCTTGGTAAAATGAGAGCATGCTAAGGTAGCCTGGGGGTACAGGGAGAAATTAGTAGAAAAAAAAAACAGCAAAATACACTCTTCTACCAAAAAGTAAAAGTGTATAAGGAATTATCAGCCTCAGCAGAGAAGCAGGAGAGACCCAGAACTTCTACAAAGCAGGCAACCAGCCAGAATTGGCTCCTGCCATGGTGCCAGTCTACACGGCTACCTGGTTCAGCCTGAGCCACAGAAGCAGGAGCCAGGTGAAGGTATTTTCTAACCATAAACTTTTGCCTTCTCACAAAGTCAAAACACGTGAAGAAGACACCAGGGAACAGATGGGCAGCTTGTGAGAAAGAGGAACATGGGGACCAGCTAGGCAGCTCTGGTATAACTTCAGGTACATTCCACAGCCTCCTTTCCCCCAACCACCAATGCCAGGAACATCTGGAGACCTGGGGAAAGGAATTCATCTATATAGCACCCAGTACAGGCGGTCAGAGCAGTGGACCCACCAACTCAGCCAGCCTAGATAAGCCCACAATGCAGTAGAGGGACCTAAGTGGACATGCAGTATAGGTGACACTGAAGCCATCCTAAAAGGTAACAAGGCCTATGCACAACAGGTCAGTACCTGTCACAAAGCTTAGTATATAGGCCTGTATTGGAAGTTCTAATTATACCTAAGATATCAGGGCAGTTATATGTTAGATTTGACTGATGGTCAGCTTTGCCATTCTTTTTCTTTTTGTTTTTTCGAGGTAGGGTCTCATTCTAGCCCAGGCTGACCTGGGATTCACTATGGAGTCTCAGGGTGGCCTCAAACTCACGGTGATCCTCCTACCTCTGCCTCCTGAGTACTGGGATTAAAGGTGTGTACCACCATGCCCTTTTAAGCTTTGTCATTCTTAAGTAAATTGTATTTAGGGGTTGCCCTTTGTTGCTTCTTGTTTTATAGTGCCTTTGTCTTCCTCTGTAATTCTTGGAGGCAGCATCTCACTCGGCCCTAGGCAGACCTGGAACCCTTTACAGAACAGAAATCTCAACCTCCCAGCAGAAAGGATTGAGAGTGTGGGGTAACATACATCCTTGGCGACTTTGTTAGTTTATCTGTTTGTTTCAATACCCACTCTTACATAAATACTCCATACTGGTTTTGATTGAACGTGTATATTGCTAAGTTGAATTTTAGAATTTGCCTGTATTTTCCCCCACCCAGCCTACTAGAATACTTGCATAGCAGGCAAACCCAACACCTAGGGTCACATATGCTATTACTCTGGGACTAATATAAGAGCCACACCTGGCATCTTAACTTCCTACCCTGAATATATACAATGTTAGATTTAGACACCTAAGAATGCTACAGATAATTAGAAAACTCAAATGTCAAATTGAAACAAGATGGAAAAATCTCTACATTATAATACAAGAAGCACAAAAAAAAAATCAAGACAATATAATTCCACCAAAAATTATAAACCCATCAGAAATGACTTCCAGTGGGACTGAGTCACATTAAATGCCTGGCAAAGATTTCAAAGGAATAATTATACCTATGTTCAAAAAAATCAAAGAAGAAAATAAACTCCTGCAGGAGAACACAGAAAACCAACATAATGAAACAAGGATGTCATTACAAGACATGAATAAAGAACTAGAAATACTGAAGAAAAACCAATCAAATACTAGAAATGAAAAACAAAGTATGTCACATAAAAAAAAAAAAACCCAGAAAGCCTCATAAATAGAATGGATGAAAGAGAGAACAGAATATCTAAACAAGAAGACCAGGTGACAGATCACATACAATCTAACAAAGACAAAGACAAACTAATAGGAAGTTATGAATGGGAATTTCAAGACATTCGAGACACTATGAAAAGATCAAATATAAGAATTCAGAGTAGGGCTGGAGAGATGGCTTGGTGTTTAAGCACTTGCCTGTGAAGCCTGAGAACCCCGGTTTGAGGCTTGATTCCCCAGGACCCACAATAGGCAGATGCACAAGGGGGTGTACACGTCTGGAGTTCTTTTGCAATGGCTGGAGGCCCTGGCATGCCCATTCTCTCTCTCTCTCTCTCTCTCTCTTTCCCTCTTTCTCTGTCACTTTCAAATAAATAAATAAAAATAAACAAAAATAAAAATAAAAAAGAATTCAGAGTATAGCAGAAGAAGAAAAAAATTACTCCAAAGGCATAGTAGATATTTTCAACAAAATCATAGAAGAAAATTTCCCCCAAATAGGGAAAGAGATGCCAATGCAGGTACAGAATGTCTTTATAACACCAAACAGACGAAACCAGGAAAGAACCTTGCCTCGCCATAATATAATAAATTAAACTACTAAAAACGCAAACCAAAGAAAATATATTGAAAGCAGTTAGAGAGAAAAATCACGTCACATATAAAGGTAACCTCATCAGGATAACAACAGATTACTCAACACAAACTTTAAAAGCCAGAAGGGCTTGGAATGATGTATTCCAAGTTCTAAAAGACATCAACTATCAACCAAGATTACTTGATCCTGAAAAACTATTTATCCAAATTGACGAACAAACAAGGACAACATTCCACCAAAAAAAATCAGGCTAAAGAAATATATGATGACGACTAAGACAGCTCTACAGAAAATACTTGAAGAAAGGAAAGAACACACATGAGGAAACAGGAAATTATAAACTATACTCAAATAATACTTAATACAAGAGAGTAAAGGATAAACAAAAGAATGGCAAGAATAAGTACATACCTTTCAATAATAACTGTTAATACCAATGGCCTGAATGCTTAAACTAAAAGACAAAGGGCTACACTCCAGATTAAAAGTCAGGATCCCTGTGTTTATTCTCTCCAAGAAACTCACCTCTCCATACAAGACAGACACTATTTTAGGGTGAAAGGATGGAAAATGGTATTTCAAGCAAATGGGCCTAGGAAACAAGCAGGGGTTGTTACCTAATATCTGACAGGATAGACATCATACCAACATTGGGTAGGAAAGATAATGGAGTTCACTTTATATTCATTAAAGGAAAAATTCAACAGGAAAGCATTACAATTCTAAACATATATGCATCTAACATGGGTGCTCACAATTTCATCAAACCAACACTATTAGACTTAAGATTACAGATAACACCAAGCACAATTGTAGTTAGTGACTTCAATACCCCACTCTAATGCATTCACAGGTCATCTAGGTAAAAATAAATAAACAAACAGAGACAATTCTGGATTACATGGTACTGGCACAAAGAAAGATGTGGATCAATGGAACAGAATAGAGGATCCAGATGTAAATCCAGGCACATACAGTCATCTGATTTTTGACATAAATGCCAAAAGCACTTATTGGAGAAAGACAACCTCTTTAACAAATGGTGCTGGGAAAACTGGATATCTACATGTAGATAAATGAAAGTAAGATCCTTATCTCTCTCCATGCACAAGAATCAAGTCCAAATGGATCAAAGGCCTTAATGTCAGACCTAAAACTCTGAAACTGCTAGAGGAAAAAAATAGGAGAAACCCTTCAATATACTGCCATAGGCAATTTATAACCCCAGTAGCTCAGGATATAAAATCTCTAATCAACCACTGGGACTTCATGAAATTAAGAACCTTTTTTTTTTTTTTTTTTTTTTTTTTTTTGGTTTTTCGAGGTAGGGTTATGTTCTAGCCCAGACTGACATGGAATTCACTATGTAGTCTCAACGTGGCCTCAAACTCATGGCAATCCTCCTATCTCTGCCTCCTGAGTGCTGGGATTAAAGGTGTGCACCACCACACCTGGCTTAAAAAGCTTTTGTACAACAAATGACATTGTGAATAAAGCAAAGAGGTAAACTTTAGAATAGGAGAAAATCTTTGCCAGCTATACATCTGATAGAGAATTAATATCCAGGATATACACAGAAATTTTTTAAAAACTAAATATAAAGAAATCAAATAGCCTAATTAAAAAGTGGGCTATGGGGGCTGGAGAGATGGCTTAGTGGTTAAGCGCTCGCCTGCGAAGCCTAAGGACCCCGGTTCGAGGCTCGGTTCCCCAGGTCCCACGTTAGCCAGATGCACAAGGGGGCGCACGCGTCTGGAGTTCGTTTGCAGAGGCTGGAAGCCCTGGCACGCCCATTCTCTCTCTTTCTCCCTCTATCTGTCTTTCTCTGTCGCTCTCAAATAAATAAATAAATAAATTAAAAAAAAAAGTGGGCTATGGAACTACATAGTCTTCAACACAAGAAATACAGTTGTCATATAAGCATTTAGAAAATGGTCTACATCCTTAGCCATCAGAAAAAAATGCAAATTAAAACTACTTTGATATTCCATCTCACTCTTGTCAAAATGACTATCATCAAGAAAATAAATGGCAACTAATGCTCACAAGGATGTGCAAAAAGAGGAACCCTTCTACACTGTTGCTAGGAATGTAAACTGGTAGAGTCATTGTGAAAATCAGTGTGGAGGTACCCAGGACAGCTAAGAAAAGATGTACTATATGACTCTATACCACCACTAGGCATATATCCTAAGGACTTATCTCACTACCTTAGAGATAGTTGCTCAACCATGTTTACTGTTGCTCTATTTACAACAGCTAGGAAGTGAAACCAGCCTAGATGTTCCTCAACTAATGAGTAGATAATGAAGATATGGCACATTTGTACAATGGAGTTCTATTCTATGGTAAAGAAAAATGAAATTTGCATGGAAATGGATGGGTCTGGAAAGGATTACTCTAAGTGAGTTAACCCAGACCTAGAAAGGCAAACATCACATGTCCCCTCTCATATGTGGATTCTAGCTACAAGTGTTTAGACTTATACACAAGCTGGGATAAAAATTGGTAGCAGTGGGCTGGAGAGATGGCTTAGCGATTAAGTGCTTGCTTGTGAAGCGTAATGAACCCAGTTCAAGGCTCAATTCCCCAGGTCCCATGTTAGCTAGATGCATAAGGTGGCACATATGTGTGGAGTTCGTTTGCACTGTCTGGAGGGCCTGGCATGCCCATTCTCTCTCTCTCTCTCTCTCTCTCTGCCTCTTTCTCTCTATATCTGTTGCTCATAAATAAACTTTAAAAAATTAGTAGCAGATCCAGGCATGGTGGTACATGCTTTTAATCCCAGCACTAGGGAGGCAGAGGTAGGAGGATCACCATGAGTTCGAGGCCATCCTGAGACTACATAGTGAATTCCAAGTCAGCCTGGACTAGAATCAGTAGCAGAGGTCAGTAAGCTAGAAAGGGGCTATAAGGGAGGGAGATGAGGGGAAGAATAAGGAGATGATTCCATATATTTAAGTAGATGAACAGATTACTGAGGGTACAATGGCCTAAGTGAGGTCAGGGGAAGAGATTGAGTAAAAGAATGGTGGGGGCAGGGTGAATTACAATTTAAGATGTTATAAATGAATCATATGGAAACCTACTTAAAAAATTTTTTTGGTTTATTTATTTATTTGAGAGTGACAGATACACAGAGAGAAAGAAGCAGAGAGAGAGAGAGAGAGAGAGAGAGAGAGAGAGAGAGAGGGGGGGGGGGGAAAGTGAATGGGCGCACCAGGGCCTCCAGGCACTAACTCCAGATGTGTGCGCCCCCTTATGCATCTGGCTAACGTGGGTCCTGGGGAATCGAGCCTCGAACCGGGGTCCTTAGGCTTCACAGGCAAGCGCTTAACCGCTAAGTCATCTCTCCAGCCCATGGAAACCTACTTTTGAGGATAATGGTGTACCCAGAAGCCCTAGGTTGTTACTAGAAAAATTTCAGTGCTAGAGATGAGATACCTTCCAGTAAGTTGTTAGTCATGGAGGTCCCTGATACCCCCAAAACATTACAGGCCATTGCTGAGGCTCTTGGTTTCCTACCAGGAATAGATGGTAAGACCCTACTACTGAAGACTCGACATGCCTGGGCTACAAAGTCACTGACAAATCAAGCTGGAGCTGAGTTAAATACCTCCTCCTGTAGATAGCTGAGGGAAAGCTGGAAGAAACTGCACTACATGCAGCCCTATGTGAGACAGAAGTCATCAGTGGTGAAAACAGTGGATGTTGCAATCCTTACATTTGGCCAACCAGGCCAAATGACCAATTGGATGCACCAGTGGCATGTTTCTTATGGGGAAACTAACCACTCTATAAGTATCCTGGAAGCCTGTTCCATGGATGGGAATACATGCCTGGTATTGAAAACCTAATCAAAACCATATGGCAGGGGAAGTCATGAGCCCTAGGATTGTAATACCAGCTCTGGTCTGACTAAATGCAATTATTAGGCTCACCAAACTTCCCTGTAAGCACTCTTCTTAATGTTCATACCCATATATTAGTGCTACTCTCACTTGTGGTTAGAAAGCTTTTTATTTTTCAGATGGCAGTTACCACTGAGATGACCCAAGTGGCACCATAGTACTGAAAAGAAGTGATGGAGTAGTGTTTAGCACTGAAACATCTCTATCACACCTTTCAAGGCTCAGGGTCCATTGCAGAATAGATGGCAGAAAGAATGTAAGAGTCACAGGAAGGGTAGGACTACCTACAATGCAATGTTCAGACACAAACTGGATTCAATGACCATGACCTCATAGTGCCAAATATTACCTACACAAGACCCTTATATTAAGAGAAGACAATGACATCAAAATAAAAGAGAGACTAATTGAGATGGGGAAGGGATATGATGGAGAGTGGATTTGTGAAGGGGAAAGTGAGGGAGCGGAGGGAATTACCATAGTCAATAAAAAGTTTTTAAAAACAAAACAAATAAACAACAAAAAAACCCTCAGACTTCTTTGTTGCTATGGGCAAGCTTCTAAAATTTATATGAGGGGCAAGGAAACTAGAATAGCTAAAACAACTGTAAGAGAAAAAATATGGAATTATCATAGTACCTGCCTTTACAACTTGGCTATAAAAAGTAATATAGGGCCGGAGAGATGACTTAACAGTTAACACACTTGTCTGTAAAGCCTAAGGACCCAAGTTTGATTCCCTAGTACCCATATCAGCTAGATGCACATGGTGGTTCATGCATTTAGAGTTCATTTGCAGTGGCTGGAGACACTGCGTGCCCATTCTCTCTCTCTCTCTCTCTCTGCCTCTTTCTCTCTCTCTGTAATAATAAATAAAAATAAAAAAACTACAATAATTGGGGTAGGAAGATTGCTCAATGGTTAAAGACGGTTGCTTGTAAAGCCTGCTGGCTAGGGGTTAACACCCCTGTAAAGCCTGATGCAGAGTGGTGCATACATCTGTGATTCCAATATTGTCACAGCAATGGCAGTTGGATCCAAACCAAGTAGTCCAACATTCCTTTGTAGTCTGACAGTTCATTTGCAGTAGCAAGAGATTCTGTCAAGAATGTGGAATACGGATACCTTGAAGTTGTCTTCTGACCTCCACAGGTGTGCCATGGTACAGGTGCCTTTCATAGTTACATATAAATAAAAAGGCTGTAATATTAAGACATTTTAGAAGTGAAAAATGGAGAGACAAAGACCAGAATAGATCCTTGAAAAAGATACTACATATATAAGTATGATAGAATAATACCTCCTCAAAGCTCTCTGTGTACGCATTTCCAGAACTTATAAGCAGAGTGGACTATGCAGGTGTGATCAAACACAGGATCTTAGATTATGAGTAAACAAAGGATCATAGATTATCTGGGTGAGCTAAGTACAATCACAAGGGTTCATATCAGGGTCAAAGTCAAGAAAGAAAATAGGACAGCCAAAAGGTCAGAGCCAAAGATTAAAGATTCTATTGACTTTGAAGGTGGATAACCAAGAAATGCAAGCAGATTACAGAAGCAGCCAAAAGAGAGGAAACAGTCTCCTGACAGGCATCCACAGAGAGCATAGCTCTGTCAAATACCTTTACATGGAGCCAGCAAAACCTAAATTTGCAATTATGATCATTGGAACTGTAAGATAATAAACTTATGTTAATCTAGTAAATTTATGACAATTTTATGGCAGCAACAGAATACAAAGGGAATTCAATGAGGAAAGCCTCCACCTACATTTCATGGAAAAATTAACCCAACATGAAGTAGAAATCTAAATGTAAGAGGTAAAAATACAAAAACTTTCTAAGGCAACATGGGAAAGAATACTGATGACCTTGAGTAAAGCTGAGTGTAAGGTGGTGCATATATCTGTGATCCCAATGTGCCTATGGCAATGGGAAGCAGACCCAAGAAAATCTGTGAGCCTGCATGCACACGCGTGCACGCGCACATACACACACACATGCACACACACGTGCGCACGCACACACACACACACACAAATTAAAAACAAGGTTTGAATGGGAAGAAAAAATATCTTCAAATGATTTACTTGTGAAAGAATTTTTGTGCAGAATACATAAATAATTCACTAAAGTTAAGCTGGGTGTGGGGGGTCATGCCTATAAATCCAGCACATGGGAAGTTGAGACAGGGGGATTGCAAGTTCAAGGTCAGCATGGGCTACATAATGTGCTCGACCCTTGTCTCAAAAAAAATGGAATGGCAGCTTTAAAGAAATGTGCAGGCCCAGATGGATTCACTAGTACATTTTAGCAGACCTCCAAAGAATTTATACCAATGCTTCTCAAACTATTTTATAAGGTTGGAAAGAAAGGGACACTACCCAACTCATTTTATGAATCAGTACCCAAAATAGATGAAGATACAACAAAGGAAAAAGATAATTACAGAGCAATATCCCTCGTGAGCAAAGATGCAAAAATTTCAACAAAACACTTGCAAACTGAAAGTATAAACATGTCAAAAAGACCATTCACTATGATAAAGTTAAGCTTTTTGTTGTTGTTTGTTTATTCAAGTTAGAGTCACATTGTAGCCCAAGCTGACCCAGAACTCAATTTGTTGCCCCAGGCCAGCCTTAACCTCACAGCAATCCTGCTATCTCAGTATCTGGAATGAAAGGTGTGTACCACCATGCCTAGTGTTAAATTGATTTTTATTCCAGAGAATCAGGAAATATTCAAAATATTCAAATCAATAAATGTAATAATACACCTAGATTAGGACTGCTCTCATCTTTGGTGAGCGAAGCTTATCTTGGTAGTTGGTAGTGACTACTCAGAGACTCAAAAGTCCTCAAAGTGTTAAGAAGTGACAGCTGAGTGCTCAACTCTAAATGAGACTTCTCTACCATGACCTCCAAGACTCAGGGTACATCACAAAAGAGAGGGTAGAAAGAATGTAAGAGCCAGAGGATATAGAGTAGTGCCTTGGATCGCTGTCCTCTGGACATGAAGTGGTCATTGCATTCATGACCTTACCTGCACAATTCTTTGCATAGTATTGGGAAATCGACATTACATCACAGATGCTGGAGGGGGCACACACAAAAGGTGTCAAGCAGAAGTGGGACAAGTTGGAAAGATCAGGTCCAGTGGAAGGGGATAGGAAGAAGGATAAAAGAAGATAACAAGAGGTGACTATGGTCATAATATATTATATACATGTATAAAGATTTTAAATTTTAAAACTGGAATGGGACAGGAAGGGAATGGATAGAATAGGGGGGGGAAAAAAGAAATGACTGAACTCAAGAGGTACCCAAACAGCCATTTAGACATAGACAAAATAGCTGGGCATGGTGGCACATGCCTATAATCCCAGCAGTCTGGAGGCCAAAGTACAAAGACTGTTGTGAGTTCACAGCTAGCCTGAGACTACATAGTGAATTCCAGGTCATCCTAGGATAGAGAGAGACTCTACTTTAACAAACAAAAAAGAAAAAAAAAAAGAAATAGACAAAATACTAGACACAAAAGTGGGTATATAGATGGCCAATTAAGCACATGAAAAGATGTTCAACATCTTTTGCCAATATAGGGAAGTGAGAATTAAAGCCACAAGACATCTCTATACACCTGAAAATACCAAGTGTTGGCGGCCAAGAAGCAAAACTACAACTGACAGGTACTACTGCTGGGAATAAAAAGAATTGCTCTGGAAGATTGGCAGTTGCTTACAAAGGGGAAAATATACTTAATACAAACTAACACACCACTCCAAGTTCTTTATTCTAAAGAAATGTAAACCTAGGCTCACACACACAAAAAATTATGCCCAAGTATTTACAGCAACTATACTTATAATCAATGAAAGATAAAGACCCCAAATGTTCTTGAATGAGTAAATGAACAAAACAACTCTATTATATTCAATCATGGAGCACTACTTAGCAATAAGAAGAAAATGACTAGTATGCTCACTGATTTCAACAAATGAATAGAGGCATTATGTACTATGAGAAAAGTCAGGTCAAAAGGTTATATAAAGCTGGGTGTGGTGGTACACACCTTTAATCCCAGCATTTGGGAGGCAAAGGTAAGAGGATCAATGTGAGTTTGAGGCCACCCTGAGACTACATAGTGAATTCCAAGTCAGCCTGGGCCAGAGTAAGACCCCACCTTGAAAAACCAAAAGAAAAGGTTATATAGGACTAGGAGATGGCTCAGCAGTTAAGGTTCTTGTAGCAAAGCCTGCTTACCCGGGTTTGATTACCCAGTATCCACAGAAAGCCAGATGAACAAATTGGTACCTATATCTAGAGGTCATTTTCATGGGCAAGCAACCCTAGTGCACCCATGCTCTGTGCTCACTTGTGCACTCTCTCTCTATACCCCCCATACATCAATAAATAAATAAATAAATAAAATTAAGGTGCTGTATTAGAAGCTGAGGCTAACTGAAGGCATACAGTTAAAGGAAGACTAAAGCTGTTGCACCACAGGGCCCTTTTGCTCCTGATGACTCCTCCATACACTGACCACCTTTGCTCCACATGCCAGCAAACTTCTGATGAAACCAGATGCCCTCTTCCCCCACTGGAGCTACCACAGCCACCATAGCCAATCAGCCTTAAACGTAAAAGGATTCTGTATGCCACTACAGAGATACTTATACATCAATGTCCATTGCTGCTCTAGTCACAATAGCAAGGAAATTAAGTTGCCTCAAATGTTCACCAACAGATGAATGGATAATGAAAATGTACAATATACAATACAATATAATTTTACTCAAATATAAAGAAAAATGAAAATGAAATCTGCAGGAAAACTGATGGATTGAGAAATTAGTAAGCAAGGCAACCCAGACTCAGAAATATAAACTCTTCCCATACGTGTATTCAAGCTTTTAATGTTTTATATATGTATATGTGTGGGTATGAATGTGGATATAGCTCATGAAACTAGAGAAGATACCATGAGAAAAGGAAAGGAGAAAAGGAGAAGGGAAACACAAAACACGTGACATGAAAGTGGAAAAGAAACTACTAGTAGTAGACAAGTAGAAGGGGGAAAGGGATGAAGGAGTAGGGAGGGAAGACCAGCAAAAAAAATTATGGGCCTGGAGAGATTGCTCAGTGGTTAAAGATTCTTGCTTGCAAAACCTGATGGCCTGGGGTTCAACTCCCCAGTACTCCCATAAAGCCAGATGCACAAAATGTGGTGCATACATTTGGAGTTCATTTTCAATAGCTAGAGACCTTGGAACACCCACTCTTTCTCCTCCACCTGCTTGTAAATAAATAAATAAATTTAATAAAAAAACAAAAACACAAATTATGTTTATAAATGTCATAATGAAGCCCAATAATTTGTATGCTAATTTAAAATATTGTATATGCAAACATGTGGATGTCAGAGGACAACCTCAGGTGTCAGTTCTCACCTTCTACCTTGAGAAAGGATCTCTCTTGTGCTTGCCAACGACTAGCTAGTCAAAGAGATTTGGGATTCTTCTGACTCTGCCATCCATTGCCATAGGTATGTTGGGATTACACACATACATGTGCTCTACTTGACTCTGGCTTTATATGGGTGCTAGGAATACAAAATCCAGTATTCAATCTTGTATAGCAAGATTTTTAACCAGTGAACCATATCCCCATTCCCTAAAAGTGACAGTAGAGTGTTCAGAACTATGTGAGACATCTCTATCACACCCTCCAAAGCTCACAGATCAATGTGGAAGAGGTGTTGGAATAAATATAAGGGCCAAAGGATGGGGAGGAGTATGTTGGAATGATGTCTTCCAGATACAAAGTGGCCATTGCATTCATAACCTCTCAGTGGCTAACACTTCACAAGACTTACAAAAATGACAACATCAGAATAGAAGATGGACTAGTAGGAAGGGAAAAGGGGTTCAGTGGAAGGACAACAAGGGACAAAAAAGGGTGGTGGGAGGGGTTTATGATGAGAGCACATTGTTTGTATGCATGGAGGCTGTCAAAAAAGTATATGTACAAAAGCTTGGCATGGTGGCACACAACCTTAATCCCAGCACTAGGGAGGCCAAGGTTGCAGAATCACTGTAAGTTTGAGGCCAGCCTGAGACTATATAGTGAATTCCAGGTCAGCTTGGGCTACAGCGAGACCCTACCTTGAAAGACCCCCCCCCAATAAAGTTACAGAAAAAGACTTGAGGCCTAGCAGGAGGTAATTAAGACAGGATATGAGAGACATCATCTTTAAAAATGACCAATGTATTTTGTTCAGGACTCTGGTTAGACTCAGAGAGAGCACATCATTATAAACATCAAGCCTATTCCCTGAATCTTTGGTTTCCCATCTCACCATGTGCTCATTCTTCCTCTCCTTTCCCCTCCCCTCCTCTCTTTCTCATTTTCCTGCCAAGATGCCATCCACCATGTTGTTGATACAGCTTGTTTCAGAGCCAAGCAGATGCTAGCATCGTGCACTTAAATCTCCAAAACTGTTAACAAGATAATCTTTTCTTCGTGTGTGAGTATTTTTTAGACCAACAGAAATGGACTAATCTACATGGTATGCTAAAATGAAAAAATTACAGGGAGAAGATAAATCAGTGTCTCCTAGCAGTTAGGGGCCTGGTACTGTATGACTACAAAGGGGTAACCTAGGGGAAAATTTGGGGGTAATGGCACTTTTCTGCATCCTGGCTTGCAGCATATACTTATCTCTGTGTGCTGAAAATCATAGACTGCATGCCAAAAGTAGTCCTTTCTTCTGCATGTTCATTAAAATGAATTTAACAAAGAAAGAGTGTCTCAGGTCACAATAGACTTGGATTCCTAGACAAGCAAAGGATAGTATAAAAATAAGACTAGATGACAGTGTTTCAATCAAAGTTTCATATCTGTTACTTTCCAAAAAGGATAAAATTGGTTATTGTTACTAAATTGCAAACATGTGACAGTACATTTAATAAGGAATTATAATGCAAAATCATTTAAAAGAAATAAAGGGACTTATCCTTCATAAAACTTGCTTCTTTGCCTCTTTAATTTTCAAAGACTGCTTTACTACTAAGAAACTGAATTCTAGGCTGGAGGGATGGCTAAGCGGTTAAGGCAATTGCGTGAAAAGCCAAAGGGCCCAGGTTTGATTGCCCAAGACCCACATAGGCCAGATGTGCAAGGTGGTGCATGCATCTGGAGTTCGTTTCCAGTGGCTGAAAGCCCTGGTGTGGCCATTCTCTCCCTCTCTCTCAAGTAAATAAAATAAATAAATAAAAACTTTAAAAAAGAAAGAAACTGAATTCTGTGGTATATATTGGCTCATGCCTATAATTCCACCACTTGGGAAGCTGTGGCAGAAGAGTTACAGTTTTAAGGCTAGCCTGGGCCTTAAATGAAAATTCATTTAATGGACATAACTAATTAAAGAAAAAGTAAAGTTACGCCGGGCATGGTGGCGCACACCTTTAATCCCAGCACTTGAGAGGCAGAGGTAGGAGGATCACCACGAGTTTGAGGCCACCCTGAGACTACATACTGAATTCCAGGTCAGCCTGAGCTAGAATGAGACCCTACCTGCATTTTTTACATGGGTACTGGGAAATTGAAACCAAGCTGGCAAGCTTTGGAAGCAAGCACTTTTAACCACTAAGCCATTTTCTCAACCCAAATTCCAGATATAATTAGGACTTTTTCCTTTCTGATTATGAAAATATTGACTATGTCATATAAGAAACTCAATCCTTTCAGATTTTTAAATACGTAAACTCTTCAATAATTAATCTTTTTCAGAGTGTCCTCTGTCAACAAGGGATCTACAAGCAGTGCTGCTAAGAATGGTCTAATATTTATGAAAAAGGAAAAGAGAAAAATACTTTTCCTTTGTTAATTGCCTCTCTATTCACAAAAGAACCTGAAGGAGAGAAAGAAAATAAAGACTAAGAACACTAAGGAGAGATTTGATTAGCAGGGCAAAACAATGAGAAAAGAAAGCTGAACAAGGTTCTTACATTTGTGTGTGTGTGTGTGTGTGTGTGTGTGTGTGTGTGTGTGTATGAAGACTATCAGGGTAGTGGTAGGATCCTCACAGAACTGAAGTCTTTATTCTCATTAAGGGGGTAAAAAAACAACAACAAGGCAAACATAAAATTAAAAAAAAAAACAGAGCATTACCTAAACTTACTAAATGGAAATTTTTTATGCTTTATAAAGTTATTAATTTATTAAAATTGGGTTTGAGTAATAAACCACATGTCATTAACAATTTCCATCATATAAAAAATTCTTCTGGCTTGCATATAGTTTACTTTAGTTACTGAAGGGCACACACAATAGAAAATAACCTAATGGGCTGCAGAGATAGCTCAGTGGTTAAAGGCACTTGCTTGTAAACACTGCCAGCTCAGGTTTAATTCGCCGGTACCCATATTAAGCTAGATGCAAAAAGTGGTATATTCGTCTGGAGTTTGTTTGCAGCTCCAAAAGGCCCTAGTGCACCCATTTAGTCTCTTTGCTCCTTTCCTCTGTCCTCCCCCCTTCTCTTTCCCTTCCTTCCTCATTTTGGATACATATATATACCAATTGATTCCACTTCATTCAACATATTTGAATATGGATTCTGACAAAGAACAGCAAGAGGTATGACTAACCTACATGAGTAACAAACACAACGAATACAAGGGCGACATAATATAATATTTGTAGAAAATTTGCTGTTCTTTTAATTTTTTTGTTCATTTTTATTTACTTATTTGAGAGTAACAGAGAGAGGGAGAGAGACAGATAGAGAGAGAATGGGTGCGCCAGGGCTTCCAGCCACTGCAAATGAACTCCAGACGCGTGCGCCCCCTTGTGCACCTGGCTAACGTGGGTCCTGGGGAATCGAGCCTTGAACTGGGGTCCTTAGGCTTCACAGGCAAGGGCTTAACTGCTAAGCCATCTCTCCAGCCCAGAAATTTGCTGTTTTATATAGCACAATAGTTAGTTTAATCAGGAAAATATAAACATAACAAAGATGAGATGTGAACATAAAGAAATTATACTTCATTACCAAGTAACAGACACCTAAAGCACAGTGTAGGCAAATGGAAAACCTATAGGCCATAATATACACAAAAATTTATGTTTGATTTCATACCTGAAGTACACAGACCTGAAATCAAATTGTAGAGCAGGGAAGAGCGACTGAATTGTACAGTCTTACTCTAGTAATTAAATCTAAGAGATATATCTTCTTTGTTTTGTTTTGTTTTGTTTTTCGAGGTAAGAGTCTCATTCTAGCTCAGGCTGACCTGGAATTCACTATGTAATCTCAGGGTGGCCTTGAACTCATAGTGATCCTCCTACCTCTGCCTCAGGAATGCTGGGATTAAATGTGTGCACCACCATGCCTGGCTTAGTTATAGCTTCTTATTTAAGTTCTCTAGGAGATAAAAGTTAGGAATATATCATAATGCTATTTAATAAAAAGCCTCAATGTCTCCAATAAAAGTTATATGATGGTTTACTTCATTAATTTAATGACTTTTATTATACCTTAATATTTTATTTGATGTAAGATTAACTGGTAACATGAGTTATCCTGTCCTACAGGATAGCACTTCTAGTTTCCTGTCTGATACATAAAGAGTGTGGAAATCACTCACATGCTCATAATTTCTAAAAGGTTGAATATTGACAACTTTTCTTGGACCTAATGGAGAACTTAGGGTCACAAGGTAACCTTGCCATTCAAAACCTGGAGAGACAGATGAGTACATCGAATCACAATTTACAAAAGTTACATTTGGTACCAACAAATGACAAGTAGTGACACTTAAAGAGTAGCTAACTATTTGCTGGAGACCGAGAGAGAGCAAACTAGACCACGACATTAGACTCCTGAGAGTTCAAAGTTTTATGAATACTGCCTCTAATGGTAATTATCTTTGTGTTCTTGCGAAAATATCTGAGATAATAAATGAGGAAAGGTTTATTTTGCTCAGAGTTTGGGAGGTTTCAGCCTATGGTTGCTTGATTCCATTGGGTTTTGGCCTGTGGTGATGCATTACATCATGGTGAATATACAAGGTAGAATAAAATCTTCAACTTATAAAGGCTAGGAAGAGAGGAGAAGGAAGAGGTAATGAAGGATCAAGGTCCCAAAATCCCTTTAAAGGCCAAGACACTACAGACCAGAAGATTTCCATATAGGTTCTACCTCTTAGAAAGTTCAACTGCCTTCCAACAGTGCCATGGACTGGGGACCCAGCTTTGAACACATGTGAATTTGAGGGACATTTATCTAAACCATAGCACTTTGCCAGGTTCTAAGGGAAAAATGAGAGGAAAAAATCTCTTTATTATTTCTAGTAGAGAGGGGGAAAAATAAACACTTTTTAGAATATGCTGAATATTCTGTTCTCATTAACAAAGTCTTCCTCTCGAGGGACACTATTGTATCAATACCTAACTGGTTTGAGTTTTATAATCAATCTGGGAGAAGGAAGATAACCATCTCTACCCCCTCTAGTCTTCCTGTCTAACCCAGGGGAGGAGGTAAACGCTGAGAAGCAATTTTTTAGGGTCACATCACAGGGTCAGAAACTCATTTCAAGTCTGAACATAATCATAGGATTACAGAAAGAATCTCCCTACTTCATTTACAACCACATAAATAGAGCTCTTTTAGAATAGCAAGGAATTAAAATTGAGGGGCCTACAAATATGTTATGACACAGATGCTCATACATAAACCTATAAACATATACACAAACTCAAGTAAATAAATACATTAAAAAAATGATGATCCAATGGCAGGCCCCACACACAATGTATTAAAAGAAAATGGAGAAGAAATACGTGTTATACTAACAGTAATCAAAGTTAAGCTGCAATGACTTTATTAATCTTAGACAAAGCAGATTCCAGACAAAGAATAGTAACAGATGTAAGAGGGACATTACATGAGGACAAAGGAGTTGACTTTCCCAAAGCATATACTTAATAAAATATTAAAATGCATGAGGCAAAATTTAATGAACATCAAGAATAAAAACAGATGAATCTTATATTACAGTTGGAAACTTTATACCTTTTCATGAGTAATTGACAGAATGGACCAACAAAACCAGAATACCATATTCTTCTCAAGTTCACACAGTACCTTCACCAAGATAAATCACATTCTAGGCTAAAGGTCATCTTAATATATTTAAGGTAACATATCATGCAAATTATGTTCTCATATAACAATAAAATTAATTTAGAAATAAATAAGAGAAAGATAGCTGCCATACCCCAAACATTAAGCAATTTGTTTATAATAGCACATGGGTCAAAGAAGTCTCAAGAGAAATTTAAAAATGTTTTGAACTACATGAAACACAACTTATCCAAATTTGTGGGACACAGTGAAATAATGCTTAGAGAGAAATTTACTTAACTGAATATATATATATATATATATTAGAAAAGACCTAGACTCAACAATTTAAGCAGATGCTATTAAAGCTAAAATGGTTCCTAAGCTCTACACCAACAATCAGAACCTTTGGAGGAATTATGGAAGACCAAAGTAAAATGGGCTTAGATCAGTCTAAAGTATTCATAAGGCAAAACATGTAATCAGGTTTGAAGAAAAATAAGGAGCCATAGGATGAGAATGTAGCAATCTATGTTTGTACATCAATTACAAAACACTTTCTTTTAAAAAATATTTTTATTTATATGAGAGAGAGAGAGAGAAATAATGTATACGGGCACGCCATGGCCTCCTGTCACTGCATACAAATTCCAGACATATGTACCACTTTGTATGTCTGGCTTTACATGGATACTGGGGAATTGAACCCTGGGTCAGCAGGCATTGCAAGGAAGTGTCTTTAACCACTGAGCCATTTTTCCAGCCCCACAAAACATTTTCAATACTGCTATGAAAATAGGATGGGGGGCTTAGCAATTAAGGTGTTTGCCTGCGAAGCCTAACGACCCAGGTCCGATTCCCCAGTACCCATATAAGCTAGACGCACTAGGTAGTTCATGTGTCTGGAATGCGTTTGCAGTGGTTTGGAGCCCCTGGCACACCCATTCCCCACTCCCCCACTCTCTCTGTGTCAAATAAATAAATACAAAGCTTTAAAAATATAAAAAGAAAGTATGATGGGGATTAATTGGGAAGAATGCTTTTAGTGAGAGGCAGAGAGGGATGAGTGGGTAATTGGGACAGAATAAGATTAAAATATATTTCATATATATTTGAAATTGCCAAGATCAAAAGGTAAAAAGATAAATTTTAAAAGATTTGGAAGAGTGATCACTTTTAAACCAAAGACAGTCTAGAAGCTGAAACATGTTTTTTAGAATGGCTAATGTTGTGCATGCTTCAAATTAATCTATAATATAGTTCTTAATAAAAAGAAAATTGTTTTCGATATGCTTTGAGAGTACAAACAAGCACCTGTCACAATTTCTGTCAACTTCTTCCTTTTATTGACTGAAAAGGAATCAAATACATAGTAAGGATTTTCTGTGTATTCATGTTTGTTCACTTGTAATTAGTTTATAAGAGTTTAGTATGGCCATTTTCATTCTATGGAATCAATTTGTTGACTAAAGACCCAATATTCTTAGCCTTCTAAAATATTTTATTCTCTAAGGACATTGGCTTAAGCTATACATTTCATGCCCTGGTATTGACCTGTCATCCAGCAACAGACATCTGTATTTTTGAAGGACTGGAATTCATTCTAAAAATAAATCTTCACATAAACGTCATTACTTAAGACACTTCTCTTTAGCTAGCCTAATTAGTCATATTCTAACTTGTCCTCTCAAATTCACAAGAAAGTCCAGAAAACCATCTGTCTTTAACTTGTTAGCAAGGTACTTACATTCAGCTAATAATGAATAAAGGCCAATTTGCTAATTTTGCCTTGCATAAGAGCTCAGAATCATCTTTAGCCTTAGAAATTTGTATGTGAATGACAATCCAGCAGTCAGTGCTGTGCTAAAAATGAACATGAAAGCTAAATATTTCAACACTTGCTACCAAATTAGAATTGTAATACTGTTTTCTCTGTTCAGATTAAACAAATACATGTATGGATTCATGATCTGTTGCTACACTGTTTTCTATTTCTGTTCTTTTCCTTGGTGAACACACTAACATGTATTGTTTCAATTATCACCTCTTAATCTCTCCAACCCTGGGCTCTCTCCTGAGCTTGTCTTGCTTGCATTTTATATTATCAAGTGAATTATTTTACCTAGATGCTCTACTAGTAGCTCACACTAACTATGTCCAAGAATGAGGTACGATCTTTATTCTCCAAATCAAGTTTTCTTGACTCATTACCTACTCCTGTTAAAGGAATTATTCCTAATTCTTTGCATCATCTTTAAATCCTATTTCTAATAACCTTAACCATATCTTAACTCACCTTCCAATCTCTCTGGCATCTTTTCCTTCTATAACTTTTCTATCATCATTCTAGTACAAACTATTATTTCTTCTTACCCAGACTATTATATTAGTCTCATAACTAATGGGTAAATATTTGCCAAATGCATGTATGAAATGCATAATATCCCTAGCTTAGGTCTTTCACTACATTAATCCATCTCTGACAATTTAATTCCCTAAAGCACATGTCTAACCTTATTAGTATTCTATTCAACATACAAAGTTCGTATTTTTCACTATTAGTTTATTGTGCTACAGGTAAGGTTTCTTATTAGAAAATTTATCTTTCAAAACTTACTTCTATTTCCTCTGAAACATTTTTCCCCTCACTGAAGCCAATATGGACTATTCACTTATTCATACATACTACATATTCTTTTTAGACCACTGTTTAAACTGTTCCTACATTTACAATAATCCTACTTATCAAAGACTTTTAAGCATGTCATTTCTATACTGGGGAGATGGCTCAGTGGGTAAGAGTGCTTGCTAGTTCAAGCATAAGGACCCGAGTTTGAGCCCCAGAACCCACATGATAATGCACACCTGTAATCCCAGTGATAAAAAGGGTCAGAGCCAGGAAGATTTTTTGGACTCTCTGGTTAGCTAGCCTGACTCAAAAATGGCTTGTATGATCTGAAGGAAGAAATTTGCTTAATTGATATCTGAATACCCTACAGTGTCAAGGATAGTACTTTGCATGTTCTCAATTTATTTTAGGATAGGGAAGAGTGAGTAAATAAAGGGAAACAAGAAATAAGTTCCTTTGTTACAACCAGTGCTCTTGCATCATATACACTGATTGTAGAAATGGAATGCATTAAGCTGAGGCTATCAGGTCCAGAGATACGTCTGATACTACCATATCATTCTGCTCACTGAATAAAATTGTTCAAACTAAATAAGGGTCCTAAAAGTTGTTAGCCCTGTTCCCCTTAAAACATACTATTTATACTACCATGACTAGAAAATGTTGTGTAGCATTTATTATTTATAGCAACAAGACAATTCTCTCATTCTTACCTTTGCACCACCCAAAAACCCTAGGGAAATGACAACTCTAGCTCGTAGATCTGGTCTGTCTTCAGGCCACACATAAGAAAGCATTGCTTTTATGATTTTCCGAGTATCTACTTCCTTTAGCTGTACAGAGAAAACAAAATAGTAACATGTCATTTCAAATGTAACCAAACTTTAGTAATGCAAAAATACATAAAAAACATTTGAAATATCTCATTCTACAATATTGACCTTAAATTCATCATAAAAGTTATATTTGTAATGTTTTCATGAGAAAAAGAAAGCATTTCAATGGCTTTCTAAAACATTACTTATTTCTCTTAAATTTTCTATTTTCACTTTTCTTCATACTGCTAAAAGAACTATTTTAAAGTGGCATGGAAGATGTAAAATACAATATCTATTAAGCTATAAAAATTATACACATATAATTGCATACTACCTATATATACCAGTACCATTATTTGATTGACATATGCTCTCTTGCTAGAATAAAATTTCCATTTCAACAGTAATCTATGTTTTGTAAACACAGTTATTACCCAATACCAAATGCAGTTTCTGACATAGACTAGGTACTTACTTAATACTGAATAATGAACCCATATTTATATATGCAGTAGAAGAGGGACTACATTTGTGGGGGAGTCTAAAAGGAGAGAGGAAGGGAAAGGGAGTACAGTAATAAGGAAAAAGAAGTAAATATCAGACTTTCTTTCATGTGAAATCTAGATTTAAATGTATAAATGAAAGCAGGAAGAGAACTCTTTGGTGGGAGGAAGAATACTAGCATGAGTGGAGATGGGGGGGGGAGTATGGAGCAAACATGAGAAATGTACAGAGATATATGTATATATAATGTGTATATCAGAATGAAAGCTATTATTTTGTATGCTAAATTTAAAAAGTAACAAATATCAATACCTTTATTAACTACTATTTTTGTTCTCTAATATTTTCTCTGCATTTCAGTTTCCTTTTCATTGTGTGGTGTATGTGTATGTGTGCACATTTTTATGCATGTAGGCATATTTGTGTGTGAGGTTACTGTGTATGTATGTGCATATGTATGTGGAGGCCAGAAGCTGATGTCAGGCAGTTTTAATAGAAACAAAATTGGAAATGAAGCAAATTATCAACAATGAATAGTAAGTAGTACAGGGTATTCACACAACAAAATATACACACAATTCACAAACATAATATTAAATGAAGAAAGTAAGAGAAAACACTTTGCTATGGAAAAAAGTATACATATTTATATTTATATTTGTGCCCATACAAATGGACCTGGAAAAAATATACCCCACGAAATGTTAACAACAGTAACTGTGAGAAAAGACCTTTAATATTCCTTATATTTTCTTTAATTCATATATAATAATTAAATATTTAATTCATTTCAAAAGGAGAAAAGTTACACAATTTCAGACTTGCATACCAGAGAATGGGCAAAAATTGCCAACATATAAAAAACCTAGAAAGTACATTACATAATACAGAGTATTTTGATATTATGACCAACCATATAGAGCTCAGTAAAATATTTTGCTAGTGTGTTAGGCAGTTTACTATACAAATAACACAAATATAATTGCTAAACTTGTACTGTAAACAGAAGGACTAACATTCTGAGCTGCTTTAAATGAGTAAGATGACAAAGATATGAAATGTTGAAAGTATAGTTCTTAACATTTATTTTACATACAAACATGCTCTCATAACTGTTAGGACATTTTAAGAAAGGGAACAAGGCAGCAATTTTAAAATTCATTTTTTCAAATGTAATTATTACAAAATAAATAAAATTTAATGCATTACAACACAAACTGGACCATTTAAATCACATTCCCATCTTGTGTGTTTTATCTGCCTTATTTTTCTTGATGGAATAATGTGGAGTAAAGGCTGTTTCCACATATCTTCACAAACACTCTCTTGTCAAAACCTTCTACAACACACCCCAGAATTTTTCAATAAGGACACAGAGAAGTTATGGCTAAGAGCAAGAAAATTATTCTAGTTGGCTTAATAGTGCATAAAATGTCACCACTTCATTTAACAAAATGGGCTTCTGAAGTTGTGTAATCATGCATTATGAGTCCATTAAGCTGTAAAGGACATGACTTCCAGTTAAGAGTTTAGATAAACTATAAAGTTTGAAAAAAATGTTTACTTTTCTTTTTTAAAAAATGGAAACCAAATCACAGAGCCATTTCAGAGCCTGAGGAATATTTTCAAAGAATTTTAAATCAACTTAGTCTTTCTGTACTGAAGTAAAATAAAGTTGGTGACTTACTTAAAGATCCTGAAAGATAATAAATACTTGCAATACCTTCAGTTATTTCATGTTAAATACCCAGTGCTCTTCTTCAAAAATAAGCTGGCTATTTAAAGCTAGAAACAGGGCTAGAGAGATGGCTTAGTGGGTAAGGTGCTTGCCAGCAAAGGACCCAGGTTCGATTTCCCAGTACTCACATAAACCAGATGCACAAGGGTCCATGCATCTGGAGTTTGCAGTATTAGAGGCCCTGGCAAACCCATTTTCTTTTCTCCTCTCTCTTGCTCTCTTTCTCCCCATTTCCACCTGCCTCTTTTTCTCTCTCAAATAAATAAATAAAATATTTTAAAGCTAGAAAGAAATCGCCCACTAGCTTGTGACAGAATTAGTATCACCTTTGTATCAACTACATATTTTTGCCCTGATTCAATTGATACACAATCCCAGTAACAGTATACATACCCCTGTAAGATCACATTCTTTTTTTTTTAATTCTTAATTTATTTATTTGAGAGCGACAGACACAGAGAGAAAGACAGATAGAGGGAGAGAGAGAGAATGGGCGCGTCAGGGCTTCCAGCCTCTGCAAATGAACTCCAGACGCGTGCGCCCCCTTGTGGATCTGGCTAACGTGGGACCTGGGGAACCGAGCCTCGAACCGGGGTCCTTAGGCTTCACAGGCAAGCGCTTAACTGCTAAGCCATCTCTCCAGCCCAAGATCACATTCTTAAAGAAAGGATAGGAAATGCAGGACATCAAAAAGGATGACAATAAATTGAGTAATTTGAAAAATACTATCTGAAGGGTAAGTGCCTAATAGTGTATGGAAAAGACTTCAAGCCAAAATTCCTAAAGTAGTTAATGGATGGTATCTAACAGGTTTTTATTAAGCTTCTCTTATATATAAGGAGGAACTACGAAATTTTTTTAATTTTTCTATTTGTCATTTCTACTATATATATACACATATATACATACACACATACATACTTTTTTTTGAGGTAGAGTCTTGCTCTGTCCTAGGCTGACCTGGAATTCACTCTGTAGTCTCAGGGTGGCCTCGAACTCATAGTGATCCTCCTACCTCTGCCTCCCAAGTGCTGGGATTAAAGGAATGCACCACCATGCCCAGCTTCTCACAATATATTTTTAAAGGTTATTTTAAATCAGAATCACAAAAACAAAACAACATTAATAGTGGAGGCCTGGGTGGGAGGATTATGAGATTGAGGCCAATCTGGACCTCATTATCAAGACACTAGCTCAAAAATATAGTGAAGACTATAACATGACAACAAAAGCTTTATAAAACTGAATGCTGCAGAAAGAGTTTGAATGGGTTTCCAAAGGAATGAGTCTTCTTTCCTCCAATGCTAAGAGAATAGAAACATCTTGGCCTTCTTGTTTTTGTCAAATAGCCTTAAATTTAAAACATGGAACTGAGGCTGAGGCTGAGGCTTTAGCTCAGTGGTAAAGCATTTGCCCAGGATGTTTGAGGCCTCAGTTTTCATTCCCCAGCATAATTTTACAAAAAAGAGGGCTGGAGAATGGCTTAGTGCTTAAAGGTGCTTGCTTGTGAAGCCTAAGGACCCAGATTCGATTCCCTAGTTCCACATAAGCCAGATGCACAATAAATAAAAATATTTTTAAAAACTAATAGAAAAGGAAAGGAAAAAGAAAAAACATGTAAGATTAGAGTTCCCTTGTGGCAATGCTCCCTTAAATAACAACTCCATAATCTGTCCTGTTCCCTGGTGGTCTAGTGGCTAAAATAAAACATGGAAATGCCATTTTAAGCCCGATTACAATGTAAAACTAGTAATATGTTAGTCCAGCAGGTATTTATAAGCTACTTTGGCAAAAATCTCTGGCTCCATTTTCGGGTAACAAAAATCAGGATGCAGGGCTGTAGAGACGGCTTAGCGGCTAAGCGCTTGCCTGTGAAGCTTAAGGACCCCGGATCGAGGCTCTATTCCCCAGGACCCACGTTAGCCAGATGCAAAAGGGGGCACATGCATCTGGAGTTCATTTGCAGTGGTTGGAAGCCCTGGCGCGCGCGCGCTCTCTCTCTCTCTCTCTCTCTCTCCTCTTTCTCTTCCTCTCCCCTTCCTCCCTCCCTCCCTCCCTCTTTCTGTCACTCTCAAATAAATAAATAAAAATACAAAAAAATTAAAAAAATCAGGATGCAAGCCTGGAACCTCTTCCTGCACTCAGTGTCTGCGTCCTTTATTTTGGTTAAGATTCCTGCTTGAAAATAGTCACCACGGAGTATCTGTCTGCATAACCCATCTCATCCCCCTTCAAGGATAAAGGTACAGAGATAAACCACTGACTTAAATCTGCAGTTACTTGGATTGCAAAAAGAGTAAAGCCTGAGAGGACAAACACACAGACACACACCCATAAGGGCAATTACCTATGATAACTAAGGTTATATTCAGGAGTAGAAGTAATCATCTTATAGGAACCAGATTGGTCCCCTGAGGTGATACCAGCTATAACAGCTTCTTACTGGACCAGCTTTCAGGACCAGAACCAAGGCAATAATCACTGAGTACACAAACACATTGACCAGGACTGCTTAGTTATGCATATCTCTTATCCCGTTACCAATTCTTCCTCTATTTAAACCTGAAGCTCTTGTCAGTACCCTGAGGATGAAGTTGGAGTCATTGGATTCCTTTATTTGTAACTCTTTCTAACTCAATGATTAAACCTCCTCCCTACCTCTCCTCATTACTTGTCTCTTTAATAGGCATGAGTATATGGAGAAAAGTGGCCAAGCTTAACTAACTAGGACTGCTGGAGCTGAGACTTTGCCCTGAAACTCCAGTTACATGAGGAATAGAATATTTTAGAAGTATCTTAACTGGTCTGGAGAGATGGCTTAGTGGTTAAGGTGTTTGCCTGCAAAGCCAAAGGACCTCGGTTCGATTCCCCAGGACCCATGTAAACCAGATGCACAAGAAGGGGCATGTGTCTGGAGTTCGTTTGCAGTGGCCAGAGGCCCTGGTGTGCCCATTATCTCTCTCTCAAAAATAAATAAATAAATAAAAGTTATTTTTAAAGGAAATATCTTACCTGCATATTGGAATCAGTCACAATTAAAGGAAAGAAATGGGATCAGGAAAAAAAATACACACACACACACACACACACACACACACACATACACAAAGGTAGCAAATGAATTTTGTATTGGCTCAAAGAGATCTTTGAATAATAAGAAAATTCTGTTGTACTTTCTTTTGTGTGAAATGAGTTTTTAAAAAACATTGAAAGTACCAATCAATAAATTACTGTTAGAAAATATGGTACATAAGCCACAGTGTTTAGCTGTCAAGAACAAGGATCTAGCCAGGTGTGGTGGCACACGCCTTTAATCCCAGCACTTGGGAGGCAGAGGTAGGAGGATCGCTGTGAGTTCAAGGGTAGCCTGAGACGACATTGTGAATTCCAGGTCAGTCCTGGCTAGAGCAAAACCCTACTTTGAAAAACAAACAATAGAAAAACAAAACAAAACCAAAAAAAAAGTGATGTTCTGTCAGTGTCATGAATATAGAGTCAGAAGATGCTATGTTTTCACATATGGGAACAAAAAATTATTTCAAAGCAGAAGCACTAAAAGTGGTTGAAAGGAAGCAGGGAGATGTTTCAAGGGTGGGTGGGCATGAAAAAAAGTTGAAAACTTCAGAGAGCTTTCATAGTTGAAAGTAATGGAAAACCAGAAGGCTCAACAGAAGAAAATAGGCTCCAGAAAAAGAAACTTGACTGATACAGGAAATGATGCTCAATCAATATTTAACCACTTAATTGTTTATTCACAAAAACATGAGGACAAGTTCTTATTAATATTCATGAGGTACACCTAATCCTTGAGCTATTAATTCACCACAAATTTTGACAGATTTTTTTAATATTCACTTAGTTAGTATTAATATATAGTTTCATAAGCTTAATGGAACTGAGCAGGTCAGAAGAAATAATGAAAGAAACATCTACTTGTACAAAGAAAGGCAAAATAGTCCAGTCATAGTACAGTGGGCCCAAAACAAATATAATTATGTGTTGCCTAAGAACAGAAATATATTCTGGGAAATGTGTACCCGGATGATTTTGCTGTATGAATAACCTAGAGTGCACTTACATAAACTAAGGTGGTTTAGCCTTAAGCTGTATGGGATACCACATTGCTCCTAGACTAAAACCTGTACAACATGAATACTGTAAGAAATTCTACCACAGAGCCAGACATGGTGGTGCACACCTTTAATCCCAGCACTTAGGAGGCAGAGGTAGAAGGTTCACTGTGAGTTCAAGGCCACCCCGAGACTACATAGTGAATTCCAGGTCAGCCTGAGCTATAGTAAGACCCTACCTTGAAAGACCCCCCCCCAAAAAAAATAATAGAGACCAATTGTCAGGTGTGGTGGCACACACCTTTAATCCCAGAACTTGGGAGGCAGAGGTAGAAGGACCACCATGAGTTCAAGGCCACCCTGAGACTACATAGTGAATTCCAGGTCAGCTTGGGCTAGAGTGAGGCCCTACCTCGAAAAAACAAAACACAAAAAAAGAAGGAAATTCTACCATAGTACTAACTATGTGTGTCTAAACAAAGAAATGGTATGATGAAGGTATACTATAAAAGATTTTGTTTATGACATACTTGTCTGGGGCACTTGCCATGAATAGAGTTTGCAGGGTTGGAAGTTGCTCTGGAAAAGTCACAGTGAGTAAATGTGAAGGCCTAGGACATTACTGTACCCTACTATAGAATTTATCAATACTCTATCTTTACTTACATAATAAATTTATAGAATTTGTTTTATAATAAATATAAAGAATGTTTCAATAAGTTAATCTTAGCTTATTGTAACATATTTACTTTATAAGCTTTTTAAATTTGTAGAACTTTACTGGCCCTTGTAATCAAACTTGTATGGATTAATGATGAGATGTCCTCCCAAAAGGGTCATGTGGTGAAGGTTTTTAGCTAGGGGTGCTCTTGAGAGGTGACTGAATCATGACAGCATTAACTGAATCAATGGACTGATTCATTTCAAAGCCGAATGTGCTACCAAGAGGCGGGCCTAGCTAAAGGAACTAGATCAGTGGCGGCATGCCTTTGAAAGGGATTCCTTGTCACCAAACTATCCTTTTTCCCTCTCAGCTCTCTGGTTGCCATGAAGTGAACTGTGTTTCCTGCACCATGCTATTCTACTGTGTTATTTGAGCCTTGCCAGAGAATAACTGAGCAGGCTGCTGTTGATGATGATATATTAAAACTGTGAGCCAAAAAAGCATTGTTTAAAATTGCTTCTCCCAGGTATTTTGTCACAGCAATGAAAACAGCATAGGGCTTAAATATTCTTTCTTTATATCCTCATTTGGCAAGCTTTTCTATGTTATTTTAATTTTTTTGCTTTTACTTTTTAAGCTTTCTACATACACAAAATCCAAAAGCACACAAACATACACAGTAACCTAGGCCTACACATGGAAGAAATCAAAGAAAGAAGCATCACTGTCCTCCACCTCTGTATCTCCTACTACTGAAAGGTCTGCAGGCAATGTGTTTAATGCCCATGGAGGTGTCATCTCCCATGGGGACAATGCTGCCTCTGAAATACTTCTTGAAAAGGCCTGTCTGAGGTTCTTCTTGAGGGGTTGACTCCATTTGCTTGGTTTGTTTCTTTTTGTAATTATAGACTTGCTTGTCAGCAGACATATACCATGAACATTCTTCTCTATTAATGAAAACCATTCAATGCTAGAGTTCATGTTTTCAAAATATTAAGGGGCTTGATAAAGTTTACAAAGATCCCTTCACTAGAATTTTCTTGAGGATTATTTTCCTTTTCTCTTGCCTCTTCTTCGGCCATGTGTTCATTAAGGAGAAGATTCTCAGTTCCACTAAGTTCTTAGGGGACCACTACAGTACATATGGACCCTTGCTGACCAAAACCTCATTATAAGGCATGTGATCATACATAAATATAACTGAAAGCACTTCAATCAGTAGGATATAACTGGAAAACCATGAATCATAGTACTTATATGCAACACTGTTCAATATGATAATGTGACTTGCAGGGGAGAAGTTTCATGGTCACATGTATTATAAGAGAACCATAGTTAATAACTTATGGAAAGAGCACAAGAAAAAATTTAAAAATAAGAACATCTGAAAGCAGCTAATGGTAGAAATATCAGTACAACTACACTAATAAGTTAAATATGTATTTTGCTTCTCCGTGAGTAATTTCATTTAAAAATTATTTTAGGAAGCCAGGCGTGGTAACACATGCCTTTAATCCCAGGACTTGGGAGGCAGAGGTAGGAGGATCACTGTGAGTTCAAGGCCACCCTGAGACTATATAGTGAATTCCAGGTCAGTCTGGGCTAGAATGAAACCCTACATTATTTTAGGGCTGAAGGGATAGCTTAATGGTTAAGGTATTTGCCTGCAAAGCCAAAGAACCCAGGTTCAATTCCCCAGGACCCACGTTTGCCAGATGCACAAGGGGGCACACATGTCTGGAGTTTGTTTGCAGTGGCTGGAGGCCCTAGCATGCCCATTCATATTCTCTCTCTCTTTCTCTTTCTCTCTTTCTCTCTCTCTCTCTCTCTCTCTCTCTCTCTCTCTCTCTCTCTCTCTCTCCCCCTCACTCCCTCCCTCCCTCCCTCTCTCTCCCTCTTTCTCTGTCAAATAAATAAATAAAATATATAAAAATTATTTTTAAAATTTTATTTTACTTTAATGCATACACACATACATACACACACATTTACTCCAGGGCCTCTAGCCACTGAAAACAAATGCCAGATGCTTACACTACTTTATTGCAACTGACATACATAGATAGCTTGGGAACTGAACCCAGGATGGTAAACTTTGCAAGCAAGCATCTCTGAACCACTAAGGCATCTTCCCAGCCACTGCTCAGGTGAGTAACTTTCTATTGCTCACCAAAAGTTGCTATGTATGAAACAACAGGTTGTAATCTCTCATACAATTACAGCTGAATGAGCAAAAGTTTTGGCCCAAAGATTTTGTTTCTGTGCCATGTCCCTTTCTCACTCAGTCCACTTCTATGCAATGTAACCCTGCACAATTTCTCAGGACATGATCATAACAGCAAGCTTCTCACACAAACTGCTTCTAGCCCAGTCCAGGCAAATCTCTTTTTCACCCTCACAAGCCAAACCTTACAGTCCATAGTTCTTACTGCATACAGGTCTTTGAACTCTGACCAGAATGGTCCATGCAAGCTATAATTATAGCACTGCAAGGTGTCACTTAGGCCAAGATTTCAAATCCTTCCACATTACGCTTGAAAATCAGTTCCAAAAAGCCAAAAACCACACAGTTAGGTGTTTAGCAGGAATGGCCCTACTCTCAGTACCAATTTTACTGTTGCAGTCAGGTTCGCATTGCTGACAGAAAACACCTGACCAAGAGCAGCTTGTGGGGGAAAAGGATTAATTTGGTTTGTGGACTCCAGGGGAAGCTTCATGATGGCAGGAGAAAATTATGATATGAGCAAAGAGTGGACATCTCCTCCTGGCCAACATTAGATAGACAGCAAAAGCAGGAGAATGAGCCAAACATTGGCAAGGGGAAGCTGGCTATAACGCCCATAAGCCCACCCATAACAATATGCTGCCTCCAGGAGGATTCAAGTCCCAGATTACCATCAGTTGGCAACCTAAGCATTCAGAACACAAGTTTATACCACCACATGGGGCATATCAACGGGGGGGGGGGGGGGGGGGGGGGGGGCAGATCTTGGAGTCTAGCCCTATTGTATGTTAAGGAGAAGACCTGGAGACCAGCTCTAAGGTGTGATGAAAGTAGTTTGGAGATGTGTTTCTGCTTGCTAGTGTTGATGTTTGCTTGCTACAGTTGTTTCTCTCTGCTTGGATCTATCAAAGTAAGCAGCTTCTTCCACGATTGATGGAGTTTCCTCTGGATTTTTTTTAAGCCTGAAATAAGCCTCTGCCTCTCATAAGCTGTGTCTGGTTAGATGTTTATCCCAGGAACAAGGACCTGACTGCAATAGTCAGGAATGAATTTGAATTTATTGTTATTTTTCTCTATACCCCAGGCTTTGTTTTCTAAGCTCTGTTATTATGAAATTTCAATGAAGAGCTTATCCAGTTGTGATTAGGCCCTGAGGAAAAATAGATTACGCTACACATGAGATGAATTTGTACCTGACAGTCCATTTAATAATTTACAATCAAAGTAACTACCAAGCACACTAATGCTCACATTGGCCAGTCAGTGAATTCTTTATTTCAGAAGGAAGTCAAGTTGAGAAATCAAATGAATGAAGATCATAAGGCTGCTTGATGATGTATGAAATCAGAGCTAGAACCAGCTTCCCCATGTCATTCAGGTATTCTTATCCACTGGTCTGTGTATGCACTCATTTTAACAAGCTTGGCGTTTCATTATTTCCCCAGTCTTCCAATTTTAAACACTCCAAGTTGCTGTTTCATTTTTAATTATATAGAGATTAATGTCAAAATTCCCTGATTGCTCTAGCAGGTGCTAATCTCCCCTTTAATACTAGTGGCTTCAGACTGTATCCAACCTTTCTAACATAAAACAGACTTTATCAATACTGTCCGTAGGAAAAAGTAAGTAGTCCTTTCATTAAGTGCTGTGTTGTTTATGTACTTATAAAGTGCTTCTACACAGAGTTAAATGAAGAAGTAAAACATTCTTAGCCCTTTAAAATATAAAGAGTCTATTGTATATCAAATAATTTCTTCATTCATCTATTTTAAAAAAGAGTTTTCAGGGCTGGATAGATGTCTGAACATTAAGGTAGTTGCCTGTGAAGCATAACAGACTCAGGTTTGATTCCTCAGAACCCATGTAGGCCAGGTGCACATGGTGGTGCATGCATCTACAGTTTGTTTGTAGTGGCTGGAGGCCATGGTGTGCCCATTCTCTCTCTCTCTTTCTCATAAATAAAAGTTTTCAAAATTGAAATTACCATTCCTTTTTCATAAAACCTTTATGATAGCCATACTGAATAAACAAATGACTTAAATACATTCTGAAAGCCATTATTAATGCTATTTATAAGAATACACCAGTGGAAGCAAACAAAAAGCAAAGTTGTAAGGATTTCAGTTGGGTTTTAAGGCAGAATCTATTAGTTGTTAGACTGGAATTTATTCCATATGATAGTCTAGATATTTTGTCATCTGTTGCAGTAAGGTTCGCATTGCTGGTAGAATCACCCAACCAAGAGCAGCTTGTGGGAAAAAAGAGGTTTGTCTTGGCTTATAGGCTTGAGTGGAAGCTCCAAGAAAGCAGGGGAAAACAATGGCATGAGTACAGGGTGGACATGACCCCCTGGCCAACATAAGGTAGACCACAGCAACAGGAGGGTGTGCCAAACACTGGCATGGGGAAACTGGCTATAATACCAATAAGCCCGCCCCCAACAATACACTCCCTCCAGGAGACGTTAATTCCCAAATCTCCATCAGCTGGGAATCTAGCATTCAGAACAACTAAGTTTATGGGGGACACTTGAAACAAACCACCACATTCTACTCCTGGCCCCCATAAACTGATATCCATGCATGATGTAAAATACAATGTATTCAGTCCAACTTTAAAAGTCCCCATGATGTTCAAACATCCCCATAATCCAAGATCTTTTAACTGAGCCATAATAACAAAAACTAACCCCATAAAAACCACAATGGCACAGAATAAACATTCATGCAAAAGATGGCATTGGGTAAAGAAATACTCAAGAAATACATGATTTAAACAGGGCAAACACCAAACCCTGTAGCTCCAAGTCTAACAACTCTTGCAAATCTCCAAGTCCAATAATTCTAATGAGCAACAAGCCTCTGGACTTCCAATTCCACCCCTCCAGCGAGGCTACTCACACTTCTAGCAAACTTCATCCGTGGTTGGCAGCTTTCCTTAGCAGCTGTCACGTGGTCCTGGCATCTCCACTGGGTCTCCATTGCAATCTATGGTTCATCCTCATGGCCCCATGGGGTCTCCATGCAGGCAACCAGAAAACCTACTTGATACTGCCCATGGCCATTTCCAAAACATAACACCATGTTACAGACTCAATGACCCTTTCTTTCCAGCATTTCTTATACTCCATAATACCAAGTAGGGTGCCAATTTGTTAATCCATGGGGGGGAGGATAAAGCAGATTTTGAAGAATAGGACACTCCTTGAGCACTCAGGCCCATTCAAAAGAGTTTACATTTTTCCTGTTGCCCCAGTGCAGGTGAGCTGGCCCAATCCCAAAGGTTGTAATCTCTTAATTGCAGCTGAACAGGCAGCAGTTTTGGCCTAAAGATTTCATTTTTTTCTATGCCATATCCCTCCGCTCACACCAGTTCACTTCTATGCAAAGAAACCCTGCACAACTTCTCAGGACATGGGCATAAGAGTAAGCTTCTCACACAAACTGCTGGCTCAGTCCAAGCAAAGCTCTTTCTCACCCTCATAAGCCAAACCTCACAGTTCATAGTTCTTACTGCATTCAGGTCTTTCAACTCTGACTAGAATCAAGCTATACTTAACAAGGCATCTCTGAGTCCAAGGTTTCAAATCCTTCCACATTCCTCTTGAAAATCAACTCCAAAAGGCCAAAGCCACATAGTCAGGTGTCTAACAGCAATCCCACTCCTCAGTACCACTATACTGGTGCAGTCAGGTTCACATTGCTGGTATAAATTGCCAATCAAGAGCATCTTGTGGAAAAAGAGAGGTTTATTTTGGCTTACAGGCTTGCGGGGAAGCTCCATGATGGCAGGGAGAAATGATGGCATGAGCAGAGGATGGACATCACCCCTGGCCAACATCAGATGGACAACAGCAACAGGAGAGTGTGGCAAGACGAACCTGGCTATAACACCCAAAAGCCCGACCCCAGCTATACACTGACTCTAGCAGGCATTAATTCCCAAATCTCCATCAGCTGGGAAGCTAGCATTTAGAACACCTACGTTTATGGGGGACACCTGAAGCCAACCACCATATCATCTAAACAGTTAAATTTTTTGATGGCAAAGACCTTGCTTTGTTCATTGTTATATCTCCCATACTTGGCAGAATGTTTAGCACAAAGCAAGTACATAACATATAAATTTAAATGGATGGATTATGGTAGATAAAGGTATCATAATCTCATACTATAGTAACAGTAACTAATACTTATTGAGTACATCCTATATGCTATTTCCTATTTAGGAGTTTTAACATGATGTGTAGTGTAAACTCATTTAAATCCCTAACAATAGGATAATCAACTCCATTATACAGATGAAGAAACTGAAGCATTCACAAATGTAGTAACTTGCTCAAGGTACATTAAGAAATGATGCATACAGCCTGAGATGCTGTCATACCTAATAGGCATCTTAAGGACTGTACAATAGGGAAGGTGGGGCTGGAGGGGAAGGTAACAGTGGGGGGGCACAAAACTGGATCCAAATGGAACTGGTACCATAAAATCCTATATCGTGAAAGACAGACTAAGAGGTTGAATCTTCATCAGGTCCTTAGAGGTAACACCTAAATCAAAGGGCCCTGGAGAGGGTATGAAGAAGACTAACCTTAATTTTCTCCTGCTTCTTCTCTCTCTCCCTCTTTCTCTCTGTTTTCTTTCCTTCTCTTTTATATTACCCATCTCTTTCTTCCTTCTTTTCCTTTGGCACTGACCTGTAACTCCCAGAACCAGGATGCAGATAACATCCACAACAAGCTGTTGATCAGAAAGACCTATAAGGTTTCGCAAAAGAAGACAGAATTCTGTCAGAGTACTTGATTAATGGTAAGACCCTTCTGCAAAAGATACCATATGCGGTTGGTATGGAACATGGAGAGACCTGATGGGAATCTGGAAGAGAACAAGTCCCCAGTTAGCTTGTATAGTGCCAGAAGATGCTACATGAGCTACTGGGGGAAAATGGGCAGCAACTCGAGGTCTAAGATACTCAACAGCAAACAACCTGACAGGATGCTCACCCAAGTGCAATAGTGGCATACAGCCATGGTAGGTAACCAACTGCTCTTGGATTGGCTAACAGATCCACTCAGTGGAACGGAACCTACAGCTGGAACTGGGAAACAAGTCAGAACCATATCAAAAATACGAGCCCACTCTCCCATATCAAGCTCCCACCATTCTTGGGTTACAAGAGGGCTTACACTTATTAAATTCTCTCTAAAATAATAATGATGATCCTATTTATCCAGTGCTGATTTCACTGTCTATTAGAGAATCTGCTTCTCATTTTCAGATGGATGCAGAACCTGAGGAGAGAATCTGCCCATCTTACCTCACCAGGGCCCCAGCTGGAACCACAGAAGAATTGGGGAAATGAGCAAGAGTGCAACTTTCTTGGTGAACTTGGTATCAGCACAAGGGTGAAAGAGATAGATACAGAAAACACTCAACTCCTACCAAACTAGAAATCCAGAAACATAGAGGCTCCCAAAACCCCATCACTGAAGTAGACCTAAAATGAACCCAACATGGCTCAGGAAAATTCAATGAAGAAGGGGTGAAAATATTGTTAGAACCACAAATTGGGACATTATACACAGAGACATTGCCTCTTTCCTATAACTGATGGCTATCCCCACAATGCATGACCCACAATCCTCATGGGGATAACTGTCATTCCCAACAAGGAGGGTCCCTTGTGGGGCAGGGAAGAGGGTAAGGATACCAACATGTGCTGTTTACATACTGAGTATGTACATAACTAATAAAGAAAAAAGAAGTGATTCATATCCACAGTCTAAGCACAATTCCATAATAACTTTTCTCACTTGGTCTCTAAACTCTATTATTTTATGATTCCATTTAGTTAACAAGACTAAAGGAATATAATGATGGCAGAAGAAAAGGAATAAAGATGTAAGGACTAAAGCTTTGTTATATACTACAGGAAAGAAAACCTTCTCCAAGTTTATATTGTTTCAACTTAAGAGCAGTGAGTACTAATTCTTTACTAGTTAACATATTTTTGGTTGATCATTATTAGCAACTATCCTTAAGTGGCCTAAAAATGAACAAATATCATGTCTAAGATTAACACATGGACAAGTGAATACCACTACTTATCTTAATTTTTACAAATCTGATCAAATGATACTTTGCTATTTCTAAAGACTGACATGAAGTACAGTAACATAAAAAAGTGGAACAAAACCATGACCATCAAATGCTTCAGTTACTTGAAATTGAAGAGCTTCACTAAGAATCACAGATACAGAAATAGAAGCACTGAAATCTTGTCATACCAGTTATCTCCTGCCAATAAAATAACTAGCATTTACTTATGCCTCTACATTTTACAAAGCACTATTGCATAAATTTGAACACCAACTCAGAAAACTTCAATTCTACTTAGTGATAGCCCATGTATACCTAGAGTGAGAGAGACAGGGTCAAACCAAGAGAAGAAAATAAAGGCAAGCTCAGAGAGAAGGACCAGTTGTAGAAAGATGTAACAGTATTCTGATGGTATCTTCACTCACTTAAAAAAGAATACTGCAATATTTTTTTTAAATTTATTGGCTCTACTTTAAGCATGTCTGTAATAAAGTAGATAATTAAATATATCAGGTAGACAGAGGTTTTACCATGAAGCAAAGTGATAGTTTAAGACCTAAGTACATAAAAGGGAAGATATTACTTTTAATACAAAAAGTATTTTTATTTATTTGAGAGGGGGGAGAAAAGGCAGACAGTAAGTAACTAAGTATGGATGCACCAGGGCCTCCTGCTACTGCAAACATACTCCAGACATATGCACCACTTTGTGCATCTGGCTTTATATGGTGTGGAAGTTTGAATGTATGTCCCCTATAGACTCAGGTATTTTATTAAAGCTTATAACTTGGGCCTCCAGCTGCCAGGGTGGATGAGTTATCACTAGAGGTGGATCCTGGAGTCCAGCTAAAAGGGGTATTTAGGGGTAGATCTGAATTCTAACCAAAGGGTGTGGAGAGCAGTCTCAGTTTCAGTGTACTGCTTGCGGTTTGGTTGATTTTCTCTTTGCTTGGGATCTGCCATTGTTGGAACTTCCCTTGGATTTGGATGTTCATCCCAGAAACATGAGGCTGAGCCATCAGGTTTTCAGGCTTTACAAGCAAGCACCTTTAACTGCTAAGCCACTTTTCTAGTCCATGAAAATTATTTTTAAGTATCAAATCTAACTTGTCTTATTTACAATGCTGGGTTACCTAACCAATAAACATAACTAATGTCACTTCAGAGGAATAAAACTTTTAGGACAGACATAGTGGCACAAACCTGTAAACCCAGCACATTTTTACGCCAAGGCAGGAAGATCCTGAGTTTGAAGCTATCTCATAAAACCAAAAACAACAGCAATAAAATATTTTGGTCAATGAATGACATTTTTTTTATACTCAACCATAATTTCTGTTATAAGCCAAAGAAAATCTCATTTTTGTAATAATAATCAATTCATGTTTTTGTTTTTTAACACTGCAAAGCATATACTCAATCAAAACGTGCCAGAATATGATAATCTTAAAAACATTTACCTTCTATGCAAGTACAATCAACAAAAACTTTTAGTTACTTTTCACTCTTTTTTAAGTTAGCACACAAAAATATGTTATTCACTCTTACCCCTTCTTTTGGATCTGTGTGGAGTCCTCCTCCTGCGTGACCATGCCAACATGTTCTCTTTTCTATCAGGGGCCATGCCTGGAGAGCCTAGTTGAAAATGACATCAAGGAGTCTATTTGTTAGCTATCACAGAATTTACAGTGTTTAAAAATCTTTTTTTTTGTTGTTTTTTTTTTTTTGTTTGTTTTTTGAGGTAGGGTCTCACTCTGGCTCAGGCTGACCTGGAATTCACTATGTAGTCTCAGGGTGGCCTCGAACTCTCGGAGATCCTCCTACCTCTGCCTCCCGAGTGCTGGGATTAAAGGCGTGCGCCACCACGCCCGGCTAAAAATCTTTTTTAAACAACCTAATCTAATGAATGTACCCCCAAATTCAAAGACATTGTTTTCAGCCTCACACATTAAATCAAAATACCTTCTGAATTAATCTCAGAACTAAGTTTATGCAAGTAATATTGTGATGTAACAAATACTCAAGTCATTTAAAAGTTGCTTTTGTACAACTGATCCTTTATCTAATTATTCTGGCTCACATATTTATTTAAAAACAAAAGGTATTTTTAATACTTTAAGGTCTGTCTTATGCTCTGGACATTTGCATATATGTATGCTTCTTAAAAATATTAAATAACCTTATTTATTTACTTATTTGAGGGACAGAGAGAAAGAGAAAGAGGCAGATTGAGAAAGAGAAAGAATGGATACAGCAGGGTTTTGAGGCACTGCAAACATGCATCCACACTGGCTTTACGTAGGTACTGGGAAATCAAACCTGGGTCCTTTGGCTTTGTAGGCAAGTGCCTTAACCACTAAGCCATCTCTCTAGCCCCATGTTTGTTTTTCTTATTATATAGTAAAGTTCTTAATATTAGGAATAGCACTTTTTTGTCTTTTTATCTCCTATGGTACATACTCCAGTGTCATGCATATAGGCAATATAGACTTCAAGAACTACTGCATTTGCTTGGGAAATAGACCTATGTATAAATCTCTCAAGTAGCCTTACCTAATATCTTAGCTACTATAAAATTTTTAAAGACTTTAAGATTATTCCAAAAGCTGTAGATAAAATTATTTGGTACAGTATAAGAATTAACAAGACTAGACTGGAGCAATAGCTTAGTGGTTAAGACACTTGCCTGTAAAGCCTAATTAATTACCAAGGTTCAATTCCCCAGGACCCACATAAGCCAGATGCACAAGGTAGCTTATGCATCTGGAGTTTGGTTACAGTGGCTAGAGGCCCTGATGTACCCATTCTCTCTTTCTCTTTCATAAATAAATGAATAAATAAATAAATAAATAAATAAATAAATAAATAAATAAATAAAAACATTATTTAAAAGACTGGGCTAGAGAAGTGGCTATGCAATTAAAAGGCACTTTCGGGCTGGAGAGATGGCTTAGCGGTTAAGCACTTGCCTGTGAAGCCTAAGGACCCCGGTTCGAGGCTCGGTTCCCCAGATCCCACATTAGCCAGATGCACAAGGGGGCGCACGCATCTGGAGTTCGTTGGCAGAGGCTGGTAGCCCTGGCGCGCCCATTCTCTCTCTATTCCTCTATCTGTCTTTCTCTCTGTGTCTGTCGCTCTCAAATAAATAAATTAATTAATTAAAAAATAAAAATAAAAAAAATAAAATAAAAGGCACTTTCATGCAAAGCCTGATAGTGGCCTGGGTTCAAATCCCAAGTATTTCCATGAAACCAGATGGACAGAGTGACACATGTATCTGGAGTTTGTGGTGGCAGGAGGCCCTGGTACATAAATAAATAAAATACTTTTTAAAAAGGAATTTTAAAAAATAACAATTAGAGCTGGGCATGGTGGCACATGCCTTTAATCCTAGCACTCGGGAGGCAGAGGTAGGAGGATTGCCATGCATTCAAGGCCACCCTGAGAACACAGAGTACATTTCAGGTCAGCCTGGACTAGAGTGAGACCCTACCTTAAAAAACCAAAATAAATAAATAAAAAACAATTAGGATTAAAATTTAGGCTACCTGATACTGAAAAAGTTTTCAAAGTGAGACACTACCTCAAACCCTTTGCCAAAAACTCTTAATGAAGTAAACATAGATTTAATGTTATTTTTAATAATGATAACAGTTAATAAGCAAGAGCACAGGGATTTTTGTCCTTTAAATATTTATAAAATTTTATTAGATATAAACACAAATATGTATCAATAATATATAAACCGTAACAGTTTCAGCCCAGAGCTGAGCTATGAAAATGGAATTATAGGCTGGAGAGATGGCCTAGTAGTTAAGAAGCTTGCTGGTGCTGCCTAAGGACCTATGTTCAACTCTCTAGGTCCCATGTAAGCCAGATGCACAAAGTGATGCAAGTGTATAAGGTCATACATGCACACAGGATGGCATATGTGTCTGGAGTTCGACTGCAGTGGCTGAGGCCCTGGCCTGCTAATTCTCTCTCTCTATCTCTCTTACTCTTGCTTTCTGGCATAAAAAAGGCCAGTCTGTTAGATTTGCCTCAAAAAATAAAGAAAAACAAACAAAATGGAATTTATATATAAAGAAAAACTGCCTTCTTGTTCTCACTAGTTGAAACACAAAAAAGTAATTGCCAAAAATGTCATTGGTTTTTAAATCAACAATTTTAAAGAATTTTTAAAAAGGAAAACATTGAAAGGTAATTTTCAGTCTGACAGCATCTCTGACATTTTTTCATCTAAAAGGCTAAGCAACAAGTTTTACCAAGGATACAGGTAAATAGCACACAAGATAATGAGGTTGCCAACAAAGCAAAATACTAAAATATAAATAAATTTAGTGGCACCATGGCCAATGAGAAGACTGAACACATTTCCCCTTTAAAGCTTTAATTTTTTGGTGGGTGTGGTATGCTCACATATGAGTTGGTGCAGGTGTATGTACAGCATGTGTATGTGCATATGGAGGCCAGAAATTGGCTCTGGGTGTCTCACTCAATCACTCTCCATCTTACTTTTTTTTTAAATTTTTTTTTAATTTCTTATTTATTTATTTGAGAGCAACAGACACAGAGAGAAAGACAGATAGAGGGAGAGAGAGAGAATGGACGCGCCAGGGCTTCCAGCCTCTGCAAACGAACTCCAGACGCGTGCGCCCCCTTGTGCATCTGGCTAACGTGGGTCCTGGGGAACCGAGCCTCGAACCGGGGTCCTTAGGCTTCACAGGCACGCGCTTAACTGCTAAGCCATCTCTCCAGCCCTCCATCTTACTTTTTGAGACAATGTCTCTCACTGAATCTAGAGTTCACAGACTATGCTAGACAACCTAGCCATCAAGTCCCCAGGAATTATTCCACCACACTTGGAATTTTATGTGGGTTCTGGGAATATGAACTCAGGTCATCATGCTTATGCAACAAAAACTTTATCCACAAAACCATCTCCCAAGCCCAAATCTTTAATTTCATAGTAGAAAATCTAATTCATGTGTGCAGCCTTAGCACAAATTCAAACAATGTTTTAAGCCTTAATGACAATAATTATTAATCAAGAAGAAAAAATAAAATTCCTAGGTTTAGATGGTCTAATTTTCTACTCTTTTTTAATAAGAGATTTTCACATCTCATTTTAAAGCACTAGGAATTTTGAAAGCTGTCTTTCACTTATATTAGCAATGAAAAATAACCCTCATCAACATGTAAACTTAGCAGCACTTAGCAAGAAACTCCAATAGGAGACTTCAATGGTACTGGGCTACCTTAATATACTTTAAGGTAAAGAAACTTTCCTCTCTTGAAAACTACATTCCATGTACCTGATACAAATTAGGATAAATTTAAGTGTCAACAAGTTGCCATTATATTTATAAAGAGCTTTTTGAAAATATAACTTCATTTGGCACTGATATCAAGAGATGCAGGCAAATTTCTCCCATAGTAGAAAAACACCAAGATTACATTCCCAGTAACAGAAATATACTGTTTTGCCAGTATTTAGGAAAAAAATGAAATGTAAAAGTGTTTAGGAAAAGTAAAATATATATTAAATATGTAGCATAATTTGAGAAATGTTCCATGGGCTTTCACACTTTGCCTATTAGATAGAGAAATATTGGATAAAGCTTACCTTTGTAGCATCTAATAGCTGTCTAGAATTGTCTTTTCTCCATCTCTGCCACATAGCATTTCTTAATGACTCTGGGTTCTATTGAAGAGATAAAGAGGGGACAGTGTTTTAGAATGCAAACTTAATATCCTAAGATTATTTGTTCATAAGCATACATAAAATTCAAAGCTATTGTCAATGCTAGAGAAATGGTATGTCATTAATTTATGCCTAAAAAGACAGAAAAAATAAATTTTGCAAACATGGTATAAAGTACATTATCTTATTCACTAAAGGTATCCAATTGGATTTCTTCATATCCCTCATCTCTCTAGCTTTATCTGTTTATTTTTTTAAAAAATTATTTCTTAAAACCCAAGTATGCATTGCTTCTTTGTTAAAAGGATCTTATAGTCTTTTCAAATATTCCTCTTTTTTGTTTGAGAAAGAAAGAGAGAAAAAGAGAAAGAGAACTGGTGTGTCAGGGCCTCAGCCACTGCAATCAAACTCCAGGCACTTGTGCCACCAGTGAGCACATGCGATCTTGCATTTGCCTTACCTTTGTATGTCTAGCTTAAGTAGGATCTGGAGCTCAAACATGGGTCCTTAGGCTTGCAGGCAAGTGCCTTAACTGCTAAGCCATCTCTCCAGCCCAAATATTCCTTTTGTGTTCTGACTCCCTTTACTGCATTTACTTTCACTCTACCATTTGTCTGTTCTTGCTATAGTCTTAATCTGAATGCTAAATATAGATACTGCTCCAATGTTTAGTAAAAATGCTCACAAGATCAGTTTGATTAAATATTTCTATATAACTAGCTAGTAGATTCCAATAAAAATTTCCCCAGGGTAAGTTTTTCCTTGGTATGTTCCAAAAGTGAAGCTGAAATGAGGCATAATACATAACTTCTCCATTATAGACTTCTGGATAAGGACTAAAAAAGCCAACTCTGTACAACTTGGGATAACAGAAGAATCAGGGTAACAGCAAACTTTATTCCTGAGTTGAAGGAAAAAATAAGCCTAGCTGGGAGTTTTTCCACAAAGCAGAAGTCAGGAGAAGCAAGCCACCAACCAGTGCCCAGCCACAAAATACTACACCAGGCTGGGATGCTGTCAGCGAGGTGCTCTCTCTCCTGGATATATACTCCACAAGAACAGTATGCTACAGAGAGGGGAACTTGGTTGCAGAGTCACAAGGGTCTGGACACACTGTGAGTGAATACACAGCCAGTAAGCTAAAACTGAAACTGAGATTCCCCATGGGGCCCTGGAGTTAATAACCTGAGGAGACACCACTCCAACCAATGCCTGGGCAAGCTATGGGGGAACAGGAAAAGTGAGCTGCTGAACACTGAACAGTCTTGCCAATGGGTGGGAGGAGCAAAGGAGAAGCTACCCAATGACAAAGATAAGTGCAGGCAAGTGGGCTGGGCAGTCCACAACCTTTCTGAGCCTTAGCCATAGAAAGCACAATAAAAAAGAAAGAACAATCACCCAAACAGCAGAGACAAAGTTAAAACTAGAAGGTCTCAAACTGAGACATTTCTGGCAGAAAGAAGAATACCCAATAAAATTATCTGTGCAGAAATGACAAAGTGATTTAATTTGTTTTAATTACTGAGTATAGTGGTTTCAATATAAAATGTCCCCTGTAGACTCATGGGTTTGAATACTTTATTCCCAGCTGGAAATGTTTATCTGGAAGGTTATGGAACCTTTAGGAAGTAGATCCTTGTAGGAGGAAAAGGATCACTGGCAGTGTGCTTGAGGTTTTATAATCCAGCACGGCTTGCTGTTCTTTATGTTCTCATTCATTCATATTATCTCTTTCCCCTCCCTCCCTCCCTCCCTCCCGTCCTTCCAACTTGACAATGTGATACCAGCTTCCTGCACTTGCCATACTTTCCCACCACAATGGACTCTACCCTCTAGAGCTATAAGGCAAAATAAAATTTATCCCTCCCTGCATTGTACTTTAATTACTTGCTTTGTTTCAGCTTTTATCATGCCTGAAAGAATTTCAGGAATGCCTCTTCTTTCTCTGTAACCTACTTTATAATATTTTCTCCATTATTTCTCATACCTCAAACCCATATACTTTCTCTCTCAGTCATACTTTATTGCCCCTTTTCCCATTCCTCTGCATTTCACTGATGAATCATTAGCACACTTAGCTCTACTAAAACAAAAACATAAACTACATTTTCACAATCAACACTCTTCTGCTTCTGTTTTTGGACTTTTAGCAGGAATACATGTGAAGTACACAAGGACGTTCTATTGCAAGTCAACACTGGGACTACTGTCATATTATTGTACCTGTTACTACAGTCAGATTTCCCCTTAAACAGCAGTAGAGTACATAAATCCATATGAAGACAACTCAGCAGGAGGACTCATGTAAAATAAAGGAAACAAACAAAACCAGTGAGGAAAAATAAACAATGGAAAGCACATCTGTCCCTATAGATGCATAAAACACAACTAATAAAACACACTGCAATGACACTTCCACAAGTTTACAACTCCTCAATACCTGAAGCCAAAGTGTCAGAAAAAGACTGCAGGGGCTTATGTTTAAAAAGGATCAATGGTCACATACAGAACTCAAAAAGACACAGGAAGAAATCACTTCAGGATCTAGAAGAGGAAGTCAGCAAAATGGATGAAATGGTCTGCAATTTGGAAGAAAAATTCAAAATCATGAAGGAAAAATTCAACAAAGAAATTGAGACACTAAAAATAACCAAACAAAATGCTGCAAATGAAAAAGCAAATCAATCAATAAAGCGGAAAGTATCACCAACAGACTCAAGCAATAAATTTCAAAGACATATTACAAGGTAGAGACAATAGTACATTTAGACATATAAAAGAATAAATGCAAAAGGGGGCTAGAAAACAGACTGCTCAGTGGTTTAGGCATTTTCTTGTAAAGCCTAAAGTTCTGGGTTCAATTCACCAGTACGCATGGAAAGCCTGAGGCACAGAGTGGTGCATGCATCTGGAGTTTGAAGCAGCAAGAGGCCCTGGCACACCCTTTTTCTCTTTGCTTTCAAATAAATAAACAATAATGTTTTTAAATGACCATGAACAAAATTTTCAATGAGTCTGGGACAAGTTCAAGAGACCAAACTTAAGAAGACACAGGGGAGAAGAACCTGAGATAAAGATTAAGGGCACAGGCAATTCATTCAATGAAATCATAACAGAAAATTTCCTAAAACTAGACAAAGAAATGGCTATACAAACACAAAAGGTTCTTAGAATTCCAAACAGATATGACTAAAAAACCTTTCTACAACGTATCTTAGTCAACATGTCAATAATACAAAGTAAAAAAACAATACAATACATTAAGGTTAAAATGCTAAATCACCTACAAAAGTAAAAACATCCAAGTAACAGGAAATCTTACATCAGCAACCCTAAAGGCCATGGAAGCATGCTATAACAAACGTAAAGCCCTGAAATCAAGTAACTGCCAACCAAGATTGCTATGCCCAAAGTTATTTTTTTAATTGATGAAAAGTATAAGAAAATTTCAAGATAATCACAAACTAAGGCAATTCACAACAACAAAGCCAGCACTGTAGAAAATACCTGAAGAATTACTATAAACAGGAAGAAGAAAATCTCATCCACAGAAAACTGCGATTTTCATGAGAGGAACAGATGAACAAAGGAGATCTGAGAATGAATCTATCATCACAAACTAACCAACAAATTCCTTACACCAGTAGGAGAGGAAGAAAAGGACTATCAATAACCTAGCTGAAAAAAACAAACTGGCAAAAACCACAAGAAACATCAAACCTCTCTCTCTCAATAATAACTTAAAATGCATATGGCTTCAACTTACCATTAAATAGATGCAGACTAGGTAGCTGGATAAAAAATAAGATCCAACCACTTGATGTCTTCAAGACACATAGATCACTGGTAAAGACACCTGCAAATCGACAGTCAAAGGATGGAAATCAACCCACCAAGCAAATAGAAGCTAAAAAGCAAGCTACTGGAGCTATTTGATATCTATCAAATAGACTTCAACTAGAGACTACTTATATCAGGTGTGGTGGCATAAACCTTTAATTCCAGCACTCAGGAGACAGAGTTAGGAGGTTTCCCATGAGTTTGAGGCCACTCTGAGACTCCACAGTGAATTCCAGGTTAGCCTGGGCTACAGCAAAACCCTACATAGAAAAACAAAAAACAAAAAAGACAACTTAAAAGCAATAAAGAAGGCTACTATATGTTAATAAATTGAAGAATTAATCAAGAAGATATTATAGCTGTAAATATTTATGAGGTTTCCAATTTCATGAAACAAAGACTAAAAGCCATGATAAATTAGATAAGGTCCTGAAACATTAGCGGGAGGCATCAATATCCCACTTTGATCTTTAGATAGGTTTCCTAAACCAAAATAATCAACAAAGAAATTTCAGAATTAAATTGTACCATAGAGTAACAGGATTTTGTATCTATAGAATATTCCATTCAATAAATTTGGAATACACTTTTCTCTGTGGCTCACAGAACCTTCTCTAAAATTGATCACATTATGTGTCACAAAGCAAGTCTTAACAAATACAAAAATCAACTGGAATGATTCCTTACACTTTATAAAATTATAGTGAAATAAAACTAAAAATCAGTATAAAGAGTAATCACGTAAATGACACAAATATTGGAGACTGAATAATACACTTGGAACCTGAGAGGAGATTTAAAAATTTTTGTAGTAAGATTAGAACAATAGTACAATTGTCCAGAACCTTTGAAATACAGCTAAGACAGTTCTAAGAAGAAAGTTTATGGCTATGGGTGTTTATATTTAAAAAAATAACAACTTAATGATGTTCCTTGAAGGTTCTAGAAAAAGAACAAGGCAAACTCAAATGTACTACATGGCAAAACAAAAAATAGAGTAGGGTAGAGACCAATAAAATAAAGATTAAAAAATAAAAATAGGGCTGGAGAAGATGTCTTAGCAGTTAAGGCGTCTGCCTGCAAAGCCAAAGGAACACGATTCAATTCCCCAGGACACATGTAAGCTAGCTGCAAAAGGTGGTGCATGCACCTGGAGTTCATTTGTAGTGGCTGGAGGTTCTGGCACACCCATTGTCTTTCTCTCAAATAAATAAATATTTTTAAATAAATAAATAAAAATAAACAATGAGTTAGTTCTTTGTAAAGGACAAGATAGACAAATACTTAGCTAAGCTAACGAGAATATCCAAATTAATAAAATAATAGATAAAGGGGGGGCTGGAGAGATTGCTTAGTGATTAAGGTGCTTGCTGGCAAGGCCAAGGAACCCAGGTTCCATTCCCCAGTACCCATGTAAAGCCAACTACACAAAGTGGTACATACATCTGGAGTTCGTCTGCAGTACCAAGAGGCCCTGGTGTGCCTTCTCATTCTCTCTCTCTCTCTCTCTCTCTCTCCCTTTATCTATCAGTTCCCCTCTCAAATAAATAAAATATTTTTAAATAATTAAAAGGCGAAATGCTTTAACAGACTCCATTGAGATTCTGAGAATGATTAGGGAATAATTTGAAAAAGTATTCCAAATAACTAGGAAATATGGAACAAATGAATAAGTTTACAAATACACATATGACCTACCAATAATAAACCAAAGGACTAAGGATATACCCCAGCAGGAAAGAGGGCTTGCCATACAAGCATGAGAGCCTGCAAAAGCCTGATTGACACTAAACTTAATTCCCTGGCACCCACATAAACAGTTGGATGTGGCCATGCATGCTTATAACCCCAGCCCTGGGGGAAACAGATTAGAAAATTCTGGGGCTCACTTATCAGCTAGTCTAATCAATAAAACAGCAGCTCCAGGTTCAATGAGAGACTCTGTCTCACAGAAACATAAAGATGACAAGCAGAGGAAGACATTCAATATTCTCCTATGATCTCTGCATATTTGCACATGGGACATATGTATCTGCACATACACCACACACACACAGGTAAAATAAACTAAATCAAGAGATATAAACCACTTATACACTCACACAACAAGCAATGAGATTGAAGTAGTAATGAGAAGCCTCCCCACAAATCCTAGAGTGGAAAATTTTACTGCCAAATTCTGCCAAAATTTTAACGATGAAGTAACACTAATACTTCTGATACAATTCCACAAAATATAAAGGAAAAGAACACTACCAATCTCATTCTACAAAGTCAGTGTTACCCCAATATCAGAAGTAAAGACAGAGCAAAAGAGAAAACTCTAGACCAATGTCCACGATAAACATGGACACAAAAATCCTCAAAGAAAAAATTAATTGCAAACCAAACCCAAGAGCACATTAAAAAGATCAAATAACCATGACCAAGTAGGATTCATCCCAGGGATGCAAATTTGATTCAATAAATGCATATAAATACATGTAATACGACATATAAATACTAAATATAAAAACAGAATAATATGATCATTTTGATACACATAGAAAAGGCATTTGACAAAATTCAACATGCCTTCATGAAGCAATTTTTTGAGAAATCAGAACAGAACATACATTGAAATAATAAAGGATATATATGACAAATACCTAGCCAATGGAGAAAAACTAAATCATTTCCTCTAAATTCAGGAATGAGACAAGTGTACTCACTACATCCACTCTTAATATAGTTCTCAAAGCAATAAGAAAAGGACACCAAAAGGATAAAGATAGGAAAGCAAAAATGAAACTACCCATATTTACAGATGGCATTATTCTATATTTAAGTAACGCTACAGACTTTACCAGAAAAGTCTTAGATATACTAAATATTTTCAGTAAAGTTTTAGGGTACAAATCAACAGACAAAAATAAGTAACTTTCACACATTCCAATAATGAACTTGGTGACAAAGAAATAAGGAAAAATATCCCATTCACAATAATTCCAAAAAATAAAAGTATCTAGGAATAATTCTAATCAAGGATATCAAAGACCTCTACAAAAAAAAAAAAAAAAAAAAACAACCTTTAAGGCACTAAAAAATAAATCAACAAAGATACCAGATGTTGGAGAGACTTTCCATGTTTATAGGTTAGTAAGATCAATATTGTAAAATGGCTATATTACTAAAATAATATACAGAGTAACTATAATTCCCATCAAACTTCCAATGACATTCTTTTCAGAACAAGAAAAAAACAACCTAACAATTCATATGGAAACACAAAGACCATGCATAGTGCAGTGCATTTAATGTAAAATGTCCCCGCAAACTCATATGTTTTAATATTTAATACACACTTGGTGACAAAATTAAAGAAGGTTATAGGAGGTATTGCATTGCTGAAGGACATGTGTCAATGGGGGTTGGCCATAATTTGTTACATCTTGCATTCATCACTCTCTACTTCCTCCCTGCTGATGTTATAATGTGATGCCAGTTTCCATGCTTTACTCACCATGAACTTTGGAACTATAATTCAAAAATATACCTTTTCCTTCACTAAGCTGCTTTATATTAGGAGACCATGAGAGAGGAACAAGAGTGATCCTCCTATCTCTGCCTCTCAAATGCTGGAATTAATGGCGTGCACCATCACACACTACCAGACCTGTGTTTAGCTCTAGCTATTTGTGCTTGCTGGCTTAGTAGTGTCTCTCTGCTTGGATATATAGAATTAAGCCAGCCAGCTGCTTCTTCCATTAATGGTGTTTCCCCTGGATTCTCTTAAGCCTGAAATAAGTCATTTCTTCCCAAAGCTGCTTTTGGTCAGATATGTCTATCAAGATGAAGGTAACTATACCACTCATGCTCACATTAGCAAAATACTATGAAAGTGACTATGTTCTTAAAAGTGGTCTACAGAATCCCTATTAACATTCCAACGCCAGAATGGAAAAGACTTCTGGGTAAAATGGTGGCATAGCAGCCATGACAAACCAGCCTGGGAAGGAATTTGAGCAAAACCCCAGCAAAATGTGCTCTTCTGAAAAGTGAAGGAATATAGGTTATCCTTAGACACGGCAGAGAAGCTGGAGAGACCAAGATCCACCAGAAAGGAAGAAAACAGCCATAGTCCAACTGAGGCGCCCGCGATCCATGCTCCACGCACCTGCCCAGCACCACCCCACCAGGTGCGCCAGGCTGCAGCAGCAGACACCAAACAACAGATTTTTCAGCTTCATCAGCCTTCTTGAAAAATTAAGAAATCTGAAGGAAAGACAGCTGAGATCAACTAAAGAGCTACTGAAAGTGCGAGCAACTCCAGAAGTCTACTCTCCCATCCCCCACTATCAGAACCGTGAACTTCTGGCATTCAGCCCCCAGTGGCAGCGCAGCCAGTACAGCTGATCAGAGCTCCAACTCCACAGCACAACACAGAGGGATCACGGTGGGCACTCAGCATTGATGAGATTGGAAGCCACCCCACAAGGTAACGAGGACAAATGAAAAAAAAAAAAAAACAGGTATGTAGGCCTACATTAGAAGAGCTAATCTCTCTTCCTTGTCAGGGCAGATTATTAGTTATATATTCTTGTTTGGCTTTACAATTTTCAAATAATCTGTATTTGGGGGTTGAATATTGTTGCCTTTGATGCTTTCATATTTATAGAGCCTTTGTCTTTTGCTTTTGTCATTATTGGGGATAGGGTCTGATCCAGATCCAGGTTGACCTGAAACCCAATTCAGAACAGAAATCTCTACCTTCCAGCTGACAAGATTAAGGGTGTAGAACAACACACACCCTTAGGGATTTTGGCTTTATAGGACTATCTGTTTGTACTAATCCCCACAATTCCATACTTTGTGCTGGTTTTTATTGATTGGGTATGTTACTCAGTTGAAGTTTACAATAAGCCAGTAAATTATTCCACCGAGTCCACTAGAATACTGGCTTAGCAAGCAAATTTAACACCTAGGATTACTTCTTTGGCTTGACTGGGAGACAAGAGCTAAACCTGGCACCTTGAACTCATATCCTGAGGGTATATAGATAACAAATGTCAACCAAAATTACTTTATCCTACAAATCTATCTATCCAAATTGATGGAGAAATGAGGACATTCCACAACAAAAACTAGGCTAAAGGCTAAAGGAAGGATGACAACTAAACCATCTCTACAGAAAATACTTGAAGGAATTCTTACTGTTGAAGAGAAAGCAAAACACACACAGGAGAAAATGGGGAAAAATAAACCACACTCAAATAACACTGAAGAGAAAGGAACCTTAATATGAGACCTGAAACTGTGAAATTGCTAGAGGAAAAGGTAGAGGAAACACTTCAACATATTGGCATAGGTAATGACTTTCTGAATATAACCCAATTCCTCAGAAAATAAAACCACTAATCAAGTACTGTGATCTCATGAAATTACAAAGCTTTTCTATAGCAAAGGACACTATGAATAGAGCAAAAGAGACAACCTACAGAATGGGAGAAAATCTTTGCCAGCTACACATCTGACAGAGGATTAATATTCAGAATATACAAAGAACTCAAAAAACAGAACAGTAAGCAATCAAACAACCCAATCAAAAAAATGGACTATAGCCAGGTGTGCTGGCACAAGCCTTTAATCCCAGCGTTCGGGAGGCAGAGGTAGGAAGATCACCATGAGTTCAAGGACACCCTGAGACTACATAGTGAATTCTAGGTCAGCCTGAATTAGAGTGAGACCATACCTCAAAAACCCATCCCCCCCAAAAAAATGGGCTATGGAACTAAATAGAGAGTTCTCATCAGAAGAAATATAGATGGCATATAAACATCTAAAAAAGTGTTTTACATCCTTAGCCATTAGGGAAATGCAAATTAAAACTAGCTTGAGATTCCATCTCTCTTCTGTCAAAATGGCTACTATCAAGAAAACAAATGACAATACATGTTGGCAAGAAAGTTGTAAAAAACAACCCTTCTACACTGTTGGTGGTAATGTAATCTGGTACAGCCACTGTGGAAATCAGTGTGGAGGTTCTTGAGACAGCTAAAAATAGGTTTGCCATATGATCCAGCTATAGCACTCCTAGGCATATATCCTAAGGACTCTTCTCACTACCTTAGGGATACTCACACAAACATGTTTACTGCTACTCTATTCACAATAGCTAGGAAATGGAACCAGCCTACATGTCCATCCACAGATGAATGGATAATAAAGATGTGGTACATCTACACAATGGAGTTCTATTCAGCAGAAAAATGAAATCATGAAATTTTCAGGGAAATGGATGGATCTGGAAAGGATTATACTAAGCGAGGCCCAGAAAGCCAAATGTCACATGTTTTCTCTCATATGTGGATCCTAGCTACAAATGTATAGACTTGTGTGTGATCTGGAACCAAAATCAGTAGCAGAGGCCCATAAGCTAGAAAAAGGCTATAAGGAAGGGAGGAGAGGGAAGGTCTTAAGGGGATGAATGTGTGTGTGTGTGTGTGTGTGTGTGTGTGTGTGTGTGTGTGTGTAGAAGAACAGATTACAGGGAGGGGAAAGGCCTAAGTGAGGTCAGGGGAAGAGATTGTATAAAAGAAAGGTGGGGTCATGGACCTTAGGAGTATAAAGCATGCTCTTATCTGGACAAATGCATAAATTACTCTCACCAAATTGCCCTGAAAGCACTACACTTAATGTTCACATTCATGTATTAATGCAACTCTCGCTTCTGGTTAGAGAAGCTTCTCTTTTCAGATGGCAGTGACCACTGGGATGACCCAAAAGGCAACATAGTGCTGAGAAGAAGGGACGAAGGAGTGTCCAGCTCTGAAACATCTCACATCCTCCAAGGCTCAGGGTCCATTGTGGGAGAGATGGTGGAAAGAATGTAAGAGCCAAAGGAAGGGCACCACTCCTTTATATACAACTGTCTGGACAAATTTGGCCTCGATATCCAAGACCTTACAGTGCCTAGCAATACCCACACAGGACCCTCATAATAGGAGAAAAAGATGATGACATCAAATTAAAAGAGAGACTAACAGAGAGAGGAAGGGGATATGATAGAGAGCAAAGTTATGAAGGGGGAAGTGGGGAAGGGAAATAACATGGTTTAAGTATAGAAGTTGTCAATAATATATATATATTCCAATGCCAGTCTTGATATCTTGACAGTAGAATGAAAAAAAAATCCTCAAATTTATATGAAAACACAAAAGACTCCAAATAGCCAATGCATCCCTAAGCAAAAAAAAAAACCCAATGCTGGAGATATCACAACACCTGATTTCAAATTACACTACAAAGCTCCAGTGACAAAGACAACTACCAGAAATACACATTGGAAAAAATATAAAGACTCATCCAGAAATGTGCTAAGAAAACTGGTTATTTAGATGTGAAGAATAAAAACAGTTTATGGAGGAAAGGGTTTACTTCAAGTTTACAGTTTCAAGGGGAAGTTTCACCATGGTGGGAAAAAAAAAAAAAAACATGGCAGAAAAGACAGCTGGGGCATTATATCTCCACACAAAGCAGGAAGGAAATTATCTGAGTGAGCCAGCTCTTAAGACCCAGTATGGCTGGGCTAATCAACCCCAAGGTCCACCCCCCAGCAACATACCACCTCTAGAAAGGCTACATGTTCCAAAGGCTCCACCAGCTGGGGATTAACTAGGAAGTTTAATCTTAAACAGTTGACACTATAGGGGACATTTTACATTCAAACCACCACATAGATGAAACTAAATTATTATGTTAGGTAAAATAAGCCAGATTCAGAAAAAAAAATATATGACATGTTTTCTCTCACATGAAGATCATAGCCTTTAATCTCTATATATGTGTACATATGTACTCATGCAAATACATATGTTTGTATGTATGAATGTACATACATGAGAGGTATAGGTCATGAAAGTGGAAAGGAAAACATGTGAGAGGAATAAGAGCCCTTAAGTAACATGTGTGAAGAAAAAACAAAGGTAAAGGAATACATGTGTCATAAAAGCAGAAAGGGGGACTACTGGTAGGGAGAAGGCAAGCTGAGTAGGGAGACAGGGACAGTCATGGGAAAGAGGGATGAATAAGAGCAAACTATGTATAAAAATTCAATAAAAGAACCCATTACTTTATATGTTCACGTAAAATAACTAATTTGAAAATGGGACAGAATGAAAAAAAATTACTCCATGGTAATACCAGACGGACAAACATCACTTTGAAATAAACAAACTTAATGAGGAAGAAATTGCTTCTTAGATCCAGTGTCTCATAAAGAGCAAGGTATTCCTTCAACTAAGAAAAATATCAACATGAACAAGAGTGCTGCTTTCTTGGTGACCGGGTACCAGCACAAGGGTGAAGAAGATAGACACAGAGAAGAATCAACTCCCACCAAACCAGATATCCAGAGACACTGAGGCTCCCAAGACCTCATCACTGAAGCAGACCTAAAATGAGCCCAATATGGCTCAGGGAAATTTTGGAAGAGGGGGCGGAAAGAATGTCAGAGGCACAGATTGGGTCATTATGCACAGAGACATTGCCTCTTACTGATAACTGATGTTATTCCCAAAATGCACGACCCATATTCCCCAACGAGGAGGGTCCCTACGGAGGGGGGAGGACAGGGAGGAGGCCAACAATGGTACCAACATGACTGTATATACTATGTACATAACTAATAAAAAATTATTGTTTCAAAAAAGAGAAATATATCAATGACTATCTCCACAATGTCATACTAAGCTTCTACTCCATTACATATACTTTCCAGTTGTTTCCTCTATAGTAATTAAATCAAGACATCCCCACTCAATGATGTCCTTCTGGTATTTCATGTTTTCCTCATCTTCTGACCTTATACAAGCTTTACTCCACTTTCCTGTTTTTTTTAATGTACTCCTAATTCAGTAAACTGCACATCAAAGCAAGATTTTGCCAATGTTTGTACATATGATTTTTAATTTAATCTCTTCTGGCTTTTATAATTTGTTCAGTTATTTCCAGTAAAAGCCAATCCATCTTCCTTTCTTTCTTCTCTTTTTATACCTATGTGGGACTGTTGTATAAGATTGTTGGTGATACACTTAAATAAACAGTAAAAACATGTATTTGACAGTGGTACTGTACAAAATAAAAACAATTATCCTCAAATATAAACCTTTGAGGGTAACCACAAAGCCCATTCCAGTATTTCTATATTTCTTTATCCTTCTCTAATCAAACCATTTTTTCTTATACATCAGCATTCAAAGTAAATGTATGATTTTGATTGTCACATTCAAACTGATGTTATAGCATAAAAACAACAATGTTAAAATTATCAAGTAATTCAGACATATAATAAGTTCAGAAGGACTGAAGAGATTGTTCAGTGGTTAAGGCACTTGCCTATATAACCAAAGGACCCATGTTCAATTCTTCAGTACCCACATAAAGCCAGATGCATAAGGTGGCATAAGTATCTGGAGTTTGTTTACAGTGGGTAGAGGCCCTTGCACACCCATTCTCAATCTCTCTTTCTCTCTCTCAAATAAGTAAATAAGCCGGGTGTGGTAGCACATGCCTTTATTCCCAGCACTCGGAAGGCAGAGGTAGGAGGATCGCCATGAGTTCGAGGCCACCCTGAGACTACATAGTGAATTCCAGGTCAGCCTGAACGAGAGTGAGACCCTACCTCGAAAATAAATAAATAAATAAATAAATAAATAAATAAACAAACAAACAAACAATATTTTTATAAGTTCAAAATATATAAGGAACACATGAAATCACTTAGTCAGCCTATGATATATGAGATTAAGACAGACCTCAGTACACTTCTTTATGTCATCTCTTCTGTGTCCCCTAAAGATAACTAGAATTGATTATTCAAAAGATCTTTCAGGGCTAGAGATATGGCTTTCAGGACACATGTAAGCCAGATGCACAAGGTAGCACATACTTCTGGATTTCTTTTGTAGTGGCCGAAGGCCCTTGAATATCCATTCTCTATATACCTGTTTACCCTTTCTTTCTTTCTTTCTTTCTTTTCTTTCTTTCTTTCTTTCTTTCTTTCTTTCTTTCTTTCTTTCTTTCTTTCTCTCTCTCTCTCTTTCTCTCTCTCTCTTTTTTAATTTTTTGTTTATTTTTATTTATTTATTTGAAAGTGACAGAGACAGAAAGAGGCAGATAGAGAGAGAGAAAGAGAAGAGAGAATGGGTGCACCAGGGCCTTCAGCCACTGCAAACAAACTCCAGATGCGTGCATCCCCTTGTGCATCTGGCTAACGTGGGTCCTGGGGAATTGAGCCTTGAACCAGGGTCCTTAGGCTTCATAGGCAAGTGCTTAACTGCTAAGCCATCTCTCCAGCCCTCTTTCTTTCTTTTGTTCTCTCTTTCTCTCTCTCTCTCAAATAAATTAAAATGTAAAAAAAAATCTTTCATTACTAAAGTAAAACTTTTAGTCACAAAGCTGGGGATACCACTCAGTGAGAAGAGTACCTGCTTAGCATACATGAGGCCCTGTGTTCGATTCCTATTATTGCAAAAAACAGACATCATGGTCCATGCCTGTAATCCCAGCATTTAGAAGGCTGAGGCAGAAATATAAGGTGAAGGTCACTGGCAGCTACATAGCACGTTCAAGGCCAGCCTGTGCTACATGAAATCCTGTGGGGGGGAGGCAAGGAATCTCAGTCACATAATGGATTATTGCCTTTCAAGGGTGTAGTAGACAGCTTCAGGTTGCTGAGACAAACCTCCAAACAAAACACATTTATGGAGGAAGGGATATATATTTGAAGCTTACAGATCCAAGACAAGTCTCATAATGGCATAAGAAGTTGGCCTGATCTTACAGGACCAAGCACAGAGAGAAAAAAAAAAAAGCCACACTGCACAGCACACTTCAGGACTCCAGGCAGAACTAGGCACTTTGCATATCTTTAGATTGGAATTTCAAATCTACTACCATACCTTAGGGCTGGACCCTAAGATACCCCCAATGACACCTTCTCTACCCAGGTAGATGGAAATCTAAGAAGTTTTAATAAAACTGAATATATCGGGGCCATCCATTTAAACTACCACAGAGGGCTATTCCTGAAACTGCCACTATTTCTTTCTTTGGAAAATGCTAAGTTCTAAACAGACTTATAAATATTTCTGAAGTGATTCCTTCTAATAAATTAGAGACTAGCTCTACTTTTAAAATCCTAAGGAAAGGGCTTATTGCAAAACACCTTTCTAATCAAACTGGGGGTTGACAAAGAAAATATTATCAATTCTGTGAAACCTGATTTCAAAACTAGAAAGTTGTCGGCGTGGTGGTGCATGCCTTTAATCCCTGCACTAAAGAGACAGCAGTAGGAGGATGGCTGTGAGTTCAAGGACACCCTGAGACTACATAGTGAATTCCAGGCCAGCCTGAGCTAGAGTGAAACCCTACCTCAAAAAAAAAAAAAATAGACAGTTACATTACATGCTCTTCTGGGTCTAGTTCAACTCTAAAATTCTATGATTTTTATGGAATGATATGAAAGACCTGCTTTTATTAACTGGACCACCCTCCCCGTGTATGTGTACACATGCTCACGGTGTGTTCATATTAAGGTGGGTGCACCTATATAGGTGTACTTGTATGTCTGTATTCATGAAGAGGTCAGAGATTGATATAGGTAAGGTGCCTTTCTCTATTGCTCTCTATCTTGTGTTAGGAGACAGGGTCTCTAACTTGAGCATAGAGCTGACCTTCCAAGTGCTAGGATTACAGGTGTCTTCCAAGCTCACCTAGCATTTACATAGGTAGTAGAAGTCCAAACTCTTTTATTAACCAGACTTTTAAGAATTTAACTGAGTAGATTAAAATTTATTCCTTTCATAAATCTAGCATCTGAATTTATTTATAATAACATTCATTCAAAGTCATACATAGCAATAAACCACATATTACTGAAAATAACATGTAATAAATGTGCACAGATGCCAAAGAAATTCAGTATCCAGAAAATGGTCCATGTTAGGAGGGAAGTTAAGTTAGAATGTATATAATAGAAAAGTCTATTTATTTCCTCTAAAAAATAACATTCTGGAAGTACCCCAAAATTAAAGAATCTGTGACTTCTGAACATAATAATGTATGCTCTCATTTAGATCAACAGTATTCATCTATTCATTGAACATTAGTCTTCAATAGTTGCATGAGCATGATGCCTTGCTCTATGAAGACGTTCAGTAAGGATAAGGATTTATAAAATGAATACTAGTAAAACTCCACACATTCACCTAGCAGACAGAACTATCTCATTGTTAATGTCATTAAGTCAAGACAAAATGCAGGAGGGTGACAGAAACATAAGGAAGTGGATTATCCACACTCCTCAAGAAACTGCCCAGCCATTGTCCTTTCCTTGCCTAACAATGTCCCAGGTCTAGGTTTCCTGCCCCCTTACCTACCACCTGTTCACTGTTCTGGTCTCACACCCTAGCTATGAGAAATGGTTAGAAGTTCTTTTCCCTTCCTCACCTTCCCCCAACTGAAGAGCTCTGTATAGCCCATTGCCTGGAATTTCAAGTTGACTATGCTCTGCTCTTGAGAGTCAGTCCTGGCAGCTTGCACTTTTCCTGAATAAAAGCTTCAATCTTTGCCTCAGAGCAGTTTCCGTGGTCGTGGTCACTCCAGAACCTTACAATCAGGACCTAAAAGTTCAACTGAACCTTACTGTTGTTACAATTGCATTCTTTCTTTCATTTATTTTTGTGTGTGGCAGCACTGCATGCTATGGTGCTTATGTGGAAGTGAGGGAATAACTTTTTGGCTCAGCCTTGGCTTACTACCTCCTTTGAGGTATGGTCTCTCTTGATCTTGCTGTTGTTGGTGTTCTTAGATGCTGTGCTAGCTCCAGAATTTCCAGGAAAGTCTTTGACCTCCCATCTAACTATCAGAATGCTGGGATTACAGAGGCCTGCCAAGTCTTTCAGCTTTTTGTGTGGTACTTGGGGATTTACTTTAGGTACTCAGGCTTGAATGAAATGTGCTGTATCTATGGAGCCATTTTCCTAGCCCTTCTATTCTTCCTTTATGGTACAATTCTCAAGAATTTAGTTTCAGGTCTTAATGTTCATAAGGCTTTTATCTATTTTAAGCTGATTCTTTTTAGGGGGGTACATTTAAACTTTTCCTAACACAATTTAATGAAGGCTATACTTTTTGCATTTGTTTGGATGTATATGTTTATTTCTGACCTCTCTAGTCCAATTCCATGTTTTTCTTTTCCATCAGTACCCTTCTGTTTTGATTATACGTTTATAACTTGAAATCAGGAAGTATGATGCCTTTAACTTTATTCTTTCTTCTCAATAGTGCTTTGACCAATCAGTCTTGTATAGTTTCATACAAATTTTAAGACTCATTATTTTTTTCAATTTTAGTGAAAAATGCTACTGGAACTTATGCATGTAAATGTTTGTGCATACAGACATACATGTTTGATGCTAGGAATCAAACTCAGAATACTGCACATGCCAGGCAAGTGCTCTAGCATTAAACTACCTCCCCATTCTGCCACTGGAATTTTGATAGGGATTTCATTAGATCTTTAAATTGTTTTGGGCAGTACTGAATTTTTGATGAAGTTAATCCTTCTAATTGATGAACATACATTTTCATTTATTTATGTCTTTTTCAATTTATCAGTGTTTTAGAATTTTTAGTGTATAGATTTTTCATCTTGTTTAAATTTATTTCTGGTGCTCACTTCAGCAGCACATATACTAAAATTAAATTTATTTGCATTTGTATATATTCACCAGGATCTCTTGCCACTAAATATGAATACCCGTGTAGCTTTATGTGGATGGCTGGGGAGTTGAACCTTCAACTGCTGAGCTATTTCCCCAGCCCTCTATTTTACTCCTTTAAAAATAATATTTATTCATTTATTTATTTATTTATTTGAGAGAGAAACAGGCAGAGAGAAAGAATGGGCATACCAGGGCCTCTAGCCATTGCAAATGAATTCCAGATGCATGTGCCAACTTGTAAATCTGGCTTTACATGTGTGCTGAGGAATCATAAATGGATCCTTTGGCTTTACCAGCAAGCGCCTTAACTGCTAAGCCATCACTCCAGCCCCTATTTTACTCTTTTTGATACTTTGATAACTGATAATATATATTGGTTTTTCAAGGCAGGGTCTCACTCTGGCCCAGGCTGACCTGGGATTCACTATGTAGTCTCAGGGAATAATATTTTCTTGAGTTCCTTTACCATCTAGTAAATATTTTGAGATATATACAGGCACTGTCACAATGATGCACATGGCATTAAAGGATAAATGTGGCTGTGTTCCTATTTGTGGTCAAGGAAATTTGAATTTCATGTGGTTGGAATTAGAATAGTTTTCGTGAAATGTCTCCCATAGGCTCAGGTGTTTTGAGTACTTGTTCTCCAGCTAGTGGCAAGTTGGGAAAATTGTGGAGACTTTGGGAGATGAAGCCTTGCTGGAGGAGGTGTGTCACTGGGGGCAGGCCTCTGGATTTCATAGTCCAACCCACCTTCCCGAGGCAGTTAGTTCATTTATACTACTTTATTCCTGCTGTTCTGGAGATGTAATACCCATCTGTTTGCTCAATTAGGCTTTCTGTGCTTTCTTCTATGTTGAAGCTTCCCTTTGAAATTATAAGGCAAAATAAATGGGTATTTTGTCTCAACAACTAGAATGTATTTGTTGCAATAATTTATCACAATACAGTATTTTTCTTTTCACTATTTTCCCAACCATT